>NC_137802.1:59939369-60576369 GCF_963383645.1 Muscardinus avellanarius
AGCTGGGCAGTGCGGAACCTAGGTGGGTCAGCGGGGTGGAGGACGGGCACAGCCGCTACCTGTACCTGGGAGGGCTGAGCTAGAAGAGGCTGGAGGGGAGGCAGTGCCGGCGGAGGAAGACTGGGCCCTGGTTGTGGGATGCGGCAGAGACGGCCCTGAGTGGCTGTGGTAGGGTGGCACCCTCGGCCTGGTCTGCAGGCTCCCCGTGCACCGGGGCTGGCCAGGCTCGCCCAGAGGGCGCTGGTAGCGCAGTGAGGATGCTACTGGTGGTCCCCAGAGGCCAGGAAGCAAGAGTGAAGGCTCCCACATCTTGAGTCACCCCGAGGGAACAGTTTTAAAAATTGAGGGTATTCATGGTGCCAGGGAAGGGGGCTGGCCTGATTCTCATCAAAGTCACTTAACGATGTTTCTCCACGTCAGTTTAAACTCATTTAACTCTGAAAAAGGCCTTCTGCCAAGAAGGCTTGCAAGCTAGGGGCCTGGGGGAAAGAAGGGTAGTGGTCATTTTCAGTCGGAGCACTCAGAATGGGGCACTGGACCCCAGATCGCTCAGTGGGAACCCGCCTGGATGGGACCACACAGAAGGCAGGTCCTCTGGAGGTTTCTTTTCCTTCTGTTTCCTTTTGAAAAAAGTTTCTAAGGAACTAGATGTGATCTTAGCTATTTATTTATTTATTTAGTGGTACTGGGGATGGAACCCAGGGGCTTTTCTACCTCCTGGCTATGCTCCCAGATCTAGTTTTATACTTTATTTGGAAACAGGGTCTCACTAAGTTGCTGAGAGCCTCACTAAGTAGCTGAGGCTGGCTTTGAACCTGTGTGATCCTCCTGTCTCAGCCTCCCAAGTGCAGGGATTACAAGCGTGCGTCACCACACCCAGGTTTTATTGATTATTTTTGAGGGGGTCGGAGAGTACATAGAATCATAATTGTGTGTGTGTGTGTGTGTGTGTGTGTGTGTGTGTGTATGGTACTGAGGGTTAAACCCAGAGTTGTTCTACCTTAGATATAGCCCCAGCCCTATTTAATTTTTCATTTTTATTTTTCATGATTATTATTTGTGCTAGTGAGGATTGAACCCAGGGACAGTTTATCACTGAGCTACACCCCCAGCCATGTTTGTTTCATTTTTAAAATTTTGAAACATGAGCCAAGCATGGTGGCACACGCTTGTAATCCCAGCATTCAGGAGGCGGAGACAGAAGGATTGTGGTTCGTGGACAATAGCAGCTATTTAGTGAGGCCCTTTGCAACTCAAGTGAGACCTGTTTCAAAATAAAGAATAAAAAAAGAGGGCTGGAGGGTGTGGCTCAGAGGTAGAATACCCCAGGGTTCCATCACCAGTACTGCAAGAAAAAAAAAATCTTACTGAGTTACCCCCATTCTGGCCTTGAACCTGTGATCCTCCTGCCTCAGTCTCCCAAGTACTGTAATTACAGGCATGCACCATCGTGCCTGGCTACTTTCCTATTATTTTGAGCTTCTGGTCGGTGTGATTTGTTATGGCCTCTTAGGGAACGAATACAACCTTCCTTTCATGAAGAAACTTTCTTCATTCTTCAGGTCAAGATGGATCTCTCCTGTCTCTGGAGTCAGAGAGGCTGGCCTTCCCAGAGGCCTCACTGTCCTGAATGTCCATCAAGGAAGGGAAGTTGGCATTTTGTTCTCTATTGTTAAGCGTGTGTAGGCAGATGAAAGGGTTAGAGAACTGGGAAAAGAGACATCACCTGCAATCCCAGTACCTGGAAGGCTGAGACAGGAGGATTGCAGGTTCACAGCCAGCCGCAGCTACTTAGTGAGCCCCTCAGCTACTTAAGGAGACCCTGTTTCAAAATAAAAAGGAAAGAGCCAGGTGTGGTGGCACACGCTTGTAATCCCAGTACTTGGGAGGCTTAGACAGGAGGATTTCAGGTAGGTGGTCAGCCTCAGCTATTTAGTGAAGCTGTGCACAACTTAGTGAGACACTATCAAAATAAAGAATAAAAGATAGGGCTGGGGGTATAGCTTGGAGGTAGAAAAGAAAACTAAAATAGGGTTGGGGGTGTGGCTTGGCGATAGAACACTCCTAGGCTTAATCCCCAGTACCAAAATAAATAAATAAATAGAAAGAAAACTCTTAAAGAACAGATGAATGTGGTGTTCAGACCGGCCAACAGAAGATGCGATATCTTTTCCTTTTTCCACCCACCCCAAAGGTCATAGAAAATTCCAAAGGCTGGACAGAAGCCCGACGACGAAGGGCAGGAATAACTCATGGCCTGGCTTGGGGGTGAAGTGTAAAATCAAAAGCCTTCTGGAAACGCACCTGGGGAGAAGGGGACAAGGGAAAAAAGAGCGCAGGATGCAGGATGCAGGGCTATGTGGCGAGGCGGAGACTGGGGGTGAGAGAGGACCCGGCGTGCGGTGGCCCAGTGAGCTCCCAGCATGATTCCCTTGAGGGGAGGGACGCTTCTATTCCAGGCTAAAAAGAGCCCCAGCCCACAGGCGGGAGGACCCACAGCTTTTCCATGTGGTGACCCCAAGGCCCACACAGGGTGCAGCAGTGATCCCGGGCTCACTGGGGTGCGATTAAAGGCAAGAAAATAAAAAAGGTTTCAGAGAGTCATCAAGGTGACATAGTGAACGATGAGAAGAAGGTTCTGTTTGGGAAAACAATCCTCTAATCAGGCACTCTGGGTCATGGCCGCTAATTAGGAGAAGAACAGGGAAGTACATTAAAGCAGTCCCGCCGGGTCAGGGCGCTGTGACTATTCCTTTACTCAAAAGGCTTTTTAAGGCACAAAAACGCTTCTCAGTGTCGGTTCCCAGGGCCGCCGTAACAAGGCCCCTTTCAGACGCTGGGTCTCGTTTTGGGGCAGAGCTGCCTCCACGAACATTCTTCCTTTGGGCCTGGACTGTCTCAGGAGATCCGGCCCAAACCTCCCCAGAGTCGGCCTGGGCTTGGCACCAGAGCCTGCGCGGCGGCCCCGCAGCAGGATCAATAATGCCTCCAAAAATAAGTCTCTAAAACCGTGCTGAAAATAGTCCTAATTTCTCCCAGTTCTTATTTGAATTCACAGGGTGGTCCCTGGGAACCAGAACTGCTGGTCTTCTCTAAGGCGGACAAATCAATATGGAACCTGGAAGTGTTCCCAGGTCCACGTGGGCTGGCCTCCGTCCCTGTTTGGTGTCTGCCTCCTTTGACCTTCTCCTTCCCTAAACTTGTTGGAACCTAAGCAATGAATCCTTTGCCCTAAGGGGTAGAGTTCCTTAGGGCAAAATGGCAGGCGGAGACAGGGACAGTGGCTTGTGTTGCCCAGAGGCGCCGGGGCCTGGAGCTTGGCCTGCGGAGGCCAAAGCGTTCCCTTCTCTTGTTCACCACACAAGCTCCCTGAGGTCCTGCGCCTCCTTCCAGGCCAGCCTCTCTGGGCAAAAAAAACACAAAAGACACCAGCTTCAAACCACGGAAGAACCACAAGATTGTGTCTCCTGTCTGAAAAAAATAACCGAGGGACATTTTCCTGGTAGGTCGGGTTTGGTTTGGTTTTCCCTTCTGTGTGGACGGGTTGTACAGACCTCTGGAGGCAAAGTCGGGAGCCACAGAGGCCTCGGGGTGAGCACCACGGCCGCTTCCCCAGCCCAGGCAGCTGTGGAAAGCTCGAGAAGGAGCTTCCCAGGCCTGGGGAAGATAGACTCCAGCCGGCAGGCGGAGAGGACCGACTTTCAGGGCTTCCCAAGCCTGTGATCGGGTGAGGCCCCAGTTCCCTGCTACAACCTGTTAATTCTCTTTTTCCCCTCTTGGGAAGGACCCAACCACTTTTTCCCTGCCTCAACGGACCAGAGCTCTCAAATCCACTCTTGTGAATCCACTTTGGGCTACCTCTGATGTCTTATTTATTTATTTATTTATTTATTTATTTATTGCAACTAGGGATGGAACCCAGGGGCATTCTACCTCTGAGCTACACCTCCAGCCCTATTTTTTTTTTTTTTTTTTCTGGTTGGGATGGAACCCAGGGGTATTTGACCTCCGTGCTATACCCCCTGCCCTATTTTTTATTCTTTATTTTGAAACAGGGTCTCACTAAGTTGTGGAGGGCCTCACTAAGTAGCTGAGGCTGTCCGCGAACCGTGATCCTCCAGCCTCATCTTCCCGAATGCTGGGATTACAAATGTGTGCCACCACGCTTATTTATTTTTAAAATTTTTATATATTTATTTATTTTGGTACTACAGATTGAGCCCAAGAGCATTCTACCTCCAAGCTACCCCCCCCCCCCCAGTCCTAGCCTCTCCTCCTTTTATTGAAACAGGGTCTTGCTAAGATGCTGAGGCTGGCCTCAAACCTGTGATCCTCCTGCCTCAGCCTCCCAAGTATGGGGATCACATGTATGCATCATAGAAGTCACTTTTAAATAACAATTTTTATAATCAGTGTGGTGGTGCACGTCTGTAATCCCAGTACTTGGGAGGCTGAGACAGGAGGATTGCACAGATTTGAGACCAGCTTCAGCAACTTAGCAAGACCCTGTTTCAAAATAAAAAATAAAATAGGGCTGGGGTTGTGATTCACAGGAAGAATGCCCCTGGGTTCAACACACACACACACACACACACACACACACACACACACACACACACACACAGGAAAAAAAGGAAAAGAAATACCTTTTTGTTCTTTTCTTTTCCTACTATAATCACCATACTTCTTTATGTTGGAAAATATAGTAAGAAAATTGTAGCATGAAGGCAGGGTGGAGGCCACAGTCCGTGGACCTGTCTTTGAGATGGGCTCTGTTGTGTTGCCAGGGGAGCCGGGCACCCTTTGGAGGACAAATGCACCTTTCGTTTCTGGTCGCTCCAGAGAGCGAGTCTGGTCCTCCCACACGGGGCAGTCTGGGGACTCAGTGACATCCGGCAGGTAAAGCCCACTCTCTTTTGACCTGGCCTTGACAAGCGCCCGCCACTGTTAGATGGCGGTATCGTTACAGGGGAAAATCACCCGCAAGCCCAGCACTCATTCTTAAGGTCTGAACTGCATTGCACTATATGGCTCTAACCTCAATGAACCAATCTTCTCGCCGTTTAAGAACTTTCCTTTTTTCTTTCTCCTGTGTTATTAATAGTGCTCTAGTGAACACCTGTAATAAAATGTTAATCTTTGATCGCTAATGGCCTAATAAATCTCTCAGATGCCTCAGACGCTTTCCTGAAGTTCAGATTTGTTGATGTCAAGTGACTCTACCCATCTCTGGTTCAACCTACTCAAATCTACATTTGTCATCCCTTCAAGCTCTTGGCTCTAAGGTCTAAGCCTCTTTCTCCCCTGGTCCTTTAATCACCCAAAGTACAAACCTGGGCCTCATCCTGTGCTCCCATTTCTTTCTCACTCTCCCACCTGGTCAGGCACCAAGTTCTGTTCATTTTACACAATTAAACCCAGGGCCTGGCACGTGCTAAGCATGTGCTCTGCCACGGGGCTGAACCACAGTTCCAACTCCAACCTGTTAAGTAAGGCCAAGGTAGTAAGCTGGAAAAGGCCCGTTGTGTTTTTTGTTTTAAAAGCCATGCATCAAGCGTTAGAGCCGGTGTGGCTGTGGAGAGGAGCGTGTCGGCTCTGAGCGGCTCCGGAGCGCGGTCCTGTGGCTGCGGAGGAGCCTCTCTACAGAAGGCGCGAGAGGTTGGCAGCTTCGATTGAAGCCTGGCGAGCAGCGACGTCAGCCCGGAGTAATGAGCGACAGCGGCGAGCAGAACTACGGCGAGCGGGTTAATGTTGAAGAAGGAAAATGCGGAAGTCGTCATTTGACAAGTTTTATAAATGAGTATTTGAAGCTCAGGAGTAAGTGAAGCTGAAATGTGAAAAAATAAAACAGAGAATGCATGCTAATTATCAGACCAGAAGTCCCACTTGTAGAATATTGAGAGCAATTTGTGTGAAGTGGGGAAGATGAAAGATGTCAGAATTTGAAACGGAAGAATGAAGAAAAGAAATAAAAATGAAGTTAAGATAAGAAGTAATCTGGAATCAGAAAGCACTATGCTAAGAATCCCGTTCTGCTTCCAGAAGTGGAAGTGCTCACGGATCGGGGAAATCTGCAAGGCATACCCCTGCAAGGTCTCGCTCCAAGGAAGATTGCAGGTGTTCCAGATCAAAGTCCAGGTCCAGATCTGAATCTAGGTCTAGATCCAGAAGAAGCTCTCGAAGGCATTATACAAGGTCGCGATCTCGATCCCGCTCCCATAGACGTTCCCGTGGCAGGTCTTACAGTTGAGACTATCGCAGACGACACAGCCACAGTCATTCTCCGATGTCTACTCGAAGGCGTCATGTTGGCAATCGGGCAAATCCTGACCCCAACTGTTGTCTTGGAGTGTTTGGGTTGAGCTTATATGCCACAGAAAGAGATCTAAGAGAAGTATTCTCTAAATATGGCCCCATTGCCGATGTGTCTATTGTCTATGACCAGCAATCTAGGCGTTCAAGAGGATTTGCCTTTGTGTATTTTGAAAATGTAGATGATGCCAAGGAAGCTAAAGAACGTGCCAATGGAATGGAGCTTGATGGACGTAGAAATAGAGTCGATTATAACAGAAAGACCACATACTCCTACACCAGGAATGTACATGGGGAGGCCTACCTACGGCAGTTCACGCCGTCGGGATTACTAGGACAGAGGCTATGATCGAGGCTATGATGATCTGGACTACTATAGCAGATCATATAGAGGAGGAGGTGGAGGAGGTGGTGGATGGAGAGCTGCTCAGGACAGGGATCAGATTTACAGAAGGCATCACCTTCTCCTTACTAGAGTCGTGGAGGATACAGGTCACGTTCTAGATCTCGATCCTACTCACCTCGTCGCTATTAAAGCATGAAGTTGAAGACCTTCTGAAACCTGCCATAGAGCGGGGATATTGTTTGTGGACAATATTTTTTATTGTCTCCTGTTTAAAAAGTGAATGGTGCCTAGTGAAGTTAGGTGACTTATCCACCTTTTATGATGACTACTTTTGGTGGAGTTGAAATGCTATTTAATTCTGCATTTGTGTAGTTCGGTGCTTTCTTCAAAGTTAAGTGTTTTCAGAAAAGTATGTTTTGCGTGTATTTTTTTACAGTCTAAATTTTGACTGCTGAGAAGTTTCTATTGTACAAAACTTCATTTAAAAGGCTTTTCTACTGAATCCAGGGTATTCTGAAGATCGAAGCCTGTGTGTAAAATGCTACCAAATGGCAAAAGGCAACAATAAACAGTTTGATTTAAAAAAATAAAATAAAATAAAAGCCATTCATCCTTCAACCTGGGGCATCCAAAGTAAATGTCTTAGCCAGGCGTGGTGATGCATGCCTGTTAGCTGAGACAGGAGGCGGAGACAGGAGGATCGGAGGTTCCAGGTCAGCCTTAGAGAGGCCCTCAGTCACTTAGGGAGACCCTGTTTAAAAATAAAATAGGGCTGGGGGTGTTAGAATACCCCTGGGTTCAAGCCCAGTAACAAAAACAAAAACAAAAAACAAAGAAAAAACAAAAACAACCTCAAATGAACAAAAAATAAAAAATCAAACAACTTGGTTATACTGGTTAGAATAACTGTCTGGACATGGAAGACAAAATAAATTTGCCAGGCAGGCAATGGCTAAAACCTTTGGTTTTGCTGAATTCTGCAAATCTGTGCAACTAGTGTCCTGAGGGTTCCAGGAAGAGGAGGGTCATTGCTGAGGGGTCATTAGTGCCCCAGTAACTACCAGCCTAGGTGGCCCCGGGGAGCATGCCTTCCATGGTCCTGTTCACCTGTGCACCCGCATCCTTTTAGTAACTCATACGGACGCAGAGCATAACGCTTACGTGTTTGTTGGTTTTTGCCTTTGGTGGATGGAATTGTTAAATACTATGAACCTGGAGTCTTCACGTTAGCATATGGTTGCTGGTAATTCATTCATTTTGCTGTCTACTGGCAGGCGACATCTTGTGAGCCACAAATGTTGTGGCAGATGCCAAAGTTTAGGGGGAAAATCATGAAAGAAAAAAGTGAAATTCAGATAAAGCCCATTTATTTCTAAAAATGAGGGAGAACAACTTCAAATGGAGCTTTAGGGGCCCAATCTATTGAATCAGAGACTAGTTGGAGAATCATGTTCCAATCCCGAGGACCACAGAGCCTGAGGGTGCCTGAGTTCCTTGCCTAGAACACGTCCTTCCAGTGCTCGGTACGTTGTGTTTGATGTGTGCGCGGATCACCCGGGGGCTCTTGCTTGCAGGTTCTGAGTCAGTGCATCTGGGGTGGTGCTGAGATTCCAACAGACCCAGGTAATGCCAATGCTGACGATTCTAGAAACATTGATATTTCAGGAAGATATTTGAAGCTAGGAAACTGAATAGAGAAAGTACAGGGGAAGCAGTAGCCAGACCCCTGAGGGTTTTGGGTGTCAGGTTCTGGAATTCTGTTCTGGCAGCAGAAGCTCCTGTGAAAACGGTCCTGTTCGGTGTCTACATGAACCACTAAGCCCTCAGAAGCTGTGTGGGAGAGGGGTTCAGTGACAGATTGTTCTAGGAACGAGATCAGGGCTTTGGCTAGGACCATGACAGATGCAGTGGAGAAATGGGATGGATGTTCTGTTTCAGAGGTCAAACCTTCCAAGCAAGCTAACTACAGAAGGCAAGCCGGAGCTGGGGAATTTGGCCTGGTGTCTGTAATCCAGCCAGGTCCGTGTCTGCTCCGAATGACTCCGGGAAGGCTTCACCTGCACTCTGCAGGAGTGAGAGGCCAGGCTGGGCCTCCACAGTCGAACCCTGCTCTCCCTTAGGGTGACTTGGCACTGTGGGCCAAGGGCTTAGAAGGACAGGGCGCTTGAGCCCTGGCCGACACCGACCCTTCGCACCAGCTTCCGAGACCAGGCCCGGGATGAACGCAGCGTGGAAAACTAAAAGAGCCAGAGTCCTCTCAAAGTCCAGAAAACAGCCGGGCCTGGTGGCGCACACACGGCATCCCAAGGACTTGAGAGGCCAAGACAGGAGGATGGAGGGCTCACCGTCAGACTCAACAACTTAGCAAGACCTTCTGCAACTCAGTGAGCCCCTGTTTCCAAATAAAATCAGGCAGAGGGTATAGCTCAGAGGTAGAGTGCTCTTGGGCTCAGTCCTCAGTACAATAAATGAATAAATAAATAAATGAATAAATAAATAAATAAGCAAGCACAGAGAGCCCACCCACACTGGGGCAAGACATTTGGCAAGTCTGCAAAGATTCAATATCTTCCCTAGCGCAGAATCCCCGCTGCAGATGGGCACCGGGGATTTGATAACGAGATCAGCGTGAGGAAGACTTCGAAGGGTGAGGGCCGGCCACAGAACTGCCCGTGGTTTTCAGAATGTCAGGGTTGTGAAAGCCGGGTCCGAGGAGACACCAGAAAGTGATAGGGAAATGCAGCGCGTGCACACGTCTTGGAACGGGGACGAATCAGGAAGCCCTGGACTGTTTGCTATCAAAACACACTGGGACAATTTGCGAAACGTAAACACGCCTCCGCGCCAGGCGGTGGTGTCGTGTGGATGCTGAACTCGCAGGACGCGATCACCGCACTGTGGCTCCGCGAGGGGAAGCCCGTGTTCTTGGCACACGCGCCCTGATGTCGGCAAGGGTGAAGGGACTTGAGGTCTGTAAATTATCCTCCAAGGGTTCTGGGGGGAAATAATGTAAATATTTATGGAGAAAAAGGAGACAAAGTGAACGGAGAAAAATGTTAACAACCGGCGAATTTAGGCTCACAGGATTGTTTGTGCAAATTTCTCAGAATATTTGAAAGTTTAAGGGAAGGGCAGAAGCCAGGCGTCGTAGGACACGTCTGCTAATTCTGGTCATGAGATGGGACTGCCGGTTTGAGGCCAACCTCGGCAACTTGGTAAGACGTTCAGCAACTTAGTGAGATCCTGTTTCAAATTTAAAAAAATAATAATAAAAAAAAAGAGCTAGGGGTGTAGCTCAGAAGTAGCATGCCCTTGGATTCAATCCCCAGAACCACACACATACACATATATTTAAAAAAAAAAAAAAAGGAGGCGGAAGGCACCTTGTGCTGGCTTAGGGCAAGCTGGGTCAGAGGGCACATTGTCCAGTCTCTGAGAGCTGCTGGCAACAGAGAAGTCCTGCCCAAGTGCAGTGGTTAAGCTTTGGGCAGTCCTGAATGGGGACCGAGGAGAGTTCCGGGGGCAGTCCTGAAGCTCACTTGGAAAATGTCACCTTGGCTCTGCTGCACGATACAGCTCCTGGGCATAGCGCCCTTTCTTGAAGTCTCAGAAGGCTACACCCTGTTAGAAAAGTGCCTTCATGAACAGGTCTTACTGGGTGCTGGCACGACGCTCGGCCGCTAGGGGGCAGTGCCACAAGCTTCCAACCACTGTGCCTTTCTCCCTCCTGGAGGCATGACCCAGGAAGGTGGCAACCCAAAGTTTTGATTTTCTGACGTTTTAATTCCAAGTGGGACGTGCTTGCTGATTATTACACTCCCTGTGCTTGGAGCCAACCAAGGACAACTCAGTAGGGCAGCTTGGAACGGTTACCCAAGAGACCATTTTAAGGTCAAGCAATGCCTTTTCATACTGGCAGTGGTCTGTTTCCATAGTTAATCTGGATATCCATGGAGAACAGTCTGGACGAGGGCTACTAAGCAAGAATTCTTTTGCACCATTTCTCTCTCTCTCTCTCTCTCTCTCTCTCTCTCTCTCTCTCTCCCTTTTTATTATTATTTTTTAATGAAATGGGGGAGTTTTTTTCTTCTGGCCCGGAGCCTAAAACCTCAAATCTAACTTGTGATGCTAATCTCTCCTTGCTGGCTCTGCGCCATCGCTGTTGGCACAGAGCCGGTTTAATATCATGGTTGCTGATAGCAGGTGGTGGCAGCAGTTCCATTAAGAAGCTCAGCTTCAAAAAGGTTTCTGAGATGGAGACACAGTCTTTCAGGCAAAGGGCCTGAGCCCTATGCCTGGTCAGCCAGGGGTCATTCAAGGCCAGGGGTCTCTAGCATGCATTTGTAAACTTCTACTAAGCTGGTGTGTGTGTGTGTGTGTGTGTGTGTGTTTGTGTGTGTTTATTTGTGGCGTTGGGGATCGAACCCAGAGGCATTCTATCTCTGAGCTACACCTCCAGAAACCCCCCCCCCCTTTTTTTATACTGGGGATGGAACCCAGGGACATTCTACCTCTGAGCTACACCTCCAGCCCTATTTTTTATTCTTTATTTTGAAACAGGGTCTCTCTGAGTTGCAAAGGGCCTCACTAAGTAGCTGAGGCTGGCTGTGAACCACGATTCTCCTTGTCTCAGCCTCCTGAATGCTGGGATTACAAGCGTGCGCCACCATGTCTGGCTCCCCTAGCCCTTTTTAAATTTTGTTTTGAAACAGCGTCTTGCTAGGTTGCTAAGAGTCTTATTAAATTGCTGAGGGTGGCATCGATCCTCCGGTCTCAGCCTCCCAAGTACTGGGATTACAGGCATGCGCCACCAAGCCTGGGTCACTGGAGAGCGGAGGTCTAGCTCACTAGAATGCTTGCCTGGCATGCACCAGGCCCTGGGTTTGACCACCGCATTGCAAGAAAATAAAAGTAAAAAGGGTCGCTAAGTGTCAACGACAAGGACACCCGCAGTGGGTGTGTGGGGAAGGGCTGTTTTGCCCTAAGTCCTGATAAAATATTTCTCCTTTTACTATTCTCTCTCATTTCACTCAATTCCATCTTATTTATTTACTTATTTAATTTTTGGTACTGGGGATTGAACCCAGAGGCATTCTACCTCTGAGCTATACCCTTAGCCTGATTTTATTTATTTGGAAACAGGGTCTCACTAAGTTGCTGAGGGCCTAAGGCTAGCTTTGAACCTGCAAACCTCCTGTCTCAGCCTCCCAAGTACTGGGATTACAGACCTGTGCCACCGCATCTGGCTCAACCCCATCCTTTATGATTTAGGTAAGACTTGTTTACATACTGAAGACTTATATATATATATATATATATTTTTTTTTTTTGTCAGCACTGGAGATTGAACCCAGGGCCTTGTGCATGCTAGATAAGTGATCTACCACTGAGCCACGGTCCCCAGCCTCTGGAGACTTTTCAAAGTAAACTCATGAGTAACTCCATCTACCACCACCCATGACCTCTCTGCTCAATTAATTCAGCAAGTCAGTTTAGGGCAGAAAGTCTCCATCCCTGAGCACTCACCCAGAGGTCCACTCCAACTACAAGGTCTGCTCCTGGGTAGGTTGAGATGGACAGGACACAAAATCACCAGACTGGGGGACGCTGGTTTTATCAGTTATTAATTGTGTGGCCTGTGGCCTCAGATGATTTATTGGAAAACTCTCAACAGCAACGCCCTCAGCTGTAAGCTGAACCCTCTCTTTATGTGTTGTTATGCTTGATAAGGATTAGGTATTTTATTTATTTATTTATTTTGGTGGTACTGGGTTCCTGAAAACCTTTCTACCTCTGGGCTACACTCCCAGACCTATTTTTATACTTTTTTATTTGGAAACAGGGTCTCTTAAGCCAGTGTGGCTGGCTTCAAACCTGCGCGATCCTCCTGTCTCCGCCTCCCAAGCGCGGGGATTACAAGCGTGCGCCACCACGCCCAGCAGGTTATTATTCTTTGATGCTGGTACCTAGCAGGAGTTCTGTGAGCACCTCCCAAATTTATTGCATTTTTTTCCTTTCTCTTTTTCTCTTTCTTTCTTTTTCTCTTTCTTTCTTTCTTTCTTTCTTTCTTTCTTTCTTTCTTTCTTTCTTTCTTTCTTTCTTGTACTGGGGATGGAACCCAGGAGCATTCTACCTCCAAGCTACACCCTCAGCTCTATTTTTTATTATTATTTTAAAATAGGGTCTCTTGCAAAGGACCTAAGTAGTGGCTGAGGCTGTCCTCAAACTGCTATCCTCCTGTCTCAGCCTCCCAAATGCTGGGATTACAAGCGTGCGCCACCACACTCAGCTCTTACTGCCGTTCTTGATAACCATGTGGGAGGTCCTTCACTGACTGGTACCAGTTTAATAACCTCAGTGTGTGTGTGTGTACTGAATCCAGGGAGTTCTATCTCTGAGCTACAATCCCAGCCCTTTCTATTTTTTATATTTTGAAACAGGGTCTCACTAAGCTGCCGAGGCCGACTTCCAACCTGCGCTCCTTCTGGCTCAGCGCCCAAGCGCGGGATCACAGGCGCGCGCCACTGTGCCCAGCTCCAACTTGGTTTGCAGGGCGGTCTTCCTGTCCATTCATTATTATTTCATTGTCCATTATGATTCCCCGGAACAGCTCACAACAGACACAAGGACTTACTTACTGCCTTTCCTTACAGCTAACATAATTTAGAGGATTGGCAGAAGTACATGAGCTGCTAATGTAATTTCCCCCAGCTAAAATCTTCATTAAGAAAAGGTCGGAAGGTTCTCGGGATGAAGACGTAAAACCGGGGAAATTCACAGTGAATCTGGCGGAGCTCTTCTCCGGAGTTGGGAAGGAGATCCGAGCCCAGCTCGGCTCATGGCTGCCAGTTGGCAGACCGCACAGGCCCGGGGTCTTGCCTGGACTATGGAAAACCCCTAAGTGGTTGAAGACAAAGCCCGCACCGCACTGTGTGTCTTCCTGTGGGACCTGGGCTCTGGGGGGATATTTCAAGATGTCGCTTTGACAATTGATCTCAGCTAAGCAGGCACATGAGTGCAAAGAGGTGGGAAAAATAATCAGACCTCAGGCTCTGGAAATAGAGATCTCTGTCCAGCTTTGTCCTGCCACGAAGCCCTTCAGGTTATCATTAGCTTTATTTTTAACTTGTTTCCTTTGCTGTTGGGTCTGTGTATTCTCCTTCCTACCAGGGCGTCCCCACCCAGATCCTCTTTGGGAATCTGCTCCTTGTCCCGAGAAACATCCTCTTCTGTACCTTAGCAGCACTCTGTTTCCAGCACGCCACTCTCACCTTCTGTCTTGATCTGCGTTGTGTTACTATAACAAAATACCTGAAGCTGGTAAGTTTAGCAAAAAAGGTTTTCTATTTTCGCTCATATTCTGGAGGCACAAGGCTGAAAGCCCATAGCTCGCGATGGCCTACTTCTTGTCCCAAGGCGGCGAGGGGCATGGACAAGGCATAGGAATAACACACATGTGTACACGTGCCTTGTGTGTTTGGGTCCTTCTCAGGAAAAGGCCACTAGGATTCCATCATGGGGCCCCCATACTGATGACCTTATCTAATCCTAATCATCCCCAAAGGCTGCCCTTCTAAACACCCTAGTGACAGGGCCCCCACCTTCTCAACCCCTCACAATGGGAGCAGACATCAGCACAGGAACCTGGGGGCTATGCTCAGATTCTATCTAAACCATAGAACTTCTACACCTGGGGAATCTGACTTGAGCCAGGCTTAAGGTGACCCTGTTCTGTCCTCCAGCCACGTTTCTCTTTACTCCTCATCCCTTTGGGTTATTCAACACAAGAGCATTTTACCTCTAAGCTATAATCCAAATCTTTTTAACTTTTATTTTAAAATAGGGTCTCCCTTGCTGGGCGTGGTGGCACACGCTTGTAATCCCCGCACTTAGGAGGTTGAGACAGGAGGATCGCACAGGTTCTAAGCCAGCCTCAGCTACTTAGTGAGGCTCTCAGCAACTTAGTGAGACCCTGTTTCCAAATAAAATATAAAATAAGTCTGGGAGCATAGTCCAGAGGTAGAAAAGCCCTTGGATTCCACAAAAAAAAAAAAAAAAAAAAGAAAAAAGAAAAAAAGAATAAAAAAGGATAAAAAATAGGGCTAGGGCTGTAGCTTGGAGGAAGAATGCCCCCGGGTTCCATCCCCAGTACTGCAAAAAATAAAATAAAATAGGGCTGGGGTTGTTTTATGGAGGTAGAATATCCCTGGGCTCAATCCCTGGTACCCAAAACAAACAAATGATAACAACAAAAACCCCAAAGACATGTCTGGAAAGCCATTTTCCTGAGTATTTCAGCTAATTAATACCTTATGTAAAGCAAAAGATCTCTGAGAAACTTCTTACAAATACTTATTGAAAACAAGATGATAAGAGATATTATTACCACCACAACCCCTTTCAGAGCTATCTGCTGCCTTGAGATATTTGGAAGGGGTTTTTGTTTTTATATTTATTTTTTGCCATTGTTTCTGTAAGGTGGGAGGGGCTTATTTCTCTTCCCTCACTATAACTACCCCCCCCCCACTGGGGATGCAACCCAGGGGCCTTTTACCTCTGAGCTACACGCCAGAACAATTTTTTATTTTGAAACACGGTCTCACTAACTTGAGGAGGGCCTCACAAATTGCTGAGGCCGGCTGTGAACCTGTGATCTTCCTGTCTCAGCCTCCCAAGTATTGAGATTACAAATGTGCACCACCACTCTTGGCTTCACTTAAAAACATTAAAACTTTCAACCAGGACTTAATAACTTAAGTAGCAGATTCCACATATGGTCTTATAGAACATATTACTTTTTTTTTTTTTTTTTTGGTGGTACTGGGGATGGAACCCAGGGGCCTTCTACCTCCGGGCTACACTCCTAGACCTATTTTATATTTTATTTGGAAACAGGGTCCCTTAAGCCAGCTGAGGCTGGCTTCGAACTTGCATCATCCTCCTGTCTCTGCCTCCCAAGCGGAGATTACAAGCGTGCGCCACCACGCCCGACGAACATATTACTTATAGACACACTTGTGCTCCATAAACCAAGTCCCAGGTCAACTTTGCTCACTCTGATCTTGTATAGCACACTCAGCCTCAGTGTGAGTGTGTGTGTGTGTGAGTGTGTGTGTGTGTGTGTGTGTGTGTGTGTGTGTGTGTAAGCAGTACTGGGGATTGAACCTAGGGGCAGTCTACCTCTGAGCTACACTTCCAGTCCTATTTTTTTTTTTTGGTGGTACTGGGGTTCCTGGAAGCCCTTCTACCTCCGGGCTACACTCCCAGACCTATTTTTACATTTTTATTTGGAAACAGGGTCTCCTTAGCCAGCGCGCGAGGCTGGCTTCGAACCTGCGCGATCCTCCTGTCTCTGCCTCCCAAGCACGGGGATGACAAGCGTGCGCCACCATGCCCGGCTCCTCCAGTCCTATTTTATTTTTTATTTTGTAACAGGGCCTCTCCAAGTTTCTGAGGCTGGTCTGCAACCTGAGATCCTCCCATCTCAGCCTCCCAAGTCCTGGGATTACAGGTGTGCACTACCGCGCCCGGCTTACGATGGGACTCTTGATAGCTGCGAAGATTTCACGAGATTGTAAGTCTAGGCAGGTTAGCAAGATGCTGGGCTCGTGCTCAGTAAGCATTCCTGTAATTCCCATAATCCTACCATCCTCACACTAGCTGTTATCCACAGGGCTCCATCAATACTGCTTCTGCAACCTTGAAGAAGTGCTGGGCCTCAGGATTGCTCCCGCCCTCTCTGCCTTCTCTTCCCAGAGCAGAGGGAGCTGGGGAGCCTGCTGGCTCCTCTGTCCTTTGCAAAAGGGCCATTAGGTGGGGCCCTGCGTCGCCCAGGTAGCAGGGGCTGTGCCTTTGGACTTTGAAACCTGGGGCCAAGCACAGAAGGAGAAGGTACATGTTTCCTCTAATATGCCCAAACTAGGAAACACAGAGGATACCAGTGGGACTCCAGATAATGGAGGGGAAATACCAGCAAAGTTTGAATGGAAAGATAGGAGAGGAGGAAGGCTGATCTTGATTAATGAGGGTCTACACCTGAACATGTGTAAAATTATGAATATGACATGGTTAACCTGGACAACCATTGGTGGGAGGGGGGAAGGGAAAACAGGGGTGGGGGGAGAGGGCACCAAATATAGTTTAAATGTATACTATTTATGTTCAATTAAAAAATTGTTAAAATAAATAAATAAATAAATAAAATAGGTCTGGGAGTGTAGCCCGGAGGTAGAAGGGTTCCATCCCCAGTACCACAAAAAGAAAAAAAAAAAAAAGAAAGAAAGAAAGCTGGGGACTGTGCAGAGGAGTATTGAATTCTGTGATTGCTGCTCTGATTGAGCTGAGGAACCCACCCACAGCCCTGGTCAGAGGCGCCAGAGACAACAGAGCAAACGGCACAGCCCCGAGGTGGGGCGCGCAGGGGAGCGGGAGGCCCACTTCTTCCTTGGCGCTCTGCTCAGTATTGAGCGGCACATTTGGGGTCATCAGCCCATTTCTAGACAATGATTTCACACACTCCTTGGGAGAAACTTAAAAGCACATTAAGATTTCTCGAGAGCTGGGCACGGCACCTGAGATGGGAGGATCTCAGGCCAGCCTCAGCCAGGCAGGGAGACTCAGCAACCTAGCGAGACCCTGCTTCAAAGTAAAAAATAAAAGTAAAAAGGGCTTGGGCGCAGCTTAGAGGCAGAATGCCTCTGGGTTCAATCTTCCGTAACACACACGCACGCACACACACATACACACACGCACCTGGTCACTGGTAGAATGATTGATATTTTGGGGACCCGCCTCCTCCTGGCCACACACCCCAATGGTCGCTGCTGTGCTCACCTCCTTCCTCATGATCGGCCATTGCTGAATGCCGTGGACCCAACTTGGGTCCCCTTCACCGCGACTCAAGTCCCCATCATTCTGATTCTGGTGTCCTGACTCCAACTCCTTCCACCTCGGCTCCACTTCAGCTAACCCCTCTCCTCAGGGATTCTACCAGGTTCTTGAGTTTCCTGGAATTATGCCAGTGTGTGTGTGTGTGTGTGTGTGTGTGTGTGTGTGTGTGTGTGTATTACTAGGTATTGAACCCTGGGGTGTTCTACCTCGGAGCTACACCCCCAGCCCTATTTTATGTTGTTTGTTTTAAATTTTTAGACAGGGTCCAGCTAAGTTACTGAGGGGTCTCACCAAGTTGCGAAGGCCGGCCTCAAAGCTGCGATCCTCTTGTCTCAGCCTCCCAAGTACTGGGATTATAGGCATGAACCACCGCACCGGGAGGGGGGGAGATTAATCCACTTTTGAAATCTGAAAACAGGTTACTTTTCCTCCAACCCCAACCTCCATCTCTTCCTCTCAGTTCCAGGACCCCTTCTCCCCCACCGCACCGGACTCTCTAGTCCCCAAGAGCCTCCCCGGGGCTGCCGGCTCACTCTGACCTCCACTTACTAAAATTTTCCATATCCTGCAGAACCCACCCTACAAACAAATCCCGAATCAACGCAACCATTTCCTGTGCTTCTGCACGCAGGCTGCCAAGGACAGCTGGGAGAAGGACACGATTATAGAGGCTGGCGGCACAATTCTTTCAAAACTTCCCACATTGCCAACAGACTGCTAAGCAATCCTTCCCTCCTCTGTCTCTCTTCTATTCTCTCTCTCTCTCTCTCTCTCCCTCTTTCTCTGGAACCCAGGGGCATTCTACCTCCAAGCCACACCCCCAGCCCTATTTTTTATTCTTAATTTGAAACAGGGTCTCACTATGTTGCAGAAGGCCTCACTAGGTAGCTAGGAACCTGCGATCCTCCTGTCTCAGCCTCCCAAGTACTGGAATTACAGGCATGCGCCACCACGCCTGGCTTAATTTCTTATTTTGAAACAGCATCTGGCTAAATTGATGAGGGTCTTCCTAAGTGGCCAAGGCTGGCTTCGAACCTGTGATCCTCCGTCTCAGCCTCCCAAGGACCTGGCTTCCAAGTGCCTCTGACTCTTCATTCATTTCTCACTGAGGCTATCTCTGCCCTTCATCAGCCTCCTCCAGTCCTCTTCCTTCCCAGGAGGTGACCTTTCTCCTGCTTCCAGGAAGCTAGAGGCCACCAGGCCGGAGCCCCAAGGCTGTCTGGCCCTTGCACCCTGCTGTCTGCTCAGCCCTCGGCCATTTCCTCCTCCCTGGAGGTCCAAAGCCATTCTCTGCTGGCTCCCAGAGCAGGATCTTCTAACTCCAAACTCTCATTGGCCTCCGGGCTCCTTCTTCTCAGCATTGCAGCCTGGTTAAAGTCAGTTGATTGGCTCACATTTTTTGTGTGTGTCCTGTGCCTTCCCCTATGTTCAGTTCTAAAATATATCCCTTTGCAGAGTTCATCTCTCCATTGCTGACACTGTCAACACTATGGTCATGAGAAGTCCCACAAATTAGGACTTGAATGTCCCTACCTGGACACTCAGTTGAAAAAAATCCTGTGTGTGTGTGTGTGTGTGTGTGTGTGTGTGCTTCTAGTACCCTGGTGTGTTCTACCTTAGCCCTTTTTATGTTTTTTTTTTTTTTTTTTTTGGTGGTACTGGAGTTCCTGGAAGCCCTTCTACCTCCGGGCTACACTCCCAGACCCATTTTTACATTTTATTTGGAAACAGGGTCTCCTAAACCAGCGCGCGCGGCTGGCTTCGAACCTGCGCGATCCTCCTGTCTCAGCCTCCCAAGCGCGGGGATTACAAGCGTGCGCCACCACGCCCGGCTCTATGTTTTTTTTTTTTTTAAACATGGACTTGCTAAGTTGTTGAGAGTCTTGCTAAGTGGCTGAGGCTGGCTTTGAACCCATGACCCTCCTGTTTCAGCCTCCCAACTACTGAGATTACGGGTATGTGACACCTTAGCTCTGTGTGGAAATGAAATCTCTGATGAAAGGTATGAAGAAGGTTAAAAACTTAATCCAACCCTGGGATTTGGAGACGCGACTTTTGGGGAGGTAATTAAGTTTAAATGAGGCTTTAGGGGTGGGGCCCAGATTCCGTGGGACTAAGGCTCTCTAAGAGAGACCCAAGCTAGGTCAGTCAGTCCGACATGCGATGCCCTGGAGTGCCCCGGGGACTCTGCAGAGTGTCCCCATCTGCAAGAAGGACCTCACCAGAAGCACCAGCCAACCTCCGACTTCCCAGGCCTCAGAACTGTGAGCCGAACAAACCTTATCTTAATAATAATTACTCAGTCTGGATCTGTGTGGAGATTCCTTAGAAAACTGGGAATAGATCCACCATATGATCCGGCTCTACCACTCCTGGGTACCTTTCCAAAGGGGTTGAAATCAGAGAACTACAGCAACATATGCATACCTATGTTCATAGCAGCACAATTCGTAATAGCCAAAATATGGAACCAACCCAGGTCCCCATCAACAGATGAATGGATTGCAAAATTATGGGAAATAAGCACAATTCAGCTATAAAGAAGAACAAAATCATGTCATTCACAAGAAGGTAGAAAGCCCTGGACAGCATTATGTTAAGTGAGATCAGCCAAGCACAGAGAGAGAAGGGACATATCTTTCCTCTAATATGCCCAAACTAGGGAGCATTGGGGATACCAGAGGGACTCCAGATAATGGAAGGAAAATCTCAGCAAAGTTTGAATGGAAAGATAGGAGAGGAGGAAGGCTGAACTTGATTAGTGAGGGTCCACATCTGAATATATGTAAAAGTATGAATATAGCATGGTTACCCTGGACATCCATTGTTGAGAAGGAGGAAGGGAAAACCGGGGGTGGGGGTGGGGTTGGGCACCAAGTACAGTTTAAATGTATACCATTTATTTTCAATAAAAATATGTATAAAAATAAATTAGTCTGTGGTATTCGGTTATAGCAATGGAAAACAGAGTGGGCCATACCATCAAAGCAACTATTCCTTTCTATTTGATCTCTTGAGCAGCTTTAAAAAAAAAAAATCTTTGATACTCTGGAACTTCATTAGAATGTGTCCAGCTGTGGATTTATTTTTGTTTATCTCCTTAGTATTTGAAGAGGGATTAGAAGGTAGCCAGGCTGCTTGGGGTTAAATCCCACCACCCAGCTGACTGACCACAAGCAAGTTATCACATTCTCTCTTCCAGTTTACTTACATGTTAAAGGTACAGATCCCAGGGTTATCTGAGCATTAACAGGGTAATACTTGGAGAACATACAGAAGGGGCCCAGAACCTAGGTGCTCCGTAAGCATTAGCCACATCCAAGCATCCTTTGACCTAAGGATTTGTGTTTCTAATTTTAGAATTTTGTGGCTTTTATTTTTATTTCTTTTTTTTTCTTTTTTTTTTTTTTTGTCGTGCTAGGGATTGAACCCAGGTACATTTCACCTCCAAGCCACAGCCTAATTATTTATTTATTCTTTTGAAACAGGGTCTCACTAAGTTGCAGAGGGCCTCACTAAATAGCTGAGGCTGGCTGCGAACCCAGATCCTCCTGTCTCAGCCTCTTAAGTACTGGGATTATAAAGTGTGCGTCACCTTGACCGGTGTGTTTCAAATAGCAATAGCTTTTCTGCTAGTTTATTCATCGTATTTTTCTGCTACTGTGAGATAACCATATACTAACTCTCATTCTCTCCAACTTGTTTAGCCTTCCTGCCTTCCATTCCTTCTTCTTATCTGCAGTACTGGGGATTGAACCCAGTACTTTGCACATGCTAAGCACATGCTCTACCACTAAAGTACACCAGGCCCTTAACTATTTATCTATAAAAAAATTCTTGGAGCTGGACATGATGGCGCATGCTTGTCATCCCAGTACTTGGGAGGCTGAAACAGTTGGATCACAGGTTCATGGCCAGCCTCAGCTACTTCATGAGGCTCTCTGCAACTTAGTGTAGCTTGGAGGTGGAATGCCCCTGGGTTCAATCCCCAGTACCAAAAATAAAACCCAAAAAACTAAACTAAAAAAAAAAAAAAAAGAATTTTAGAGCCAGGTGGCGCATACTTGTAATTCTAGTACTTGGGAGGCTGAGACAGGAGGATCTTGGGTTTGTGATCAACTTCAGCTACTTAGCGGGGCTCTCTGCAACTTAGTGAGAACTTGCTTCAAAATTAAATAAAAATTAGGGTTGGGAGTGTAGCTCAAAGGTAGAATGCCCCTGGGTTCAAGTCCCAGTACAAAAAAAAAAAAAAAAAAAGTTCTTGGGGTTGGGTGTAGCTCATTGGGAGATTATATGGGTTTTTAAATTTTTTTTTTAAATGTGTGAAGCTCTATGTTTAATCCCTGCACTAGTGGGAGGGGAAACCAACTCAAAACAAAAAACCCATCCCTCCAAAAAGCTTTCTCTTTTTGTGCTATAAAATGGGTTGTGTTCCTAGATACTATCTTCTAATTCTCTAATTCTCTCTTCAGCTGTGTCTAGCCTATGGTTTATCTTATTTACCAAGTCTTCCATTTCAAGGACTCAAATCTCCAAACTTCTCACTGGTTCTTCTTCAAGTCCACAGCTCTTGTCACTGACAAGTCAGGTCCCTCCCCTCTCCCACGTGATCTCGCGGCAGGGCAGGAGGTGGAACCCTGGAGGCGGAGGGTACGCTCCACAAGCAATATTGCGAGAGAAGCCGCATTCCCACACTTAGTCCCCCCACCCCCGCTAAAATATCGGCCTTAAAGCAGAAGCACTTCCGCTCAGGCCCTGGGTGGTTCCACCGGTCAGCTGGGACTGGTCCCTTTCTCCCGACTGGCCCCCATCCCCGAGAGGAGGGTTCTTTGCCGGATTAAAGCTGGTTCCATACATCGCTGTCCCCTCCTCTCCTAATTCATGCGGCAGCTACACAGCATCTCCCTGCGAATCTTTCAGTTACCTTCTTGCCACATTCTTTTTGACTTTCCCCTTGGCTCAGCCTATACAAACTACTTTAACCAGATCTATCTAAAAATTGTTTTAACTTGCATCAGATTCATGTTCTGACTGTTGATCATCTTGGCTACCTTTATTTCTTATTTTGGTTTTGGGGATTGAAGCCAGGGACATTCTACCTCTGAGCTATATACCCCAGCCCTATTATATTTGGAAACAGGGTCTTGCTAAGTTGCTGAGGCTCTTGATAAATTGCTAAAGGCCCTCCTTGAACCTGTGATCCTTCTGTCTCAGCTTCCCAAGCACTGGGATCACAGGCATGTGCCACCACACCTGGCTTGGCTGTCTTTATTAACCCTGGGCTTGCAGGTATTTGGGGGGTGCTGTTCTCTTTCTCCCTTTTACTCTCCCACTTCTTGCACTGACCTTTAGGTTTTGAAGTCACCTTCTAAGAGCAAAATTTCAGTTTTAATCCTCGGCTCAGGCAGCAATCCTTGGGGCTTCTTCTAGCCTCCTTCCAGCAGTGGGGGAGCCTCATTTCAGCCTCCTCCAAACAGTGAGGCCAGCTCAGGAACCCCACTTTGCATGGATCACTTTTAGTCCCACCATTAGGAGACTCCCCAGGTCTAAGGTCACTGCTTCAAGTGTTGGGCCATTCTCTCTCCCCTGATTGGCTGCCCGGGTCTCCTGTGTTCTCATCTGGCTTCTCCCTGCCTCACGATTTGGCCTCCCTTTCTGGCCTCAGCCTCTGGCTTGCATTCTCTACAGCACCTGCCTGGCCAGACTGCAGTGAGTGGCAACCTTCGCCTCCCTGTTAGGCTGCAAACCCTTGGTGCCAAACGGATGCTCAAGCAGTGTTTGTTGTGCAACGAAATGATGAACCATCGAGCTAAGCCTTCGTTTTCAATATAAAATAAAGGGCATCTCAGATTCACACGGGGAAGTTAAGACAAGGGGCTGAGGAATAAGGTTATCTACTAAAACATCTAGGATCTGTCAAGATATATACATGGCTTGATCGACTATTCAATTCAGAACATCCTGTATCATTTTTAAAACAAACCCAAGGAAAATCAAAGGAGAAGAGGCTGTAGAAATTGACTAGATCTCAAAGGAACAAAGAAGACTCGGGGAAGAATCTTCAAACCCGAAGACTTTACAGTCTTGTCTGTTCAGAATAATTCATGGAGAAAACAGGAGTAAACATGGACCTGTTGAAAAGAGGTCTGACTCATCTCCGTAGCCCAGTCCTGATGCCCTTGGGATGTTTACTGTGGGACTCTTCAAGTACACCAGCCAGCCGCACAGCAGAAAACCCTGTGAAGGTTCCTGGACGTCTTGCCCAATAAACCACTTCTTGAATTTGTCCAACATAACTAAACATTCGTTATCTGTAGGGGCCCGGCTTGGTACAAGAGACAACAGAAAGATTGGCAAGTCCTTTATACAGGACATTTCTATTTACACACGTGCACAGTATAATTTTTACTCAGTGTACGTTCTGTTCCTCAGCACCCCCTGGCGAACCCCTACAATGTGGATACCAGAAGTCACAATCTTTAGGGCAGTTAGGGAATAAATCTGATAAACAAACAAACCAAAAAACCAGAGCTCTCAAAAATCTAACTCGGGAGTCACTGATTAGCTTTTAAGCCTTGATTCTATGAGAGAATTACTTTTTCCAATAGTAAGAGTAAGAGGAAATCTTACACAGAAGCAGGACAAGGTTGTGTGAACCTTCAGCCAAAGCAAAATATATTACCCTTCAGTACTATATGATGTGATGATTATTTTTATTTGTGGTACTGGGGATTGAATTCAGGGAAATTCTACCTCCAAGTTACACCTTAGCCCTATTTTTTATTTTTATTTTTTTGTAAAAGGGTCTCCCTAAGTTGCTGAGTCTGGCCTCAGACCTGTAATTTTCCTGTCTCAGCCTTCCAAATATTGGAAGGGTTTATAGGGTGTGCACTACCACCATGCCTCGCTTTTATTATTACTATTTTCTTAAAGTAGTTTCCTGAGCTGGGTGTGCTGGTGCATGCCTGTAATCTCCAGTTCTTGGGGGGGTTGATGCATGAGGATCGCAGGTTTAAGGTCAGCCTCAACAATTTAGCAAGACAGTGTTTCAAAATAAAAAATTAAAAAGGGCTGGGGGTATAGCTCAGAGGGAGAATGCCCCTGGGTTCAATCTCCAGTAACACCCCCCCTCCCCCACCACCAAAAAAAGCAATTTTCTTTCTTTTCCTTTTCTTCCCCCAATCCCCAGTACTATTGAATCCAGGGCCTTACATGTGCAAAGCACATGGCCTACCACTGAAATACACCCCCATGATTGTTTTCTAACTGTTACAAAAAGCCCCAACAAAGGCACACCATGTGTGCAACTGGAGTATCTTCTATTCCAAGAGACCCAGATGGTTCTGAGCAAATTTAGTTGGGTGCTGAAAACAAGGCTTCCCCCAGAGATCAAAGTGAAGTCACTAGCAAAAGTGAATCATTTCAGTGTTCATTATTCCTGCGGGCCTTCCTGCAGGAGTTTCATTTGAATATTTCGCTCGAGTTTTGACGTGACGACCAAGGTAGGGTGGAGTTAGTAACAAACTCAAACTTCAGAGTGCCGAGCCCAGGTATGCGTGATAATGAAACGTCTCTGCACAGAGTGATCCGTCACTTGGTTTCACCCACGAGCTGATGAGCTTCAACCTGTGTTTCATAACAACCCGGCTGTCTTAACTAAAGATTATTTAAAAATCCTGCACAGACGGTTTGTGTATTCCAAAGGTACCGGTGACCATTTCTTCAAAGGGCTGGGCAGAATATGAAATGTTTTCAAATGCAACTCCATGACGTTTATATTTAATAAGTTTACGTACCCAATAGGTTGAAAATCTGATGGAATATAAATAGGCCTTCACTAGATATTAGTGGGGAAATGCGATGTAAATATAATTTAACCGCTTGGTCTTGTTCACACAGCATTGCTACCCTGTCTGGGAAGATTAAATTCGGGATTCGGTGGGTACCAGCTGAGACGCTGCCTGGTTAAAAGCAGAGCCAGGGTGCAAGAGAGGAGCCGACGGAAGCGGCACTTTCAGCGCATCCAAAGGAAAGAAATGCTTTGAAACTATGTCCTTTGGAAGCCATTAACTTCTTTTTCATAAGCCTGGCTTCCATCACCCTCTTGTCCCACATATTTTTAGAGACAAAAAATACTAACCGAGACTTTGTCCTTGAAGGTGTGTTTATCAGACAAATGCCATCCAGGGATTTGGAGAGAAATCCATTTCACAAAGATGCCCGATCAGAGAGACGCAGGGAAGAAAATTCAAATGTTCCCTTTTCAGAGCTCTGTGGAATCATTTGCATTACTAGGAAGAAAGCTTGTCAGTGTCCTGGAAAAAGTTAACAAACAACCTTCCAGGCCTGAATGACTGAATAGCTTACTATTCAATAGCTTGTCTTTGGCAGAATCCAGTTCAGTGTGCACATTTTATATGCAAACACCATTCTGGGCTGAAATTCACTCCTGACAGATAGTTCAACATCCCGTGCAGGAGGAGGTATCATGCTGAATGGATTCACTGAATCCAAGATGCCACCAGTTATACCTCAAGAAAAGGAAGAAAGCTGCCTCTTATAACTGTAAGATGTCATCAACTCTAATATGCATTTCATGTTTAGGGTTGCTAACACCTGAGAAGCAATGGCCATATTAGATCTGGTGAAATATGGAAATGCCAATCATTGCAAACATATTCAACACTTACTATGTATACCAAGCACATATCAAGCACCTACTATGTGTACCAAACACATATGGAACACCTAGTATGTATATCAAGCACATATGGAACACCTACTATGTGAATCAAACAGATATTGAATACTTACTATGTATATAGAAGCTTACTGTTTTACATATGAAACACCTAGTACGTGTACCAAGTGCCTATCTAGAACCTCCTATGTGTACCAAGCACGTGATGAACACCTAGTATGTGTACTAAACACTGTTTTGAGCATGCTTCCTGATTGACGCATTAAAGCCTCATGAGAACCTTATGAGTAGGAACTATCATGATGACCAGGAGAGAGGAAATGGAGGTGGGAACATGGCTTGATTGTCAACTTGAACAGCAGGGTAGGTGGCCCTCACCTTCTCTTGAGGCAGAGCTGTGCCAAGCAGGATCCCCTGCAGGTGACACTGAAGGAAAGACTGTCTCTGAGACCAGAACCCCCATCTTCCAGGCAAGAGGCTACTAAGCAGAGGGTGTAATTCTTGGGCCAGGGACCATTCCTCCATCACCCTGAAAAAATGAACTCAAAGAGCCTCCAGGGACACATGACTTATCAGTTCATGTCTGGGGATGCCTCTGGATGGAGGGAGAGAATTAGAAACTCAGACTTCAGAAATGTGGACACTTAGCATCTTCTCTCTAAAAGAACCCCCTAGATTAATTTCTCCAGTAGGAGATGTCCAAGAACCTGACTCTGAAGTGGTTCCGACAAAGCATAACTGAAACTAAAGAGAAGGCCATCTGTGCAGCCTCTGATGTGCCATCCGTCTCACTGAATCCTCTGGGCATCGTTTTGCCCTTTCACATATTGGGATATTGGGATGATGAAGTCGCAGTGGATCTGGGCTGCAAAGCCCTGCTTTGGACCCCTTTAGTCCAAGGCTGGTGGTTTCGCTGAACCTAGTACACCACCCAGATACATGGGCCAGGTCAGCTACTAGCTTTTGGAAAATTCTTAAAGTGTTCTCATCCACCATGCTCCAAGGACAATCCATCCACCAATGGACCAACAACTGTGTTCCACAAGCATAAACACAAAGCTAGGTAAATAAATAGGAAAGCTGTGCCTTATTTTTTATTTTTAGTGAAGTGCACTGTTTTCCCACGGTAATTAGGTCTCCTATGAGGGGGGAAAAAAAAGACAAAAAGCCAAACATTCGAGAAACAACTGCCAAGCCTGGGACTTGGAACTGAGGGCAGGTCCCAGAAAACAGGAGAGGTTTGAGTCACAGGAAACAGAAAAGTTGGATGAATATTTTTTTCAAATTGCAAAAGATAAATATCTAAACCAGGCACAGTGATGCCCGCCTATAATCCTAGTACCTGGGAGGCTGAGACAGAAGGATTTAGGTCCGAGGCCAGTCTCAGCAATTTAGCTTCCCAGCAACTTTGGAAACCCTATTTCCAAATAAAAATAAAATAAGGATGGGGGGGGCAGCCTAGAAGTAGAATGCTTTTGGGTTCAGTCTCCAGTAAACACACACACACACACACACACACACACACACACACACACACACACACACAAACGAATACCAAGGCTCATATGAAAGCAGCTTTTACCCATCACTCAAAATTAATACACATAAATCTTTCTTTCTTTTTGTTAGCACTGGGGATTGAACACAGGGGCATTCTACCTCTGAGCTATATACCCCAGATAAATTTTTATTTGGAAACGGGATCTTGCTAAGTCTCTGAGGCTGTCCTTGAACCTGTGATCCTCCTGTCTCAGCCTCCCAAGTAGGGGGATTATCGGTGGGTACCACCAGGTTCAGCTTGTCACATTTCATTCCAATTCTGACCCCTCCTTAAAAAAAAAGTTTCACACTTAAGAATAAACATCTCAGCTGGGCGTGGTGGCACATGCACATTTGCAATCCCAGCATTTGGGAGGCTGAGACAGGAGGATCTCAGTTTGTGGACAGCCTCAGCTACTTAGTGAGGCCCTTTGCAACTCAGTGAGACCTTGTTTCAAAATAAAAGGTCTGGGGGTGTCGTTCTGAGGTATAATGCCCCTGGGTTCCATCCCCAGTACTGAAAAAAAAAATCTCTTCCCCTTCCACTCCAGGCTAATAGTTGCTGGAAATTTGCTGTGAACCTGGTCCATAATTTTTATAAATTTTATACAATATGGAAATATATCCATAAACAATAGCCCTAAAGTATTTTAATGGTCTCTATCCTTAGGTTTGTAATCTTTTCTTTTCTTTTCTTTTTTGGTACTGGAGGTTGAACCCAGAGGCATTCTACCTCCGAGCAATAGCCCCTGCCCCATATTATTTCTTATTTTGAAACAGAGTCTCTAAGTTGCTGAGGGACCCACCAAGTTGCTCTGGCTGGCTGGGAACTTTTGATCCTCCTGTCTTAATCCTCAGGTACCGAGGTTACAGGCATGCGCCACCACGCCCAGCTTTGTAAACTTCATGAAGAGTTTATTTTTAAATATGGAGTGCAGTGGGACCTGCTATTGTATTTTCCCCTATCAAATGTCAGTTGATACAATGTCACTTACTAAGAAATGGATCTCCTGTCCCCACAGATGTGAGACACCTTGTTTATTATGTATCAATCTCCCATGATCAAATGAGGCCTATTTTTGTCTTTGATCTTATATCACGCTCTTTCATATGGTTTTCTTACCTAATAAGATGAATTTTCCCTGTTCTTTGTTCAAAATTTATTCTGTTTTTGGACTTTTACTCTTCCACTTGATTTTATAATCAATTTATGATGATCCTGTTGAGTTTTTGACTGGAATTACAATTAATTTGGAGATTGATTTAGGAAATAATTTCCTTCTTGATAATATTTGGTCTTCTTATCAACAAATATGAGGTACTTGTCATTCAGTTCTTTTTTATTCCTCTTAATAACAATTTTGGATAGAGTTAGATTTGTTCTCAGGTACCTTAAAGGTTTATTGGTATTGGGAATAGGATTAATATTTTCTAAAAAAAATTTATAAATAGGGTTTCAATTAAGACACATTGTCTGAAATAACAAAAATGTCTTCTCTTCGGTTATATTCCATTGCTATTTATTTTTGTTTCAATTTAATTAATTAATCAATTAATTTGTGCAGGACTGTGGATTGGACCCAGGGGCACTCTACCACTGAGCTACATTCTTAGTCCTTTTCATTCTTCTGAGACAGGGTCTTGCTAAGTTGCCCAGGCTGGCCTGGAACTTGTGATCCTCCTGCCTCAGCCTCCTAAGTATCTGGAAGGAGAGATGACACCAGGCTTGTCTATTACAGAGTTATTTATAACTGCCCTTGTCATTAAGACTTTGCAGAGAGATACTTAGAGACCATGTAAAAATTCTGTGCCTCATCAAATTTTCGCACACTCGCTCCAGTATCCCAGGATGTTTACTGCACAAATCAATTACCGTGATGGTTGCAAATAGTGATTTTCTTCTATATTTCCCTTCTACATTTGCTCAAATATATATCACATTAAATTTGGTTTCAGTGTTGTTAGCCCATCCTATGATTGCAAAAAAAATTTATGATTTAGAATTTAATATTTATTTACAATTATTATTGTCTTTAGCCTAAGGATATATTATTAAAGTCCTGTGTAATTAAGAATTACTTGGGGTAGGGTATCTTTCCCCTTCTCCTGCATTGTGGTTATTTTATCCATTTAAAATGCAGTTAGGAGCCAGGCATGGTGGTGCACGCTTGTAATCTCAGTACTTAGGAGGCTGAGACAGGAGGATCACAGGTTTGCGGCCAGCCTCAGCTAGTTAGTGAGACCCTCCACAACTCAGTGAGACTACGTTTCAAAATAAAGAATAAAAAAAATAGGGCTGGGGCATCATCTCCCTAAGATAGTGGGCAGAGGGGTAAGGCAGCCATGCTTGTCTTGTTCTTGGCTTAGTTTAATGACTTAGATTTCAAACTTTTATGAGCATCCACCACATGGCAGTTATTCTGGATAAAACCTCACCGGAGAAAGGCATGGCGCTCGCCCTCACAGAGCTATAACCTAACTAGAGGAACAATAATAAAACAGCAAAGTACTGTGATTGGGGAGGCACAAATATGCTGTTATGGAAATATGCAGGCATGGTACATATCTGGGGCTCTAACTTCCAGCATGGTTATGTGGGAAGTGCAGTCTGAGCCCGGCGTGGTGGTGCACCCAGGAATCTCAATACCCGGAGGCTGAGACTTGAAAGGTCTGAGCCGTGGCTGGAAGCTAGGAGGCAGAGCTCTGTGGTTCCCACAGAGGAGACCACTCCCCTCGATTTAAGGTAGATGCTGCCACCTCAGGGATACAGAAGCCCGATAGAGACATGCAGACAGAGACAGAGAGGCGCGCTCTTCCCCACTAGCCCCCGTGGGCGGCCGACTCTCCAGGAATAAAGGCTTTTGGTACTTATATCGGACTCCCGCGTGCATCTGTGCACCGAAGGAGCCCGCGCGTGTATCTGTGCGCTGATGGGACCCACCACATTGTATTTCTTACAAGACTAAAGGAGGGCAGCTTGGAAGACGGCCTCAGCAACGCAGACTCTCAGTAACTTAAGTGAGAGTGCCCCTGGGTTATAACCCAGTCTGTCTGTCTGTCTGACACACACACACACACACACACACACACACACACACACACACACACACACTTCTAGTCTGAGTCAGCTGTGGTGCTGTACACCTATAATCCTAGAACTTGGGAGGATGAGACAGGATGGAGGGCAGCCTCAGCAACTTAGTGAGACCTAGTTTCAAAAAAGAAAAACAGAAAATAGGGCCGGGCGCGGTGGCGCACGCTTGTAATCCCCGTGCTTGGGAGGCGGAGACAGGAGGATCGCGCTGGTTCGAAGTCAGCCTCAGCTGGTTTAAGAGACCCTGTTTCCAAATAAAATATAAAATAGGTCTGGGAGTGTAACCCGGAGATAGAAGGGTTTCCAGGAACCCCAGTACCACAAAAAAAAAAAGAAAGAAAGAAAATAGGGATGGGGCTGTAGCTCAGAGGTAGAATGTCCCTGGGTTGAACCCCCAGAATCAAAATGGAGGAGGAAGCCGGGTGTGGTGGCACACGCTTGTAATCCCAGCATTCGGGAGGCTGAGACTGGAGGATCAACTACCTAGTGAGGCCCTCTGCAACTCAGTGAGACACGGTTTCAAAATAAAGAATAAAAAAATAGGGCAGGGGGTGTAGCTCGGAGGTCGAATGCCCCTGGGTTCCATCCCAGACCCGAAAAAAAAAAAAAAAAAAAAAAGGAGGAGGAGGAGGAGGAAGGGAAGAGGAAGAAGAAGAGGAGGAAGAGAAGGGGAAAAGGAGGAGGACAGTGTAGCCTGAATCATCTCTACATTCCTTTGTAAAACTTCTGGACACAACCCAGAATATAAAGTACTCAGAAAATGTAGGGTTTCTGCAACCCAAAAGCAAAATAAAACACTCTTCTTCATAAACACCTTTTGGGCAAAGAGAATCGATACGGATGCTAAAGATATGATCAGGCTGGTTCTTTTTTTCCTGTTCCATTAATGAAACCCAGACATTACAGAAAGGAGACGGAAGGCAGGAAACTTCTGCTTCATGGCACCAAAAAGAGAAATGAAAGATTCACTGAGTGACCCCGAGTAAGTTATTTGGCACCTTGTGACTAGTTCTTCAATATTTATAAGACTTTTTTAAAGAGGAAAAATACATATATAAATAAAAATATTTTTGGCCAAAACATGATAGTATGCTGCATAAAATTCTTTATTCCTAAATATGTTAGCATGGATCTTCTAAGAAGAAGGATATTTCCCTACGTACCCACTACGTAGTATTGTAGGAAAGACAATAGTGATTCAACACTATGCCATACTGACCATATATGATCATATTCAAATAGCCCCAATTTTCCCAGTAACATCTTGCTGCTTACATACACTCTGCTCCCAGTGCAGAATTTAATCAAGGACCAGGCATTAAATTTAGTTGTCATATGTCTTTCTTTTTTTTTGGGAGAGGGGCACTGGGGCTTGAACACAGGGCCAGTCTCTCTCCAAGTTACACTCCCACTTCTTTTTCTATTTTTTTTATTTTTATTTTGACTTTTATTTTTGGTGGTACTGGGGATGGAACCCTTCTACCTCTGGGCTACACTCCCAGACCTATTTTATATTTTATTTGGAAACAGGGTCTCTTAAGCCAGCGCAGCTGGTTTCAAACCTGTGCGATCCTCCTGTCTCCGCCTCCCAAGTGCGGGGATTACAAGCGTGCGCCACCACGCCCGGCTCTATTTTTTTATTTTGAAACAGGGTCTCTCTAGGTTTCTGAGAATCTCTCTGAGTTGCTGAGGCTGGCTTCAAAGCTGCGGTCCTCCTGTCTCAGCCTCCCAAGTACTGGGATTATAGACATGCCCTGCCATGTCCGACATCAAATTTCTTTAGTGCCATATAATTAGGACAGTTTCCAAGTTTTTGTTTGGCTTTAGTTTGGTCTTTTATAGCTAGCTGGTCATTTTGTAGAATGTCCCTGAACTTGGACTCATCTTATTCTTTTTTTTATGACTGCGTTCAGGTTAAACACTTTGGGAAGGGCAATCAGAAGTGAGGTTGTGTTCGCAGTGTGTCCCAATGGGGGCAGAGCTTGTCCATCTGTCCCACTCCTGGCGATACAGAATTTGCTTCTTGCAATACTCACTAGATTCCTCCAGGTTTGTGAGCAGCACATGCTGTCCAGAGTGGGCTTTCAGAACAGTGTGAATGTCCTGTTCCCCGCACTGGATTCGCTCAGTGGTCTCAGCATCCCTGGACGCCTCGGCTATTACTTGTTATTACTTGCTGGCTCAGTCGGTGGTTGCAGAATGGTCAGCCAGACCTTGGAACCTGCTACTGCTTTCCCAACTCCGACCCTGGTTTTCTAACCTTAATTTGCCATTCTTTTGATTATGTGGCTTTTTTTTTTTTTTGGTGGTACTGGGGTTCCTGGAAGCCCTTCTACCTCCGGGCTCCACTCCCAGACCTATTTTTACATTTTATATTTGGAAACAGGGTCTCCTAAGCCAGCGCGTGGCTGGCTTCGAACCTGCGCGATCCTCCTGTCTCTGCCTCCCAAGCGCGGGGATTACAAGCGTGCCCGGCTGATTATGTGGCTTTTGACCAGTTTGGTTAACCAGCTTCTGGAATGCAAATACTACTTTAAGCTCAATTTTTTTTGTGTGTGTGGTACTGGGGATTGAGCCCAGGGGCATTTTGCCTCTGATCTATACCCCAACCCTCTTTATTAATTATTATTATTTGCAGTACTGGGGATACAACCCAGGGGGTAAACTACCCCCGAGCCACACCTCAACCCTATTTTTTATTCTTTCATTTTGAAACAGGGTCTCACTAAGTTGCAGAGGGCCTCATTAAGTAGCTAAGGCTGGCCTTGACCCTCTGATCCTCCTGTTTCAGCCTCCCAAGTACTGAGATTACAAGCATGTGCCACCACGCCCAGCTTTATTCTTTAATTAATTAATTAATTGTGTGTGTGTGTGTGTGTGTGTGTGTGTGTGTGTGTGTGTGTGTGTGTGGCACTAGGGATGGAACTCAGGGGCATTCTACCTCCAAGCCACACCCCCAGCCCTATTTTTTATTTTTTATTTTGAAACATGGTCTCACTGAGTTGCAAAGGGCCTCACTAAGTAGTAGCTGAGGCTGTCCTTGAACCAGGATCCTCCAGTCTCAGCCTCCCAAATGCTGGGATTACAAACCTGCACCATCACGCCCGGGTTATTCTTTATTTTTGAAGCAGGGTCTCACTAAGTTGCAGAGAGCCTCACTAAGTAGCTCAGGCTCTCCATGAACCACGATCCTCCTATCTCAGCCTCCCAAGTACTGGGATCACAAGCGTGCACCCCCACGCCCAGCTAAGCTCAATCTATTAATAATGACTAGTAGCAGTAATTCTAGCTTCTTTGAATGCAGGGGTAAGTAAGCTGCCTTGTGAGTGATTATACCTCTGAGACTCAAAAAGACAACCCTCACGCTGGACAGACATGCTTTTTTTTTCTCTTTTAAACATCCAGCCCTGAGGTGGCAAACGGTACCACCACCAGCAGTGGCCACATCTTAACAAATCAAACATGATCTGTTTCCACTGTCCTCCTGATGATGCCTGAGACGCGGGTCGAGGAAGGACACTGACTTTCCCCTTCACCGGCTGAAGTGGATAATCGTCCTTCCAAGCCGCCAATGCCGGTGTTTTGTGCAGTCTTCTTTCTTCCCAGGTACTGACTTATTAGAGAAAATTGCAGATTTTGTAGGTGGCTGGTTATAATAATCTAAGGTTAAAAACAGAACCATAAAAAGTTGAAGACATGAGAGATGTCTAAAAATAAAGCAAATGCTTTTTTTTCCTTTTCTATAATCCTCAATTAGAAGCCATTTAAGGAAAAGATAATCAGCTCCAGAGACCTGTAAATATGGATTCTACAGTTCTCCTGGCACTATTGCCTCACAAATTAATTTTAGTACGTTTTGAGATGTATTAACATTATTTTACCCTACATGAATCCATGACGCGTTCTGGTGGGGTTTTTTTTTTTTTTTTCATGGTACAGGGGATTAAACCTCTGAGCTACACCACCAGATCTTTTTATTTTCTATTTTGAAACAGGGTTTTGCTAAGTTGCCAAGGGTCTCGCTGAGTTGCTGAGGCTGACCTCAAACCTGCGATCCTTCTGTCTCAGCTTCCCAAGTATTGCGATTAAGGCAGTGGCCACCATGTCCAGCAGCCCCTGTTGCCCTCTTGATATTACAAATGCTAATAATGAAATCAACTATTTTTTTTCCCTTTGGTACCAGGGATTGAACCCAGGGGCATTCTACCTCTGAGCTACATTCCCAGCCTTATGTTTTATTCTTTATTTTGAAGCCGGGTCTTACTAAGTTGCGGAGGGCCTCACTAAGTAGCCGAGGCTGGCTGTGACCTGCGATCCTACTGACTCAGTCTCCCAAGTACTGGGATTACAAGTGTGGGCTACCATGCCTGGTTTGAAATGAACTTCCTGATGACTATTGTAATAGTAAAATAAATACAGCTCTCCTAATATAATAAAATTCCCGTTTCATCAACTGGGTCAGGAGGAGACTATTTCCGGCCTTCTTTCCAAAGCAATGCAAGTCGAGCCCCATCAAAGCGCTGAGATGCTTGTGTAGCTCGTCCAAAGAAGGCACCCAGGGGAGAGCCTTCCTAAAACCAAGAACAACCTGGGGACTGAAAGGGAGTCAGGAACTGAGGGTAATAGTCAGAGTGGGACTTGAAAGCCACGGGAAGCTTTCTGAGGACCAGGGCGCCACAAACTGCAGCATCTCAAAACTTCCATTTATTTTTACAGTATTGGGGAATGAACCCAGAGGCATTCTACCTCTGAGATATACCCCAGCCCTCTTTCTTTCTTTCTTTCTTCCTCTCTTTCTTTCTTTCTTTCTTTCTTTCTTTTATTTTTGGCAGTATTGGGAATGGAACCCTGGGGCATTTTATCTCTGAGCTGCACCCCCAACCCTATTTTTTAAAATTATTTTTAAACAGGGTCTCACTGAGTTGCAAAGGGCAACTGAGGCTGTCCGCAATCCAAATGCTGGGATTACAAGCATGTGCCACCACGCCTGGCTTTTTATTCTTTATTTTGAAAAAGGGTCTCACTAGATTGAGGAGGGCCTCTCTAAGTAGCTGAGGCTGGCCACCAACCTGAGATCCTCCTGCCTCAGCCTCCCAAGTACTGGGATTACAAGCGTGCGCCACCACGCCCAGCTCCAATCTTCTATTTTCTGTCCCTCCTCTCCATGGACAGTCTCACCCATTCCCATCTCTGAATCATGGTCTACACCACTCCCCAGGCCCCAGGTTCATACACACACCCGCCTCCCTGCCCCTTCCTCTTGAGAGTCTCACTGGGACCTCCCACATCCTCCTGTCCAAGATGGCGCGCCTGGTGTTTCCCTCAGAGCCTGCTTCTCCTACACTATTCCCCAGCAAGGAACGATACCACCACCCAGCCAGGGTCAACACACGATGCCAGGTCATCCTTATTCTGTCGTAAAATCTACAGTAGCAAAAGCTAATATTTGTATAACTCCTTATAGTTTATGACACACTTCCACGTAAACTAACCTCTAAGGATCCTTCACCCTCAGTGATTAAACATTATTTACTCTATATCCCTGATAAAGAAACCAAGACTTTGCTTGGTTAAGGGAATTGCTTAAGGTCATATAGCTGCAACTTCAATACTGCATTGATTCTTTTACATATTTGAACTAGAAGCTAAATATTAATTCCAAATACTTCTTTGAGGCAACCTCCAGGGAGAGGTTTATGAAAGACAGCTTAGTTTCCAGGAACTGGAAAAGAACTGGACGTTCTTTTTATCTTATCATGGGATAAGTTCCCTAGCTGAGGAGTAATGTCTTCGCTGCTATGTAGCCAACAATATGTGGAGTGGTTACAAACAGGCGTGAGTGTGTGTGTGCGTGTGTGTGTGTGTGTGTGTGTGTGTGTGTGTGTGTGCATTAATGGAGATTGAACCCAGGGGCATTCTACCTCCAAGCTATACCTGCAGTCCCATTTTATTTTATAGCTATTTATTTATTTATTTATTTTGCAGTACTGGGGATGGAACCCAGGGGCATTCTACCTCTGAGCTACACCCCAGCCCTGTTTTTTATTCTTTATTTTGAAACAGGGTCTCACTGAGTTGCAAAGGGCCTCGCTAAGTAGCTGAGGCTGTCCTTCATCCACGATCATCCTGTCTCAGCCTCCCAAATGCTAAGATTACAAGTATGTGCCACCATGTCTGGCTTGCAGTCCCATTTTAAGAAACTTTTTTTTTTTTTTTTAATCTTGACACAGGTTCTCACTAAGCTGCTGAGGGTGTTACTAGGTTACTGAGGCTGGCCTTGAATCTTCGATCCTCCTGTCTCAGCCTTCCTAGTACTGGGATTACAGATGTGTATCTGCCCAGCTCAGATGGCTTTTTTTTTTTTTTTTTGGGTGGTACTGGGGGTGGAACCCAGGGGCTTTTCAACACTCCCAGACCTATTTTATACTTTATTTGGATACAGGGTCTCACTAAGTTGCTGAGAGCCTCACTAAGTAGCTGAGGCTGGCTTCGAACCTGGGATCCTCCTGTCTCAGCCTCCCAAGCGCTGGGATTACAAGTGTGCGCCACCACGCCCGGCTCAGATGGGCTCTCGCTAAGCTCTTCTTTTTTAATGTGTATTTAGAAGTGAAGACATTTGGAGTACCTGGTTTCGAGCTTTACAAATCTCTTGTTGCCAGGGGGGAGGGGGAGGAGAGGAAAAAGGGAGGGTTGGGGAAGAAACAGACCAAAAAATGTCCTGTGCTTACACGAACGTATCGCTACGAATCTCATTACCACGTGCCATTAAAATGCACCAATCAAAATTTGAAAAATAAAATTAAATGCCAAAAATAAAATGAAATACAGATTTCATTGCCTGGCTCCTACCGCAGACCAACGAAACCAGAAGCCCCGGGGTGGGACTCCGTCCGTGATGGCTCAGCCTCTGGGCAACGTGAAGGTTCGGCCCTGACGGAGGACCCCAGGTCTAGACTCCCCCAGGCGCGGGGCTGGCGTGGCCTGGGTCCTGCCAGGGACCGGAGAACGGGAGGCGGTGGGGTGTGGGCTATACCACCGCGCCCACTCCCATTGGGGCGTTTAGCCTTCATTCAGGAAGGGAGCTCTCCATCCTCCCTGCGCTGACTGGTTTTCTACCAGGTTGCACCTGGGAACCATTAAATCAAATTCCTGGGGAAGGGGAGGGGGTGTAGGCACGCGCCATCAAGATGGCTCAGGTGGAGCTGCCAAGGCTGCAGACGGCAGTTCGACGCTGTGCTGGTTTTGCTGGGGCGCGGAGGTGCAGCCAGTGCCCCCGGCCTCGCGGACAGTAACCGGGCAGCGGTGGGGCAGGAGCCCCCTCCTGGGAGCCCTGCTAAGCGCTCGCGTGGAGATGCGCAGCCCGGGACCAACAGCAGGAGCCAGCCTGGCGCCGCGCCATCCTCCCCGGTGCTAATTAAGGCCCAAGTAATTCTCATCATTCTGTGCATGAAATAAATGGGCCTCGATGTGAGACAACTGGTCCATTGTGTCCCGGCGAATGTAATCACAGTTCGCAGGTTCACACAGCCATACACTTGCTCCTTTTATTTCTAACAAGGAGGAGGAGCTATTTCTATCTAGTCATCCTGCCACTATTTTTTTTTTAAATTTTTACTCGATGTGGGGTCATGTTAAAGATTACTTCTGTGATCATTGATAATAGTTAACAACATGTACTCCGCTCAACCAATCAATATGATCACCACGAGCAACTTTCGATGTAATCATTGCTCCTTATCATCGTCCGTGTTATTAAATTCTGAGCAGGTAAAGGAAGAAAAGGGGGGCAGATATAATATGAAGGATGATGGTAGCCAGAGAGATGAGCTGAGCTTATCAATAACTTGGCAACAGTGAGACAACAGAAATACCCACGCCTGCCTCTTTCCTTTCTGTCTTCCTTCCGTTCTTTCTCTTTCTTTCCTTCTCTTTTCTCCTTCCTTCCTTCCTTCCTTCCTTCGATTGAACCCAGGAGTTTTCTACCTCTGAGCTATACTCTCAACCCTATTTTATTTTAGCGGGTCTGGGGATGGAACTCAGGGGCATTCGACCTCCGAGCTACACCCCCAGCCCTATTTTTTATTCTTTATTTTGAAACGGGGTCTCACTGAGTTGCAAAGGGCCTAAGTAGCTGAGGCTATATGCGAACCGTGATCCTCTGGTCTCAGCCTCCCGAATGCTGGGATTATAAGCGTGCCCCACCACGCCTGGCTCCTATTTTAATTTTTATCTGGGAACAAGATCTCACTAAATTTCTGAGGGACCTTGCTAAGTTGCTACAGCTGGCCTCGAACCTGTGATCCTCTGGTCTCAGCCTCCCAAATACTGGGATTATAGGCATGTACCATCATCCCTGGCTTGCCCTGCTTTCTTTTTCTATTTTTCTTTTTCTTTTTTTTTGGGGGGGGGAATACTGTGGATGGAACCAAGGGGCTTTCTATCTCTGGGCTACACTCCCAGATCTATTTTTTTCTTTTTTTAAATTTGGAAACAGGGTCTCACTAAGTTGCTGATTGCCTCACTAAGTAGCTGAGGCTGGCTTCGAACCTGCGTGATCCTCCTGTCTCAGCCTCCCAATCACGGGGATTACAAGCGTGCGCCACCACGCCCAGCTTGCCTTGCTTTCTTAACAGCTTCCCACCCAAACCTCCATGCCCAGCTCTGGGTGGAAAAAGAGCAGGCCCGTGCATGCCGTTGGCTTAAGCCTCGGTTCTGAAGCCCTGGCTGGGCAAAGCAATCTTTTCATAATTAAAGCATTATTCGATAAATACATAGTTCTCATGTTCTGATTTAAAAGCATTAGCAAGTATGAATGAAAACCAACAAAGCCCTCCCCTCTGCCCGCGGGGGAGCGCAAGCCGGCTGCGTGGTCCACCCCGCTGCTCACTGTGGGGCTTCCCGGAGGGGACTGGGCCAAGAAGGCCGATGGAGCGGGGACTGCGTCATCTGCTCCCGTGGCCACCAGAGCGGGACCTGGGGACCTGCTTCGCAGAGCTGGGTTGGAGGCTGGGAGGGAACTCAGGCAAAAACACATGGCGGCCACATCAGTGTTGTAACAGGTGATGGGATATGAATTTTTTTTTTTTTGAGGTACTGGGGATTAAACCCGGGGGCATTCTGCCTCTGAGCTGTATATACCTCCTAGCCTTATTTTTATTTTGAAACAGGTTCTCACTAAGTTGCAGAGGGCCTCACTAAATTGCTGAGGCTGCCCATGAACCCAGATCCTCCAGTCTCAGCCTTCCAAGTACTGGGATTACAAGCGTGCGCCACCAAGCCGGGCTGGGGGTGTGGATTTGGACAGCTCTTCCATGACAGAGCTGAGGCGCAGACCCCAGGGGCCGACTCGGGGGAGAAGGCGGCAGAGAGAGGGCGTCTCTCCCAGACTCAGCAAACTGAGTGCAGAGTCTATCGCTTCTAGGGGCTGGCCCGAGTCTCAGAGGCCTGGTCCTTGGCGTGAGCAGGAGAGGATGGCCTGGCCTGGGCATGGGTCCTGCCTCTAAGGTGGACAGGACTCTCTCCCCTCCCTCCCTTCCTTCCTTCCTTTTGTTCTGTTTTGAACCCAGGGATATTTTACCTCTGAGTAATGCCCCTAGCCTTTTTTTTTTTTTTTGGTGGTACTGGGGTTCCTGGAAGCCTTTCTACCTCCTGGCTACACTCCCAGACCTATTTTTATATTTTTATTTGGAAACAGGGTCTCTTAAACCAGCGAGGCTGGCTTCGAACCTGCGCGATCCTCCTGTCTCTGCCTCCCAAGCGCGGGGATTACAAGTGTGCACCACCACGCCCGGCTACCCCTAGCCTTTTTAAATTTTGAAACAGGGTCTCAAAAGTTGCTGAGGTCTCATTAGGTTGTCAAGGCTGGCCTCAAACCTGTTACCCTCCTGTCTCAGCCTTCTAAATCCTGGGATTACAGGTGTACACCACCTCAATGGCTTATATTTAATTTTTGTGTGTGTGTGGTGCTAGGGATCGAACCCAGGGGCATTCTATCTCTGAGCTACACCTCCAGCCCAATTTTTTATTCTTTATTTTGAAACAGGGTCTCACTAAGTTGTAGAAGGCCTCACTAAGTAGTTGAGGCTGCCCATAAACCTGGATCCTCCTGTCTCAGCCTCCCAAGTACTGGGATTACAAGTGTGCACCACCGTGCCCGGCTATATTTAAGTTTTTTTTTTTTTTTTTTTTTTTTGTGGGTCTGGGGGTGGAACCCAGGGGCATTTGACCTCCGAGCTACACCCCCTGCCCTATTTTTTATTCTTTATTTTGAAACCGGGTCTCACTGAGTTGCGGAGGGCATCACTAAGTAGCTGAGGCTGTCCGCGAACCACGATCCTCCAGTCTCAGCCTCCCGAATGCTGGGATTACAAGCGTGCGCCACCACGCCCGGCTTTATATTTAAGTTTTTAATTGGCACCCCTACAGTGCTGTTTCTGTCTGTCTGTCTGTCTGTCTCTGTGTTACTGGGGATGAAACCCAGGGGCATTCTACCTCTGAGCCATACCCCCAGCTCTATTTTATTCTTTTTTGTTTCTGTTTTTTGAAACAGGATCTCACTACGTTGCGGAGGGTCTCATGAAATTGCTGAGGCTGGCCACAAACCTGATATCCCCCCTCCCCCGTCTCAGTCTCCCAAGTACTGGGATTACTTCCAGCCCCCCTAGTGTTTTTTATTTAGAGACAGGGTGTTGTTAAGTGGCCAAGGCTGGCCAGGGTTTTCTGTTTCTCAGGGACTGTTTTCTAACTGACAGTGTTTATTTATTTATTGTAGTACTGGGGATAGAACCCAGGATCTCTGAGCTACACCCCCTGGCTGTGAACCTGCCATCCTCCTGTCTCAGCCTCCCAATTATTATTATTTTTTTGAAACAGGGTCTCACTAAGTTGCTGAGGCTGGCCTCTAACTGTGACCCTCCTCCTGTCTCAGCCTCCCAAGTACTTAGGCACCGCGCTCATCACGGTCCTCAGTGTTCGCCTCGCCGAGAAACTCTGTCTCCCATCCATTTTGACACAGCCCGGCTATCACTTTGCACAATGCCAAACCCCTGGATGGGGTAGGAATGAGCAAGTGGACCCCGCAGCGTCTGGACCAGCTCCACCCGACACGGCCCGCGGGGACCCACAGCCCGTCTCTCAAGACACCCGCTCCCATGGAAGGGAATTTAGGATCTTATCACCCCGGCCAAAAGAACATGGGATAAATGTCAGGTTCGAAGATGAATTAAGCAATACTAATAAATGCAGCCCTTGGCTAAGATTTAGAAAGAGTCTGAATGCCTGTGTGGTACTGGGGGTGGAACCCAGGGGCTTTTTTTTTTTTTTTTTTTACCTCCGGGCTATACTCCCAGACCTATTTTATATTTGGAAACAGGGTCTCACTAGGTTGCTGAGAGCCTCACTAAGTAGCTGAGGCTGGCTTCGAACCTGTGCGATCTTCCTGTCTCAGCCTCCCAAGCGCGGGGATTACAAGTGTGCGCCACCACGCCCGGCTTATTTTTTTTTTATTCTTTTTTTTTTTTTTGGTGGTACTGGGGTTCCTGGAAGCCCTTCTACCTCCGGGCTACACTCCCAGACCTATTTTTTTTTACATTTTTATTTGGAAACAGGGTCTCCTAAGCCAGTGTGCGCGGCTGGCTTCGAACCTGCGTGATCCTCCTTTTTCTGCCTCCCAAGCACAGGGATTACAAGCGTGCGCCACCACGTCCGGCTTATTTCTTTTTTATTCTTTATTTTGAAACAGGGTCTCACTAAGTTGTGGAGGACTTCACTCAGTAGCTGAGGCTGGCCGTGAAACTGCCATCCTCCTGTCTCAGCCTCCCAAGTACTGGGATTACAAACATGCACCGCCACACTCAGCTGACTGCATTCCTTTTTCTAAGTTTTTGTTTGTTTGGGGAACTGGGAGTTGAACCCAAGGGCATATTACCTCTGAGCTATACCCCGAGTCCTTTTTATTTTTTATTAAAAAAAAGGGGTCTCGCTAAGTTGCTGAGTAGAGACTCGAGCCTTCCATCGCCCTGTCTCAGTCCCCCTAAGTACTGGGATTACGGGCATGGGGCTTTTTGCTAGGTATTAATGGTCATTGAGAAGATGTGCACAGAATTCAAAGGTCAGATGCCAAATCATGGATTTCTGAGTTGGTCTCCGCACCTACGGTGACAATCCCTTCAGGTCACAGAGATTTCCCCAGAGAGGCCCACAGAGAGTGCCCAGGAATGAGGAGAAATCAAAGCCAGGCCACAAAATCACGGCAGGGGAAGCCAAGGTCAGAGCGTCTCGGCCCGCAGGGAGCCGGCCGGGCGGGCTGAGCGGGCGGACGCGGCACTCACGCTGTTGTTGCTTCCTTTGTTGTCCTCGTACTTGGTTTCTATGTGAATGGAGAACTTCGGCAGGAAGGAGCACTAGGGAGAAAAAGCGAAGGGTGGTTAGAGCGCTGCCCTCCTGACCGCGCGGCGGGGAGCAGGGACGTCACCAGAACCACGTCACATCTCCACCCACATTTGAGGAAGACCTTCGGAGATGTGGACGTGACTTCTTCCGGAGAGCAACCCTGAAGGAGTATGTGCGGTGGGCCCTGCCCTTCAGCAGGCCCTGAAGCAAAGGGCAACTCGTATCTGGGGAGCAGCTGTTGCCGCTGAATACCTGGGGACCTACCTTCACTTTTATATCAATATTCATCTAAAGTTAGCGAGGCCCTGCCTGCAGCAGAACTTTAAAATCAGAGATTATTATAGTCAGACAAACCTAGTTTTTTTTTTTTTTTTTTGGGTGGGGTACTAGGGATTGAACCCAGGGGCATTCTATCTCTGAGCTACACCCCCAGGCCTTTCTAATTTTTATTTTGAAGCAGGATCTCCATAGGGGCTGGGGCTAGTTGAACCTGAGATCCTCTTGTCTCTGCCTCTCAAGTACAGGTAGGAACCACTGCGCCCCACCAGACCTGGCTTTCAACGTGTGACTTTGGATACTCATCAATTTCTCTGAACCCAGCATTATTAAAACAATAATAAGCCGGGCGTGGTGGCGCACGCTTGTAATCCCCGCTCTTGGGAGGCTGAGACAGGAGGATCGCACGGGTTCGAAGCCAGCCTCAGCTACTGAGTGAGGCTCTCAGCAACTTAGTGAGACCCTGTTTCCAAATAAAATATAAAATAGGTCTGGGAGTATAGCCCAGATGTAGAAAGCCTCTGGGTTCCACTCCTAGTACCACCAAAAAACCCCAAAAAACAATAATAATTATTCTCTTCATTTTCCTTTTGATATTAGAGATTGAACCCAGGGGTATCCTACCTCTGAGCCACACCCCCCCCAGCCCTTTTTGCTTTCTTATTTTTGAAATAGTGTCTCACTAAGTGGGTGAGGGTCTTGCTAAATTGACGAGACTGGCCCCAAACTTGTGATCCTCCTGTCTCAGCCTCCCAAGTCCTGGGATTACAGGTGTGCACCATCTAAGAGTAACATTGTGAGGATTAAATCAAGTGGTTTGCATAAAAATATTGTGCTGAGGGGCTGGGGTACGGCTCAGTGGCAGAGTGTGTGCTTAGCATACATAAGGCCCTGGGTAAACACACACACACACACACACACACACACACACACACACACACACACACACACACAGTGCTGAGCATTGACTGTAATGACTGCAGCCCGCGCCTGGGGTCCCAGTACAGTCTCACTCTGTATCTAAGAGAACTGGGGAGGGGAGGCAGCATGCGAGAGACCGTGCTGGATGCGGTGTGACCCCTCCTGCCGGCACGGCACTCGGCTGGGAAGGACTTTCTGGACCCCAGAGAGGGGATGGAAGGCTAATGGGTAAATGACCTGGGGACTCCCCTGGGCATTGGCACTGGGCTCTCTGGTCACGGTTGCCAAGAGCCCGCATCCTTTCTGTGCGCACGCACCCAGTGCCGGAGCTCGCGCGTTCTCAGTCTGCACGTCCTGCCTGCCTTCGGGTTCTCACTCATGAGCCCGAGGCCTGGGTGCCATTAGCATCATCTGGCTTTCGAGATGAGGAGCGGAGGCCTGGGGAGGCAGGGAAATGGCCCACAGTCACGTAGCTGGGGCGCCACAGATCACGATGAAAGCTAGGTGGCCTGGTCCCAGTGTCCCTGACCCTGACCGCTCCCCAGGGGTTCTCAAGTGGGATGTCTGGTCCTGCAACATCAGCCTCACACTAGAGATGGTTAGAACTGCAGATTCTTGCCAACTGAATCAGAAACCCCAGAACTGATGCTTCTCCAGTTGGAAAACCAGCTCCCAGCTCCCAATACCACATGGGAAGGAGAGAGAGAGAGAGAGAGAGAGAGAGAGAGAGAGAGAGAGCGCTACAATCCTCAAGTACACAAATACCCATGCTGATCTCGTAGGCCCCATCCCTGCCATGACCACGCAGGGCAGGCAGAGGCCCTGGATGCGCCATGGATAATTGTCCGGACATCACATGCCTGTGTGCACCCGGCATACACCTGTCTTAATTCGAGTGAAACAATCCGGACTGTGACCAAGGAGACGCGGAAATAATCAATCCCGGTAATTGCCTTCTCGAAACCAAGGCCCCGCGATTGTTCATTAACACCTCCTCCTCTGTCTCTGCTCCAGTTCTGGTCTCTTGCTTGGAGCCTGCTGCCCTCACACCCCGGCCCAGGGAGTTCCCAGGAGGGGCCGGAGGACACACAGCCCCCAGCAGAGCGTGCCTGACTCACGGACAAAGGGAGAGGTCCTTTCCGAGCATCCCTCTTAAAAACAACAAGCCTTTGCCTGTCATCCCCGCATGTGGGAGGCAGAGACAGAAGGATCGCCGGCTTGAGGCCAGCCTCAGCAACTTAGCAAGGCCCTCAGGAACTTAGTGAGATCCTGTTTCAAAAAAAAAAAAAAAAATAGGGCTGGGGGTGTAACTTAGAATAGAATGTCCCTGAATTCACTCCCTAGTACTAAATGAATGAATGAATTAATTAATAGCAAGCCTTCTGGTGAATCAACTTTGTTCTTTTTGACCCATGAATTCATTTAGGCGTCAGTCCAATGAACGCAGGGAACAGAACAATCGCAGGGTGCGAGTGGGTCCAGGGGCGCCACGTAGACAACCGCAAGGCGTCTTTATGGGCGGGGTCTCTAAACCACTCATCCAGGGGAAACAACTGAATTTCAGCATTTGGGTATTAAGCCCGAATGCGCCCTGCAAAACTCCCATGCAAATCAGCAGGTGTTATTTTTTGAGCCAGGGTAATTTTCCCAGCAGAATGGCGGCCCCCACGGCGAGGCAGCGCACCTGCCTGCATCCAGGCAGCAGGAGGCTGGCAGCCGACAGGCCGGCTCCGGGCTGGTCAGTGTCCCCCTGGGGCCCGTGGCTTGGGACTGCCGAGCCCCTTGGGACAGCTGACCGCTGGTTCTTGGAGCCTTGGGGATTGCAGGGTGTCGCAAGTTAAAATCGGAGGTCTCTGGTGGCTCTAGGTGTTTTCTGAGCTGTCATTAACCAACCCCTTTCTGGTGAGATGTTCACTTCAGATAAACCTTTGCCTGCTCCCTGTGGGTTAGCCTTCCCCAAATCCAGCCCACGGGCTCCTAGCCAGCCGATACTGCTAGGCCAGGTCTTGTATTTGCCCCGCACCCGCGGAGTCACCCTAGACCCCGGCCCCTCGCAGCCAGAGCCGGGCGCCAGTTCTCCCTCTGTTTTGACTCATACTTGGTGCGCACAAAGAGCGTGTGATGGAAACACCTCCAGCTTCCCCTTCCTCCACGACCAAGCTCCTGATTATTTCTCGATGCTTCCTGTTCTTTGCCAATCAGAGAAAGACAACACAGCCTTATTTTTTTTTTTCCTTCAAAGGCAAAATAAAATAAGGGATGGGCCTGACTCATGGGAGTCAGCTGGGCTGGGCTCACAGCCTTTGAACCCTCCCACCGGGCCTCAGTCTGTCCACTTGTAGGATGGGGGCAGCCGTTCTCTGCTGTAGGAGTGTTAGGAGATCGGCGAGATCACGAAGGTTAAAGCCCCAGGCAGCACAGAGCCTGGCACACAGTAAGAAACATCTCTAAGGCGCTTCTCTAGGACCTCGTCTCACTGACCATTTCCATCTTCCCCGTCTCCTTCCTACAGCCTAAAGGTGTAATGGGAAGTGCCATATATATATATATATATATATATATAATTTTTTTTTGGTGGTACTGGGGTTCCTGGAAGCCCTTCTACCTCCAGGCTACACTCTCAGACCTATTTTTACATTTTTATTTGGAAACAGGGTCTCCTAAGCCAGCGCGCGTGGCTGGCTTTGAATCTGCGCGACCCTCCCTCCTGCCTCTGCCTCCCAAGCGTGAGGATTACAAGCGTGCACCACCACACCCGGCCAGAAGTGCCATATTTTAAAAAGCAAAAACTTAAAAACCCACAAGCCGGGCGTGGTGGCGTGCCCTTGTGATCCCAGTACTTGGGAGGCTGAGACGGGAGGATCGCGGTTCACAGCCAGCCTCAGCTACTTAGTGAGGCCCTTTGCAACTCGGTGAGACCCTGCTTCAAAATAAAGAATAAAAAATAGGGCTGGGGGTGTAGCTCGGAGGTAGAATGCCCCTGGGTTCCATCCCCAGTACTGCAAAAACCAAAGCCAAGCAAAACAAACAAACAAATATAAAAACCCATAAGCCAAGCATGGTGGCTCATACCTGTCATCACAGTACTGGGGAGGCTGAGACAGCAGCAGATCGCAGGTTTGAAGCCAACTGCTGCAATCTAGCAAGGCCTTCAGCAATTTAGTGAGACCTTGTTTCCAAATAAAAAAATAATATAGGGTTGGGAGTGTAGCTTGGAGGTAGAATGCCCCTGGGTTCCATCCCCAGGACCCAAAACCAAAAATAACTTTCTATGATTACAAAGTTTGCTATGGCCAGAAGTAGACCATCTATAACCTAGTCACCTTCAACTATCCAGGGAGAGAAGGGAGACCCCACCTTCCAATAATCCTGGGTTTCCTCAAAAGATGCTCTATGTCCTAAAGATTCTGACATTCCCTTTGGTGAGGGGATGCCAGGCCATGGAGGAGCCAGGGACCCAACATAACCATAACCTGTTCTATGAGGGACACAGGAGGTCACCTGTGTCCAAAACCGGACGATGGCGAGGGGGCTCGGAAAACCCTTGTGCTCTCAAGACACGATCATTTGGGAACACAGTCTGCTTCAGGTTCCGCTCGGTCCACCAGGACATGAAGGAAAGATTCAAATCCCAGAGGGGGCAGCATCCTGAGCTGGCTCAGAGCCCCAGCCCCAGGTGTCGCCGTTCCGGGGCGCATCACGGGACATCACTCCCTGGATAGCTCCCTGGAGCCTTCGACTGATGAGACAGTCACTGCTGAGAATCAGTCGTGCATCTTTGACTTCACTTTAGAAAAAAGCAGAGATTCTTCTGTTGGCTTTGAAGTTGTAAGGGCCAGATGGCTAAGACTAGAGGAAGGCCTCCAGGGACACAGGGGACAGCAGCTGGAAAGTGGAGCCTCAGTCCTACAACCACAAGGAGGTTAATTCTGCCAGCAGCTGGTGGGTTTGGACAAGGACCCTGGGCCCCAGGTGAGACAGCAGCTGTGGCCCGGTACCTCCCTTTCAAGCAGGCTAAGGACTCGGATAACCTGAGCCTCAACCCCCAACTCAAGGGGACCACAAATAATAAATGAGGATTGTGTGAAGCTGTTAAATTGGTGGGATATTTGTCACACAGCAATAAAAAATCAAACAACATCTAACCTGCCAGCGGTTTCCCTTCTGTATCCCCTGCCTGGCCCTCACCTGATTAAATGTCACCCGCCACGATCTCTGAACACGTCCAGGGGCTGGCGGATGTGTGCTCCTTCTGACGGAGCCGGTCTGCTGATACAACCTGCCTTGTTGGTGGGAGAGATTCACCAGTAACTGATGCCGGTGAGCTTGTCCTTGGTGGCTCTTTCTCTAGGGCTCTTCCCTCCTCTCTTCTCTTAGCAGTCCCTCGGCCCCTGCCAACTGCAGGCCACCGAGGCGTCACACTTTCTTTCTGCCCTACATCCAAAGGCTTTCTGCCTGCTGCTTTGCTCAGCCGAATCACAGAGGCCGAGACACAGAGAAAAAGCCTCAAAATTAAGCCTCAAAAAACAGAAGTCTGTACTGGCACACATTTATAATCCCAGGACTTGGGGGGCTGAGGCAGGAGGAGCGGGGCTCAAAGCCAGACTCGGCAATATGGTGAGGCTCAGAAACCTCCTGGGACTCTGTTTCCAAATAAATAAAACAGGGCTGGTGGCAGAGCTTGGAGGTAGAATGCTTTTAGGTTCAATCCTCAGTACCAAACAAACAAAAAACTCAGAAGTCGAGAGCCCCAAGGGGCTACACGTAATGACTCTGCTCAGACAGAGGACGCGGGCACTGACCTAGCGCCCTGGTCCCCAGAGCCCAGGGACACCAGGGAGTCTCGTCTGGCCCTTTCTAGTCTCTCTCTGGAATCCTTTTTCTTCCTCTCTCTTCTGGACTAGAGGTGCAGGTTGGAAGGGAGAATGGAGAAGAGGGACGATCAAGCTGAGTGTGGTGCATATGCCTATAATCCCAGTACTGGGGAAGCTATGACAGGAGGATCACAGGTTCAAGGCCAGCCTCAGCAACTTAGCAAGGCCCTGTTTAAAAATTAAAGAAAAAGCTGGGCATGGTGGTGCATGCTTGTAATCCCAGCATTCAGGAGGCTGAGGCAGGTGGACTGTGCAGGTTCGAAGCCAATCTCAGCTACTTAGTGAGGCCCTTTGCAATTCAGTGAGAACCTGTTTCAAAATAAAGAATAAAAAATACGATTGGGGGTGTCACTTGGAGGTAGAATGCCCCTGGGTTACATCCCCATTACCGCGCGCGCATGCGCGCGCGCACACACACACACACACACACACACACACACACACACACACGGCTGGGGAATGTAGCTTGGAGGTAGAATGCCCCTGGGTTCAGTCCCTAGTACCAGAGAAGAAAAATCATAAAAATATTCCCTTAATTACAATGAGGGTATGTTTTCCCAATCACTTAAAAACAGCAGCAGAGTCATGAAGAAATTGGGGACAGGGCAGAGGTCTCAGGTCGCCTGGCCTCTGATTTTCTAGCTCAGATCCTCCCAGGCCAGAAGGATCTCACAAGCATTGCCGCCACCTGCTCCCACCATGCCCCTGCTTCTGCTATCTGTGTGTCTTTAACTGTCCTGCCAAACCCAGCAACATCTCTCAGGATGAAGCTCTTATTGAAAAATGACCATTTGGTACCTGTAAAAAATCTCCCATACCCCAAACTAGAGATGGTTCTCGATTGAACGTGTCAGTGCACCTCCTTGGTGTGTTTGGAAGTGATGGGGTGGGGGGCCTGAGGTCAGGAAAGGGGGAGGCGTCTGGGCCTCTCTGAGAGTAATTTCCAGACACGGCCCTCCCAGGTTCAGTGTCGGGAAATGAAAGCCGCACACGCCCGACGCAGGGTAGAGGCCGCATCCCAATTCACTACAGATACGCTTCGGGAAAGATGGAAGAGCTATTTTGGGTCCTGTGATTGATTAGGGTTGCCATGGCAATAAGAAACACTTATGAGAACAAAACTCAATGTAAGCAGACCCAAGTCTTAAAGGGAAAGGGTCACACGCACCGGGAGTTTGAGAGTCAGTTTCTGGGAGGTGCTGGGAGCCCCCGCTGCCTGCCCAGTGCTCACGTACAGGGGGACAGAGAGTGCAGGGCTGCCGAAAACGGGCGGGGGGTGGGGGGGACGAGTCAGAGGCTCCCCGGAGCCCCGGACTTCAGAGCCTGGGAGGATGTGCACTGCCCACTTTGAAGACTGTCATTACTGTGGTCCAAGGATACTGTGTTCCCAGAACGCCTGGTCTCCAGCAAACACTGTAAGCTATCCAGGCCTCATGCCTGTGGGAACAGCGGGGTCCCAGAGCCCACCCCAAGCCCAGCAGTTGATTTTTCCTCTAAATGTATGTACACACACACACACACACACACACACACACACACACTTTTTCTTTTTTTGGTGTGTGTGTGTGTGTGTGTGTGTGTGTGTGTGTGTGGTAGTAGAACTCCAGGGTGCTCTACCTCCAAACTACACACCTAGCCCTATATTTTATTCTTCATTTTGAAGCAGGGTCTCACTAAGTTGTGGAGGCCTCACTAAGTAGCTGAGGCTGTCCGTGAACCCACGATCCTCCTGTCTCAGCCTCCCAAGTACTGGGATTACAAGTGTGTGCCACCGCGCCCAGCTATACATTCTTTTTAAAAGCACTGTTCAGGGGCTGGTGCAGCAGCTTAATGATAGGAAAGCTGAGCGTGTGCTGGACACTGAGTTGGATTCCCAGGACCAAAATAAACACATTAATAGCTCGATTCACATAATTTGCAAATTTCAAGTATACAAGTTAATAGTAGATTTACAGCTATTACCACAATCTAAGTCTAGGGCATTTTCTCTTCTCCCTCCTCCTCCTCCTCTTTCTCCTTCTTATTTTGGTACTGGGGATTGAATCTAGGGGCATTCTACCTCTGAGCTACACCCCAGCCCTTTTTTGTGTGTGTGTGGTGCTGGGGGTAGAACCCAGGGGCTTTCTTACCTCCGGGCTATACTCCCAGACATTATATATATGGAAATGGGTCTCACTAAGTAGCTGAGGCTGGCTTTGAACCTGTGCCATCCTCCTGTCTCCGCCTCCCAAGAGCGGGGATTATAAGTGTGCTCCATCATGCCCGGCTCTACTTTTGAATTTTGAAACAGGGTCTCACTAGGCTGCGAAGAGACTCATTACTGTGCTGACGCTGGCCTTGACCTTGTGATTCTCCTGTCTAGTCTCCCAAGTACTGGGATTACAGGCATATGTAGCCACGCCCAGTTTAGGGGGTTTTCATCATCCCAGAAAGGAGCTCTCTACCCATCAGCTGTCACTTTCCTGGTCCTGACTCCCCTCTACTTGACAGTGTAAGTTCCCTCTACCCTACATCTGTTATCAATGACTTGTTTATTCTAGACACTTCACATAAGTGAAAACATGTAATACATGGTCTCTTGTGTCTGACTTCTTGCACTTAGCATTATGTTTTCAAGGTTCACCTGTTTTATTGCATATATCAGCACTCAGTTTCTTTTTCCTGGCAGAATAATATCACACTTTGTGGATATACCATATTTATTTATCCATATATCAACTGATGAACATCTGTTTCTACTTTTTAGCTATTAATGAATAATGCTGCCTTTGGTATTCTTGTACAGGATTTCGTGTAGGCATATATTTCCATCTCTTTTGAGAAAAGAATTAGCGTGGAATTGCTGGATCTTGTGGTCACTTCACGTTTAGGACTCTGAGGAGCTACCAGGTGTCTACAGTATTCCAAAGCACCTATAACACTTTTCATGCCCACCAGCAGTGTGTGAGGGCTCCAGCACCCCACACCCTAGCCAGCACTTGTTACTGCATAAGGGTTTCTTAATCTTGGAAGTTTTTGTTAGCCAATGATCCCAATACTTGGGAGGCTGAGACAAGAGGTTTGCAGGTTCAAGGCCAGCCTCAGCAACTCTGTGAGGCCCTGTTTCAAAAACAAAAAAAAACAAAAAACAAAAACTAGGAATCAGGCGTGCCTGTAATCCCAGTACTTGGAAGGCTGAGAAAGAAAACTGCAGGTTCGAGGACAGCCTCAGCAAGTGTTGGACTCACCAACTTAGTGATACATGTTTCAAAATAAAAACTTAAAAAAATAGAGCTGGAGGTGTAGCTCAGAGGTAGAATGCCCCTGGGCTTAATCCCCAGTACCACAAAAATAAAATAGGACGGGGGGGTTAGCTCAGAGGTATGTTCTACCTGGGTTCAATCCTCAGTACCACACATATACACCACACACACACACACACACACACACACACACACACACACACACACACACTCCCTTTGTGCACAGAAGGCCTTTCATATGTCGATTTCAAGAAAGTGTATGCGCGCCCATCCTCCGTGAGCGCAGTTTCAGTCACTATGCAGGCAAAGGTGCAAAGGGCAGAGGAGCTTTTTGGATTTTGGGGTTCCCTTTGTCATTCTGGGGTTCTGAGGACCATGTGTGCTATGACCCATAGGTAGGGTAGGTGTTCAAATTGGCAAGGTAGGTGGGGAAAAAAAGATTGCACAGAAGATATTGAGAAGAGGGATTGATCCCAGGGGAGAAAAAAGTAAAAATCCCTTCATTTTGAAACAGGGTCTTGCCAAGTTGCTGAGAATCTGGCTAAATTGCTGAGGCTGGTCTCGAACCTGCAATCCTCCTGTCTCAGCCTCCCAAGTACTGGCATCACAGGCAGGTGCCACCACGCCCAGCAAAAAGGAAAAAACCCTGAGACCCAGCGGAGAGGGAGGCAAGGAGCCAGTGGAAATTAATGAGAGAGTGACAACGCCCAGGACGCAGGTGAGGTGGAGGAGGCTGAGAGAAGCGGGATGGCGGCCTGGCTCCCCGGCCTGGCCTCTGCGGAGACGCCATTCATCAGCCCAGTGGTTGGCGCCTAGGCGGCTCCGGAGCAGCAGGGCCCAGCGCATGAATGGAAGCAGCTTTCTGAATGGAGGATGGTGAGCTATTGGCTCTTCTAGGAAATCGAGGCTCATGCAGTCAGAGCTTTGCACAGCCAGGGTAGGACGAGAGTTTAGGGAGATGGGCGCTGTCCCCTTCAGAGGGAACTGCGCTGCACAGAAATAACAGAAGCCAGGAGAAGAGCAACTCCCCACACAGGCAGGTCTGTGGCTGGAGAGGAAGCAAGAGAGGGCAAGCCGTCCTGGGTAACAACCCCGAGGATCGATCGCCCATCTTGATTGACCGGACAAATCTGCCATACAAACAAACAAACCTAGCTGGGCGTGGTGGCGCACGCTTGCAATCCCAGCATTGGGGAGGCTGAGACAGGATCGCGGTTCTTGGACAGCCTCAGCTACTTAGTGAGGCCCTTTGCAACTCAGTGAGACCCTGTTTCAAAAATAAAAAGACGCCGGGCGTGGTGGCGCACGCTTGTAATCCCCGCGCTTGGGAGGTGGAGACAGGAGGATCGCGCAGGTTCGAAGCCAGCCGCGCTGGTTTAGGAGATCCTGTTTTCAAATAAAAAAGTATAAAAAAAAATATAGGCCTGGGAGTGTAGCCCGGAGGTAGAAGGGCTTCTAGGAACCCCAGTACCACCAAAAATAAATAAATAAATAAATAAACTAAAAAATAGGGCTGGGGTGTAGCTCGGAGGTACAATGCCCCTGCGTTGCATCCCCAGTAGTGCCAAAAAAAAACCCAACCAACCAACCAAACAAACAAACACTCACTGCAGTTCAGAGGTGTTAGGGAAGACAATGCTCCAAAGAAAAGGTGGAGCCAGGTATGGGAGGCTGACAGGAGGATTGCAGGTTCAAGGCTATCCTCGGTAACTTAGTGAGATTCTCAGCAACCTAGTGAGACCCTGTTTCAAAACCAAAGAAAATAGGGCTGGAAGTATAACTTGGAGGTAGAATGTCTTTGGGTTCAATCCTTAGTCTCACACACACACACACACACACACACACACACACACACACGTTTCCATCAAGGTTAGGCATTCTTCCAAAAGCTTTGGTATTTGAGTAATAGTTATCTTCAGACAAAGTATCACTGAAAGGTAAAAGAAATAACATTTACTGGAACAGAAGTGATCCACTGGCCACTTTCATAGGTGATTGCTCTGACTGATAGAAACTGCTGGAACTCCCCAAAGTTTTAAAAAATTGAGCAAAATCCAAGTTCCCATGGATGAATAAGTCTGAGGGATGTCTACATGGATAAGTAAGTTTGAGACTTAGTGAGACCCTGTTTCAAAATAAAGAATAAAAGCCAGGTGTGGTGGCGCATGCTTGTAATCCCAGCATTTGGGAGGCTGAGACAGGAGGATCGCAGTTCGCAGCCAGCCTCAGCTACTGAGTGAGGTCCTTTACAACTCACTGAGACCCTGTTTCAAAATAAAGAATAAAGCCGGGCGTGGTGGCGCACACTTGTAATCCCCGCACTTGGGAGGCTGAGACAGGAGGATCGCGCAGGTTTGAAGCCAGCCTTGGCTGGCTTAAGGGACCCTGTTTCCAAATAAAAAATATAAAAAATAGGTCTGGGAGTGTAGCCCGGAGGTAGAAGGCCCCTGGGTTCCATCCCCAGTACCACCAAAATAATAATAATAATAATAATAGAATAAAAAAGAGGGCTGGGGGTATAGCTCAGAGGTAGAATGCCCCTGAGTTATATCCCAAGTACCCCAAGGAAAAAAAAAAGAATAAAAATTAGGGCTGGGAGCGCAGCTCAGAGGTAGAACGCCCCTGGGTTCCAGCTCCAATGATCCCCCTCCAAAAAAACAAAAGAAAGTGTTGGGGAAGGGCGGGCCATCCCTGTGGCCTCTTCTGAGGCACGGTCGCCACTCTAACCAACAGAAGGGCATCCCATCTGTCATGGGTTCTTCCCTGGATTCTCATAGAGAATGTTGTGTGGTGAGGTGTGGTCAGGGCAGCGGTGTCTGGACACCGCCTGTATACTCCAAGTCACGGTTCCGACTCATTAGGACTTGGGCCTTCACGTTCCTACAATGATGTGCTCGGTGATACGCATCTTTAGGAACAGACTTTTTATAACTCGAGAGGAAAAGAAAGAATCAGCCACTCTGGAAGGCAGCCAGCGTCCTTGGGGCACCTTTCTTTGCGACTTTCCACACTTCAGAAGAGCCTGTGGCGTTTGAAGAACTGGCTAGGCGGCCTGTGCTCTGGAAAATTGTTCTCGTGGCGTTCTCTGCTCTATGTATAATTAAGATTTTTTCCCCCCATAATCAAGTTAAAGATATTTTTCCACTTCCTGGCTGAATGGCATTTCCACAGGACCCTAAACACGCACGGCCGCTCCCGGTGATGAACGTGCTTTCCTGCCTCGGTCACCAGGATAATGTCAAAGTCCTATTTTTGACACCGATCCTGGGCAGAAAGTTCTCTTGCCTGCGTTTCGTCACAGACGGGGACCGGACAGTTGTGGAGTGGATCAGGGGTTAGAAAAGAGTTTCCAAGACAAAGGGTACAGCTACAGAGACTGATTTTGGAAAGCAACAAGAAATACACATTCAAGGGAGAATGTGGGTTGGAGAGAGAGAGACAGACAGACAGACAGAGACAGACAGAAGGAGGAAAGGCTTTGGCGGTTCATGGCCGCTTTTTTTTTTTTTTTTTTTTTTCTTCTTCAGTACTGGGAATGGAACCCAGGGTCATTCTACCTCTGATTTATACCCCCAGCCCTATTTTTTATCCTTTATTTCGAAACAGGGTCTCACTAAGTTAGCAAGGGCCTCACTAAGTAGCTGAGGCTGGCCAAGAACTCGGTTCCTCCTGTCTCAGCCTCCCAAGTACTGGGATTACAAGCGGGCGCCACCATGCCTGACAATGGCCCTCTTTTGTGAGGGGTGAGTAAGACGACGGATATGAGGATGATATCCACTTGGTGGTCACAAGATGGTTCGGGGTATTTTGGGCATCTCCCAGGGTTTGTTTTTGTTTTTGTGGTACTGGGGTTCCTGGAAACCCTTCTACCTCTGGGCTACACTCCCAGACCTATTTTTTATTTTTGGAAACAGGGTCTCTTAAGCCAGCGCCGCTAGCTTTGAATCTGTGCGATCCTCCTGTCTCCGCCTCCCAAGCGCGGGGATTACAAGCGTGCGCCACCAGGTTTTGATGGGGCCTTCATGGATATGCTAGACTCTGGTGTGTGTGTGTGTGTATGTGTGTGTGTGTGTGTGTGTGTGAGTGTGTGTGTGTTATTGGGGATTAAACCCAGGGGCAGGCTACCTCCAGCTATACCCCCAGCCCTTTTTATTTTTATTTTGAAATAAGGTCTTGCCAAATTGCTGAGTTGTCCTTGAACCTGGGATCCTCCTGTCTCAGCCTCACAGGTACTGGGATTAGAGGCGTGGTCACACCTGGCTTGGGCTTTGTGTTTTTGTTTCTAACACATCTGTGTCTTATGACCAGGACATATCCTTGGGGCTACAACAGGGTGGGAGGTGGATTCATTGGTGTGTGCAGTCAGAGCCCTCATTCCTGGGGCTCCCTGAAGCCCCCCCCCCCCCCCCCCCCCGCCACCTCCCAAGGCTAAGCAAGGCACCACAGGTACGAGGCCTAAGTACCAGGCTGGACAGTCAAATATAGGTAGAACAGGTGCTGTGCGGGGATGCACGATCGCCCTGGGTAGAGCCGGCTCCAGGGCTGCCTCTCCCAGGAAGGGAGGCAGGGTGAGCCTGTCCCGGAGCTGGGCACCAGGGAAGTTTTCCTTTCGGGTACATAACAGGAAATATAGAGCTTGAAAAAGACATCAAAAAGAGGTACTTAGGATTAAAGGATTGGGGGGATGAAGAGTCCAATTAAAAAGCACTTAAAACAGGAAGGAAGATGAATGCAATGGAAAGCATGTGTCATAAGCCCTGGGAACAGACCTGCACTCGAGCCGAGAGTGGGCTCTTTAGCCCAGGCTGCCGGGGCCGAGCGTGAGAACGCGGCGGAGTCCGGGTCAGGGGGCGGCGGCTTCCAAACGCACACTGCGGGCCTGAAGGCATGAACCTGGGGCCCGAGAGGACTCTGGATCCCCGCCGCTGGGGAGATGGAAAGAAAAGCTGTCCTATATTTGGGATGGAAAATAAAAGCAAACTACTTGGAAACAATGTGGCTCTCTACAGAGATTTAAATCCAGGCCTTGTCCTGACATTCAAAGCACCAAGACCTGGCTCCAGGTGGCCAGGATCCGGCGCCTGCGCACTGCCACAGACTCAGCCCCCCCCCCCCTTTCCCCATTCACGTGTTGAAGGCACAGACGCCAAGGTGACAGTTGTCAGGGATGGGACCTTTGGGCCGTAAGTTAAGTCATAAGGATGAATCCTTGTGTTGGGATTAAGGCCCTTACTATATGCTTGCTTATTTATTTACTGGTACTAGGGCCCAACCCAACAGCGTTCTACCTCTGAGCTATATCCCCGGCCCTTTTTATGTTTTACTTTGAAACAGAGCCTTACTAAATTGCTGAGGCTGGCCTCGAACCTGAGACCTTCCTGTCTCAGCCTCCCAGGTACCGTTATTACCGGCATGCACAGATCCAGTAGTAGTTCTGGATTTGTACCCTTTTAAAAAATTTTCCCTGATACTGGAGAGATTGAACCCAGGGGCATTCTTTCTTTGATCTACACCTCCAGCCCTATTTTTTTATTCTTTACTTTGAAACAGGGTCTCACTGAGTTAGAAAGGGCCTCACTGAGTAGCTGAGGCTGTCGGCGAACCGCAATTCTTCCTTCTGTCTCAGCCTCCCAAATGCCGGGATCACAAGCGTGCGCCAATCCCAGGCAGGATTTGTGCTCTTTTAAGAAGAGACAAGAAAGTGCGCTTCCTCTCCGTACCAGGTGAGGCAAACCAGGAGAAGAGCCCACGCTGGAAATCGCCAGCGCCTTGATCCTAGACCTCCAGCCTGCAGAACCGTGGGAAACAGATGTCTGCCTTTAAGCACCCCCTCACCCCCAAGGAGTAGCATCTTATCACAGCCAGAGCTCGCAGGTGGCAGCAGCTGTCTGCAGTGACCTTCGCTGTCCCTCTGGTCGACTTAAATGGCACCCTCTCCCAGAAATCTTCCCGTATTTTATTTTGTCCAGACACATTCCTCTTCCTATTTATTTATTTATTTATTTATTTATTTATTTATTTATTTATGGTACTAGGGATTGAACTCAGGGGCATTCTGCCTCTGATCTACACCCATTGGCCTTATTTTACTTTGTATTTTGAAATAAGGTCCCATGAAGTTGCCAAGGGTCTCGCCAAGTTGCTGAGGCTGACCTTGAACCTGAGCTTCTCCTGTCTCAGTCTCCCCGGGGCTAGGGTTACGGGTACACGTCCGGCTTTCTCTCTCCTTTCTACAACCTTCTGTGCTTCAACTGCAACACATACGTACCAGAGTCTTTTACCTGAGACTTTCTCCCAGTTCTTTCTCCCCAGTGCTGTTCCCCTCTTCCTGAGGCAACCCTAACGCAGGCAGGGGGCGCCTCCCCGCTGGCCCCTCAGGGCAACCACTGGCCTCCCCTTCCACAGTGTCAACCACGGTGCCGGCCCGCGGGACACACTTCCCATCCCTTCTCTTCCCTCAGTCAAACGGCGTGCCCCTGTTCTTATAAGCTCATGATTGTGTACTCAAGTTTCTTTTCTTTCTTTCTTTTTCTTTTTTTTCTTTTTTTGTGGTACTAGGGATTGAACTCAGTGACATACCCCCGAGCTATACTCCCAGCCCTATGTATGTATGTATATATATTTTTATTTATAAAAATAAATATTCTTACATATTTATTATTATATATTTATATATCCTTTATATATAAATATGTATGTTCTTATATATTTATATATGTTCTTTATATATTTATAAATAAAACAGGGTCTCAGTAAGTTGCGGAGGGCCTCACTAAGAAGCTGATGTTGGCTGCGAACCTACGATCCTCCTGTCTCAGCCTCCCAAGAACTGGGATTACAAGAATGTGCCACCACACCTGGCCTTGTATTCAAATTTCTAAGACCAAGTGCCTACCAGTCATTGGTGGGGTTGCCAGGTAAAACACAAGACAATCTTTTAGTGTTCATATGCCCACAAGATATTTGGGGCACATTTATACTAAAAATTATTTACCATTTATCTGAAAACTTAAATTCAACAGAACATCCTTTTTTTTTTTTTTGCAGTACTGGACACTCCCAGCTCTTTTTTTTTTTTTTTTTTTTTTTCCGGGTCTGGGGATAGAACCAAGGGGCATGTGACCTTTGAGCTATACCCCCTGCCCTATTTTTTATTTTATTTTATTTTTTTTGGTGGTACTGGGGTTCTTGGAAGCCCTTCTACCTCCAGGCTACACTCCCAGACCTATTTTATATTTTTATTTGGAAACAGGATCTCTTAGGCCAGCGCGGCTGGCTTCGAACCAGCGCGATCCTTCTGTCTCTACCTCCCAAGCACGGGGATTACAAGCGTGTGCCACCACGCCTGGCTTTATTCTTTATTTTGAAATAGCGTCTCACTAAGTTGTGGAGGGCCTCACTAAGTAGCTGAGATGTTCTCTAACCACGATCCTCCGGTCTCAGCCTCTGGAATGCTGGGATTACAAGCGTGCGCCACCATGCCCAGCTCCCAGCCCTAATTTTTTTTTTTTTTTTTTTTTTTTTGTGCTACTGGGGTTTCTGGAAGCCCTTCTACCTCCAGGCTACACTCCCAGACCTATTTTTTATATTTTTATTTGGAAACAGGGTCTCTTAAGCCAGCACAACTGGCTTTGAAACTGGGCGATCCTCCTGTCTCCACCTCCCAAGCGTGGGGATTACAAGCGTGTGCCACTAGGCCCGGCTCCCAGCCCTATTTTTGATTCTTTATTTTGAAACAAGGTCTCACTGAGTTGCAAAGGACCTCACTAAGTAGCTGAGGTTGTCTGTGAACCATGATCCTCCCATCTCAGCCTCCCAAATGCTGGGATTACTAGTGTGTGCCACTACGCCTGGCTAAATCCTGTCTTTTTACTTAGGAAAGCTGACAACCTTATCTCCCCAGGACCCAGTGACTGAGTAAGCTTCGGGGTCCTGTCCCTGCCTTGGACGGCGCTGGGGACCACAGCCCTGTGCCTGAAACCCAAGGCCCAGGCACTCTCATTGCAACTCTTTGCCTGGCCGGGTCCTGTGGGAGCCGTTACCCTCTGCCCACTGGTCTGAACCTCTGCTCACAGCTCAGCTCGGAGCTGTCCAGCCTGTGTGTGTGTGTGTGTGTTGGGGAGAGCAGGTCTGGTGCCAGCTCACCCCACCAGCTGCGTCCCCTCTTATCTCCAGAAAACCCCAGAACTGGATGATGACTTTGGAATGTCAAGCAATTTCCCACCAGAGAATGACCCCAATGGGCGGGGAGAACTGATGGGCCACACTGTCTAGCCTGATGTTTTGCACATCATGAGGATTTAATAAAGAACGGTTAACCTCAAACTGAAGGACTGGACTGGGAAAGGATTTGAAAACATAGTGGCAGAATAATGAGAAATCAGGTAAAAGAGAACAAGTAAGATTTTGAGTCTAACATAAAGAGTATGAGACTGTACAATTAGAACTCTGCCTTCACATATTTGGGTCCCAAATTATCTCAAACAGTATTAAATAATTTGTCTTTTTTTAGGGGGGCATGGTGGGAATTGAACTAAGCAACATTCTACCCCCAGCCTTCTTTTTTTTTTTTAAATTTTGAAACAAGGTCTAAGTTGTGGAGGCTGGCTTTGAACCTGTGATCCTCCTATCTCAGCCTCCCAAGTACTAAGATTATAGACATGTGCCACTGCACCTGACTTAAGTCTCCTTAAAAGTCTCATTAAGGCTTCGGGAATACTGTGGAGGCAAAGAATTGGCAAAAAGTAGAGGATACACCTCCTCAGAAAGCCTCAGAGCTGCTGGGCCTGGCGGCACACAGCTGGAATCCTTGTACTTGAGAGGCTGAGATGGGAGGATCATAGGTTCGAGGACAGCCTTGGTGATTTTTTTTTTTTTTTTTTTGGCAGGTCTGGGGATGGAACCCAGGGGCATTTGACCTCTGGGCTACACCCCTTGCCCTATTTTTTATTCTTTATTTTGAAACCGGGTCTCACTGAGTTGCAGAGGGCCTCACTAAGTAGCTGAGGCTGCCCGCAAACCACGATCCTCCGGTCTCAGCTTCCCAAATGCTGAGATTACAAGCGTGTGCCACCACGCCCGGCTAGCCTTGGTGATTTAATGAGACCCTCAACAACTTGGCCAGACACTGTTTCAAAATAAAAAAAAATACAGTGGGGCTAGGGGTGCAGTTTGGAGGTAGACTGCTCCAGGACCAAAAAATATAATGAAGTAGAAAAATTCTCGGAAGCCGGGCGTGGTGGCGCATGCTTGTAATCCCAGCATTCAGGAGGCTGAGATGGAGGATCACGGTTCACGGAAAGCCTCAGCTACTTAGTGAGGCCATCTGCAACTCGGTGAGACCCTGTTTCAAAACAAAGAATAAAAAATAGGCTAGGGGATGTAATGCTCGGAGGTCAAATGCCTCTGGTTTCCATCCTCAGACCCCCCCCCCAAAAAAAAAGAAAAGAAAAGAAAAATTCTCGGAGCTGCCTGAGGCTCACAGTAATGGAGGCCGGCCTGGAAGTCCTCATTGGAGGGCCGCCTGAGGTCCGGCTGCCCTATGTGGATTGAGTTATCAAGAGCCACGTTTCACTCAGTTGCAGTCGATTTTCTGAACCTCTGCACTTTAGTACATATTCTTGATCAATGAACAAAAGACCAGTGCACATGTTCAGCCTTCATTTCTCTTATCTAGCATGCCCATATTTCCCAGGGCGGTAAGGAGCTTCTGGGGAACCAGCACCATCGTGCGCAATTGGACCAAGCTGGCTCCAGCTAGCACCCTCCAGGCAAACCGCCTCGGTGCTGTTAGTTACCAGAATGATCTTGTCCATGTGAGGACGGATAGTTGTTCAAATGATGAATTGACATCACATCTCAGTACAGTAAGATGATTCCCTGGAGGCTTCGTCCCTGCCCGGCTCCTCACCGGAGCCGAGTTTGCATGGGAGGGCGTAAATGTGGACCCCTGGGTGCGCTCCCGTCCAGGTTCGTGTTAAGAATGGCAGCTGCCAGCCTCGCACTCCATTCAACAGTAAACCTGTGTTGACCGTTCAGCAGTGAAGTGTTGACCGCTCACTGTGCACCGGGCTTTGGGCTTGAATTTCAAGGAACTGTTTATTCTCATCTACACATGGCCTTGAGGAAATAGGGGCTAAAAGAGATGTTATTTGCACAGGCCCTCATGGGCAGGCTTGGACCAATCTTGATAATTCTGTGATGAGAAGCAACAGAGCCAGGCCTGGTGGCGCACGCCTGTAATTCCAGTACTTGGGAGGCTGAGACAGGAGGATCGCGGGTTCAGCCTCAGCAATAAGACTCTAGACAACCCAGAGAGACCATTTGAAAATGAAAAGTAAGAAGGGCTGAGGGTGTAGCTTGGAGGTAGAATGCCCCTGGGTTCCACCCCCAGGTCCACACACACACAACTGGACCTGGGGTGTGGCTGGGGGCTGCGTCCACAGCCATTGTGCTGACAGCTTCTCATGCTTAGATTTGGGGATGGTGAACTAACCTGGGGACCGAATTTGCCTGCTGCCTGGGCAGCTGACACTCTGCCGATGGGTTTACGTGTTGTCTGTGGCTGTTTTTGCAGGAATAAAGTCTAGATGACCCACAAAATAGAAAAATAGTCACACTATGACCCTCTGTAGAAGATGTAATCCGACCCCTGAGTCAGAGCATTGAATCTTTCTGCTAATGGCTCCAGGGATTTCTCCCAATCTTAGACCAGAGGGAACAGGTTCAGAAAAGTTAAGCTGCTGGTTCTGGATAAGTGGTTCTCTGCCTTCTGAAATTTAAAGTTTGTATACTGCCATAGAATGGCTGCTTTTTTTCTTTTTTCTTTTAAAGTTAGGAAGACTGGGCAAAAAAAAATGGTATGCATTATTCCTATCATTTCAGAAAAGAAAAAATACTTCAATACCTAAGCATGAGGAGGCACAATTACCAACAGTCGTTGAGATGAAATAAACTGGATTTTATGAAAAACTTTGATGACTACTCCTAATTTTATTTTATTTTTTAATTCTGCAGAGGCCAGGTGAGAATGTAGTATGGACAAGTATGAATTCAAGAGCCAATGGTGGGGCGGGGGCTGCTGACATTCTCCAGCTGACGAGTAGCAGAGCCCGAGAACACCCAGGCCTAGCAGACGCCAAAGCCTGTGTCAGCTCTGTATGTCTACAGGCCCATCATCCATCATCCATCCATCCATCCATCCATCCATCCATCCATCCTTCATTTATACATTCATTCTGTCATTCCGTAACTATTTACTGAGCATGTACCATGTGCCACGTTGCTAGGCCCTCACCAAGGACACAATGTACCATGTCCCTCCATTTCTCTCTCTCTCTCTCTCTCTCTCTCTCTCTCTCTCTCTCTCTCTCTCTCTCTTTCTCTCCCTCTTCTTTGGCAATTTTGAGTAAGACCCAAAACTCAAGTCTTCTCACGGTTCGGCTATCCATTTTCTTCTTACGCTAGCTTGAACCTGTGGGCCACTGGGGAAAATCATCTGAATAAAAATACCACAACTCAATTTAATGCTATGGAGCCTCTCTCTTCCTCTCTCTCAGTGTAAGTAACGACTCTGAGGCAGGAAGAAATTAAGTAATCTTACCAAGCCACATGGACCGTCCTCCCCAGATCTTGGAGTGTAACTGTTTGCATTGTCTTGCCATTTTTGAAGTTCTCCAATACGCAAGTCCCACCTTCCACCAACAACTGCCCTAATCCCTCGAATATCACATTGCGAGTAACAGTTCTTCTATTATAGCGAACTACCACCAATAAAACAGTCAAGCTCTTTTACAAATTACAAGCAAAAGCTAATTATGTAAAGTGACTAGCAAAGCACTTTAAATTAACATTAATATTCTTAAACAAATGAGAACATTCAAATTATTGCGTTATATATAACTATGTATTAGCCTACATTTAAATATTTCTGATTCCGAATTATTCCTCTTTTTAAAAATTATTATGTTGATAAGACAAATAGGAAGAATGTTCCAATTACTCCACTGATCATAGACAGAATATTTAAAAAAATTAAATGAAACTTACTGTGTATTCTGATTCCAGACGTTCATTTGGAGATGAGGGAAAAGAAAAAGATAATGATGAGTTAGACCACACTGATATGTAATGTACTATAAAACTAAAGAACTCAAATACTGCTGAGTTATAATTATTAAAAAGGTAATGTGAGCCGGGCATGGTGGCGCACACTTGTAATCCCAGCATTTGGGAGGCTGAGACTGGAGGATTGCGGTTTGCGGACAGCCTCAGCTACTTAGTGAGGCCTTTACAACTCAGTGAGACCCTGTTTCAAAATAAAGAATAAAAAATTGAGAGCTGGGCGTGGTGGTGCACGCTTGTAATCTCCGCACTTGGGAGGCTGAGACAGGAGTATTGCACAGGTTCAAAACCAGCCTCAGCTACTTAGTGAGGCTTTCAGCAACTTAGTGAGACCCTGTTTCCAAATAAAATATAAAATAGGTCTGGGAGTATAGCCTGGAGGTAGAAAGCCCCTGGGTTCCACCCCTAGTACCACCAAAAAAAAAAAAAAAAAAAGAATAAAAAATTGGGTAGGGGGTATAGCTTGGAGGTCAAATGCCTCTGGGTTCCATCCCCAGACCCACAAAAAAATAAAAGGTAATATGCATGCCTGTAATCCCAGTGCTTGGGAGGCTGAGACAGGAGGATTGCAGGTTGAAGCCAGTTTCAGCAACTTAGCAAACTGTTCCAAAATAAAAGATAAGTGGGGCATGGTGGGCACGCTTGTAATCCCCCGCTTGGGAGGCGGAAACAGGAGGATCGCGCAGGTTCAAAGCCAGCCGTGCTGGCGTAAGAGACTCTGTTTCCAAATAAAAAAGTATAAAAATGCATCTGGGAGTGTAGCCCGGAGGTTGAAGGGTTTCCAGGAACCCCTGTACCACCAAAAACAAAAACAACAAAAACAAAAAACAAACAAACAAACAAACAAAATAAATGATTAAAAAAAAAGAGCTGGGGGAATAGCTTAGTAGTAGAATACCCCTGGGTTTGATTCCTAGTACAAAACCACAAAAAAATTTAGTAAAGAAACTTTCCAGAAAGGAATTTTTTTTTTTGGTACTGGGGACTGAACCCAGGGTTGTTCTACCTCTGATATATATGTCTACCATTATTATTATTATTATTATTATTATTATTATTATTGTTATTATTTTAATTTTTGAAACAGAGTCTCACTAAGTTGCAAAGGGCCTTACTGAATCACTGAGACTGTCTTCAGTCTCCTGTCTCAGCCTCCCAAGTACTGCGATTACAGGCATGTGCCACCATGCCTGGCCCCAAATTTAATTTTTTGTTACTACTGAATGCCTACATTTTTTCTCTTAGACTCTTTCATATAATACTTCTGTGGTTAAGCAGAAAAGGACAGTAAGACAAGATTAGATTAGTTTATAGGTTTGCGGCTAATTAAAAACCCGGGTTGGCGTTACAGAAGCAGTCGATCATCCCAGCAGAGCATTTGCTGACCACAAAGGAAATCTTTTAAGTGGAAAAGTAGCTTTCATAACTAAGATGAAGAGTTCATCCTGACGCTGTTGCAGGAGGATCTGAAGTTTGCTGTGTTTGAGGGCAGGAACCAAGCCATCTGCGTGTGGAGGGCCACGTAGCTCCTGGTCCCGCATTCAATACAGTTTATCATTATTGCACTAGCGGGACAGCAATCTTAGAGGTACTCATATTCTTCAGGAACAAAGGCAGTTGTGAGAGGTAAGAGAGACTCAACAGAAACTTTTCCATAAATTATAGTCAATTTTATGGGTGAGGCTGTCAAACAAGCAAGTCAAAATCAATAATTTAGCTGGGTGTGGTGGAGCGCCTCTTAATCTCAGTACCCCTTAATCCCAAGAAGATCAGTGGTTTGAGGCAGCTCCTTCGACTTAGTGAGGCTTGGTTTCAAAAAATATATAAATAGCCGGGTGTGGTGGTGCACGCTTGTAATCCCAGCATTTGGGAGGCTAAGACAGGAGGATCACGGTTCTCGGCCAGCCTCGGCTACTTAGTGAGGCCCTCTGCAACTCAGTGAGACCCTGTTTCAAATAAAGAATAAAAAATAGGGCAGGGGGTGTAGATCGGAGGTCGAATGCCCTTGGGTTCCACCCCTAGTACTGCAAAATAAATAAATAAATAAAAATGGCTAAGGGTGTAGCCTGGCAGTAGAATGCCTCTGGGTTCAATCATCAGTATCAACACAAAAGCAAAACACACACACACAATGCAAAAAGCAAAAAGAAGGAGGAGAAGGAGGAGTAGGAAGAGGAGAAGAGGAGGAGGAGGAAGAAGAGGAGGAGGAGAGCAGGAAGAAGAAGAAGGAGAAGGAGAAGGAGGAGAAGGAGGAGAAGAAGAGGAGGAGGAGGAGGAGGAGGAGGAGGAGGAGGAGGAGGAGGAGAGGAGACAGCAAAGGGTGAGAAGCTATGATGGGCTCCCAAAGGCCGTGCCTGGACATTCAGCCCTAACTCAGTGAAATCCCTCTACAGTTGTAATCGCTACAGGGGGCATCCTGGCTGCATTAAAGACTTACCTGTAATTGTGTAGGGGTAATAGTTCCAAGCCTTCTCCGTCACATAAAATATTTTGGGGACAACAGCTCTGGCCCAACTAGGCAGTTTGCTAAGAGGAAACAGAGAAAGAAAAAAGAGGCAATTAGAATCTGTTCAGAGTGTCGCTCCATCTTTGTGGATAAGCTGCTGAGGAAATCAAGATTCGAAGGCGTCCTTTCTCTCCACACCCATCCCTTCCCCATCTTGTCCGTGCATATCCAATGTGCTCTCAAAATGCTGAAAGCAGATGTGCTGTCCTGACTTGGGAGACAGGGGCTCCTTGGGTGATAAGCCTGTCCTCTTGGATTGGGTTTGCAGGACCAGGAGAACTCAGGGCCTGGGAGGGGTCATGTTTGTAGAGAACAGCCAACCCGGCCTTTTCTTCTCAGGAGCCATATGGTGGAAGTGGTATGTGAGGATGTTTAAGCCCCAAATGGGGAGACAAAGGCGGATGTCAGTTTCAGCCCAACAACCCACACAGGCAGCTTTTGGGAAATGGAGATGTGCAACAGAGAGTAGACACTTGGATAAATGGAGAGGAACGAGGCCCGGGTGGTTGAACGGCATCCCTCAAAAAGATATGACCTGGTTTGATCCTGCAGCACCTGTGCCTAGGATCTTATTTGCAAGCAGAGCCTTTGCAGAAGAGATGAGAAGATCCTGGATTTAGGGTGGGCCCTAACCCCAAGGGCTAGCAGCCTTCTCAGAGAAAAGGGAGAGAGGGATATGTGGGACCCAGAGTCCAGAGAGGGGAAGTCCAGAAATTGGGGTGGTGCAGGCACAGGACAAGGGACGCCCAGAGCGCTGCAGACCCCAGAGGCGGGGAGGGAGGCGCATGGTGGATTCCTCCGCAGCAACCCCCAAAGGAACTGATACTACCAGCACCTGGATTTCAGACTTCTGGCCCCCAGAACTGTGGGAGGATACGTTTGTGCTGTTTTAAGCCCCCAGTGCATGGTAATTTGTTGTGTCTGTGTTAGGAAACTCATCTGAGGATAAAAGGGCCATTTTTCCCTAGCAAAGGCCTGGGCAGCTGTGGCAGAAGAATTCTCCAAGGACACTGGTCCCAGAGTCCTTTGAAAAAACATGTATGTATGTATGTATGTATGTATGTATGTATGTGTGTGTGTATATATATATATATATATATACACACATATATATATATGAATTGGGTTTTGTAATGCTTTCCTTCCAAGGCAAACTCTATAGCATGTGCAGGCCCAGAGAATTCCTTAAATATCCCTTTATTTTGTGGCAATGGGGATTGAACCTAGGGGTATTCTACACCCCAGCTACACTCCCAGTCCAATTTTATTTTTATTTGGACACAGTCTCACTAGGTTGATGAGAGTCTCAGTACTTGATGAGACTATTCTCAAACCTGTGGTCCTCCTGTCTCAGCCTCCCAAGTACGGGGGGTTACAAGTGTGCACCACCATGCCTGGCTGAAATATTTTTTGTAATATATAAGGAGCATCTTTTCCTTATATCTGCTTATTTTTATCTCCCCCTAGGGCTATAACTAGGGATTTTCTATACTTCCGGGGCCACCATTTCTTCTTTCTTGATCTAGTGCCTCTAGCTAAATCTGGGGTGCAAATGTCTAAGAGAATGTCAGACCTGGGAGATGACACCCAGAGGCAGTGGAATACCGCACACCTGCATGTCTTCCCAAATGTTTCTCCTATTTCGGATAGTATCCAGGCCCAGCTTTTGAAAAGGCAAATATGTATCTTCAGTGGTTGGCTGAACCTTGCCCAAAGCTCTGGGCTACTTATTGGGCTAAAAACAAAGGGGAAAATCAGTGCTCCCGCGAAGCCGAGTAAGGGAGAGCCCTTGGCCCTTGCTCTTGGGTGGGCTGCGAGAAGACAGCCGGGCCTGTTGGGAAATGCGCACCCCTTCTTGCTGCTGGAAAGCAGAATTCCTCACTGCTGTAGCGTCATCTCCTCAGCAACTGCTCATTCACCTTACTGTCCCTTCTCAAAGGACTAGGCTGCTCCCCGGCAGGTTTTTTGTTTTTTTTTTTTGTTTGTTTGTTTTTTTTGGTGGTACTGGGGTTCCTGGAAGCCCTCCTTCCTCCGGGCTACACTCCCAGACCTATTTTATATATTTTTTATTTGGAAACAGGGTCTCTTACGCCAGCACGGCTGGCTTCGAACCTGCGCGATCCTCCTGTCTCGGCCTCCCAAGCGCGGGGATTACAAGCGTGCGCCACCACACCCGGCTTGTTTTTTTTTTTTTTTTAATAGCTTTTGCCATGATTGATTCCATCAGTGATGCTGGAGTGCAGCTGAGGTTGACGTGGAGTGGGAACATCCCACTGGCTCGCCTGCAGGAACCTGTCCCAAACAGAACTTCCCCGGGGGCCTTCCTGTTGGTGCCCGAGCCCCAGAGCAGGTGCTGATGGAGACTGGATCTGAGTCACAGGAAGTCAGGCTTTTTTTTTTTTTTTTTTTTTTTTGGTGGGTCTGGGGATGGAACCCAGGCAGGGGCATTCTACCTCTAAGCTACATCCCCTGCCCTATTTTTTATTCTTTATTTTGAAACAGGGTCTCACTGAGTTGCAAAGGGCCTCACTAAGTAGCTGAGGCTGGCCGTGAACCGTGATCCTCCTGTCTCAGCCTCCCGAATGCCGGGATTACAAGTGTGCGCCACCACACCTGGCTAAGCCCCGCTTCTGTTCCTTCCTCCTCTCCTCTCCTCTCCTCTCCTCTCCTCTCCTCTCCTCTCCTCTCCTCTCTTTTCTTCTCTCCCTTTCCTTCCCCTCCCCTCTCCTCTTTTCTTGTACTGAAGGTTGAACCTGGGGCATTCTACTTCTGAGCCACATCCCCAGCCCCATTTTATTTTTTATTTTGAAACAGGGTCTTGCTAAGTTGCTGAGGTCCTTGCTACATTGCTGAGGCTGGTCTCAAACCTGCGATTCTCCTGTCTCAGCCTCCCAAGCACTAGGTATTACAGGTATGTGCCGCCACACCTACCAAGTGGTGTTTCTTATGCTATTAGAAGCCTAATAGCACAGGGTTAGAGACTCACCAAAGCAAGCAAGTTACTGTTTAGATTAAACAACATGCAGATGCCTCTCTACAGCTCAAAGCCTACTCTTCACTACCCTCTTGCGAGGCAGAGTTCCATCTCAACTGCATGTCTCCCCAATCCACAGGCCGTGTAGTATTCGGGGCTCACATCCCTGCTCCCCTCTACAAGACACTCCCTCTAGCAGTGCAGACGCCTCCTTTTAAGCTGGGCGTGGTGGCGCACGCTTGTAATTCCAGTATTCGGGAGGCTAAACAAGAGGATTTGGGTTCGTGGACAGCCTCAGCTACTTAGTGAGGCTGTTTGCAACTCAGTGAGACCCTGTTTCAAAATAAAGATTAAAAATTGGGCTAGAGGTGCAGCTCAGAAGTTGAATGTCCTTGGGTTCCATCTCCAGTACTGAAAAAAAAAAAAAAAAAAGCCTCCTGGCAGAACCACATTCCTCAGTGATGACCATTTTCTGGAAGGAAGAAAAATTGGCAATTTCTTATTCGCATCACGACTTTTCCTATGTGTAAATGGTTAGGACTCCAGAGTCTACAACCTTAATTTTAAGGTCTCAGCCACCAACTCGTGCAGGTTAGGCAGCACTAGAGTCAATTCCTTACTGATTCCAAAAGATGCCCTAAACAACACAAGCTTCGGCCAATCGACTGCTATGAGTTTAGGGGACTCTTTTAACATAGTCTGGGAAGGTGACCCCTCAGGTATAAGACATGTTCTAAGCCAAGTACAGCAGGCATTCAAAACAATGTCCATAATAAGCCGGGCATGGTAGCACGTGCTTGTAATCCCAGCATTCGGGAGGCTGAGATGGGAAGGATCACAGTTGGTGGACAGCCTCAGCTAGTATTTAGTGAGGCCCTTTGCAACTCAGTGAGACCCTGTTTCAAAATACAGAATAAAAAATAGAGCTGGGGGTGTCCCTTAGAGGTAGAATGCCCCTGGGTTCCAGCCCCAGTACTGAAAAAAAAAAAGAAAAAGAAAAATGTCCATGATATACTTGCTTTCCAGGCCCCCAAAGGCCCATGTATTAAAGTCCAGGGTGGTACTCCTGGGAGGTGGTGGGACCTTTAAGAGGTAGGGCCCGGTGAGTGGCCCTTAGGTCATTAGGGACTTTCCTTCCTTCTTTCCTTATTTCCTTCTTTCCTTCCTTCCTTCCTCCCGCCCTTCCTTCCTTCCTTCTTTCCTTTCTTCCTTCCTCCCTCCCTTCCTTCCTTCTTTCCTTCTTGCATGTTATATGTCTCACTAAGCTGATGCGAGCCTCCCTAAGTTGCTGAGGCTGGCTTTGAACCTTTGAACCAACAATCCTCCTATCTCGGTCTCCTAAGTACTGCAATTACAGGCATGTACCAGTAATGAGCGAGGGACGTGCCTTTTTGAGGAGACTGGGCCTCCAGTCCCTTCCTTTTCCTCTCACGCTTCCTGGCCACAAGGTGAACAGTTTGTTCCACAACATTAGCCCCTTCCTGTCGCCACCTGGCACCTCGGCCTCTGAGAGGCCTGAAAGCAAATGGTCCACGCAGTGATGAACGGGAACCTCTAAAACTGAGGCCAAGTAAACCCTCCCTCTCTATACACACATCATCGGGGTCCTTTGCTATAGTGACAGAAAGCTGAGTAACAATGCTTTTTCAGTACTTTGTAAGCCCACTAACAGACCCGCTTTCAGCCCTCCCTTCCCCAGAACACATTATGATCTGAATCACTTCTGTCTGAGAAAGGAAAACTCATTTTCCCCTGCAGCAGTGATGTATCGGGACCTGCAAAGGAAAACGGAATTAAATCAGTCCCCCCATTGCGGTCGCTTCCATGATGTCTCCTGTCACGCAGCCTACAATTCTAAGAAAAAGTCTGTCACTCAAACTCACTACCAGGCGTCAGACAAGAGCCTCTCTTCTAGAAAGGCAGCGGGGTTAAAGGAAGTCCTCGGCCCCGCACGGGCCGGGGTCAAACTGCTCCCTGGCGGCCCTCTCCAGGGCACAGGCCTTGGAGACGTTTCGAATCTCAAACCGTCTGCACCCTGAGCCCGTGCCGAGGTGGGACACGTGCTCAGACACGACACCTGCATCGTCCCCAGGGTGCCTCTGTCGACGCCTCTAAGACAGACCTCAGGAGGTTTCAGTTCTTCATGTCACACTTTGGTATGAAAGAGAACCTATTAATGACACGGCCAGGTGGCCAAGTCGTCTTGGTTCACCTGAGACTTTCCCTTTCTTTAGCACTGAAATTCTCATGTGCCAAGAAGACCCCTCCATCCCAGGCAGAAGGGGACAGTTGATGACTCTGGAGTAAGGACTCTTGATAGAGAGGGATTTTGCCCCTGGGGGACTGGCCCAGGGACGGCCTGTGGCGACAGGTGGGAGAGGCGTGGACTCTGTGTGATGTCCTGCAGGGCACGGGACAGTCACACATGGCCAATAGTTTCCTGGCCCCAAATGTCAATAGGACAAGGCCGAGGAACTTGGTGCAAGCTCTCTCATCCCAGCCAGTCCAAGGGGTCTTAAATCACACGTGATTGGACAAGAAGACCCTGAAAAGGTCTTCGGCTAAGGGTGTTTCTCTGCTTCACGGAGCTTCTGGGGTAGAACCTAAACTGTCCATCCATTAGAAGCTTCTGGGGTTTATAATCCAGATAGTCTCAGTGTTTCCTGGTATTGAGTATCATGTGGCTCTGTACGTTCATTGGGGATCGGTTCCAGGAGGTAGAGAACCAGGCCACACGTGGCCCAAATGGAGTCTAATTTCATTTTCTCCACAAGGGTCAGAATTGTGACAATTGTAACTGGAAAGCCAGAAGTTAAACATCCCCAGCAGAAAAGACAGGGAGGTTTTCTCCCAAACAGTGCATCCAAACCCTGTCCCCCACTACGCTGAGATTTTGCTCAAAAGATGATAGATCATTTCCAACAGGACCCCGATGCCCTTCTGTCCTCATTTCCCTCTGGTCCAGGAGAAATATCCTGACTTTGGGCTCCTCTCTGTGCTGAAATTTTGCAGCCAGCAATGGCTGGATGATAATCGATGGCTTCTATCCTGTTGTACAGAAGCTCATTTCTTTAAAAAAAATATATTTTTAATATATAATATATATATATATATATATTTTTTTTTTTTTTTTTGCAGGTCTGGGGATGGAACCCAGAGGCATTTGACCTCTGAGCCACACCCCCTGCCTAATTTTTTTTTATTATTTTTTTTTTTAAAACAAGGTCTCACTGAGTTGCAAAGGGCCTCACTAAATAGCTGAGGCTGTCTGCGAACCGCGATCCTCTGGCCTCAGCCTCCCAAGTGCTGGGATTACAAGCGTGCGCCACCATGCCCTCTGCTAAGAGACGCTCATTTCTGAGGTCTTCACATTTCTCCCCCAGCAGCTGATCTACCCACTTACTCTTCTAAATGACCGTTCTGGCTGGCCTCTCAGGTGTGCTCTTAGTATAATTGTTTATGTGGCACCAGGGAGACGGGCAGAGTCTCCAGACCAGAACCATCACCTGTGGGAGGCTGGGCTGCTGCACTGCCCACCAGGGCCCTGAGACACCGAGCCCCTCCAACTGGCATACCGACCCCACTGCCCTGCCTGCTTAAGAGCCTTCGGGTGGAGCTTGGGGAAAGAGCCTGCCTCCCGCAGGTTCTCAAGAAAGTTCTGCCGAGGGGCGTCAGGGTGATGTGGTTGGCAGGCTGGGAGGCTCCTGAGGAGCTGGTTGTTGGAGTCAACCTCATCATGGAGGGGTGAGGGTGCAAAGGTGGTGGGCTTCTGTGAACCCAGTCAGGCCTAAACATTCCAGCTCTGCGGCTTCCTGGGGAAGTAGCTGAGGGAGCAGAAGGGTGAGGAGCTGGCAGTATGGAAGATTCTGGCATGTTCTTCAGTATTGACATGGGAACAGAACAGAATAGTGTGGGTGGAGAGGTATACAAAGAGGAAGCCCATTATATGTTTCAGTGTTTTTTTATTTTCCCATAGTACTATCACCTTCTCAAATACATGTATATTTCTTCCTATATATTAACAATATGTAATATAAATATATAGAATAAGCTGAGCATGGTGGTGCATACTTGTAATCCGGGTACTTGGGAAGCTGAGACAGGAGGATCACAGGTTCATGGCCAGCCTCAGCAATGTAGCAGATTCTCAGTAACCCACTGAGACCCTGTTTCAAAAAACAAAACAAACAGCCAGGTATGGTGGCACATACTTGTAACCCCAGTATTTGGGAGGCTGATAAATAAATAAATAAATAAATAAATAAATAAATAAATAAATAAATAAAATGAATAAAAAATAGGGCTGGGGTGTAGCTCAGAGGCAGAATGCCCCTGGGTTCCATCCAAGGTACTGCAAAGAATAAATAAATAAATAAATAAATAAATAAATAAATAAAATTGAGCTGGGGGTGTAGCTTGGAGGCAGAATGTCCCTGAGTTCAATCCTCAGTATCACAATAAAACAGAATAAAATAAATAGGGGCTTGGGGATGTATTTTGGAGGTAGAATGCCTCTGGGTTCAATCAGTAACTCAAAAAAATGTATATATGGAATATATAAACCACCTTTTTTTTTGTGTGTGTGGTACTGGGGGTAGAATCCAGGGGTGTTCTTACATCCAAGCTATACTCCCAGACCTATTTTATACTTTATTTGGAAACAGGGTCTCACTAAGTGGCTGAGAGCCTCACTCAGTAGCTGAGGCTGGCTTCAAACCTGTGGGATCTTCCTGTCTCAGCCTCTTAAGTGCTGGGATTACAAGTGTGCGCCACCACGCCCAGGGGCTTTTCTACCTGCAGGCTATACCCTCAGACCTATTTTATATTTTATTTGGAAACAGGGTCTCACTAAGTAGCTGAGGCTGGCTTCGAACCTGTGCAATCCTCCTGTCTCAGCCTCCCAAGCGCTGGGATTACAAGCGTGCGCCACCATGACTGGCTCTCAACAAATATATTTTGAATGAATGAAGATTCTCTTTATATATCCAGAAATCGGAAATGACCATGAAGGTTATATGAAAATAGTATATGTTATAGTCAAATATAAAATGTTCCCCAAATAGCTCGTGTATTAATGTTTGTAGCTGATGTAATTGTGACATGAGGGTTATAATCCCAGCTGTGAATAAATCCATTGTAATGAGTTTTTCTGAGTGGTAAAATGGGCTGGTAGGGTGTGGCTGGATGAGCTGGGCACTGGGAGTGTGGCTTTGGGGATTATATATGAATTCTTCTGTCCCTGCTTCCGGCCTCCATGATGTGAGCACAGCACATGTACTCTCCCTCTCTCCTCTTCCTGCTGCCATTCCCCGAGATCCATGGTCCCTGGCCTCACATGTACTGAACTCGAAACCGTAAGAAAATAAATCTTTCCTCCAAGTTACATGGTCAGTCTTTTAGATTATAGCTGTAAGAATATTGATGGATACAGAATTTGGAAAATTCTTAGGAAATCTTAGGAAAGCCGGGGCACCAATAGATACCACAAGTACATAAGCTATTGGGTCAGAATTGACCACTCCACCATTCTGTCATTTGCTGCTGGGCAGTGGGCTGTCTCAAAGCCACAAGATCTCTGGCATGGAGCTGAGTTTGATAACGCTCTGGGAAATAGCAGTGATGTGCTCAGCAGATCTAGGAGAGCTGGGAGAACAGAAAAAAAAAAAAAAAGAAAAGAAAAGAAATGGAAAAGAGAAATCCGTGCCATACAACAAGTTACCACCGATGCACTGTTTGGTAACGGGACCTGCCGGTAGCTTTACATACATGGTAAGAAGCACTCTTGAAAGCAGGTGTAGTGGTGCACACCTGTGATTCCAGTACTTGGGAGGCTGATACAGGAGAATCACAGGTTCGAGGCCTACCTAAGCAACTCAGCGAGACCCTGTTTAAAAAAAAAGGGCTGGGGGTTTAGCTTGGAGGTAGAATGCCCCTGGGCTCAGTCTCCAGTACTAAGACCTAAATAAAAACCAAAACAATACAATGATTTATAACTTCCAAAAACTGTACCTTCTCCTACCCAAACCACCAGAGGCTGAAGTAAAGACCACACTGTGGGAAGCATGGCTTCTCCATGGAAGCAGAATCACCCTTAGAGGTTGGCAAGGCTCCCTGACTGGCAGCTGCCAGCCCAGCCTAATTAATCTAGCAGCCGTGGTGGTGAAGGACATGACACTTTATGACTGAAAAACAAGCCTAAAAATACCCATCATATTTTCTCCATTGCCCCCTCCCCAGTTCGCAAGCCCTCCTGGCTTCAATGAGAAGGGATTGGAGAGGTGCTATGGATGAAATAAAAATAAAGGGCAAGAAGAGAAAAGCCACCTTCCTATGTTTTGGGGTGACATTTTTATGTAGAATCACTATTCCAAGTCTGATTAGTATCTTTTCTCCTTCTGAATGCCAGTCGAAACCAGGAGTTTTGAAGATGAGAAAAAAAAACAAACACTTTCTTGGTCAACTGAGCTGGATCAGAGACTGAGGACAACCACCAAATATAGTTAAATTAGTCCTCATGAAAATGGATTAATGTGTTAATGCTACTCTGCCAAATGTATTCGACAAACACCAAAATGTACTGTGCACCCAACAGTGTACCAGATGCTCTAGAAGGGCTAGGGGATGGAGTAACTCCCCAGTCCCTGGGAAATAAGAGGGAGACATAAAAGATGAATGGAATTTTATAGGGACCCAATTAAAACCGGGCAAAGCTGGGCATGGTGGTGCATACCTGTAATCCCAGTATCTGGGAGGTAGACACTGAGACCAAAGTTTGGAGGACAGTCTCAGCAATTTAGTGAGACTTTCTGCAACATAAAAGACTGTTTCAAAATAAAAAATAAAAAGGGCTGGGGGTATAGCTCAGAGGTAGAATGCTGGGTTTAATCTCCAATACAAAAAACAACAACAGAACAAAACAATACAGTGCAAAAAGGCAAAGGATTTAAGTCGACATTTCTCCAAAGAAGATATACATGGCCAGTGAATGCATGAAGAGATGTATGACATTACTCATTAGAGAAATGCAAATTAAAATCACAACTAGACACGATTTCCCACCCACGGGGAAGGCTAGGATCAAAAAGACAGACAATAGCAAGTGTTGGTGATTATGTAGAGGGCATCTTCCGTGTTGCTGCTGGGAATGTAAATGGTGGTATAGCCACTTTGGAAAGTGAGTTGAAAGTTCCTTTCCTCACCTGCTGGAAGTCAGGGCTAGGTCTGGGAACCAAAAACGACACTTACATTTGAGTTTTTGAACAAGCAATAGGAAGAAAATAGGGGCAATTGGGGTCCAACTACAGTGACCGTGTTGGCAGTGGTGGAGGCAGCAGAGCGCAGTCTCGGTCTGCTTAGCAATGGTCATCATCATGGGATGCTGGGCCCTTTGGACCTGCCTCATTCCTGCCCAATCTTATGCCTCCAGATAAAAAACAAAAACAAGAAGGAGGTTTATGACTTCTAGAAGCTTTAACCTCTCCTGTCCAAGCCACCAGAGGCCAGGAGCGATTGCTGTGGAAGACAATGACCACGCAGTGTGGGAAGAATGTTCTCTCTCTCTGAGAAAATTGATTAAGGAGTTAGGCATCCTTCCATAAAATGCCCTTTTGCTTAAGGCAGATTGTTTCTTTTGCTGGCAACTCTGAACCTGGCCTGAGAGAATCTCAAACTGCCTTTTCAGCTCTTCTCCCACTAAACCCTCCAAATAGCTTATGCACCAGCCAAAGGAAACCATTCATTGAGAGATGGATGTTTGGGCTTTGCCTAGTAATCATAATTATTGTTGAATCTAACTCCCCTTTGAGCAATTTTCTTCTTTCCACATTGACTGGAAAGTAGGCTCTGATTATACAGCCTTTGAATATTTCCATTGCTTCTAATAGTTGCCTTGGGTAATAAATCAATGAAGCTGTTTCTGAATGTGATTTGACTTCCCGTATAGATTGATGTAAGGTTGGGGTTCAGCTCACGCTGCCAGCTCATGAATACAGGTCTATAGGAGACTGTATTTAATAATGTAAATTATTCAGTGGGCACTGGGGACATCTTAGCTACTGCCATTCATCTCTTAGGACCTACTTCCCCCCTAACAACACTCACAAGATGGGCAGCTGAATTCACAAATGTTTATCACAAGCCTCAGACCTTACCTCAGTCAGAAGACAAGGATCATGCGTAATTTATTAAGAGATTCCCTCCAGGCAGATGCAGTGGTGCTCGCCTGTAATCCCTGTAATACCTGGGAGGCTGATACAGGAGGATTGTAGGTTTGTGGCCAGCCTCAGCAACTTAGTTTAAAAATAAAAATAAAATAGGGCCGGGGTTCTAGATTGGAGGTAGAATACCCCAGGTTCAATTCCCAGTACAAATATACACAGGAAGAAAGAGTATATATACAGAGAGCAAGACCCTCCAAAACCCTGCACCACTGGTGGTATGTCCCAAGATTCAATGGGGCTGTCCTGTCAACACGGCAGCCACGTAACCTGTGAGCGGAGGACATGACTCAGCCTCAGGAGGTCCTGGGCTAAGATTTCAAAGTAATTTTTTTTATAATTATGGAAATTCATCTTTTTAATTCATAATCTTATCACATATTAATTTTTTCTTTTTCTCCTGCTAAACTATAATTTCCTTGGTTCTATGATATAAGTATATTCTTCCAGTAAATTAAATGTGTTTTAAATTTCAAAAAGCTGGACATGGTGGCGCATGCTTGTAATCCCAGTACTTGGGAGGCTAAGACAGAAGGATCACAGGTTTGCAGACATCCTTAGCTACTTAGTGAGGCCCTCCACGACTTAGTGAGACCCTGTTTCAAAATAAAGAATAAAAAATAGGGCTGGGGGTATATCTCAGAGGTAGAATACCCCTGGGTTCAATGTGTAGTACTGCAAAATAAATAAATTAATAAATTAACTAATTAATAATAAATAAATAATTTTAAAATAATGGACCTAGTTTATGCTTGTGTAAAGAAATAAAAAGAATACTTCTTTTTCTTTGCCTTTTTGGTCACTCAAGTATCTGAGGAAGAGTCAGGATAAGGCCTGATAAATACTTTGTAGAAAAGGCAAGTTTTCTCTCTCTCTCTCTCTCTCTCTCTCTCTCTCTCTCTCTCTCTCTCACACACACACACACACACACACACACACACACACACACACACACGGTACTAAAGATCAAACCCAGGGACACTGTACCTTCAAGCTCTACCCCCAGGTCATCCAATGGAACCAGACATCTGATGTAGACATCTGATATGTTTAGTAACCTGCTTAATGTTTGAACCTACTGAGGATACCCTGAGAGTGGGTACTCCAATCATGCTTGAGTAGTGTTTCATAAATTTCAACATTACCATCCAGACTGAACTAATCAATATTTTCCCTTTATTTGTGATGCTCTTTCTACATTTTTATAGAAAAAATAAAAATAAAATATTATAGATACCATTATAATAAAGTTCCTTCCTTTCCCCAAAGTAACCAAGTGGCTGTTCCATATTAGGATGCTTCTACCATTTTTGTAGTCATCTATAAATTTTAAATATACATACATACATATATGTGTATTATATAATTATGGTAATGCCCTATATCTTAAAGATATATATAAAGGCATCATTCTATATGTGTATATATATGCATGTATTTTTGTGGGTTTTTTTTCAATTTACCTATCCTTGTCCAATTTTTCTAATTGAAAATCCAATAATTCCAGTATCATTATACTAAAGAGTTCATCTATTCCTTGGCTTGGAGCCATTTTGGGCCATTTTGTTCTTTGAATTTGTTTAACTCTGTTGTAGTATTCCATTGCCTTAGCTACAATTACTTTATCAAAAGCTATGGTACAGGTAGGGAAAAATCCCTCAACTTGGTCAACTTTAGTTGTTCATATGAATTTTAGGATTATCTTCTCTAATTCCATTTTTCAAAACATAACTGACATTTTAACTAGATTTGCATTAAATGTATAGATTGATTTGGAAATTGATGTCAAGTTTATAATATAGCATTTCAGACTTCTGGGAAGATGGCGACAGAGAAAAGTGGGGCTTACGAGCCCCGCTAACAACCAATCTCTATTACTACAAAATCAGTGCCTTTCATAGTCAGAAAACACCATAAGCAGAGAAACAAAAAATGTAATTACAAGGGACAGAGAAAAAGAGGGCTGGAAAACGAGACACCAGAAAGAAACTAGATTGCAGTGCTGTGGCTGGAGCCGCGGCGTGAAGCGGAGGGTGCCATTCTTCCTTGCAGCACCAGGCTCCAAAGAGAAGGGGGACTCAGAACGGAGCTCAGAGCCACAGAGGAGATACGCCAACCTCACGGCTGAGGACGTGGCAACAGCGCCTTACTGCTGGTGGCAGTGGCGAGTTCACCGGATGGCTCCAGACGAACACACTCAACAGCCCACCAGGCTCCAGAGAGGAGTGGCGGACAGCGAGCTGAGGTGAGCCACTGCGGATCAGCAGGGCGGGGTTCGGCAGATTTTTCGGCGCAGGGAGCATCTAAAGCTCCCAGTGGCTGGGCTCAGCACACCCTTCAGGGACTCAGAGTGGAGCGCAAAACCAGAGAAGAAATACGCCAGCCTCACGGCCGAGGGCGTGACAGCAGCGCCATATTGCCACCAGCGGCAGCATCAGTGAATTCACCGAGTCCTCTACAGCTCCATCTGCGCACTCAACAACGGTGAGTCAAATTGCGGCCCCTAGAGAAGAAATCTCAGTACAGCACTCCCAGGGACTTGACCCCGTGGGGGAGTGGCGGTGGTAGAGATATCACACCATAGGAGAACGCCCAACCTGGTACCCTCCATGGTCTAAAGCAGCCTCGATTGACTCCCTGGGTCTGAGACTCTGTGATACAACCTAATAAAGGAGTAGTGGGGACTGAGATGCCACAGACTCGAGATCCAGAGCACCTTAAGTGAAATCTTAGTGACCCAAGGGAAGAACCCAGAGAAGGCACAAACTTCTGAAATCATGGGAAAGAGGAATAACAATGGAGCAATGAATGCCCACAACCCCACAACATCAGAACCCAATAAAACAGAAATTCAGAGATTTCTAGAAGATCAAATCAGGAAAATAACTGTAGAAATAATAGAGGACTTTCGAAAAGAATTCAGAGAGAGCCAAAAAGAGATAAAGGATGCAATTAATGAAGTAAAGGCCTCAATTCAAAGTACAAACAACCGATTAGACCACATGGAGAATAGAATCTCGCTCTTAGAAGATGATCAATCCAAAAATGAACGCATAGTTTCTAATTTAGAAAAAAAAATCCGACAGCAGGAATCTGACATTGAAGAAATATGGGACCATTATAAGAAAGCTAACCTAAGAATAATTGGAATAGAGGAGGGAAAAGAAAGTGAAACCAAAGGGATCAACAATCTCTTCAAGGAAGTAATAGCAGAAAATTTTCCAAACATAGAGCAAGAGGTCGATACACAGGTCCAGGAAACTTATAGAACTCCCTTTAGACAGGATCGGAGAAGAGGATCCCCACACCACATAATTGTCAAAATGACCAATGTGGAAGCCAAGCAGAGAATCTTAAAGGCAACAAAAACAAAGGGCCAAGTGACATTCAGAGGCAAACCAATTAGAATCACTCCAGACTTCCCAAACCAAGTCATGAGAGCCAGAAGGGCTTGGAGTAACATATTCCAAACTCTGAAAGAAAACAACTTCCAGCCAAAAATTTCCTACCCAGCAAAACGTTCTATCAAATTAGATGGAGAAATAAGAAGCTTCCATGACAAACAGAAAATGAAGGAATTTATGTCTTCAAAACCAGTGCTAGAGAAAATACTCAAAGAGATTAACTACAAAGAAGAAATAGGTAACACACACCAGAACCAGAGAAACAAGATTTTCCATCCAAAAGACAACTAAGATTGGTTATCTGTGGAGATTCATTATTTATGTTAGTCTTTTACCTATTTCTAAATTGTATTGTTTGCTTTTATTGTTGCTAATTTTTAGCATTTCTAGTTGGAATATTAATATACCTTTAGATATAGCAATTGGAAATATTTTATCCCATTCTATTAGTAACTGTTAACTCTGTTTACATTGTCTTTGGATATACAATATTTTTTTTATTTTTTAGGGAGTTTGTATACTCTTCTGTTGCCTGTGCCATTGAAATCATATCCAAGAAATCACTGCCAATTTCAATGTTGTGAGGTTTTATGACCCAGATTTTCTTCTAAAAGTTTATAGTCTTAAGATTTATATTTAGGTCTTTTATCTATTTTGAGTTAATATTTGTATATGGTGTTAGGTAAGGGTCCAATTTTATTCTTTTTCATGTAATTATTATTTTTCAACAATATTTAGTTAAACGATTATTATATCCTCCACCAAATGTTCATGAAAACCTTGTCAAAAAGAACTTGACAATATATGGAAGAATTTAGCTCTAGGCTTGTATATAACTCCAATGCTTTATATATCTGCCTTTATAACAGTACTACACTGTTTCAATTATTGTAGCTTTATATGGTTTGAAATCAGAAAATATACATCTTCTAGCTTTGTTCTTTTTCGAGACCATTTTGGGTATCTAGAGTCCATATTCCACATTAGGATAGATTTTTTTCTGAAAAATAAGTAAATAAATGTATGTTGGTTTCACCTAAAAAAAAAAGAAGAAGAAAAAAATATTCTCTGGTAAGAAAGAAAGCAAAAAGAAACATTGAAATGTTATTTTTAAGTCATCAAAAGCTTGGTATCAGACAAATGAAACTGTTCTGTGAGATTATCATTGTTAATATTGGATAAATTGCTATAATACTAGATGTCAACCACTAAGCCAAGCATGGGAAGGAGTGATGGGGAGGGAACGGGGTGGGGATCGGGTAGGGGCTAAATGGGTGATGTGTGCCTATATGTCTACAAAAGTTTTTTTTTTTATCCCATTATGATGTATGAATACAGTGCACCAATAAAAAAATAAATAAATAAAATATAGCATTTCAATCCATGAATATGGTATACCACACTGTTTCAGACTTTTAGATGATCCTCCTCAAATGTTTTATATATTTTCTCCAAAAAGATTTTGCATGCTTTGCAGATTCATTACTGAGTAGCTTTAAGTTTTTTTTTTTAAATCAGAAATGGAATTTTTAAAAATTATATTTTTGCAATTATTCTTGCTTTATAAAAATGCTACTGGTTTTTATATATAGATTTATACCCAGCAACCTTGTCAAATTCTTATATTGATGTTAAAAGTTATATAGAATGTCTGAAATTTACATTAGTCAATCTTATCTGCAACTGATAATTTTGTCTCTTCCTTTATTCTTCAAAGATCTCTTTATTGCAATGTGTGTGTGTGGGGGGGTGCTGGAAAATCAAACTACTGAGCTACATCTCTAGCTATTCCTTTCTTGTTTTGTTGCACTGACCAAGACCATTACAAAATGCTAGATAGAAGAGGTAGTATAAGAGACCCTTAGCTTATTGCTAGCTTTACTGTAGACAAGTATGCAGAAATTTTAATTAAATGTTAATTTAATGACTTTAACCTGACAGGGTCATGATTTGTTATTATTATTCTGAGATATTTGATTTGTTAATGTTTCATACAGGATTTCCATGTCTGTGTTCTTACCTAAGATGAATCTGTAAATTTCCTTTATGTCCTATTTTTGTTCATTGTTATTACCAAGGTTCACATGATAAGCACCATTAGTTGTGTTCCCAAGAGTCACTCTTCATTTTCTTCTCCTTTCCTCTCCTTCCTGAAGGTCATTTTATTATAAAATCATAAATAAAACACTGACATGAAATCATTTCAGCAACTGATCTTCTAACTGTTAAAGAGACATTTTTTGGCCTTGGCATCAAAACCAGACAGGAAATAATTCTGCAAAAATTCAGAGGACCTTTCTTTTCTTAAAGTAACTCATGCCCCTCTTAAATAGGAAAGAGATCCTGAACATCTTTCTCTTTTTATGGGGAGGTCTTATGTCTAATTGGCAGGATCTGACATTTCAATTTATTTGTTATCAAAATATATGTTTTTCATGCCGGGCGTGGTGGTGCATGCTTGTAATCCCCGCGCTTGGGAGGCTGAGACAGAAGGATCACAGGAGTTCGAAGCCAGCCTCTGCTACTTAGTGAGACCCTGTTTCCAAATAAAATATACAAAAGGTCTGGGAGTATAGCCCGGAGGTAGAAAACCTCTGGGTTCCACCCCCAGTACCACCAATAAATAAATAAATAAATAAATAAATAAATAAATAAATAAAAAAATATGTTTTTCATTGATCATGGTTCTCCTCCTCCTCCTCCTCCTCCTCCTCCTCCTCCTCCTCTTCCTCCTCCTCCTCCTCCTCCTCCTCCTTCTTCTTCTCCTTCTTCTTTTTCTGGTGCTAGGGATTGAACTCAGGGCCTTGTGCCTGTGAGGCACATATTCTACATGTGAGCTTAACCCCTTATCTTTTTAATTCTCCTGGTTTCAAGAGATTTATTCTGTTTTCTCTTAGAAATTATTACTTTTTTTTTTTTACTATTACTTCAGGGTTTATTTTTACATTTTGAACGTGCATGTATTCCTTTTTGAATGTGTGTGGGGAGTACTGGGGATTGAACTCAGGGGCATTCTATCTCTAAGCTATAACCTGTTTTATTTTTTATTTTGAAGCAGGGAATGATGCCGGAGATGGTGGTATATACTTGTAATCCCAGTACTTGGGAGGCTGAGGCAGGATTGCAGGTTCAAAGTCAGCCCAAGCAACTTATTGAGGCTATCTGCAACTTACTGAGTCCCTGTTTTCCAATAAAAAGAATAAAATAGGTCTGGGGGGTATAGCTCGGAGGTAGAATGCCCCTAGGTTTCATCCCCAGTACCACCAAAACAAAACAAAAAGAAACAGGGTAGAAGTTGTAGAGGATCTTGTTAAATGCCAAGGCTGGCCGTGGACCTGTGAACCTCCTATATCAGCCTACCAAGTACTGGAATTATAAGCCTGCTCCATGACATCTAGCTCATATATGCCTTTAGGAAGTAGCATAATAATCTCTCTCCAATTCCCAAACAATATTAGCAGCTCGGCATGTTTTTTTTTTTTTTAACTGTAACTGCCACCCTTCTATCTTCTGTATTATGGTTGCTATTGTTTAGATTCTACAAATGTACTTCCAGTCGGTCATTATTGGTGTTTTTAAAAGATTTTATGCTCCTTTAGATTTGCTCATATTTTACCAATTTATTAGCTCATTATTACATCTACTTGAAGGTTGAACCCAGGGTCATTCTACTTCCAAGCTATACCACTAACCCTCCCCCACACTCCCGGTGGTTCTGGAGCTTGAACTCGGGGATTCTGCCTCTTAGCTATACCCCCAGCGCTATTTCATTCTTTATTTTGAAACAGGGTCTCACTAAGTTGTGGAGGGCCTGACTAAGTTGCTGAGGCTGACCTCGAACTCGCAATCTTCCTGTCTCAGCCTCATAAGTACTGGGATTACAAGTGTACACCACCATGTCCAGGTTACCCTTTTTATTTTTTGGTGTGTGTGTGTGTGTGTGTGTGTGTGTGTGTGGTACTAGAGACCAAATCCAGAGGCATTCTACCTCCAAGCTATACCCCCAGCCCAATTTTATCTCTTACTTGGAACCAGGGTCTCATTACTTTGCCAAGGTGGGCTTTGAACCTGGGATCCTCCTGTCCTTGCCTCACAAGTACTGGGATTACAAGTGTGGGCCACCATGTCTGGCTTATTTTTTATTTTTAAACCAGGGTCTTGCTAAATTGCCAAGGGTCTCCCTCAGTTGCTGAGGCTGACCTTGAATCTTTGGCCCTTCCATTTCAGCCTCCCAAAGTACTAGAATCATAGGCATGTACCACCATGCCCTGCTAGTACCACTTGTAGGCACCCCTCTCCTTCCTGGGATGTTTCTGCTTACTTAGCATCCGTTTGTCGTTCCTTCAAGGTGGGTCTCTGGGTAGTAATATCTCTCAGATGTCAAGAAACATTTTCATGCCCGATTCTAAGTTCCAACTCACCATTCGTGTGGGCCTGAGGTCATGTTTCTGGCCCCCTTATGGCCATGACACCCCAGACCCTAGATGTCAGACCTCCGCTGGTTCTGATGTCCTCTGGCTCCCTTGGCCCTCTCTTGTCTGCTCCCTGGTCTCTAACACCTGAGGATTTCCCTTTCTTTGTTTAGCCCCGCCTCCTATTGTTATATTTCATCCTGTGTTTGCCATAGGGAGTGGGGGAGGATCCAGAGTCATGGCTTTAGTTACTATTACAGGAAATCCAAATAGTCTATTTATAACAAATTTCCCTCTTACTGATGGGTCTGACTCTCCTTTCAAATAAATGCCATATATTTTGATATGGAATTTTCCATAGTTCCTGTTTTTCCGCATCTCCCGGCTTCTTGCTCTACAGAGGTGAAGTCCGAGGGGAGACCTGTTCAATATTTGCTTCACACCCTCCGCACTAAGAATGCCAAAGTAGCGTCTTGAGACTATCTCTGCAAGAAAGCCGCCCCGGGCCAGACCTGAGCTCAGTGCAGCCGCAGGATGAACGGGTGAAAGGCATCAACCTCATTTGCAGTTCATCATGACCTGGAATTCCTGCGCCCGAGCATCCCCAGGTAGAGTCAAGCACCTTGGTTTCATCAGCCCAAAGCCTTCCCTTGCAGGATACTGGCCTGGAAGACTTCCCCCACACCTGGCAGCAGGCCCCAGAGTCTCCCATCAAGACCTAATGGTCTGTTTCAGCCGACCAGAGAGTGAGCCAGGGTGGGAATGGCGGAATCCAGGCGTGGTCCCTCTCAGAAGGTCTGCGCGTGTACCAGGCGTGGGGGTCAGGTGGGCGCTCATAAGTATCACAAGTATCAGAGCAGAAACTGAGCGTGCTGTCCAGCTGGCCTGCTGGACATGCTTCTGAGCCATCACAAATGGGACCATCAGACAGGTCACGGGGGATGAAAAAGTATTCACAGAAAAGCTGACGCCAGGCTGGCTTGCTGGACCAGAGAGCCAATTTCAGTGAGGTTTATTTTATAATGCATCTCATTACAAATATTCTGATTTGGGGAAAATAAAAAACTGAATGGAAGATGGACCGGATGGAGGTATAGGATAGAGAAAAGAGCAGACAAGCCCTAATAATGAACCGTGCCATTAACAATGAGAAAAATAGCAAGAGTTGGGCACAGTGGCCCGTGTCTGTAATGTCAGTACTTAGGAGGCTGATCGCAGGTGCAAGACCCTCGGGAACTTAGTAAAACCCTGTTTCAAAATGAAAAATAAAAAGGGCTGGGGGTGTAGCTCGGAGGTAGAATGGCCCTGGGCTCAACCCTCAGTACCAAAAAAAAACATATTTTGCAAAGCGGAAGTGGGAGTCTGGATTAGTGCCGGTTTACAATCCTCAGTGCTTAGTCCTTTCCGACAGAGTGAGGGATGGAAGCCGCCTTGGCCACCGCCGATCACTCTGGCCACAGGTGTCAAGTGGTCACTTGACCGAGAATGGAAAAGCTACTAAATCAAGACCAAAAAGGCACCTCCAGCCCTTCTCCCCTGTTTCTAGGCAGAGCCGTATCTTCCTCGCGGCTAACCCAGTACAGGGGCGAGGACAAAGTCAGGTCACGGCTAAGATCTGTTTTCATGACTTTCCAGGTGACCTTTCCCACCGCCGCCTTTACGGGGCGGCACGAGGGGCCGCCACGTCTTACCTGTTGAGATATACCCGCTTCTCCGTGAACTGCCCGTTGCCGTGGTTCGGGTCCTCGAAGGGCTCGTTCTGGACGACCTCCACCCCTTCTCCCCGGTCGCTCTGCTCATGGCTGTGTTTGCTGATCATGTACAGCTGGCCGATTTTGTACTACAAAACGCACACGGAGACAGAGACAGAGACAGAGAGGTCAGCCACCGGCCTGCCCCCGACAAACGCCCCTCCAGCCCCAGCTCGGCCCATCGGCCCCTTCTGCTGAGAAAAGGAAGCAGCCGCGGGTGTCGATGGCGGCTTTCCTTCGGCAGTGAGGAAGAGGACTAGTTGTGAGCAGGACGCAGGCGCTGGCCTGTGGCTGAGAACATGGCATGGCCCGCAGGCCTCCCCGGGGCGGCTGGCGGCCTGCAAGGTTAGCAGCGACCCGCCCGGCCTCGCGGATGGCGGGCTCTCGTTTTCCGATCTGGCCATGCAGGGTTACGTGAGGCTCAGGTCTATCTCGGGGTGTGTTATTTCTGTCCCTGCTTTGCGTCTCATTAACGACAATGCTGGGCATGGAGGAGTAGGTGCCATCTGCCTCTTCTGCCCTTCTCTCAAAAGTGTTCCGCCCTCCTAAAGGCCTCTGTCCCCAGAATAGCAGTTCTCATAGGTGGCAGACGTCAGAATCACCTGGAAGTTCCCCATCGCCTCCTCCCCCTGTGATGGAAAATTGAGCCCAAGGGCACTCTACCGCTGAGCTACGTGCCCAGCCCGTTTTATTTTATTTCTGAGGCTGACTTCGAACCTGCGATCCTCTTGCTTTGGCCTCCTGAGTAACTGGGATGACAGGTGTGTGCCAATGCACTTGGATCCTGAAGGCTTTTATTTTTTATTTTTATTTACTGTGCGTATGTGTTATTGGAGACTGAACCTAGGGGCATTCTACCTCGGAGCTACATCCCCAGGTCTATTTTATTTTTTTATTTGGAAACAGGGTCTTCTCACAAAGTCACTGAGGCTGGCCTTGAACTTGTGATCCTCCTGTCTCAGCCTTCCAAGTACTGGGATTACAGGCTTGTGTCACCATGCCCAGCTTCCTAGAAGCTTTTCAAAGCTCCAGATGTCCCGGCACTACTATGAGTAGAGTCAAGGATAAAAACCAGGTTCCAGAAGCCCTTGCCATACTGTGGACCATTCTTAGTACTGTCAACTCAACTCCATTGTCAGCACAGAGCCCCCAGCCCAAGTCCCAGAAGCCACGAGTCTCACCCTAAAATGTGAGAGAAACATTGTCTTGTCCCACTCTTTTTCCTCCCTCTCTGAAAACCCAGCAGGTATTTCTTTCCCCAGTGGACTCTCAATGTGGCAAAAATACTTTGATGAAGAGAGGGGAGTAGGGCAGAGGGAGAGAGGAGTCAGGAGGGAGTAAGCCACTTGAGCGCGAGGGACTTGTGCGCTCAGGGAGGCAGAAGGATGTGGTCCACTGCCGTGGTCCTTCCTGCAGATTGGGCGTGAACCTACACAGACGCGGTGTCTTTACCATCGAGGCCTCTGGGGCTGGGGGCGAGGGGCCAGGTCTGCAGCTAATGACGACTCTGTGTCGTTCTCAGAGGGGCCCTGGCCGGCAGGGATGCAGGTCCCTTGTCTGTGTGCCTGAGAGAGGAAAGTGTACCAGTCAGGAGTGCAGCTGGTCCTGAAGATCAGGGGAAGCATGGCAGGTCCCTCTTTCATGCTGAGACAGGTGCAGGGAGGGGAGTGTGAAGAAGCTCTAGTCTGCCGGCCAGCCCGAGGGACCAGACCTGGTAACCATGACAACAGAAGCGGGCTAGCACCACTTCTCAAAGGGCTCTGCTTCCTTATCTGGGCCACGCCCCTCTCTGCACCGATCTGTATTAAAAAATGCTTTTAATGTGAGTATGTTTGTGCACTTGGGGGAAGGAGACAGTGCTGCAGATAAGAGCAGGAAGAGGAGAGAGGGTTAGAAACAAAATCCATTTTTAAAATGAGTCGCAGGATCGGAAGCTTGACCTGGTTCAATACTACTTTTACTTTGGCTTGCAAGGCTTCATGCTCTTCCAAAGCAGACAGTAATGGCAGGTTCACAGACTGGAGACTTGGGGGCTCTAGATGTGAGACGTGTGCTCCATCTCACAGAGACGGGCACCGGGGCCTGGATGGGCACTTTGTACTGGCAGGGACTTTGTGGTTGAGATTCAATAAAAGTGTTTACGCACAATGGAATATTATTCAGCCATAAAAAGGGAAAAAAGTACTGATACTGAAACTGCAGAGCAGGTATTATGGCGTTTCCTTCAAAGTTCATAATTGTGAAGTCCTGACCCTTAGTACCTTAGAATGTGAATTTATTTGGAGATAAGGCCTTTATAGAGGTGATCAGATTATAGTGAGATCATTAGGGTAGACTGTAATCTGCCGTGATTGGTGTCCTTATAAAAAGAGAAATCTAGAGCGGGTGTGGTGGCGCACGCTTGTAATCCCTGCGCTTGGGAGGCTGAGACAGGAGGATCGCACAGGTTTGAAGCCAGCCTCAGCTACTTAGTGAGATCCTGTTTCCAAATAAAATATAAAATAGGTCTGGGAGTATAGCCTGGAGGTAGAAAAGCCTCAGTACCACAAAAAAAAAAAAAAAAAAGAAAAGAAAAAAAAAGAAATCTAAGCCAGAAATGTTAGTGCACACCTGTAATCCCAGTGCTTGGGAGACTGAGACGGGAGGATTGCAGGTTCAAAGCCAGACTTGGCATTTAATGAAATCTCAGCAACCTAGCAAGACCCTGTTTCAAAATAAAAAAGGAAGGCTAGGCATGGGTTCATGCTTATAATCCCAGTATTTGGGAGGCTGAGATAAGAGGATCACAGGTTCGTGACCAGCTTCAGCAATTTAGTCAGACCCTTCACAACTTAGTGAACACTGTTTCAAATAAAAAATAAAATTGGCCTGGGACTGTAGCTCTGAGGTAGAATGCCCCTGGGTTCAATCCCCAGTACCCCCAAAATAAAGAAGTAAATTGAAAAATATATGAAATGGGACTGGGGTGGAGCTAAGGGGTAGAACGCCCCTGGGTTCAATGACTAACAGGCACAGACGAGGGCGATGCGAAGAAATGACAGCCATATAGAGAAGATTGTAGACGATTCTCCTGCCCCCCCTTCAGAATGAACTAACCCCGCTGACACGCTGATTTCAGACCTCTGACCTCCAGGACTGAGACATTTCTGTGGTTTAAGCCACCCAGTCCCTGGTGCTTTGTCACGCAGCCCAAGGACACTGGCACCAACAGGTACAAGGTCTCTTTTGGGATGACAGAAATGTTTTGGACAGAGGCGGTGGTGGCGCACGCTTGTAATCCCCGCGCTTGGGAGGCAGAGACAGGAGGATCGCGCAGGTTCGAAGCCAGCCACGTGCACTGGCTTAGGAGACCCTGTTTCCAAATAAAAATGTAAAAATAGGTCTGGGAGTGTAGCCCGGAGGTAGAAGGGCTTCCAGGAACCCCAGTACCACCAAAAAAAAAAAAAAAAAAAAGAAATGTTTTGGACAGAGGCGGTGGTGGCATGACATTATGAATCTTCTAGACGCCACCGAATCGTTCACTTTAAATTTCCTCATTTTACTTTTACATGATGTGCCCTTCCTGTGAATTTTTGTGAGCGTTGACTCCGAATGGAAGAAGACACCCCTTGCCCAAAGTCTCTTCAAGGGCTTTGGCGGGGGTCTGCAGGAGAGCGGTGCCTAGCTCCAGCCTGCTTACACATAAAAAATGGAGGGGACCAAGGTCAATGCCTGACACAGAAAAGCCATTAGCCAGACGCGAGTCAGCCCTGGCTGGGCTCAGCTCAAGTGCTTCCTGCTCAGGAGATGGGGACAGAGGCAGCGTCACCGGCGGCCAGCCTGGGGCCCGGCCACCGCCTCATTGATATTCCAGGGGCTCCAGCGCAGGGCAGACACCAGCCTGAGCTCACTATGATGGCGTCAGCGTGGGGGTGACCCTCGGATGCTAGGGGTGGCGGGACGCTCCAGCCCAGATGCTGCTGAAACGGTCAAGGGCTCTGCGCCTGTCCCTTCCTCCCCCTCCCAAAGACGACCGGGCCTGTTCTGCTGGTTGCTGCTCTTGGAGCCTGGCCATTGAAGCAGCTTCAATGAAGTTAGTTTTAATTCACAAATTGAGTCACCAGCATGAATGGCAAACAACTGGGGGAGGGGAGAGGGACATCCAGCCTTCTGAACACCGGTTTCCGGATAGCCGGGGATCCTCTTCTAAATGTCAAACCCTGGTCATCCAGACTCTGGGGAGAGAAGGGAATCTCACACACACACAGGATGTGGACCCCTGCAGCGGAGGGGTGCTCACACCACTTTCTATTTGTATTTATACATTCCCTCAGTTTCCATTGAGTCCTAAGTGTCGCTTAAATGAAGCCCGGCTGGAGTGTCCCACCCATAGGAGCACTATTTCTTGGTTTCCTCTTTCACACTAGTCTCTTGCAAAGTTCCATCCTGAATTGAGTGAGACTACGCCACACCTCTGATCACGAACTCCAAACAAATTCATATGGTAAATGCAGACCCAAATTCAAAGACTCAGAAGGTTCCGAACACCTCGGAGCCTGAGAATCGGTAATGGAATTGGTGGTGATGATGTTGGTGGTGGTGACGGTGATGGTGATGATGACCTCGCTTAGCTTTAGTGACTGACCGTTAGCTCCAGGCAAATTGGACCCTGCATTTTTTTCTAATACAAAGAAAGATTCATCTGGGTAGGTACTGACAGTCAAGGAAGCTGAGTCTCAGAGAACTCAAGGGCCCGCTGCAGCTCCTCAATGGCGGGGCTGTGATGGGAACACCACGGGTCTATTCTCTTTCCAGCCCACCCAACCTTAGCCTGAAGTGCTTTTTCCTTTTTTTTCTTTCCCTAGGCCTCCGAGCATGCTAGGCAAGTGCTCTACCACTGAGCTACACCCCCAGACTCTATAGATTTTCATACTGTTCCCCCTGGAGGGGCACTATGGATGAATCTGGAGGGGGGCGCTAATAGTCTCCAGTGCAATTATAGTGCTTTGGATAAAAATAAAAGAATGGTGTAAGCACCCAAGGGGGTGATGAGTAATTTTTTTCCCCTAAAAAAGGGGTTGTAAGCCAGTAAGGTTGAGGATCTATGCCTAGACCCTATCTCTTTCTCTTTTTTTCTTGATACCGGGGATGAAACCCAGGGGCATTCTACCTCCAAGTTACATCCCATATCTTTTTTATTATTTTGAAACAGGGTCTCACCAAGTTGCTGAGTCTTGCCAAGTTGTTGAGGCTGGCCTCGAACCCTTGATCTTCTGGTCTCAGCCTCCCAAGTACGGGGCTTACAGGCATGTACCACCATGCCCAGAGCCCGCACATCTTTAACAGGTAAATTGCTTTAAGAGACGTGCACCTTGCTAGGATTAAAAAGGAAGGGGGCGATAGCAGAATGTCAGGTTTCTGAGCTTTCCCGTTTCAGAAGTTGACTGACAAAAGTCAGATCTAAAGATCAAAGTTGCTTAATCTGTGCTCACATATGTATCGGGAGAGCAATTAGGCTCTAACTTTGTCAAAATCTATTGTTATGTTTCCAGAGTTTGGGTAATCATCATTACAGGCAATCATGATTAGAGACAGCTCTGCGCTGCAGGCCGAGCCTCTGGGTGAGCCAGCAGCAGGACAGCTAATAACCCCAAATAATTATCTCCAAGATCTTTCCTTCTCGCAGAACCTGAGCGAGGTGGAGTCGCGGAGCCTGGTGGAGCTGAGCTGTTTTATCAGTTTCTGCTTTCGCAGCCTGGAGGACTGAGCACCGCCACAGGACTTGATGCAGTTCAACCTTGAACCTTGGCTGGTGTGTGTGTGCGTGCGCGTGTGCGCGTGTGTGTCCTTTTAAGGTGACCGTGAGTCACAAATTCCAAGTATGACCAGGGATTATGAACAGAGCTTGGACAGTACTGGCCCCCAAGCTCTAGGCCAACAGGATTCCTAGGAATGGCTCCAGCTGCTCTGCCCCAACTTCTGAGCTTCAAAGCCCTTGAGTGGCCCGCGTGCGTCCCGGTCCCTCCACCTCGGGAACCACAGGGGCCACTTTCCTTTCAGCAGACCCTGTGTCCTTCATGCCTGTTCCCTTCTCCCTCCTCCATTAGTCCCATCTTATTCCCAAATGCCATGATGTGAGAGGTATGAGCGCTATTATTTTGCAGGAAATTTGACCTACCCCAGGCCAACTGACTCCTAGGGACGTGTGGGACCCTGAGGCCCCAGGCCAGAAATCAGAGGGTAGCTCTGCTTTGGTCTTTACCATGAAAATGGATGGAAGCCACACACTCTAACAGGCAGAGAAACATCTGGTTCTCTGACCTAATGTGAAATTAGTTTTTTTGTTTTGTTTTGTTTTGTTTTGCAGTACTGGGAATAAAACCCAGGGGCATTCTACCTCTCAGCTCCACCCCAGCCTTATTTTTTATTCTTTATTTTGAAAGAGGGTCTCACTGAGTTGCTAAGGGCCTCACTAAATAGCTGAGGCTGTCCTCAAACCACAATCCTCCTGTCTCCGCCTCCCAAATGCTGGGATTACATATGTGCACCACCACGCCTGGCTGGACTCAGAGGCATTCTACCTCCGAGTTACATGCCCATTCCTATTTTTTTTTTTTTTTTTTTTTTGGAAACAGGGTCTCACTAAGTTGCTGGGGGCCTCGCTGAGTTGCTGAGGCTGGCGTAAACCTGTGATCCTCCTGTCTCAGCCTCCCAAGTACTGAGATTACAGGCGTGCGCCATCATTCCCATCATGCTTAAGATTTTTGTTGAAACGTTTCTTCCAGCCTTCTCCACTCTCGGCCCACAGACCTCGAAGCACAGTGAAGCAATGGCTCCACGGTGTGTGAGGAGCCCGCTGAAGAGAATGTTTAGAGGAGGAAAATACACTGAGTTCAGGCTCGTTGCCAGTCTCACGCCATGTGGTGTCAAAATTGTAATTACACACAGAGAAGGAGATGCAATGGGCCCAGCTTTAAGAGAGAGCTACAGACTGGAGCTGTTTTCTGCGATCCCGCAGCCACAGCTAAGATACCAGCACAGACGCTCCGCTCTCGTGGCTGGCGAACGATGCCTGCTGGTGCTGCTTGTTTTCCCGGTACTGGGGATGGAACCCAGGGACATCCTACCACTAAGCTACACCCTCAACATGCTTATAATTTTTAAACAGGGTCTCACTAAGTTGTTGAGACTCTTTCTATGTTCCTGAGACTGTCCTCAGATCTGCAGTCCTCTATCTCAGCCCCCCAAATCCTGGGATTACGGGTGTGCCGCATGGTACCAGGCTTAGCACTTACTTTTACAATAAAGTTTTATTGAAACACAACATACTTGCTCTTTCTGTGGCTGCTTCCACACAAGAGCAACAGAGTTTTTGCAGAGGCTATCTGGAAGGCTCCCAAAGTTGAAAGTATTTACTCTCTGGCCTTTTAGAGAAGTTTGCTAACTCCTGTTTAGTCTATGGGTACTGGATCCAGTCTGAGTCCACCTCAGTACTGACTTAGTAGCTAGCTATTGTGGAAGCTTCTGGCTATAGGCAGCTTAGTGAGCCACTGAAATGCCGCTTGTATAATGGAGGGACTTCATTTTAAATTTTAAGTAGACCGACACTTCATTCAGTTACTAGAAAATCTTTATATATGTTTGAAACACCTTGAGTATGAGAAGTTAACTTTTTTTTTCTTTTCTTTTTTTCTTCTTTTTTTTTCTTTCCTTTTTTCTGTGGTACTGGAGGTGAAACTCAGGGACATTCTACCTCTGAACTACAACCCCAGTCCGATATTATTATTATTTTTGTTTTGTTTTGTTTTGAAACAGGGTCTCCTTAAGTTGCTGAGGCTAGCGCTGAACCCTCGCTCCTCTTGTATCAGCCTCCCAAATACTGAGATTACACGCCTGCGCCACTGTGCCCGCTGAGAATCTATTTTTCAACTAAAATTTTATTTTAAATATAAGTACAGCCGGGCGTGGTGGCGCACGCTTGTAATCCCCGCGCTCGGGAGGTGGAGACAGGAGGATCGCGCAGGTTCGAAGCCAGCCGCGCTGGCTTAAGAGACCCTGTTTCCAAATAAAAAATATAAAAATAGGTCTGGGAGTGTAACCCAGAGGTAGAAGGGTTTCCAGGAACCCCAGTACCACCAATAAATAAATAATAAATAAATAGATAAAATACAGATCATGTACCTCTATGAACATTTAGCATGTGACTTGAGATTGATATAAATATGAAATGCATGCTGAATCTTTCTTTTTTTGTGTGTGGTACTGGGGTTCCTGGAAACCCTTCTCCCTCCGGGCTACGCTCCCAGACCTATGATTTATATTTTTATTTGGAAACAGGGTCTCTTAAGCCAGTGTGGCTGGCTTTGAACCTGCGCGATCCTCCTGTCTCCGCCTCCCGAGTGCGGGGATTATAAGCGTGCGCCACCACGCCCGGCATGCATGCTGAATTTTGAAGACTTACTACAGAGAAAGAGGAGAGAGAGGGAGAGAGGGGAGGGAAAGAGGGGAGAGAAATTAGTAAAAAAAAAAATAGTTGAGTAATATAATGATTACATATTGAAATGGTAGTATTTTGGATATACTGAGCTAATGTGTGTGTGTGTGTGTGTGTGTGTGTGTGTGTGTGTGTGCACGCGCGCGCGTGCGCGCTACCGGGCATGAAACCCAGGGGCATCCTACCTCCAAGATACACCCCCAGCCCTATTTTATTCTTTATTTTGAAACAAGGTCTCACTAAGTTGCAGAGGGTCTAAGGAGCTGAGGCTGCCCGAGAACCTGCAATCCTCCTGTCTTTGCCTCCCAGGTACTAGAGTACTGGGATACAAGCATGTACCACCACACCTGGCTCTAAAATATATAAATATATGCTTAAAATTAGCTTCATCTGTTTCTTTTCTTTTTAATTTTTTTGTTTTGGTGGTACTAGGGATGGAACCCAGGGGCCTTCTACCTCTGGGCTATTTAAAAAAATTTTAGGGGGGGGGGGAAACAGTTTCTCGCTAAGTTGCTGAGAGCCTCACTAAGTAGATGAGGCTGACTTCGAACCCTCGTAATCTTCCTGTCTCAGCCTCCCAAGTACTGAGATTACAAACGCGCGCCATCACAATCAGCTCAACTTAAAAAAAAAAAGTGGCTAATGGAAAATTTAAATTTCCATACATAGCCCATATATGCAACTCACAAATTCCTACCCGACAGTGCCTATCTACACCCTCATCTACACCAAGTGGGATTCAAAGCAGGGCCTGTGTGCCAAGGCCAAGGCAGGCACGGGAGCCAGACCACAGGTCTCCAAGCCAGCAAGGCGGCGCCCTGGTAATTAGGGCTGTGTTTGGAGAGGCCCTCCCTTCCCAAGGCCCCCCGCTGTCACCTGGGCCTCCGGAGAGGTGGGAATTGTTCACAGCGGGCCTCCTGGGAATACAAGGCAGGTTCAGAAATGAAAGCACCAAGCAGCAGCAGCAGCAGCAGTGTCCTGACTCTGCGTCTGACTTAGCTAGGTCACCTTCGAAGGTTTGCTCCTCCAAGCCACATTTTGTGATCATTAAGACAGGACGAATGCGCTGCCTCACAGGACGTGGCGAGGATGAAGTGGCAAAGATTAGCCAGTTTCAAACGCTTCCCAAATTGTCAAGCTGTGCACGACGTGCCAGCCGCCGCGTCTGACCTGGGCGTGGGCAGACCCCTTTCGTTCACATCGCCCCTGTGCTGTGCAGTTCAGGGATGTGTCAGAGAGCGAGGCAGCCGCTAGAGACCTGGGCGATCCAGAAGCCAAGGAAAACCTGAGCTGGTACTGAGGTGTATGTCTGTAGACGGGTCCTCAGGAGACTGAGCCAGGAGGATCTCTGGTGCGCAGGAGTTCAGGACCAGCCTGAGCAACATAGCAATGCCCCACCGGACGACAAAGAAGGGAAGCACACTTGTAATTCTAGTGCCTGGGAGGCTGAGACAGGAGGATCACAGGTTCAAGACCAGCCTCAGCAATTTAGTGAGACTCTCAGCAATTTAGCAAGACCTGTTTCAAAATAAAATCTAAAAAGGGCTGGAGGTATAGCTCAGAGGTAGAATGCCCCTGGGTTCAATCTTCAGTCTCTCTCACAGGAAGGAAGGAAAGAAGGAAGGAAGGAAGGAAGGGGAAAAAAGCAAAGGAAACCTGACCATTCATGCCCAATACTATCTTTTCTTCTGTAAACCTTTCCTTTGATGATAGATTAAACACTTCTCAAAGTATTATGAAAAGCTTGGGAACTTCCACTCGGTACCTAGAATCGTCAAATACGCTGAGACAGAAAGCTGCCTGGTGGCTGTCACGGGGAGAGGAGTTGGTGTTTAATGGGTACAGTCTCAGCCTGGGAGGATAAGAAAGCTCCAGAGAGGGAGGTGATGGTGGTTACGTAACAACGTGAACACACTGAATGCTACCGGCCTGTACCCTAAATAACGATCGAGCCTGTGTGCCGGCGCCGTCCTGTAATCCCTGTACTTGGGAGGCTGAGACAGGAGAATCACACAAGTTCGAGGACAGAAACTCAACAAGTAGTGAGACTACTTATTGTTAAGTTGGGTCCTGCACTCATGTGACTTTGTGTCACATGACCTCTGCAGGGCAAGGGAGGGGCTGAAACCCCCGCGAGAATTGGGCATTCCCGCGAGTAAACCCTCATCTCGCGAGATGCATGCCTTTAAAAGGAGAGCCCGCGTCCTCAAGCTTCGGACAGGCGCGCAGGCCCCACGGTGCCTCGCCCTGATCCCCGGGAGAGCCGTGCCATTAAAACTTTACATGCCACGTGTACCGGACCTCTCTCGTGTTTTTCACACTCCGCCGTATGCACATTATTTTTATTTTACTCGCATTTAATTTTTTATTTTACTTATCATTTGGTGCCGAACCAGGAGAACTCTTGGGTCCCTCCCCATTTTTTTTCCTTTTTTTTTTCTGTTTTCTCTTTTTATTTTTACTCTCTTTTTGAGCCCCGGACTCTCCGACCCGCCAGCAGCTCGACTGTGAGGTCCCACACCAGCGCTCCGCTTGCAGGCGTTGCTCCCACCACTGCCGCCGCTGCCGCCCCGTGCCTGCGTGGACTACCTCCTGCACGGGCCAGGACCTCTGCCTGCCGCTTGGACCTCCTAAAACCGCCGTTCCCGCCTGCCCACGCCGCCCGCCGCTGGAATGGGACCGCGCCGCCCGCGGACTGCGCCACGCCGTGCGCCTATGTCTTCTCCGCGCCTGGCGTTGCTTAGACCCGCCTGCCGGGGCCGCCTGCCTCCTCCATCTAGGCGGCCGCCACTCTGCTAAACAGCCCCCAGCCCGCCAAGTCCAGCCCGCGCTCCAGCTGGTTCCTCCACTCGGACTCGCGCCCTGGCGCCCTTCACCCTGTGCCTGCCCACCCCTGCTGCCTGGGCCTGGCCATTCCGGTAAGCAGCCACATGGAATTACTGGGGGGGGGGGTCGCCAGCTTTGGCCCGCCATCTTGGACACGTGAAATCACTGGGGGGCCGCCATCTTGGCCCCACCATCTTTAACCCCTCCCACCTCATGGCCTCACTGGAGGCCTCACCATCCTTAACCCCTCCCACCTCATGGCCTCACTGGAGACCTCTCCATCCTTAACCCCTCCCACCTCATGGCCTCACTGGAGGCCTCGCCATCCTTAACCCCTCCCACCTCATGGCCTCACTGGAGGCCTCGCCATCCTTAACCCCTCCCACCTCATGGCCTCACTGGAGGCCTCTCCATCCTTAACCCCTCCCACCTCATGGCCTCACTGGAGGCCTCGCCATCCTTAACCCCTCCCACCTCATGGCCTCACTGGAGGCCTCTCCATCCTTAACCCCTCCCACCTCATGGCCTCACTGGAGGCCTCGCCATCTTTAACCCCTCCCACCTCATGGCCTCACTGGAGGCCTCACAATCTTTAATCCCTCCCACTTTCCACTCCTAACCAATCCTAGGAGTCAGCGGCCATCTTTCTGGCCCGAGCCAGGCAGCTTGGCACTTGCTCTGCCTGCCAACTGCCTGCGCGGGCCAGGACCTCTGCCTGCTGCTTGTACCTCCTAAAGCACCATTCCAGCTTGGTTCTCCGGTCACCGCCGGGACCTCTGGCCGGTTTGCCCCACCCGCCCCGAGCCAGGCTCACTGGCGGTGCTCCTCGGGGCCCAGCCTCAACGTCTGGCGTGTGCCTGGAAGCCATTTTGTCTCCACGCCGCGGGCCCGGCAAGCCATGCCGCCTGCGCACCCCCACTGATCCCACCTGCGCCAGCCGCCAGTGCCATCCACACCAGCCACCGGCATCCACGCGCCCCGGCTCCACCACGCTCCCAGCAGCTTCTCAGCGCTTCTGTCGAAGCCAGCGCTGGCTGGCAACACTTCACTCCGGTAAACTGCCTCCTTCCCTTGGTTAGCGGGTTCCGGACTTGGGTCTCCCGGTCCACTGGGACCCAAAAATCCAAGCGCTTGGTGACCCATTGTCCCCCGGTCCACTGGGACCACCCTGTGGATGACCAGGTCATCCTCCGGGTTTGAGAAGGAATGAAGACGTTCTTCCCTATCTCTTAACCTCTGTTTCCGAACGATTGAGCAGGGAAATCGGGGACGCCCATTTCCTGTTCTTCGTTTCCGCCCGCGAACCAATTATGGGGAGTCGAACCTTTATACTAGCAGATGCCCTGAGAGCCTGTCTGCCTTGATACGAGTTGGGAAATAGGTTGCGGTGGCCCAGGAATAGTTAGGAACTTTTATAAGCGGTCTGGTATCCCTCCAAATGCTCTCCCCCATCAGCTTCCATTTATTTTCCTGCCAGCTGCCATTTTGTGATGGCACATAGTCACTGCCTGGTGATGTCACAGTCACCATCTTGGCCTGCGCCAGACTGCAATTTTGCTGGGTGGCCCGCTCGGGCGCGCCCTAGGTGCTGCGGGAAACGACAGGCCGGGGCTGGGGCGACACTCTCTGTCTGCCCGTGCGGAGTCCACGTTGCCATTCTTGCTGGACACCCATCTCGGGACGTGCTCTTTGTGAGTATAGGTCCGTCGCAGCTGACAGAACCTTAACATAGCATCTAAGTTTTAATTCCAGAGAGAAACAGGCGGAAATGGAGCATATACTCCGACTTTGCCAAAAAGCAGATCCCTGGTAGCTGCCCTTCGGCTGGCGGTGGCGGCTCAGCCCCCTGGAGCGCCACCTAGGTCTGGAGGACTGCAACAACAACTACCTCCAGGAGCCTGCCTCAAGTGGGGCAAAGCCACGCCTACCAATCAGACTGCTCGGTGTGTGGCCAGGAGGGCCACTGGAACAGTGCCCTTGGAAAAGGGTGAGCCCCAGGTGCCTCAACACAGGGGGAGCACCTTTCCAGACCAGGCCCCGCCGCTGGCCCTACTCAGCCTGGCTGAAGACTGATGGCTCCTGGATCCCTCAACCTCCATCCTCTTTGCCAGCTCAGGGTAGCTCTCCAGGTACTGAGTAAGCCAGTCTCCTTTTTGGTCGCCTGCTCAATCTCATGATTTGTTTTTTTCTTTAATAGCCCTTGCCTGTTCAAGCCTCCTCAAGCGCACATCACTAAGCTGTCCAGGGTAACCTCCAATTCGCACTGCAGCTATGCACCCACCTGCACCCCCTTCTGGGGGACTGAACTCCCGACTCCTCCCGGCCTGGGGCCCCTGACGACGCCCCTTGACAGCAGGAAGAAGCTAGAGGGTCCAATCGTCATCCATTATCCCTACCATCAAAAGGCCGGAATGTTAAGTTGGGTCCTGCACTCATGTGACTTTGTGTCACATGACCTCTGCAGGGCAAGGGAGGGGCTGAAACCCCCGCGAGAATTGGGCATTCCCGCGAGTAAACCCTCATCTCGCGAGATGCATGCCTTTAAAAGGAGAGCCCGCGTCCTCAAGCTTCGGACAGGCGCGCAGGCCCCACGGTGCCTCGCCCTGATCCCCGGGAGAGCCGTGCCATTAAAACTTTACATGCCACGTGTACCGGACCTCTCTCGTGTTTTTCACACTCCGCCGTATGCACATTATTTTTATTTTACTCGCATTTAATTTTTTATTTTACTTATCACTTATTTCAAAGTAAACAATAAAATCGGGCTGAAGGTATAACTTGGGGGTAGAATGCCCCTGGGTTCAATCCCCAGTTATCACCAAGGGAGGGGGTTAAAATGGTACATTTTGTGCTGTGTACATTTTATCACATTTATGTTAAAAAATCTGAATATATTATTTTCTCAGTAAACATGGCTCACAATTTATGGTAGCCATCTAAAAGGGATTTTTAATTTTTTTAATTTTTTTGCGGGTCTGGGGATGGAACCCAGCTATACCCCCTGCTCTATTTTTTATTCTTTATTTTGAAACTGGGTCTCACTGAGTTTCAAGGGCCTCGCTAAGTAGCTGAGGATGTCCGCGAACCGTGATTCTCCAGTCCCAGCCTCCCAAATGCTGGGATTACAAGCGTGCGCCACCACGCCCGGCCTAAAAGGGATTTTTTTTTTTAAAAAATGGTTATGAAACATTTTTTTGTGTGTGTAGGTACTAGGGATTGAACCCAGAAGCATTCTACCTTCAAACTACATCCCCAGACCAATTTTTTGGTGTGTGTGTGGAGCTGGGGTTGGAACCCAGGGGCTGTCTACCTTCAGGCTATACCGCCAGACCTATTTTATATATTATTTGGAAACAGGGTCTCACTAGGTTTCTGAGAGCCTCACTAAGTAGCTGAGGCTGGCTTCGAACCGTGCGATCCTCCTGTTTCCGCCTCCCAAGCATGGGGATTACAAGCGTGCACCACCACGCCCGGCTTCCGGACCAATTTTATTTCTTGTTTGAGAACAGTGTCTCTCTAGGTTGATGAGAGTCTCACTGCTTGCTGAGTTGTCTCAATGCTGCAAATCCTCCCATCTCAGCCTCCCAAGTACTGGGATTGCCCAGGGGTATTCTACCCCTGAGCTACACCCTCAGCCTTTATTGTTATTGTAGTTGTTATTATTATTATTATCATTATTTTAAGTTTTGAAACAGAGCCTTGCTGAGTTACTGAGGCTGGCCTTGAACTTGCAACCCTCCTATCTTAGCCTCCCCAGTTCTGGGATTACAAGTATGTGGCAACACGCCCAGCTGCCAATTCCTTTCTCCTTTGGGAAAGTAGGGTTTTTTTTCCCCCCTCCAGGGGCTGGATGACTTGGGTTCAGCTCAGGGTAAGGACATAATTCCTAGCCTCTCAGTCCTTCAGGCATGTGAGTCACTGTGCAGATTTTCCAGGCAGACAGGGAAGTTTATAAAAAAAAGAAGGGTGTAAAGTTCTCGGGTATTTCGTCAGATGTCACTCTGCCGGGTCAATAAACCACAAAAACCAATATCCGATCCCACAAAGAGAATCAAACCTGCAGCTCATATTTCAGGATATCAGTACATTATCACATCTTTATCTTTTCTCCTGGATTTTTATAAGCAGACCTCTCTGAGGAGCCTTGTTTACGTAATACCTGTGTCCTTATGCCAGGGCGTAGGAATGAAAAAGCTGATAAAAAGATCTAAAAAGGAACTGGGTTTTGATATTTAATTCAAAACAAAATATCCCCCTTTTGTGACAAACTAATAATATACAGGCCACTGCGCGGCGATGCTTAACCCATCCTAAGCTTTGGACTGGACCAGACAGGAACGCAGCGCCCGCTGCAAGGGCTGCGGATGCACGATGCGGCTCCGCTGCCCGGTGGAGGCTGCGAGGCTGCAGCCCTGGAGGACCAGCGCCGGCGCCGGGCTCGGAGCATCCGAGCATCACGACCGCGCTCTGTGGGCACGATGCCTACCGCCCGCTTCCCGGCGGCATCTTCCTTCCGTTGCCATCCCATTAGGGGGCGGTATTCCAGCTCCAAGGATTCATTAGACTCGCACACTGAGAAGCCAAAATGGTACCATGCAGCACTTGGAAGCTATTTTATAACCTCAGCCGAGGCAGCGGCTGTGTCATCCTTTGTAGTTATAAGCGAGACGCTGAACAAATCGGCCATTAGCGGGAACCCCAAAGAACCATTAAAAGAGCTGAGATCGGAACTTCTAGAACTCAACTCGAGGTGTGTGTGTGTGGGGGGCTGTCCCTTCAGGGAGGGACAGAGGCTTCCTCCCTACATCGGTTGTGTGACAGTCTTGGTTCGAAGAGTCCTGTGGATTCTGGATCGTTCTTTCAACGAACATGTCATGGGTGCCAGGCCTTGGAGACGTGGGAAGCTGTGAACACCAGACCCGGGGCCTGACAAGGAAATGGGCTGGTTTCTTGAGGGTCTCGGCTTTGAAGACGCACTTTTAAGCTGTGGGAGCTCACTAGTGATTCGCCAGGAAATGTGAGACCCGTCGCAATTCAAGTCTGGAGAGGTGTGGTGACAGGTCTAACCTTTAGCAAACCACAGAGGCTCTGGTGTTTACTATGGAATAGAAACCCACCGCCAATCGCAAGACCCAAAGGGGGAAATCAAGGCAGAGCTTTCCCTAGACTCGCAGCCTCACCATCTGCTTCCTGCCCCAGGGTCAATATTCATCTGGGTACCTCATTATCAGGGTAGTGGAGTCTTTCCAGGATTCCCGTTTGTGAAGCCAACAGCACTTCAAAGAATCGATTATGCAATGCTGGGTGTGGTGGCGCACGCTAGCTAGCTTGCAATCCCAGCATTTGGGAGGCTGAGACAGGAGGATGGTGGGTCAAGGACAGCCTCAGCTACTTAGGCCCTCCGCAACTCAGTGAGACCCTTTTTCAAAAATAAATAATAAAAAATAGGGATGGGGGTATAGATTGAAAGTAGAATGCCTCTGGGTTCCATTCCCGGTAGGGTAAAAAAAAAAAAAAAAAAAAAAAAAGAAATCATTAATGCAAATGTATGCAAATGCCCTGAAGCATAGAGAAAGCCGCTGTACCTGCATTTTATTTTGTGGTACAGGGAGTTGAACCCAGGGGCATTCTCACTCCAAGCTGCACTCCCAGCCCTTTTTACTTTTTATTTTGAAGTAAGGTCTTGCTACGTTACCAAGAAAGGGCCTTGCTAAGTTAATGAGGCTGGCCTCCAACCTGTGATCTTCCTGTTTCAGCCTCCTAAGCACTGGGATTACAGGTGTGCACCACCACAGCTGGCTGGCAGGACCAGTTAAATAGAAAAATCTACTTTGAAGAGTGGTTGTTTCTATGTGTTTGAGACCTCGGGAAGTAAGAATAGATTGAATGCAAAGTGAAGCCCTCGCTGCTTCCTGCGCGGTTGAAAGAGGGCCGTGCTTGATGTTTCCAAAGGCCTTCGAGCCCAGCAAAGCAGGATCTCGGGAGTACCTGAAGGTCACGGAACTTTATTTGCGTAAGTGTGAGCCAGCAGGGCAGGTGGTTTGGAGGTGACTCTCCTGCCATGCTGGGAAAGAGGTATAATCCACTTCTATCTGTGTAAGTTAGGAAAGTTCCAGCAACCCTCCTTGCTCCACGTAGGAGATAAGGAAGGACCCAGGCTCCACGGGCTCAGCGCTTGTAGCCAGGGGAGGTCTGTGGCACCGTGTGTGTGTGTGTGTGTGTGTGTGTGTGTGTGTGTGTGTGTGTTAATGGGGATCAAACCCAAGGACATTCTACCTCCAAGCCACATGCCCAGTCATACATATATGTATATATTACATATATAATTATTTAAAAAAAAAAAGTTCTCGCTAAGTTGCTGAAAGTCTCGCTGGGTTGCTGCTGAGGCTGTCCTCACACCTGCAATCCTCCTGTCTCAGCCTCCCAAGTACTGAGGCTGCAGGTGTTAAAAGCAAGGGCAGGCCGGTCGCGGTGGCGCACGCTTGTCATCCCCGCGCTCGGGAGGCAGAGACAGGAGGATCGCGCAGGTTCGAAGCCAGCCCGCTGCGCGCCCTGGCTTAAGAGACCCTGTTTCCAAATAAAAAAATGTAAAAATAGGTCTGGGAGTGTAGCCCGGAGGTAGAAGGGCTTCCAGGAACCACCAAACAAACAAACAAACAAAAAAAAGCAAGGGCAGCCTGCAAATCTTTCTTTCTTGTTAAGAAATAAAGAAAGAAGCGGAGAACGGATCGAGGAAAAGGAACGACCGTCGATTGCTGTTCTCTTGAGACAGCTAATGAAGACAGGCCAAACAGAGTAAATTGAGTACATTTCCAGGAATTGCTGCATTAAAAAAAAAAATCTATCTTCCAAGCGAGTACTGCACTTTGGACTCGTTCTAACGACCTGGAGAGGGCTTCTTTCCACTGGCAATTCTAAGGTCGAGTGGTGGCCCTGCCCCTCACTGCATCCCCAGGGACAGACAGACGCAAGGTCTCTGCACATCCTGGAAGGGGGAACAGGTCCCCTAGGCAACGCCATGGGGAGATGCCGTTTACCATGGTTTCAGAGTTGGGAGAAGAAAGAACACAGCGGATAAAATGACCAACAGGAAGCTCTGTTCTTTACAGAATTTTTTTTAAATCTTTCTTTTCTTCACTTTCTTTCTTCCTTGCAGAACAGAGGACCGGACCTGGAGCCACAGGCGCTTCTGCCAGGCAACATTCTACTGCTGAGCTACATTCCCTTCTGCTTTTTTTAAATTGTGGTAAAATATGCATAATATAATTTATCCTTTTTATTCTTATTTTTGGTGTCACCGAGAAATTGAAACCAGGGCCTTGTACATGCTAAGCATGTGCTCTACCACTGACCCACGTCCCGGGCCGTTTTAACCATGCTCGAACGTGCAATTCAGTGGTATGAAGTATATCACAATGGCACAAAAACATCATCACTGTTGCTTCCCACAACGTTTGTGTCATCCCAACAGAAACCCAGAGCCCAAGCAGGCGTGGTGGCGCATGCTTGTATTCCCAGCATTGGGGAGGCCGAGACAGGAGGATCTGGATTCACAGACAGCCTCAGCTACTTAGTGAGGCTCTTTGCAACTCACTGACACCCTGTTTCAAAATAAAGAATGTAAAAATGGGGCTGGGAGTGTCGCTCGAAGGTGGAATGCCCCTGGGTTCCATCCCAAGTACTGCCAAAAAAAGAAAAGAAAAAAGAAACACCGAGCCCATTAAACAACCCACTATTTCTCCCAGGCCCCAGTCGCCTCTATTTTACTTATTCTTCCTATGAACTTGTCTTTATTAGGCACCTCATAAAAGTGAGACAGAAGGATTTCAGCAACTTAGTGACACCCTCAGCAAGTTGGCGTGACTTTGTTTCAACATAAAAGCGGGGGTGGGGGGGCAGGAGGTGTAGCACAGAGGTAGAATGTTCCTGGGTTCAATTCCCAGCACCACTATAAAGAGAAGAAAAAAGACTCATACGATATGTATTCATAAATATCTGGTTTATTTCACTGCATAGCATGTTTTCAAATTTCATAATGTTTCCGATTTTCATCCACTTTGTAGCATGTGTCAGCATTTCATTCTTTTCTAAGTGTTATGATTAAATATAGAGTATCCCCCGAAGAGCTCATGTATTAAATGTTTTTATGTAATTAAGCCACAGGGCTGTAATCTCATCAGTAGACAGATTCATTATAATGGTTTACTGGGTGGTAACCTAAGCTAACCTAAGTGCGTGTGGCTGAAGATAGTGGGGCCCTGGAGATGCAGCCTTAGGGACCCTGCTTTGGTCTCTGAGTGCCCTTGCTTGCTCTCGCTTGCTGCCCGCCTCCATGATGTGAGAGCAGAGCACTTGCTCTATTCCTCTCTCTGCCTCCCACCCCCATTCCCTGAGCTCTGCACACCTGGCCTGCCATGGACCAAACCTTTGAAATCTCCAAAAACTGCGAGCAAGTAAATCTTCTTCCTCTAAGTTGTGTGTGGTCAGTTGTTTTACATTACAACAATGAGAATGTTGACTGAAACCCTAAGGCTGCAGGATATTTTGTCGTAAGGATCATCCACACTTTGGTTATCCATTTATCTGCAGATAGGGAATTGGGTTGCTTCTACCTGTTGACTACTGTGAATACTAGTGTACAAGTTTCTGTTTGAGTATCTGCTTTCAGTTGTGTTGAGTACAGCCTTAGAAATAGAATGGCTGGATCATATGGTAATCCTACAGGTTAACGTGTGTGTGTGTGTGTGTGTGTGTGTGTGTGTGTGTGTATGCGCACATGCCCATGTGTAACTCAAAATATAACCCAGGCGTTCTCTATAACTTTTATTATAACTTTTATTATTTTGAAATAGGATCTTAATAATCACTCAGGCTGGCCTTAAACTTGTGATTCTCCTGCCTCAGCCTCCTCGGTCTCTGGGATCACAGAGATCTAGCGTGCACCACACCTCTGGAACTATGTTTAGCTTTTTGAGGAACCACCAAACTATCTTCCACAGCAGTGACACCATCTTCAGCTCACCGGGGTTCTGATTTCTCTATATCCTCACCAACGCTTATTTTTCATTTTTGGAGACTAGACATCTTAATGGGTGTGAATTGCTCACAGGACACTTTGAAGTCAACTCTGGGTTCTTCCTTGGATCTCTTATTCTTATAAAGCCCATTTGAGGCAGTGCTTGGGCATCAAGCCCTTCTTCCAAAGGAGTGCCAAGACGGCCCTGGGGGAGAGTTCACCCCTATTATCTATTTCAACCTGAAGGGCCAATCAGTAGACTCCTGACAAAATCCAGATGAACACAGATGGTTATTTTTCAGGGGGTTGGAAGGTATCCCCTGGCAATGCTCTGCTTGCAAACATCGGATAAACTCGATGTAGGAAGTTCCCTCAAGGCTGAAAAGTCCCACACATGTGCAAACAGTTAAGTCTGCCTCAATAAGACACCACGAAGAGGCTGCCTGCATTGTTACCTTGGGGATCCCAGGGGTGCTGGAGCGCTCTGACCTGGAAGGCACTTCTGATTCTGTTACGGCTGCTTTCCCTGCCATTTGATGGCCCAGCCAGGAGTGTAGCAAATTAAAGAATTACATCACAGAAGGCAGCAGAGTCCTACAGCACTTACTTATGGATAATCACATGTACATAACTTATACTCAAAGAATTGAAGTGAAATGCCATTCTCTCTCTCTCTCTCTCTCTCTCTCTCTCTCTCTCTCTCTCTCTCTCTCTTCTGGTACTGGGGATCAAAGCTAGGGGTAGTCTACACTAAGTTGCTGAGGCTAGAACCTTCGATCCTCCTGTGTAATCCCAAGAACTGGGATTACAGGTGTGTACCACCACACCCAGCCAATGACAAAGTAATCTTGAAAATGACTTTAAACTCTGTACTGGATTATATAGCTATTGCTCACCCAGTGGTTTTCAGTATACTGACAAGGCTGTACAACCATCATCAGTATCTAATTCCAGAATATTTCATCTTCTCAAATGGAACCCCATACTCATGAACTATGACTCCTCATTCTTCTCTTCTTTACCCCTGGAAACAACTAATCTACTTTCTGTCTCTATGGATGTATTTATTCTGATTATTTATTTATTTATTTATTTTGTGGTACTGGGGGTGGAACCCAGGGGCTTTTCTACCTCTGGGCAATACTCCCAGACCGATTTTATACTTTATTTGGAAACAGGGTCTCACTAAGTTGCTGAGAGCCTCACTAAGTAGCTGAGGCTGGCTTTGAACCCGTGATCCTCCTGTCTCAGCCTCCCAAGTACTGAGCTTACAAGCGTGCACCACCATGCCTGGCTTGAACATTTCTTATAAATAAATCTTTTGTGACTGGTGACTGCTTTCTTTCTTTTCTTTCCTTTTTTTTTTTTTTTTTTCAGAACTGGGGATGGAACCCAGGGACATTCTACCTCCAAGCTACATCCCCAGCCCTACTTTTTATTCTTTATTTTGAAACAGGGTGGCACTGAGTTGCAAAGGGCCTCACTAAATAGCCGAGGCTGGCTGAAAACTCAGATCCTCCAGTCTCAGCCTCTCAGGTACTGGGATTATAAGCATGAGCCACCACGCCTGGCTCATGACTGCTTTTTTTTTTTTTATTAAACATGTTTTTAAAAGTCACCTGTGTTGTAGCAAAAAATCAGTATTTCCTTTTTATCACTGAATAATATGTATGGATATACCACATTTTCAGTATCCGTTTACCAGCTGACGGATGTCTGGGTTGTTCTTACCTTTTGGCTATGATTAACCATCCTGCTATAAGCATCTGTGTATTGGTGTCTGTGAGGACATATGCTTTCGTTTCCCTGGAACAGAGATGCTGGGTCATATGGTACCAACATGCCTTACCTATTGAGAGACTCCTTTTCACAATAGCTCTACCATTTTACCTACCTGCACTGTCTCCTACTTATTTGGGGCAGTTTAAAGTTACCTACAGAGAAAACAAAACTGAACAAGTGGCTTCAACAGCTGAGAGTAAGCTATGGAGAAAGCACGGCCTCCGTCACCCACATCCCTGCCTTACACTTGGGCACGTCAGCCACTGAACAAACATCACAGTAATTCTGCAGCAGGAAGCAGCTCTCCCTTGCTCTAAAGAGCTCCATGGTATGGGGGACAAGGACTGTGATTTGTAGACAGCTTATCCCAATGAGCTAGTTACACAGCACAGACTGTGTGAATGAGGAGGCAAGGGCACCGTGGCACGGGGCGCAGCTGTGCAGGAGGGTGCCATGTTGCCCATGGGGCTCCGACTGCGCATGGGCAGGAGGTACATTGGCGAGGAGGACGGGGCAGATCGCAGCCTGCAATAAAACCCTGGAAATCTACTTGCTCACAGCAAAACTTCACTGCTGCGCCAGCATCCCTGCAGATGCCCAGCAGAAGTCATCACGAAGGAACACACAGTGTGCTGGCTTCTCGAGGCTCAGCACGGCTGTCAAGTATTTATACTGTTTTTTTGGGTGGTACTGGAGATTGAACCTCGGAGCATTCTACCTCTGAGCTACATCCCCAGCTTCTATTTATATTTGAAACAGAGTCGTGCTAAGTTGCTGAGGTTCTAAGTTGTTGAGGCTGGCCTCGAACCAGTGATTCTCCTGTCTCAGCCTCTCAAGTGCTGGAATTGCAGGGCAGCCGGCTATCCTGTGCTTATTTAATCCTCACAATGTTATAAGGTAGGTAATGTTTTTATGCTTTCTTGGCAAATAAGGACACTAATTTGGGCAGAGAGCTCAGGCAACCTGCCCAAGGTCACTCAGCTAGCAGGTAGCAGGGCTGGGAGCCCAGAAAGCTCAGGGTTCCAGCCAGGCATAAAGCCCTTGGCCACATGTTTGACATACAGAAAAAGGATCTCTATGAAACTAGGAGAAATGATCACAGTATGTCAAGTGACTTTGCTTTTGGTACTAGAGGATGAACTCAGGGCTGTTCTACCTCTGAGCCACCCTCACAGCCCTATTTTATTTTATTTTTTTTGTTTTGAAACAGAGTCTAAGTTTCTGAGGGCCTTGCTAAGTTGTTGAGACTGGTCAGGAACCTGTGATCCTCCTGTCTCAGCCTCCCAAATACTGGGACCACCAGCCTGGGCTGTCATGCCTGGCAGTCAAGTGAGTTTCCTCACTCCTGCCCGCTGCTGACAGACTTAGGATGATGTTAGGAAGAGATTTTTAAGAGGCAGGAGGCTGCAGGGCTAAGCAGAGCAAGAGAGAACAGGTCACGGGGAAGCAGAGCCACTGACCCAAACTAGAAGCCGAGAGCCGGGCCTGCTCCTGGAAAGGCTTCCTCCACGAGAATTCCCACACTCAGCCTCGAAAGGAAGCTCCCATCCATGGGCCTCCTTGAGATTTGAAAGTAAAAATGAAAATGAATGAGGCCACCTAATCTGGAGTCACCAAATGTGTAGGAGGGACGGATTCCTGTAGCCGACAGCTGATGTGACAGTTATCTCATGAAAAGGAACAGGAGAACATTCCTTTCAGCCTTGGGGGCTGAGTGTTTCCAAATGTGATTCTAAACCTCAGCCTGAAACAATACACAGGAGGAGAGCTGAATACAGATGTTCCCGGGGAAAAGAATCCCTTCGAGCTTCCCCTCCGCCTGATGCGCGGGCCGCGCGGCTTTGCGCTCCTCAAAGCTCTCTGGGTAAGGATAAAGGCAGCCGCTTCTTGTCTAGCTCACACTCTGTTTATGTTTTTGTTTTTGTTTTTCTTTGGTACTGGGGATTGAACCCAGGGGCATTCTACCTCCAAGCGACACACCCCTATCCCTATTCGTTGTTAATTTTGAGTCAGAGTCTCACTAAGTTGCTGAAGGTCTCGCTAAATTGCTATGGCTGACCTCAGATCTGCAATCCTGTCTCAGCCTCCCAATGTACTGGGATTACAGCATGCGCCACCACTCCAGTTTAGCTCCCACTCTTTCTTTACCAGCAGGAAAACAGATTCCTAATGGTCTTTGGGAGGCAGAATGGCGCACTCCAAGTGTGCCTTAACTCTCCCAGTGATCCGGCTCTAAGTGTTCTGTGATGCGTGAATGTGCTGTACACTCCCCGGTCCTACACTTAGGTAACATCTAAGCCCTGCCTGTGTGTCCCTAATGAGTAACCTCACGATGGTCTTCATGGCAGCCCAAGATCCTCTGCTGGAAAAGCCTGAAGAGAAAGCCCTGGCAACCAAGTGTCGGTCACCTCCCGCTGGGCCTCCTGTGGTCCGGGCTCTCCGCGGCACGCTCTCTCCCCATTCCCAGAGGGAAACATTCCCAGAAGTGCTGACAAGCCCGGGAGGAGCGGGGCCTCTTTCTTGCTTTCTCCTCTTGGGCAGATGGTATTTGCATACTGACATATTGTAAATCTAGTCACCCAGGTAACAGGGCTCCAGTTAGCAACCGCGCAATGAAGGTCAGCCCGGTTCCTTCTAAAATTAGAAGTCAGACAAATCTGATTTTTAACTGTTCAAGGTAGGATGCCCAGCTAGATGGCAAATTCGATTTTGAAAAATGAATTTTCAGAGAGGAGACTCAGCAGGAGTCAATCTAGGAAGGTGGAGCATTTGACATGATCAGAACCTGGGTCTTGACCTGCTGAAGCTGTCCTTCTATGGCTCTCCTGTAAATTCCATGATAGCCGGGCGTGGTGATGCACACCTGTAACCCCAGTACTTGGGAGGCTGAGACAGGAGGACCGCAGGCTGAAGGACAGTCTCAGCAAATAGTGAGACTCTCATCAAGCAATTGAGAACCGGTTTCAAAATAAAAATAAAATAGGGCTGGAGATGTAGCTCGGAATTAGAATGCTCTGGAGTTCAATCCCCAGTATCAACAAAATAAAAAACAAGCCAGGCATTGTGGTGCACGCTTGTAATCCCAGCAGTCAGGAGGCTGAGACAGGAGGATCGTGGTTCACGGACAGCCTCAGGTACTTAGTGGGGCTCTTTGCAACTCAGTGAGACCCAGTTTTAAAATAAAGAATAAAAAATAGGGCTGAGAGTATAGCTCAGAGGTAGAATACCCCTGGGTTCCACCCCCAGTACTACAATAAATAAATAAATAGAGAGAAAATTCTAGAACGGCTCCAAACCCTGAGTGTAGAGTCATCTTAGTCCCAGCATCTCCCTTGATTTTCATGGTCAATCATTAGGATCTGCTAATTCTATACCACACATCTGAGTATAACCAGAGCTGGCTCCCTCCAGCTCTGGCCTGGTCCCCCTTCTGCATACAACCCCTCCATCAGAGTCAAAATGATCAGCACCTGGAGCCTGCCGAGGGGTTAGGCCGGTGCCGGGGCCAGGGGCTGACATCAGAGCCTGCCGTGAGGCAAGGCCGCTACTGAGGCCTCTGAGGCCGTGATTGGAGCCTGCCTTGAGGCTAAGCCAGTGCTGGGGCCACCGAGGCTGGGATCGGAGCCAGCTGAGGGGTTAGGCTGGTGTCGGGGCCAGCGAGACCAGAATCGGAGCCTCCCATGAGGCAAGGCCGCTGCTTGAGCCAGCGAGGTCTGGATCAGTCCACCGGGTAGCCAGGCCACTACTGGGGTCGTCAAGAGTGGGATCGGTACTTGCAACGCGGCATGCACAGAGAAATATCGCAGAAAATAAAAACCAGATGCTTCCCCTAATCAGCAATAACTAGGAGGAAAGGGGCAACAGGAAGAGGTCGAGCTATAGAAAGGGCCCTATAGTGAAGCAATTAAGGTGACCAATCAGAGGGTATGGAATAGGGGAGGATGGAGCCTCTTTAAAACACAGGAGGTACATAAACAAATGTATCAAAGTTAATCACCAAAAAGAATAGGATGGAGGGAGGGGGAGGGAATGGGATGGGGGCTGGATGAGGGCTAATTGGATGATGTGTGCTTGTATATCCTCTCAAGTCCTGTATTCCAATGTGATGTATGATTACAATGCACCAATAAAAATAAATTTTAAAAAATGATCAGCACCGAACCAAACCATCTCTCCCAAGCCTCTGCCCTGGCCCCAGGGGTCCCTCGACCTGGGATTTCCTCCTTTTCTTCTTTGTGGAGGGGTGTCCTGGGCGGGCTGCAAGGAGTGCTTGAAAGTTGCACAATCCCCCACCACATGTTACCTAAAAGGCCCAGGCCCCCCAAAAGGCAAGAGCCACCAACTATGTGCTTACAAACGTATTTACCCAATTCTTTCCCACAGCGATCGCAAAGAATGTGGTTCCACAGGACGCTAAGCTCCTCCACAGGGGCCCGGACCTCAAATGCCGGGGGTCCCAGCCTGCACAGGCTCTCTCGGGGTCTCCCGTCACTGCCTGCCACACCCTGGAGCCCCCTCCTCACTCCTCAGCAGACTTCCTGAGCCCCTCCTTGACCTCAAGGTCACGTCACTTCCACTGGGCAGCCGCCAGCCAGGCTCCGCCTCGTCATCATTCTGGCTGTTTTGAGCTACTTGGTTCTTGCTTCTTATTTTTTATGATTATTAAAAATTATATCATGGCAACTTATCACATCATATGGTGTTTCGTGTGTGTGTGTGTGTGTGTGTGTGTGTGTGGTACTGGGAATGGAACCCAGGAGTAGTCTACCTCCAAGCTACAACCCAACCCTTTAATTATTATTATTATTATTATTATTATTATTATTATTATTATTATTATCTTTTTTTTTTTGGTGGTGCTGGGGTTCCTGAAAGCCCTTATACCTCCAGGCTACACTCCCAGACCTTTTTTTTTTTTTAAATTTGGAAACAGGGTCTCTTAAGCCAGCGCGGCTGGCTTCGAACCAGCGCGATCCTCCTGTCTCTGCCTCCCAAGCGCAGGGATTACAAGCGTGCGCCACCATGCTCAGCTTTAATTATTATTTTTAGTAGTAGAAGTAGTAGTAGTAGTATTTTTTGGAAACAGGATTCCTGAGAGTTTTGTGACCTTGCTGAGGCTGTCCTTGAACCTGCGACCCTCCTATTCAGCCTCCCAAGAACTGAGCTGCTGTCTTCATTTTAAGTCTGTCTCTTCTACTGGACTGCAAGTCACTTGAGAGCAGGGACACCTTGATTTTCTTTTCTTTTTTTTTTTCTTTTCTTCAGTGCCAATCTGACTAACACTGAGATACGCAGGATGTGCTGAAAAACTGCGTAAGCTGATGAACAGATGAATGATTACCTTTATCTCCCCAGCTGAATAATAAGCTCCTTCAGGATATGGGCTACATTGTAAACATTTTTTTAAATTCACATAGCATCTAAAAAACAGCTATTTTTCTAGTAAAAGAGCCAATAAAATTCTTAAAAATGAAATGTATTGGAGAATATTTTTTGAACAACAATTATGTCCTGACATCAAGGATATGAAAATGGATAAAGTACCATCCCTGCAACCAAGAAGCTCTGGTTCTAGTAAAGGAAATAGATATATAAACCAAGAAATGAAAATACAATATAAAGGCTCTAAAAGGTGCATGCCTGTTATCCCAGTACTTGGGAGGCTAAGACAGGAGGACCGCAGGCTCGAGGCCAGCCTTGGAAACTTAGAGCCTGTTTCAAAATAAAAAAGATTGGGTTGGAGGTGTAGCTTAGGGGATTCAAACCCAAGGAGAAAGAGAAAGAGAGAGGGACACAGGAGACTGCATTTAATTGAGTGTGCCCTGGGGCGCCCCCTAGGGGCAGATAATTAGAACAAGGAGTCGGAGCTCCGCCTCCAAGCCCTACTTGGGGAGGGGGCGGAATTGACAGGTTATGGCAATGAATGAAGCCAAAGGTGAAAATTAACACATACGTTTTCTTGGCCAGTTAAACACCTAGAAATAGCAAAGGAATCTAGTTCTTTTATTTATTAGTTTTAGTTTCCCATTTTTAGTCAAGAAATAGTGTTATGGTCTGGACTATTCCCCCCAAAGCTCATGTGTTGAACACTGGTCTCAAGTGCAGCAGGGTTCAGAGGTGGGTCGTGGTTGGAGGAGGTGGGTCGCTGGGGGCATGGGGCCTCGAGGACTATATCTGCCCTGACTGCTCGCTCGCTCCCCTTCTGCTGCCATGAGCTGAGCAGCCTTCTTTTGTCCGCCCTGCCCCTATGATGTTTCTGCCTTAGAGCCAGCCAACCATGAACCGAGCCTTTGAAACATGAGCCAAATAAAGTCTCTTGGCCGGTACTTTGGTCATACAAAGTTAATACACATGGGACCCAAGAAATATTCCTCTACCATAAGCAAACAAAATGGGAAGTGTGATCCTGAATTACAAAGGGGGTCCAGATGCACAGTGGGAGGAAGAAAGAAGGGAGCCTGGAAGCCTAGAGCGGGCAGTGCCAAGCTGGTGCACAGGACGCCCGTCTGCTTCTTATGTCTCCAGGAAAGCAGGAGATCTAGCTTTTATGTTTAAGGTCTCAACTTCTAAATATTGGCTCAAAACAACAACAGCAATAAACAACAACTGCACAACACGCTGTAGACAAGAGAAATCTGTCACCTGCAGTTTGCAACCTCTGATTACATATAAGTCCGTTACCATAAAGAAGCCAATAGAGGTGTACAATCAGAATAACACTACACAGTACTCAGCACAAGTGGCCGCCTTGGTGTCTCTTCCCGAGAAGTTGTGGGGATAGAGAAGACAGAAGAGCACTGCAGAGGTCTTGGCGTAGCTCCATTTCCGGATATTTTCCCCAGACCCTTTATCACCTCAGTACTGGTGCTGTTCCAAAGCAGTATTGATTCTACTCGGAAAGCACCTTCATATTGGTGATGCACAGAAGGCATGGGTTAGGAAACAGAGTTGGCTCGTTACAGCGGTGCTAACAGCATTTCCTGGACGTCTACAGGGTAAGAAGGAGCAAATGCTTTCTATAAAGATGATCCCAAGCCATGCGTGGTGGCGCACGCTTGTAATCCCAGCATTCAGGAGGCTGAGACTGGAGAATCGCGGTTCTCGGACAACCTCGGCTACTTAGTGATGCCCTCCGCAACTTAGTGAGACCCAGTTTCCAAATAAAGAATAAAAAATAGGGCAGGGGGTGTAGCTCAGAGGGCGAATGCCCCTGGGTTCCATCCCCAGACCCTCAAATAAATAAATAAATAAATAAACAAATAAATAAATAGTAAGTAAGTAAAGATGATTCCATTTAACCCTGAATACAACCGTCTGGTGGGCAACATTACCATCTCTGTTTTTAAGAGAGGAAATGAAGGCTGGTGGGGTCAAAAGCCACATAACATGGCTGAGAGTCAAGCCGGGTCTTTCCCAGCACGAGTCCTGAGCTGGACATCACTCCCTTTCCTGGAGCAGGGAGAGGGCACCCGCACACGGGTCTGGGGCCAGGGGATGGACTTCCCCTCCTGGCAGACAAGCAAGGGTGATGGGGAGTCCACGGATATCAGCCCAGGCAGGGCGTTAGAGAAGAAATGCAAATGGCTGGTGAACATGAAAAATGTTTTGACCTCAAGAAATCAGCATTCCCCTGGAATTTTGCAGGGGGAGAAGTTGTCAAAAAAATTTTGTTTTTAAGTCTGGCATAGTACTACACATCTGCAATCCCAGTACCTAGGAGACTGACACAGGAGGGTTGCAGGTTCAAAACCACCCTCAGCAATGCAGTGAGACGCTGCTTAAAATAAATAAATAAATAAATAATGGGGCTGGGGGTGTTGCTCAGGAGTAGAATGCCCCCAGGTTCAATCCCTAGTACCCCCTACTCCCACATACACACACACATAAAATGCTTATACCATTTGAACCAGCTGCTCTGCCTAGGAATTTGTCCTAGAGGAACCTTTTTGCAACTGTGCAAAGATTTATCTGCTTAAGATTATTCATGCCTACATCCTATGCAACAGCAAAAAGCTGGAAAAACGCCGGTTGTTCATCAGCGGGGCTGTCTAGATAAATCATGGTACGTCCAAATAATGAAATACTATATAGCCATTAAATCATGAAATAGGGCTCTATTTGCCAAAATGGAAAGATGCCCCAGATGTATAGTTAAGTGGAAAAAAAAAAGAGTAAGCTGCAAAACAGTAGATAGAGCCAGAGTTTTGTTAAAATGCACATACTTGTACTAGTATATGAGTAGGAAAAGAAAAATTAAAAAAAATATATAAGAGCCCATTGTTAACGATTACCTGAAAGAGGACTGGGGAAGTACTTGGAATGGAACCCATGGACATTCTACCCCCAGCCCTATTTTATTTTTTATTTGGAAACAGGGTGTAAGTTTTGGAGGGCCTCACTAAATTCTTGCAGATAGCAGGGAACCTGCGATCCTCCTGTATCAGCCTCTCAAGGTACTGGGATGGCGGGTGTGTGCCAACAGGCCCAGGTTGTTTGGTGTCTTTCTGAGAGTACATGGGATTAAAGCCAGGGCCTCATATACGCTAGCCCAGCAGTCTACCAGTGAGCTACGTCCCCAGCCCAAGCTTTCAAGTTTTTTAAGGGGTGTGCACTTTTCAAGTAGATGAAATAGCAAGCCGGCAAGGAAAAGGTGACCCTGTGCTGAGATTTCAGGGCAGGATTCCAATTCGCAGGGAAGGAGTGTAGACAGAGGCGGCCAGAGCAGGTATCTTCAGTGAGGAGGCTGTTGCCAAGGGCACCTTCCTCAGCTGTGCGGGCCTCGGGCCACTAGCCAGGTTCCTGAAGCAGGAGGACAACCAAGGGACAGCGGAGGGTCTAAACAGGGGCAAGAGCATTTTCAGCAGCAGTAGAGAAGGCAGGGGTGCTCTAGAGACAGGGATTAATGACAAGATTGGAGCACCAAAGGCCCAAGTTATGCAGGGAGAGTGGGAGGCAGGAGATGTGGGCCGAGCCCCGAGGCCACGCCCTAGGCCCAGATCCCTGTGGGTCCTGGAGCAGAGGAAGGAAGGCCAGAGGCGGCTACTTCCCTTCCTCCTCAGCCCAGCCTCCATTCCACTGGGAGCTGGGAGTTACCTGAAAGAGGCAGGCGAAGCTCCTATCTCCCCCAAATAATTTGCAAGCCTCTGCCAAGAGTCAGCCAACTGTAAGCCGGCACAGTGGCGCACGCTTGTAATCGCCGCGCTTGGGAGGCTGAGACAGGAGGATCACACAGGTTCGAAGCCAGCCTCAGCTACTTAGTGAGGCTCTCAGCAACTTAGTGAGACCCAGTTTCAAAATAAAATATAGGGTCCCACCCCCAGTACCACCAAAAAATAAAGAAAGAAAGAAAAATAAAGAATAAAGTATAGAGCTAGGGGTGTAGCCCGGAGGTAGAATGCCCCTGGGTTTCATCCCCAGTATTGCAAAAGTCAGCTAACTGTATGCTCAGACCTGCAGAATGAGCCAGGGGAGCCTGCCACTGACTCCCTCTCCTCTACTGGCTGGGTTCCTCCTCTGTCCTGCACCTCTTCCCAACGGGGGTGCCCTCTCAGTGTGTCTGTCTGTCTTGTTTTTGCATTTTCATCTATAAACTTTACTCTCTCTTGAACACCCTTCCCTAAGGACAGAATAAAGTCAGGTGCAGGCTTGTGATCCCAGCATTTGGGAGGCTGAGACAGGAGGATGCCGTTTGGAGGTCAGCCTCAGCGAGTTAGTGAGACCCTGTTTTTAACAAAGGGGAGGCTGAGATTATTTAGCTATAGCTCAGAGATAGAATGCTTCTGAGTTCAATCCCCAGGGCAAAGGAAGGAGAAGGAAGAACGATCCCATTTTCTAATCCTAAAGAGCAGGGCTTGTCCTTAAAAGCCACCAGCACCACTGTACTATCATCTGATCATAAAATCAATTTGCTCTCATGATAAAAAATTAGAATATGGAAAAGTTTTTTTTTTTTTTACTAGTCCAGAAATAAGCACTTGGGAACATAATCTTTCTAGTTTTGAGTTCTACTTTTGAATTTTAGATGAAATGAAAGTTACACTGAATATATCACTGTGTAATGTGCTTTTCCTAACTGAATATATTATCAGCATTTTCCATTTCCTTAAATAGCCCTCAGAAATTATCAATGGTTGTATAGAATATCCTCTCGTATATATACGATTTAATCAATTTCTAGTGACTGAATGAGAACTTAAACTTGTGTCTTACCTTCAGGACACTGCACATTGTAAATATTCAGATGTTTGTTGAATTGATTGTGTGTGTGTGGGGTGGGGTACTGGAATGGAACCCAGGGGCATTCTACCTCCAAGCTATACCTCAGCCCTATTTTTTATTCCTTATTTTGAAACAGGGTCTCACTGAGTTGCAAAGGGCCTCACTGAGTAGCTGAGGCTGTCTGCAAACCATGATCCTCTTGTCTCAACCTCCAGAATGCTGGGGTTAGAAGCATGTGCCACCACACCCGGCTTGAATTGAATTTTTTTTATCAGTATAAGAAAATAACAATAAGCAAGACTTGTTCTGAATTTACTTTATCATTCAAATATTTGAATGATATTATCATTTTTATTTACCATTATATATATATATATTGTGTGTGTGTGTGTGTGTGGTACTGGGGTTCCTGGAAACCCTTCTACCTCCGGGCTATACTCCCAGACCTATTTTTGTACTTTTTTATTTGGAAATAGGGTCTCTTAAGCCAGCGTGGCTGGCTTCGAACCTGTGAGATCCTCCTGCCTCCGCCTCCCAAATACGGGGATTACAAGTGTGCGCCACCACGCCCGGCAGTAAATATATTTTTAAATGAGAAAAAGAATTTATTTTCAGCTATACATTTGAATGATATACATTTGCAGGATTTTTCAATTTTTAATGAACTAAAAGCCAATTAGCTCTGAAGAACTGCAGCTCCCCTCTGCCTGGAGGAGCCACCTCTTCTCCCAAAGGCAAAAGCTCATGATGGGGGTGACGTGATGGTCTGGATCCGGGAAACCTTCTAAAAGCTGTGAGTTGAAGGCTTGGTCCCCAGTCGAATGACCTGTGGTGGGGCTTCTACAGAATGACTGACGGGAGGGCTCTGACCTCACAGTGGGTTAATCTACTTGGTAGATTAATAATCTGAATGGTCAACTGGAAGGTGGGACCTAGACAGAAAAGCAAGATCACGGAAGGTGCACCTGGTCCTGTGCGCACCGTCCCTCGCCCTCTCTGCTTCCCAGGTGACAGGAGCCGAGCAGCTTTCCTCTCTGTGCCCTTCTCCCGCGCGTACCGCCTCCCCGCGGGGGCTCGCAGAGCCTCGAGCCAGCTGACCCAGGCTCCAACGATGCCTCCGCCTCCTTGTCTTCTTTTCTTTCTCTTCCTCGTTCTTCTCATCCCTCGCCTATTCTTCTCTTCCTTCTTATTCTTCATCTTCTTTGTCTTCTTCCTCTTCCTCTGATTATTTCTTCCTCTTCCTCTTATCTCAGAAACAAAGCAATGGAGCCAGCCAATCGTGGACTGAAACAACTACATCATCATCATCTTCATCATCTTCTTCTACTTCTTCCTTTTTCATTTATTTAAATTAAAAAATTGCTGGGCGTGGTGGCGCACACGTGTAACCCTAGCACTTCGGGGGGGATGATACTGGAGGATTGCATAGGTTCAAAGCCAGCCTACTTACTTAATTAAAAAATTGGTTTTTGTATTGTGGATGGAACCCGGGGACATCCTACTTCCAAGCTATAACCCAAGGCCTTTTATTTTACTTTTTTTTTTTTTTTTTTTTGGTGGTACTGGGGTTCCTGGAAGCCCTTCTACCTCCGGGCTACACTCCCAGACCTATTTCTACATTTTCATTTGGAAACAGGGTCTCCTAAGCCAACGCGCGCGGCTGGCTTCGAACCTGCGCGATCCTCCTGTCTCTGCCTCCCAAGCGCGGGGATTACAAGCGTGCGCCACCACGCCCGGCTATTTTACTTTATTTTTGAAACAGGATGTCTCTCAATGGCCGAGGGTCTCGCCGAGATGGCCTTAAACTTATGAAACCATGAGCCGAAATAAACTTTTCCTGCCAGGCATATGGTGGCACACTCCTGTAATCCCAGTAGCTGGGAGGCTGACACAGGAGGATCGCAGGTTCAAGGCCAGCCTCAGAAATTTGAGGTTGAGCCTCAGCAACTTAGAGAGATCTTATTTCAAAATAAATAAACAAATAAACTGCTTGGAGCTGTAGCTCAGAGGTAGAATGTACCTGTGTTTGATCCTCAGTACCAAATAAATAAATAAACTTTTCATTCTCTGAGTTGTTTGTGTCAGGTGTTTTGGTCCTAGACATAAAAAATTGACTTACACAGGCAATATTTGAAAAGAAAGGAGAAGAAAAAGAAGCAAAACCAAAAACAATATCTTCAGTTTATAGAAAAATCATGTATCGGGAAACTTGTATCGCCTAATCTGATCAGTTGTATAAAATCCTTATTTACCTCTTCTTACTTGTCCTTTTCTGCAACACGCTCTTTTCACATTAAAATATAGTGAAATGCACCAATAAAAATTTTTATATAGTAACTTTTTTTTTCAGTTGGGAAAAACCAGGTATAAATATGATTTACGTGCTTGCCTGTAATAAAGGGACCTTTTGGTATCACTAATTCCTAGCTCTTGGGCACACTGTTTTATCTCCAAGAAATAAAGATCTGACGGAGAAGGAAGAAAACTAGAAAGAGCCTGCACAGGCCTGAGATTGGCCCAGAACCCGGGAGAGAGAAGGCCGAGAAGGGGCTCTGAGGCTGGAGCGAGGGCAAAGGTCAGCAGCTGGATGCAGGCATCCTCCAAACGCTGAGCCGGCCAGCACCGGCGCGATTCAGGTCAGAGGCAGAAGCGATTGTCTCTGGCCACGATGCAAAGACACACCACCTAGTGAATTTTAAGGAAAGAGAAATGCTCCAAAATGCTACACATGGTCCAACTATCGTTTGTACACAAAGATAACACATGCAGGAACCTGAAAACACCCTCTACAGGCATCCCAAGAACAATCCCACCTCTCAGACACAGCCCCAAAACAACCCCACCCCTCAAACACATCAAAATGAAGACCTCAAGGGGGGTAGGCCAAGGGAGAGAAGACCTGGCGGTGTGCATGTGACACCCAAAGAGTTATGCCCAAATAACTGTTGTAAATATAATACTGACTGAAAGCAAAATTTGTTAAGTAATTAATTAATTAATTTTTTTGGTACCGAGGATTAAACCCCAGGGTCACTCTACCTCTGGGCTATGCTCCAGCCCTATTTTATTTTTATTTTGAAATAAGGTCTCACTAAGTGGCTGAGGCTGGCATCAAACCTGTGACCCTCCTGTCTCAGCCTCCCAAGTACTGGGATTACAGTACTTAGTCACGCTTTCCTCTTTAAGAGAAATAACTGCCATCTAAAGTAAAAATAAAAGTATAAATAAAATAAATAAAGTAAAAAAAAAGTAAGTAGTGACGTTTTGCTTACAAAAGACAGGAAAAAGAAGAAAATGAGATAGAGATGGTCGTAATAAAAGGATGATCAAAGACAGCAGACAAGAACAGACAAAAAGTGCTGTTAATTCACAATGTTAGAGGCTATTTTTTCCATGAGTTCATAAGACACTAATAAAAGTAGACCATAATAAAAACCTAAATAAATTCCAAGAAGAAATTTAAAAATTCATCATTGTCTTACCTCACCCTCCATAAAAATTCAACACTTTTAAGCATCACAAGTCTCAAGATCTCAATACTGGGAAAGTTAAAAGAATTTCCACATAAACTTCTGGTCACAATAGAAATCAAAATTATAGTCACAAGAAATTAAAAGGCAAGACTCTGTTTCCAAATAAAAAATAAAGCCAGGCGTGGTGGCGCACGCTTGTAATACCAGCATTTGGGAGGCTGAGACAGGAGGATCGTGGTTCACGGCCAGCCTCAACTACTTAGTGAGGCCCTCTGCAACTTAGTGAGATCCTGTTTCCAAATAAAGAATAAAAAATTGGGCTGGGGGTGTAGTTCAGAGGTAGATTCAATTCCCAGAACCACAAAAATAAAGTAAAATAAAATAGGGGTGGGGTATAGCCTGGAGGTAGAAGGCCCCTGGGTTCCATCCCCAGTACCACAAAACAAAAACAAAACAAATAAAAAGAAAACAACAAAAGGAATACTACATATTAAAACTTAGATGATATAAACTAAGCTGACTCAGAAATAAAACAAACATTGGGGATGTTAGCGTTACATAACTCTTGGGCTTAAAGCCACTCCAAGTCCTGCGGCCATTTATATATTCTATCGGTGTATAGACATAAGCAAGCTTCAGGAGGGAGCGCTCTCTCCAAAACATGAAGAGCGGTTATCCCCGAGTTATGGAATTTCTGTTTTCTTTTGAATTTCCTAAGTAGTCTCCATGAACATGTAGTACTTTTATAACCAGAATAAGATTAAACAAAGCACAACAAAAACATAATTTATAGTCAGAAGAGGTTAGGAAAATAAAACAAAACAAAATACCATCTTGCCAAAATGATAGCAGCAATTAAAATTCTTTCCTTTGCTTTGACTTGCAGGCTGCGCCTGGTGACAGTCATTACAGGCCCATTGTCACTGTGTCTCGGCACAGTTCTGTGCTTTGGGCTGGTGCCAGGAGATCAGGCCTGGGGTGCACTGCTTGATAGCACGGAAGCTTGGCTGTCTCTCTGGTTAGGGATGCTTGACGTTCAAACAGGTGGGCAGCCACAGATGGCTACACGCTGCTGCCGCTGTGTTTGAGACCTAACAGTAACTTCGTATGACAGGATTCACGTTATAGAACTGATAGGGGGGAAAATAGAAGTTAAAATGTTCCCATTTCCCAGGGGTCACCTTCCTTAGCACCCCCTACCCCACAGCACATTCTTAGGGTTATTTCTCCATGACTCCCCCCACTGGCTTCTCTCCATCCCACAAGTGCCCACCTACTTTACTCTGGTCTCTCGAAGTCTTCCAAAGAGGGTGGTCAGGTCTACTCTCGGCCCTCCCTGGTCCCTTCTCCTCACTGTAAATCTGATTTGCTATTTCCCAACAAGAATCCCTTCAATGGCTCCTGGAATAAAGGCCAAGTCCCCCACAGGGAGACCCCAGGGGATGGGCACCCGCCTTCTCCAGCTGCCCAAGGTGCCCTCCTCTCCCTTGCTATCCCTGGCGCCTGGAGCCCTCACACGTGGCCCTCTCCACCCCCATACCAACTTCTCACCTGAGCTCACTGAGTTCCCAAGACCAGACCACGCGTCCCGGCATGAGCCTCTCGCCAGCGCCCCCTACTTTCCATCTTGAGAAAGATCCTGGTGAGTCCAAGAGCAAAGGCCGAGCTCCCAGGGCAGAAGCCACTTGGTGAAGGCGCCCAAGTGCTGCCCGGAATCCTCCATCAGGGTTCCCAGCAGTCACTATCGATTGATGGGCTGAGGGTTTATGCTTTTCTGCTTTTGTACTTGGGCCAAATTGTTCCTTAAATCTTCTGTATCCTAAATCCACCCCCCAACACACACATACACATGCACACTTCCTTAAGAAGCTTGCTCTTCCAAACTGCTTTCAGATATCTCAACCGAATTTGCATTACAATTTAAATCCATTTCCCAGAAAAGACTCTGCCTTACTAAAAAAATCGACGGAGCAGAGAACAGCCTAGTGACCTACAAAAAATAATAAAAAAAAAGGTACGTGTAAATCTAAATTGCTGATTATGATTTTATGAAAGCAGAGAAGAGTGCTAAGGAATAATTCATAAGCCTGTGGCGCAACTCAGGTAACAGGATTGTTTACTTCGCCACACAAACTTTCATCTTAGTACTTTCCTGTTAATCCGCGGATGTTTTCAGAGCGCAGAAAGGTATGGAACATCTCATTTGTTTCAGTTCCATCCTTAATGGTTCAGACTTCCCAGATTAACCGGCGATGCCTCAGAAGTTGCTAAGAGCTTTGCCTACAGTAACTCAGTCGACGCTCACCGGGGCTCAAATAGGTCAAATAGGTCCCACTGTACCCATGACAGATCGGCGCTGACAAAGCAGAAAAGCAAAGTGAGGATTGTTTCTCGTGTGCAGAGACTCGGAAAGCTCACTTCCTCTATGCTTTAAAAAACAGAACTGCGGATTTTACAGTAAGCTGTACACGTTTCAAAGGCTGCAAAGACATAGAGTAGAACAAGCTGGGAGCCATGGCGCACACCTGTAATCCCAATACCTGGGAGGATCTCAAGTTCAAGGACAGCCTCAGCAAGTAGAGAGACTCATTAATCTGTGAGACCCTGCTTTAAAATAAAAATAAAATTGGGCTTGGAGGTAGAATGCCCCTGGGTTCAATGCCCAGGATGACTAAAAAATAAAAAGGGCTGGGGATGTAGCTCAGAAGAATGCCCCTATATTCAATCCCCAGTAACAAAAGAAGAAAGAGAGAGAGAGAAAGAGAGAGAGAGAGAGAGAGAGAGAGAGAATTAAAAAAGAGGATGGAAGAAATTCAGTAAGATTGAGTCAAGGTGGTGAAGGAGGAGGGCAGCTCTGAGACGCAGGTAACCGAGACAGTGTTCACGGCACTGGATGAAGAACGTGCATGATGGTTTTATGTTATTATTTTCTCCACATGAGAAAGACAAGCAGAATTCCGGGGGGGGGGGGGACTACCTTGTTGATGGCACATTAGCAAACTTTTCTGAACCTTAATGAATGAAATATTGTCCTTTGGGTGAACTGTGGACTTTAATGTTGATCCTACAGAGAAGGAAAATACCCTGGGCACCTAGACCTCAGCCGCGGTCTACACAGTGAGAATCACATGTGGCTTGTTAGCGTGCACCCTTTAGAAACAACCTAAAGATGTGAGGATTGGAGAACAGAATGTTCTCGTGAATAATCTTCTTTAAAAATTGAGATATAGCCGGGCGTGGTGGCGCACGCTTGTAATCTCTGCACTTGGGAGGCTGAGACAGGAGGATCGCACAGGCTCGAAGCCAGACTCAGCTACTTAGTGAGGCTCTCAGCAACTTAGTGAGACCCTGTTTCCAAATAAAATAGAAAATGGGTCTGGGAGTATATCCCGGAAGTAGAAAGCCCCTGGGTTCCATCCCCAGTACCACCACAAAAAAAAAAAAAAAAAAAAAATTGAGATATAATTCACAGGATACTTAAGAATTGTTGGGCTGGGGGTATAGCTCAGTGAGAGAGTGCTTGTCTAGCATGCATGTGGTCCTGGGTGTCATCCCCAGCATAGCGAAAGAAAAAAAATTGTTAAAAGGGTAAATTGATATATATAATATAAAAGGGGGAGGGAGATTGCAGGGCTAAAATGGGCTTGGCTGTTAGTGGTAGGAAAATGAGCCTAAAACACAGCAGGGGGCTGGGCACACACATGGTGTGTGTGCACGTGTGTGTGTGTGTGTGTGTGTGTGTGTGTGTGTGTATGCTTTGCTCTTGCAAGGAAAGCTTGGATCTGATTGGAAGACCCCTCCTGGCCACAGCAAGAGAAGAGACTGTTTCTTCTATCCTAGGACAGAAGTTTCTGGAGGGTGGGCTCTTGTCTCTCACATGAAGTAAGCTGGAGTTGTCACACTAACCAAGATACAGGACACCCGGTCGAATCTCAATTCAGATGAACAACGAATGCTTTTTTTTTAGTATAACTAGGTCCAAGTGGGACATCTTAAATTCACATTTAACCGTGCACCCTGCACTTTATCTAGGAAGAGGCAGTACCTATGGTGGAAGAGGCTGAAACAACATTCAAATCATGAGCTGAAGCCAGCAAGCATTCCATAGTAAGGTCGCAAAGTTGCCTTAACAACCCTGCTCCTTGCTGGAAACATCTGCTGTAAGAGTCAAGGGGTGACAGGAAGGTCACAGGTTCAATGCCAGCCTCAGCCGTTTAGTGAGACTCACAGCAACCTAGTGAGACCCTGTTTCAAAACAAAAAATAAAAAGGGCGGGAGGTGTAACTTGAGGGTTCCAACCTCCTCTCCTCTCCCCTCCCTTCCTCTCCTCTCCTCCCCTCCCCTCCCCTCCCCTCCCCTCTTCTCTTCTCTTCTCTCTCTCTCCCTCTCTCTCTCTCTCAGCTGTAGACAAGACTCAGATCATCAGACACCCAAAGCCAGAATCCTGCTCCCCACCCATCACCACCATCTCCCCAACCCCACCCATAGCCACCAAGACACACAGAGGGCGAAGGCAGAGCATCAGCAAAATAAATATCGTCCATTTGTCTGCAGAGAGTATCTGGGCAAATCATCAGATTTTTCTGGAGAAGAGCCCATTCACAGTAGCAACCGAAAGCCTAAAATTCCTAGGAATACATTTAACAGAAAAAATGTGCCGGTCCTATTTGAAGTGAGGAGTAAGATTTTACTGAAGGACATTAAAAGCAAAGACCTGGGATAAATGAAGAAACTTGGGTATTATATATCTTATTTTGAGTCAAATTCTAAAGTCACTATGTAAAAAAACAGAAGAGAATATTGTCATCATCTTAAGCTGGGAAGGCCTTTCAAAATAAGACACGAAGTCCAGGTGGACTATGAAACAATTTAAAATTTCTCTACAATATGCCGGGCGTGGTGGTGCACGCTTGCAATCCCATCTCTCGGGAGGCTGAGACAGGAGGATCACACAGGTTCAAAGCCAGCCTCAGCTACTTAGTGAGGCTCTCAGCAACTTAGTGAGACCCTGTTTCCAAATAAAGTATAAAATAGGTCTGGGAGTATAGCCCAGAGGTAGAAAAGCCCCTAGGTTCCACTCCCATTGCCACACACAAAAAAAACTTCTCTACAATAAAAGACATTATAAACAAAACTTAAACCCAGAGACACACCCATAACAGCAACAGCAATATCCTAGGAGAAAATACTCATAGCAAAATACCAAAAATTAATATTGCTAATATGGCCAGGCATGGTGGCGCACACTTGTAATCCCAGCATTTGGGAGGCTGAGAACGAAGGATCCTGGTTCGTGGACAGCCTCAGCTACTTAGTGAGGCCCTCTGCAACTCAGTGAGACCCGGTTTCAAAATAAAGAATAAAAATAGGGCTGGGGGTGTTGCACAGAGGTAGAATGCCCTGGATTCCATCCCCTGTACCACACACACAAAAAAATTGCTAATATGTAAAGACTTCCTAAAAATCAATGAAGAAGATAAACCACCCAGAGAAAACAATGAGCAAGAGAGATGAGGAGACAAGTAAGATGAGGAGACATGAATGATAAGTAAGACGCCTGCCTCACGCTAGGAATCAGGAACATGCAAATTAAACTAGCCAACAGATTAGGCCTGGCGGTGCACTCCTATAATCCTAGAGGTTGGGAGGCTTGGGATAGAAGGTTTGAGGTTATTCTCAGCAAGTAGAGAGATGCAGCGACCTAGTGATAGTGAGACCCTGTTTCAAAGTTAAAAATAGGGCTGGGGTGTAGCTCAGAGGTAGAATGCCTCTGGGTTTAATCTCCAGTAACAAATAAATACATAAAGATGAGAGAGAGAGAGAGAGAGAGAGAGAGAGAGAGAGAGAGAGAGAGAGAGAGAGAGAGAGAGAGAGAGACAGACAGACAGACAGACAGACAGACACTAAGCAGCAGTACTGGAGAACGTGTGGAGAAGCAGGTACCAGGGTGCTGTTGGCAGCACTGTACACGGTACCGCTTAAGGCAAAGCAAGTGGGCGGTGTCTATCAAAATTAAGAACGTGCCTATTTTGGACTGGCAATCCCACATAAGAAATCCAACGGGAAAAGAGTCACATAAATGCACAGAGACATAAAGAAGCAATCGGATGAGAAGACGGAGACGAGGACTTAGCTTATTTGGAGCAGCAAAAATGTGGAAGCTTCCTAAATATCTGTCATTATGTCTGCTTCATCTCTCTGATGAACTACTGGCCAAAGAGAGTGTGGCTGCCGGAGGTGCGCCTGCACGGAGAGACTTCTGCTGGAAATTAAAGACGCTGTTTGCTCATTTGTTTTTGGTGTTTTGATATGTTGCCCGGGGCTGACCCAGAACTCCGGGGTGCAAGCAGTCCTCTTCCTTAGCCTCCCAAGGAGCTGGGCCTGCAGGTGACGTCACCACATCACATGACGCACCTACTAAATCTTTTTTTTTTCCCCTTATGGTGGGCAGAGTGCCACACACCTGTAATCCCAGTTCTTAGGATGCTGAGACAGGGGTATTGTAGGTTCAGGGGTCAAGCCTCAACAACTTAGCAAGACCCTGTTATTTATTTATTTTGCGGGTCTGGGGATGGAACCCAGGGGTATTCGACCTCCGAGCTATACCCGCTGCCCTATTTTTTATTCTTTATTTTGAAACTGGGTCTCACTGAGTTGCAGAGGGCCTAAGTAGCTGAGGCTGTCCGTGAACCGCGATCGTCCGGTCTCAGCCTCCCAAATGCTGGGATTACAAGCGTGCGCCACCACGCCCGGCTAAGACCTTGCTTTAAAATGAAAAATAGCTGGGCATGGTGGCGCACGCTTGTAATCCCCGCGCTTGGGAGGCGGAGACAGGAGGATCACGCTGGTTCAGAGCCAGCCTCGCTGGCTTAAGAGACCCTGTTTCCAAATAAAAAAATAGGTCTGGGTGTGTAACCCAGAGGTAGAAGGGCTTCCAGGAACCCCAGTACCACCAAAAAATAAAATAAAATAAAATAAAAATAGGGCTGGTGATGTAGCTCAGGGGCAGAATACCCCTGGGTTCAATCCCCAATACCACACCAAGTAAATAAATAAATTAAATAAATAGAAGTAAATATGGTATATATATATATATATATATATATATTCACACATTAGGGATTGAACTCAGAGGCATTCTACCTCTGAGTTATACACTCAGCCCTAATTTTTTATTTTTTATTTTGAAATAGTGTCTCACTAGGTTGATGAGAGTCTCACTACTTGCTGAGGTTGTCCTTGAACCTACAATCCTCCTGTCTCAGACTCCCAAGTACTGGGATTACAAGTATATGCCACAACGCCCGGCTTATCTATTACTTTTGATTTTTTTTTTTTTTCAGTACTGGGGATGGAACCCAGGGCATTCTACCTCCAAACTATACCTCCCAGCCCTATTTTTTATTCTTTATTTTGAAACAGGGTCTCACTGAGTTTCAAAGGGCCTCACTAAATAGCTGAGGCTGCCCACGAACCCGGTTCCTCCTCTCTCAGCCTACCAAATGCTGGGATTACAAGCGTGAGCCACCATGCCTGGCTCTACTTTTGAATTTTAAAAATGCAACTTCTCCATCTGCAAAAGCCTTTCTTCTTGATTTTATTTATGGTAATAGGAGTCATCCCCAGGTCCTTGTGCATGTGGGGCAAGCACTCTGATACTGAGCTCCACCCCCAGCCCACCCTGGACCTTCTCATCTTGGTTCAGAACAGACACAATCCCCGAGCCCTGACTCCCGTGCATTGCCACGTCCGTGTCTGGCGCTGAAATCTTAACAAGAACCCAATTTTTTCTAGAATGAACTGTACCCACAGGCTCAGGGCGGGCTCTGCTAGAGAGAATGGTGTGTGTTTCCACTTCTCAGAGGAGTAGAATTCGAATGCAGGGCTGGCTGTAGTCTTGCCTATTTCATAGTGACCGAGGGGAGACTGGGACTTGAGATGTGGGTGACGCTCGTCACAAATGGGCCTAGCGGGGCGGTTTTCACCAAGACGGGCAGTAACTTCGACGTGACTCAGGGAGGGCCGCGCGTGGGACTTACGGGCCTCTTGGAATTGTTAAGGTAATGTTAGGAATATTAGAATAATGTTAGGAATGTTATAGAAATGTTTGATGTTAGCAATGTTTGTGTTAGAGCCTTGAGAGCCCCCCCCCACATAGATCTAAAGCCTGTCTGCCCGTCACCCTCTATCTGCCAGTAACATCTGGTTTTACAACCCCGCCTGAATGCAGGCATGGGTGACTGGGCACGTGTCCTGTACGCGGGAGGGGTCGCTTCTTGGCGGGCTATGACGTGGCGGAACTGATTTGCAAACTTATTGGCTGTGACTTATTTTTGGAATGTTCTTTTTAAAATCATTGGCTTAAATGTCGAATTCATTGGCTGTGAGTTTCGCGGGCCCGGATGTAACGGCCCCGGGGGCTATAAAGGCGCGGCCGGGAAAGTGCTCGGGGTGTTGCTTTGTTCACCGGACCTGTGTGCCCGTGTGAGAGACTTGACCCTGGCTAGCCAGTTCCTTTAATAAACTCTGCTTGTGATTTGCAGTCTCTGTCGGATCCTCTGTTATTTTGAGGTGGGGGCGCCTCCCGGAACCTAACAGAATCCGTTAAAAAGCTGCGTATTTGAACATAGTTAGAGGACTAAAACTATTTTTCATATAATTTACATGGGGGAGTTACTGCACAAAAGCCCTTGTAACTACGGTAAACAGTAGGAAGAGATGGGAGGACATCGCAGGGTGGGGGCTACTTGCCTACTTTTTCCCCAACTCTAGTTGGGCTGGCTGACATTCTGTCTTCATTTGGAGTGAGTTCTACTGAGAGCCAGTTGACATAAAAGTCTGAGCTTGACCCTCAGTCTCTCTCTGGCTTCCTGTATTGAGATGTGACTACTTGTTCCCAACACCCTCCCACCATTGCCATCGACCATGATGCAATGCAGCTGAGAGGGCCCTCACCATACCTGACTGATAAGAGGCACCATGCCCTTGAACCAGAACTACGAGCTAAATAAATATAAAGCACCTCAAGGTGCTTTATATTTTACCTACAGCTATATTAGTCAGTACAAGTCAGTACAAGCACAGGCACCCGGTGCGGAGCCATTTCAAAACTGCTCTCTCTAATTTCAGCAATATTTGCTACTAAGAATTCAATTCCCAGCAACACCAAAAACTCATTTGTGTTTAGAATTGCCAAAACAGCAAGCATAAGGAGAAGGAAATAATCAATAAAAGATAGTCAAATACAAATAAGCTGTCCCACACTCAAAGACATTCATCCTGTGCCATCAAGTCTAGAAGTCCTGGGCTGGCACTCCATGGCAGGCAACTCCTCCCTTCCTGCCTTCCCTGGTGCATTTTTTCATTTTATTGTACCCAAAGCAGGCACGCTAGTCTCTCATCTGATGTCCTTAGCTCTTCTGAAAATAGTTTGGTGCAGAACAGGGTGTAACACGGTGAGTCTGTGGAGAGACCGCCTGGAGGATCCTACTCAACCTTGCTTTGCCTCTGCTAGATAGTATCTTTTATTTAGTTATTTTATTTTATTTATGGTACTGAGGATTGAACAAAGAGGCTTTCTACCCCAAGCCCTATTTTTATTTTTGTTTTTGAAAAAACGGTCTTACTAGGTTGCTGACAGTCTCACCAAGTGGCTGAGGCTGATCTTGAACCTTCAATCCTCCTGTCTCAGCCTCTCAAATACTGGGATTACTGGCATATACTATAATGCTGTGTTTACAATATCACTTTTTTGTGTTTGTGGTTCTGGGGATGGAACCTGAAGGGCCTTCCTACCTCCAGGCTACACCTGCAACTCTATTGTATTTTGTTTTGAAACAGAGTCTCACTAGGTTACTGAGTATCTCCCTAAATTGTTGAGGCTGCTTTCAAACTTGCAATCCTCCTATCTCAGCTTCCCGAGTACTGGGATTACAGGCATGAGCCACCATGCCTGGCTAGTTTACGGTATCTCTTAAATGCTGATAATAAATCCTTGGGTCTTCAAAACAAAGAAACCTCTATTAACATCAGCATGACAACATAATAGAGTTAGCTGGATATTTTCATTCCTCAAGGTGCTTTATATTTTACCTACAGCTATATTAGTCAGTACAAGCCAGTTGCGCTTGGTAACAACGGCCCCAAAATTTCTTCTATGGTTTGGATGTAGTTTGTCCCCCAAGGGTTCATGTGTTGGAAGCTTGGTCCCCAACATGGTGACGTTGCAAGGTGGCAATCTTGAGAGGCTGGTCTTAGGTCACTGGAGCAGTGACCTTGAAAAAGAAAATTGGTCATTTGGAGTGAGTTCTACTGAGAGCCAGTTGACATAAAAGTCTGAGCTTGACCCTCAGTCTCTCTCTGGCTTCCTGTATTGAGATGTGACTACTTGTTCCCAACACCCTCCCACCATTGCCATCGACCATGATGCAATGCAGCTGAGAGGGCCCTCACCATACCTGACTGATAGAGGCACCATGCCCTTGAACCAGAACTACGAGCTAAATAAACCTCTCTTCTTTACAAAATCAGCCCCCTCGGTTATTTCATCATAGCAACGAAAAGCTGACTCATACATTCTCCAAGGCTCAAAGCAGCCAAAGTCTACTTCTTGCTTGTGCAAGTCGACAAGGGTGCTCCGAGTCGCACCCAGGCACACTCGGGGACCCAGGCTGACAGAGCAGTCACCATCTCAGACCTGGCTGGTCACCAGCAAGCAAAACCACCAGGATTTATTTCTGGTCCTGATTCATTGACAAATCTGTAAATGTTTTATCAGAATATTGGTTGTAATGGAAAGAATTTACCTGTGTCATTTAGTGGGGGGAAAAAGCAATTGATAATTAACCTGTGATAATTAACTTTAGTACCATACCGTGTGTGTGTGTGTGTGTGTGTGTGTGTGTGTGAGCGCGTCCCTTGAAGGTGAGCCCCACCAGGCTAAGGTGCAGTCCTCTGGGCATCATGCTAGATGCCCAGGAAGTGGCATGCGGCAGGCATTCAAAGAATATTTGTTGACTGCAGAAATAAAGTGTTCACACAGGGAGAAAGATTTTCACACGCAAGTGCATTTGCAAATACAGTCAGCAAGGGTCGGCTGAGGGGATCGGGTTGGTGGGTATTTCCTTGGAGGCCCTGTATTTTCCCCATCCTGCCAGGAAGACACATGGCTTTTATATTAAAAAAAAAAAAAAAAGGCTCATCCTTCACCATGATGGCTGTGCTGCGACCACCACACCCCGGCGTAACGTCTGTAGGGAAAACAGCCCTCTGAGGTGCTTTCCACACCATTCCCTGCCCCCTTCCTAGCCCTCCTTCCAGTATTTTCCATTAAAACCCGCCCTCCTCCACCTCCAGGAAGATGTTGGGTGTCAGGAAAATGAGAAGCAGCTCCTCTGTAGACAGATGGGCGCCCTGGGCTTTCACCTAGTCCTCCGCGCTGCACGGGCAACATCGCCACGCACTTATCAAAGCAGGGTACCGAGAGTGCTGCACAGCATGTGGGTGCATCCGAAGTGACAGGGCAGGACGCTTGAAAGTTGGAGAATTAGAACGAGAGCCCCTCAAAGACGCCAATTCACTGCTGAGACTCGGGGTGGAGGGTATGGCAGTGATAGGTCAGGAGTATTTAAATCCACAGTCAGCAGCCCAGCCTCTCTCATTCCCAGCAACTGCTGTGTGAGAGCACTTGCCCGGCCCTGCACTGGGCTTCCTGAGGCATGGGGTACAGTGGTCCCTATCTGTGGGGACAGGGCCCAGGATCACCAGTGGTGCTTGAAACTACAGAGAAGACCAGGTCCTTATATATTTTTTTTCTATACATACATGTATACTTGTGATCAAAGATTTTTGGAGTTTTGTGCTGATACTGAGGATTAAACCTAGGAGCATTGTACTTCTGAGTTATACCCCCAAATAAATTTCTTTTTCATTTTAAAACAAGGTCTCACAATCCCAGCATTTGGGAGGCTGAGACCGGAGGATTGCAGTTCGTGGACAGCCTCAGCTACTTAGTGAAGCACCCCGCAACTTAGTGAGACCCTGTTTCAAAATAAAGAATAAAAAATAGGGCAGAGGGTACCTGTAGCTCGGAGGTCGAATGCCCCTGGGTTCCATCCCCAGACCCACAAAAAAGAAAGAAAGAAAGAGAGAAAGAAAGAAAGAAAGAAAGAAAGAAAGAAAGAAAGAAAGACTCACTAAGTTACTGAGGCTGGCCTTGAAACTGTGATCCTCCTGCCATTAGATAAATTTTTAATTTATGCGTTTGGGAGGCTGAGACAGGAGGATTGCACAGGTTCGAAGCCAGCTTCAGCTGCTTAGTGAGGCTCTCAGCAACTTAGTGAGACTCTGTTTCCAAATAAAATATAAAATAGGTCTGAGAGTATAGCCCAGAGGTAGAAAGCCCCTGGGTTCCACCCCTAGTGCCACCAAAATGAAAATTAATTTATAAATTAGGTACAGTAAGAGAGTAACAATAATAATAATAGAAAAAATATAACAATATGCTCTGGTAAAAGTTAGTTAGATGTTACTTCTGGAATTTTATATTTCATATTTTCTTTTTTTTTTTTTTGTATGTGTGTGGTACTGAGCATTGAATCCAGGAATATTCTGTCTCAGAGCTACATTCTCAGTCCTATTTAACTTTTATTATGTATGTACAATGTATGTATTTTGTAGTACTAGGAATTGAACCCAGGGGCATCCAACCTCTGAGCTACACCCCCAGTCTTATTTATTTTTATTTTCAAACAAGGTCCCCCTAAGTTGCTGAGGCTGGTCTTGCTGACGCTGTGATCCTCCTGCCTCAGCCTCCCCAGTGTTTGGATGACAGGCATGCATCACCACGCCCGGCTCTAGTCCCTACTTTTGGAATGCACTAGACGGAGGGCGACTGAAATCACGAATAAGGCCACAACGAAAATACCGAAGAGCCAGGGCCAACCCACTCCGCAACTCGTCCTGTTTGTGGTGGCTCCTATGACTGCAGGAGCCCATCTCCACCTCCTCCTTCTCGCAGTCTCTTCCGTGTGCCTCGCCTTTCCCTCTCCCGTCTCTTGTAAGGACACTGTCATTAGATTTAGGGCCACCCCAGGAAGCCCAGGATGATCTCATCTCAAGACCCACAATCACATATCTACAAAGACCTCCTTGGACATAGGTAATACAGCTTTGGAGAACATCTCTTTTGAGGGCCCACCATTCGTCCCAGGGCAGTCTCCTACGTGTGAAACTCACCAGCAACATGTGAACACACTTCTCTGACTATACGTTATATATCGGTGAGCAGTTTTTGAAAGGTCAGCTGCCAGCTTCTCAGAAACACACTTGCTATTCACCACGAGGCGTCTTACACACGTCTACCAGAAAAAGACTTGGATTCCTGGCAGCTCATTGGCACGATGCCAGCAGAGTTTCTGGCTTCTCACAACATCCTACCCCATTTCCGATCTTACTAGAATGTATGGAAACTTCACAGCCACTGAACACATATGTTTTTATTCGATTTCCTCTTCACCACTACCCAAAGAGGTGAAATCCTGTAACAAATTGCCAGCCAGAGCGCATCGATGTGGCCGGGCTCCACGCTCCGTCCGCTCACAGCACCAGGCGGTGCTCTCTGACATATTTCATGAACGTGGGGATTCCTGGTGTGTGTGTGGAGCCGGGGCCTCCACACCCAGATGGCCGGGGAGGCAGACTGAGCTCTGCGCCCGGATGACCCAGAAAACATTTCTTAATGAGTCGCCCGCCATGACTCATGCTGGCTCCACATCTGGCTGCTCTGGGTGACGGCACGGTCCCTGGTGTCCCGTGGGTTCCTGAGAACGCGCTGCCCAGAGCCAAGTGTACCAGCTGCGGCAGCGAGCTGCGTCCACACGCCTCCCCGCGTCATTCATCCCACGGCCCTACTCGACGGGGCTGGCTCGGGTTCCCGGTTCCAGAGGCTGAGGCGGCTGAGAAGAGGTCATCTCCCCTCACTTTCCCATGGGCTAACAAGTCACCCTGGAAGGAAGATGGTATGCCCCGGGCGAGATCGTGTTCTCTGGTTTTCTACGCTAACGCCATAAATCATTAGCTGCGTGCATCTGGAGAGGGGGCAAAACAGAACCCCGGGCCATTTGTGCTCCTCACACAGGCTCAGAGGAGAGAAGTAAAGTATCAACTCTGAAAGAATCTTAGGAAGAAACATCGCTTCCAGCAGTTGCTGTGTGATGTGGACGGTGCCACTGTGGTCACCTGTTCCTGGGGACACAGGCCTCTGCTCCATCGGGACCAGATTCCCGCTATGCCCGCTCTCTCCCTTTACAAACCCCCAACGCTCTCCCACAGTCTCCTGAGCATGACGTTCCTGCTTTCTTATTATCCTCAGATCCTCCCAGAGCTTTATTTTATATCCTTTCAGATACAGATCAGAACTGCCCTGAGGACTGTTTCTGGGGCACCAGAAACTTGCAGGGAGCGCCCTGTGGGGAGCCCTTATCCACAGGCTCATTAGTGACAGAACCTGATGATATTCACGCCCATGGATACTCCCTTCCCTCCCGTCCACTCCAGCTGTTCATTCACACAGTTAAGGCAGATGAGAATCAGAGGGGACAATTTAAAAATATCATTCATTTCAAGCTGGGCGTGGTGGCGCACGCTTGTAATCCAAGTACTTGGGAGGCTGAGCCAGGAGGATCGCAGGTTCGAGCCCAGTCTTGGGAACTTAGTGAGAATCTGAGCTACCTAGCAAGACCCTGTTTTAAAATAAAAATAAAATAGGGCTGGGGTAGAGCTAGAATGCCCCTGTGTTCAATCCCCAGTACCATAAATAAATAAATAAATAATATATATATATATATATATATATTTGTGAATATATATGTATATAAATAAATATAAAATCTGGGCATGGTGGCACACACTTGTAATCCCAGTACATGGGAGGCCGAGACAGGAGGATCACACAGGTTTGAAGCCAGCCTCAGCTACTTAGTGAGGCTCTCAGCAACTTAGTGAGACCCTGTTTCTAAACAAAATATAAAATAGGTCTGGGAGTATATCCTGGAGATAGAAATGCCCCTGGGTTCCACCCCTAGTACAACAACACAACAACAAAAAATAGGGCCGGGGGGTATAACCTGAAGGTAGAATGCCCCTGAGTTCAATTCCCAGTTGTTGTTTTTTTTTTGGGGGGGGTGGTACTGGAGTTCCTGGAAGCCCTTCTACATCTGGGCTACACTCCCAGACCTGTTTTTACATTTTTATTTGGAAACAGGGTCTCCTAAGCCAGCGCGCGCGGCTGGCTTCGAACCTGCGCGATCCTCCTGTCTCTGCCTCCCAAGCGCGGGGATTACAAGCGTGCGCCACCACGCCCGGCCTCAATTCCCAGTATTGCAATATATATATACACACACACATACACACACACACACACACACACACACACACACACACATACACACACATATATATATGTCATTAATTTCATTATTCTAACTGGCTTGTTAAGCCATGTTCTGATTTTGTGTGTGTGTGTGTGTGTGTGTGTGTGTGGTACTGCAGATGAAACCCAGGGGCATTTGACCTCCGAGCGACACCCCCAGCCCTATTTTTTATTCTTTATTTTGAAACCGGGTCTCACCGAGCTGCAGAGGGCCTCACTAAGTAGCTGAGGCTGTCTTTGAAACGCGATCCTCCTGTCTCAGCCTCCCAAGTGCTGGGATTACAAGCGTGCGCCACCACGCCCGGCTCCATGTTCCGATTTAAAAGCCAAGATTTAGAAACAAAAACTGAGCTCCTGTCAAGCAGAGCAGTCGATCATCCCTGGTTAGATGATGAGGAGCGTGACCTAGGCCTCCCTGTTCTTGATCTCGTATTACATCACGCCGCTTTGTTAATCAACAACAAAAACCAGGGCTGGGGCTGGAGCTCTGTGCAAAGATTCCATCCCCAGAACCACCAAAACTCAAAAACAAAATCAAAACCGCCAAGCGAGCCTTGCTTCCAAGACTTTAAAACTGGCGCTGACATTTCTCAGATTTACAGATATGTTCTAAAGAAATAATCAAAAGTACTCTTTCTCTTCCTCTCTCCCATTCCCCTGGGTTGATGGTACCCAGGTAAATACACATTAGACTCACTGGGAGGCTTTCAAAAATCCCCACGCCCAGGCCAGGCTGCCAACCCATTAAATCAGAATTTCTAGGAAAGGGGGGCAGGCGTCAGTAAGCAATCGCACGGCTCTATGTGCAGGCTATGTGCAGCACTGCTGACTTCCAAGTTTAGGCAGGAGTAGCTGTGCAGTGTAGACCCAAACTAGTCTTCGGAGAAGAAAAAAGAAAGGAAGCGGGAGCCGTTATCTGTACATCTGAACAACAAGATCGTCTGTTCCCTCTGTCTTCTTCTCTGTGCCTCGGTGAGGTCATCAGATGTAAGGTTGAACTGGCAAGGTCCACCCGGCTTCCCTAGCCTGAGACACCATCCTTCCCGCCAAATCCATGACAACAGAATCCTCTGGGCCACAACTGAGGGAAAAGGTCTGGTTTGGTCCCAGGCTCTTAGGATATACTTCTTAAAAAGGGAACCCCTTAGCCAGGCGTGGTGGCACATGCCTCTAATTCCAGTACCTGGGAGGCAGAGACAGGGGGATCTTGGGGTTTAAGGACAGACTCAGCAACATAACGAGCCTCTTAGCAATGTAGTGAGACCCTGTTTCAAAACAAAAATTTTAAAATGGGGCTGGAGCCGGGCATGGTGGCGCACGCTTGTAATCCCCACACTTGGGAGGCAGAGACGGGAGGATCTCGCAGGTTCGAAGCCAGCCGTAAGAGACCCTGTCTCCAAAAATAAAAAAGTATAAAATAGGTCTGGAAGTGTAGCATGGAGGTAGAAGGGCTTCCAGGAACCCCATTACCACCAAAAAAAAATTAAAAATAAAATAAAAATGGGGCTGGAGGGTGTAGCTTGGAGCTAGAGCACCCCTGAGTTCAACCCTCAATCATTCTCTAAAAAAGGAGCTGATTATCATGTGATCCGGCGATTCCAATTCTGGGCATAGACCCCAAAGAAGTGAAAGCGGGTACCTAGACAGGTATTTATAGATTCATGTTGATAGCAGCAGTATGAATCATAGCTAAAAGGAAGCAACCCAAGTGTAGCCTGAGGACAAATGGATAAACAAAATACAGGAAAGAATTGCAATGGAATATAATTCAGCCTTAAACAGGGACAGAATTCCAGTGATGCTACCACATGGATAAACCTTAAGGACATTATGCTACATGAAATTAAGCTAGAACAGAAGGGCAAATGTTGTATGATTCTACTTATATAAGGTACTAGAATAGTCAAAGTCAGAGACAGATGGTAAAAGGCTGGCTGCCAGGGGCTGGAGTCGGGGAATAGGTGGTTATTTGATGGGCAGAGTGTCCCTTTGAGAACATAAAGCGAGCTGTGGATGGAGGGTGGTGATCGTAGAATAGCCCTGTGAATATATCGATCAGCCAAACACCTCCAAATACCTAAGATCTTGTATATTTTGCTTTGATTTCGGAGACTCCACAAAACAAAGGGGACTGACCTATGGCCCCCATTTAACACCCCTCAGCTGTTGGAAAAGGTTACTGAAGTCCCAAAGGTAGATGTGTCACCTTTAAAATCATCAGGCCTGACTTCTGCGCCAATATACCCCGGGCCAGTGGAATCTGTTTGGCGGATTGGCCCACTCCAGAAAGACTTACAGAGCTCCCCGGGGCACGTGGGGCGAGGGGAGGGCCTCGCTGGCAGGGCACGGCTTTGCCTTGTGTAACAACCAGGCTGCCAGCTTCCAGTGCCCACGCTCCATGCCTGGGGAGGCCGACTGATGCTCCATTCCCAAATAACTGGCTCGTGGAGCCTTCCTCTCACTCCCCAATGCAAGCATGCCACTTATTTGTGAGTTGAGAAATTGCTGGCTTTCTCTTTGATGCACCAGCTCAAAGGTATTTTTAAAGAGGGGTTCATCTTTCATCTTTTCCTTCCCTTTTACTTAGTATTCTGGGTGCAAAAAAATAAAAAAAACTTCTTCGGGAAAGAGAAAGGCCTGCCTGCAAGGCTTCTTTTGAGCTGCTTGGTATCGCACGCCTTCTCCTGATCGGAAGGAAAAAACCCGACCACTTCACTCTGGTCGGCAGTCCTAACGCCTTTCCTTCTTGGGCGGTCCAGGATGTCACAGTACCTGGATGAGACAGAAAGCCATTTCCTGGGGAAAGCCCTGGGGCTCTGGGGGCCGGTCCCCTGGCCCACAGGTCTTGAACTCTGGCCAGGCATCTAAATCAACTTGTCATGCTTGGGCCTGAGGTCCCAAGCAGTGCTCACACTTGGCCTGTGAATCCATCCCAACGATTTGCCATGAAGTCCAAAGTTGGCAGCCAGAAAAATCTAAACTTTTCCCTCTCTAGAGTTTGCAAATTAACAGTTCTACCAGAAGCAGATCATTCAACAGGACCTGTAGGAGGCACTGTCACCTGGGCACCCTGCTGAGGCCAGAATAGCTTTCTCAAAACCCAGGCAATAACAAAAAGAGGAATGGTTCTTGCCCATGGTGGTGGAAAGGGCTCTAACTTAAATGACGTGATTTACGTGCACCTGCTGAAATCCTAACCTACACTTACATTTTACGCTGTCGGGTTTCTTTTTCATAAACTATTTAAGAATAAATTTTACAGCTAGGTGAAGTGGTGCATGCATGTAATCTCAGCCGCTTGGGAGGCTGAGGGAGGAAGATCACAAGTTCAAGGCCAGCCTGAGTGAATTAGCAAGACCCTGTCTCAAAATAAAATAAAAAGGGCTAGGGTATAGCTCGGGGTAGAGTAACTGCCTAGTACACTCGAGACGCTGGGAAAAAGGAGGAAAACAAATAATAATTTTTTGTGCGTGGTACTGGGAATTGAACCTAGAGGCATTCTACCTCCAAGCTATATCCCCAGACCGAGTTTATTTCTCATCTGGAAACAGGTTCTCACTAGGTTGCTGAGAGCCTCACTAAATTGCTGAGGCTGTCCTCGAACCTGGAATCCTCCAGTCTCATCCTCCCAAGAATTAGCATTACAAGTGTGTGCCACCACGCCCGACTTAATAATGATATTAATAATAATAATTCTGAGCCGGGCGTGGTGGCGCACGCTTGTAATCCCAGCATTTGGGAGGCCGAGACAGGAGGATCATGGTTCCCGGCCAGCCTCAGCTACTTAGTGAGGCCATTTGCAATTCATTGAGACCCTGTTTCAAAATAAAGAATGAAAAACAGGGCTGGGGGTGGAGCTCAGAGGTAGAATGGCCCTGGGTCCCATTCCAGTACCGCAAAAAAATTAAATAAATAAATAAATAAATAAATAAATAACTACGATAATTATAATTCTGGGATTCCAGACGACTGTCTAAAGATGGAGAAGGAAGGTTTCCTGGGTGCTCCTGCCTGTCCCCATCACTCCAAACACAGCACTCTTCAGTTAACCATATTCCTCATCCTGTGTCCGGACTCAAAACATACCCTCCCTGCCTCCTCACACCCTCCCAAATTTGCCCCATCTTCTTATGCTTGGATAGAAGGGGAAAGACCAGGAGTTGGGGTATAGCTCAGTGGGAGAACACTTGCCTACCATGCAGAAAGAGGAGAGTTCAATCTCCAGCACCAAAAAGAGAAAGAAGACACCAGATCACCTTCTCATAATTATCACCCCTGCCTCATGGTCTCTACAAGGCTCTCAGAAGGCCCTGGAACTCTGGAACCACTGAATACAGCCCCTCTCAGATCCCCATTCTTTCACTGGGATGTCGGGCAGACGCAAGCTTAGCAAACACAGAGGAAAAGGTGTGTTTTTCTACCGTTATCACTAGAGACGTGCTGAACATCACACGTGATACGCCAGCCTATTCCCAAAAGAGAGCAAACGCCATCATCAATAAAAATCGAGTGTTCGTCATAAATATATGGCCAATGACTAAGATAATATACTATATTCCAAAACCTGGCCAACACTCTGAGAACATTTTTGGCACATTTAACCAGCGGCATGACCATAAATTATGTAAAGGGGGAATTTACTTAGTATGTTTCAGAAAAAAAATACAATATGAACTGCTAGTGACAGAATTTAGTGGTAAAGTTTCAGTTAATCAATTGTAACTTTCTTCTTTCTTTCTTTCTTTCTTTATTTCTTTCATTCATTCTTTTTTTAGTGCTGGGGGTTGAATCCAGGGGCATTCTACCTCTGATCTACACCCTCAGCCCCATTTTTTATTCTTTATTTGGAAACAGGGTCTCACTAAGTTGTGGAGGGCCTCACTAAGTAGCCGAGGCTGGCTGTGAACCCGTGATGCTCCTGTCTCGGCCTCCCAAGTACTGGGATTACAAGCGTGCGCCATCATACCTGGCTCCGATTGCAACTTTTGACATTTTATTTCATCCTCTATGAAGCATCACCGAAAGAAAAATGTTAATGGTGCTTCTAAATTCAATGACAGCGGTTACGTTTTCCTGACAGAGTATCATTTGTGGGGCCATTCTTTAATACACACGTTATTAAATCCCACAGCCCTATTGCACACTGCAGACTAATCTAATGCGTTTAAACTGCCTTGATCCGGAGAACACACACCGCTCCAGCGCAGCGCTCATACCTCACGTGGCAGGGCTGTGTTTTTGTGTTTTGTTTTGTTTTTGACCTAAAAAGCCTTTTTTTTCCCCTCTTGACATCTTAAGAGTCATCTTTAATGTTTTTCTGTAGCTCCAACGCCCCTCCACTCCTGATGTTCCAGATTGCCGTGGCAGCTCAGTCTTCTTCCTCAGAATATGCCTACCGCTATAGCAACTCCCAGGCGGGGGATGCCAGCTCACAGCCTAGCAGATGCCCTATTAGGAAATCCATAAGTCCAGATGAAAATGGAAGCATCTCCGTTATCCAGGAAGCACCGTACACTGCCCGCCATGCTCAGGACCAGTGCTCCCGGCGCCGTGACCACTCAGATATGGACACGTGCAAATACGTGGCCAGACAGTGGTTAGGAGCGAGGACCCTGTGGGTTATACTGCCCGGGACTCAAATCCTGGTTCTACCCTTTTCCCCAGCCTCCGGTGAGTCACCGGTCCTCCCTAAGCTCTCTACTTTCCTATTTATAAGATGGAAATACCAAACTGGGTATTGTGACATCCATCTGTCATCCCAGTACTTGGGAGGCTGAGACTGGAAGGTTGCTGGTTTGAGGCCAGCCTCAGCAATTTAGCAAAACTCAGCAACCTAGCAAGACCCTGTTTCCAAACAAACAAACAACAAAAAAAAAAAATTAAAAGAACTGGGGGTGCAGCTCAGAGGTAGAATGCCCCAGGGTTCGATCCCCAGTATCACACACAAAAAGAAAAAGATAGAAACACTAGATGTAGCTGTTAGGTAGTTAGCCAGAGATGAGGAGGGCAGGGGGAAAACGGGACCGGAAGGAGTCTTTCTGAGAAGGGTGGAGGTCGTTCCACCCAACTGTGGTCAGAGACTTTCAGCCCATTACGCTACAGCTTTAGATCCCGAAGAAAATTCTAAAATGGCGAATAGAGCCCAGTCACACTCAGTAGGAACCGCCCCAAATTACTATGCATGAGGGTGGGATTGCCAGACAATATCAAAACTCACCAAGCAGCACCCTCATCTCTTCTGTTTCTCCTGCGACTCCCAGGACCTCGAGCCTCGGGTCCACCCGCCCAGCAGAACCCAGTGTGCCTGCTCTACCGTGTCCCCACGTGAAAGCTTGCCTTGGGGGAGATAAGAACTGAAAGAAGTTTGCCACCCTGTGACATAGACACCTCTTTTCTTCTCTCTTTCTCTCTCTCTCTCTCTCTCTCTCTCTCTCTCTCTCTCTCTCTCTTTGTATAATGACTAAAAGTCAAAACAAACCCACGTGTTCAGAGATGGTATCTAAAGTTTTTCTTAAAATCCGTAGTCTTAGCCAGGCGTGGTGGCGCACACTTGTAATCCCAGCATTTGGGAGGCTGAGATAGGAGGATTGAGGATTGACCCAGATATTTAGAGTGAGGCCCTTTGCAACTCAACGAGACCCTGTTTCAAAATAAAGAATAAAAAAATAGGGCTGGGGTGTAGCTTGGAGGTAGACTTCCCCTGGGTTCAATTCCCAGTACCAAAAAAAAAAAAAAAAAAAAAAAATCTGCAGTCTTCCCCCATTTCTCCAGTCCCCCTATTTTACATCCCCTATTTCTTAGACTATTGGAATAATTTGTTCACAAATCTAAGCTAATTAGTCAAGTAAGAGCCACAACATTCTAAATTAGGGTTCCGCTGCCTTAAACATTTTTTCAGAACAAGGTCAGATGTAAATTAACAATGACAAGAAGTCCCGAGAGAATTATACCCGCCCATGTGGTCAGTGAACTAAAAATGAATGATTGGCTGTCAAGACAGGATGATCCCAATTTAGAACAACAGGACATTTCAACAGAGGCTTATGTTTTTAATCTGGAAACAGGTTGGCTATAAATGACCTCAAGCTTAACAGAAATCTAATTAGGAAAAGTTGGAATAGGAACCATCATCAACTCTCAGTGCAGGGTACGAAGCCTGCCGCTGGCCTCCGCAGTGACAAGCAGCTGGGTTTTTGAAGTTAAGATCAAGATGCTTGCCAGGTGTGGTGGCGCACACTTGTAATCCCAGCATTCTGGAGGCTGAGACCGGAGGATCTCGGTTTGAGCACAGCCTCGGCTACTTAGTGAGGCCCTCTGCAACTCAGTGAGGCCCTGTTTCAATTTAAAGAATTAAAAAAAAAAAATTAAGATGCTTTGCTGGGGTGTGGTGGCACATACTTGTAATCCCACTATTTAGGAGGCTGAGACAGGAGGATTGAAAGTTCAAGGCCAGCCTCAGCAACTTAGTGAGACCCTTATTTTGAAATAAAAAAGGCTGGAGAAAGCCGGGCATGGTGGCGCATGCTTGTAATCCCAACATTCAGGAGGCTGAGACCAGAGGATTGCGGTTCGCGGACAGCCTCAGCTATTTAGTGAGGCCCTCCGCAACTCAGTGAGACCTGGTTTCAAAATATATAATAAAAAATAGGGCAGGGGGTGTAGCTTGGAGGTCAAATGCCCCTGGGTCCCACCTCCAGATCCACAGAAAAAAAAAGGGCGGGGGGGCTGGAGATGTAAGTCAAAGGCAGAATGACTCTGTGTTCAACCTCCAGTAGAAAATAAATAGAAAGAAAGAAAGAAAGAAAGAAAGAAAGAAAGAAAGAAAGAAAGAAAGAAAAGAAAATCTAGCTTCTTTAAAAATAGAATAGCCAGCTGGGCATGGTGGTGCACGCTGGTAATCCCAGCATTCTGGAGGCTGAGACAGGAAGATCTTGGTTCAGGGACAGCCTCAACTACTTAGTGAGGCCCTCTGCAATTCAGTGAGAGCCTGTTTCAAAATAAAGAATAAAAAATAGGGCTGGGGGTGTAGCTCAGAGATAGAATGCCCCTGGGTTCCAGCCCCAGTAACAATAAAAAAAGAGGACCTGTAGGGTATGGGGCAGGGGAAGGGCCCAGAGGCCACAGGTGAATTCCGCATCTCCAGCAAGTGATTTAGACTCTTCCTGTCTCATTGCTCCATGTGCAAAATTAGGCGACTAGATCACCCAATTTTTAAAGTTCTTCCCAATGATAGCATCTTCCCTTCTAGAATAAGCACAATTTGCAAAACAGCAATTTTCAAATTTGGGCCTCGTGTGCAATAATTCTTGACTTTGGAGCTCCTCAAACATGACTTTCCAGCCGGGCGTGGCGGCGCACGCTCGTAATCCCAGCATTTGAGAGGCTGAGACAGGGGGGTCGCGGTTCACAGACAGCCTCAGCTACTTAGTGAGGCCCCTTGCAACTCAGTGAGAGTCTGTTTCCAAAAAAAAAAAAAAATCGGGCTGGGGGTGTAGGTCGGAGGTAGAATCCCCTAGGTTCCATCCCCAGTACCGCCATAAAAACAAACAAACTAAAAATTACTTTCCTAGAAAGACTGGGGAAGTGCCCAAGGGTTCTGATGTCGCCCTTCAAACATGGTGTGGCACGTCGTGGAGTATCAGGGCAACGGGAAATCAGAGGCATGTGGAATCCGCTGATATAAGGGATCACATTTAGGGTTGGATAAAGAGACCATCATCTGCCATTTGACTTTGGAAGCCTTCGTGTATAAAACCAGAGTATTTTTTCAGTTTAAATACAATGGACCTAGCCGGGCGTGGTGGCGCCCCCTTGTAATCCCCGCGCTCGGGAGGCTGAGACAGGAGGATCGCGCGGGTTCGAAGCCAGCCTCGGCTGAGTGAGGCTCTCAGCAACTTAGTGAGACCCCGTCTCCAAATAAAATATAAAATAGGTCTGGGAGTATAGCCTGGAGGTAGAAAGCCTCTGGGTTCCACCCCCAGTACTACCAAAAAAATAAAAAATAAATAAATAAATAAATAAATACAATGGACCTTGAAAAAATCTGAGGTAATACCAAGAGATATGCAAAGTTTGATCCTATTACAAAGAAAGCAATGTATCAAGATTACTGTAACACTATCAAAATAGAAAATTTCCTATTCAAGCGAAGAAAAACACCCTTTATCTAAATATATATGCTTATGGTTTTGTTGTCCAAATAAACCTAGAAGTGCCCAACTTGTGATAACTGGTAATAACTATATTAAAAACTTTTAAAACCATAACACTGTATTTAAAAGACAGTTTTCACATTCTGAAGTCAAGCATTTCCTTTAAATTGTAGCTCTTCCAAGGTACATTACATTAAAGACCACCGCATGTTTAGCAAAGAATTACGGTAGGGGCGGGGTAGATGACTGTTGTAGCGTGCTCGCTGCCACACGAGAGGCCTGGGTTTGACTCCCAGCATTGCAAAGAAATAAAAATAAAATTTTAAATTAAATGTGTAAATATATATACATGAAGGTCTTTTAAAAAAGAATTGGAGTCGGGTGTGTTGGCACACTTTTGTGATCCCAGTACTTGGGAGGCTGAGACAGGAGGGTCGCAGGCTCACAGCCAGCCTCAGCTACTTAGGGAGGCCCACCACAACATAGTTAGACCCTGTTTCAAAATAAAGAATAAGATAGGGTTTGGGGTGTAGCTAAGAGGTAGAATGCTCCTGGGTTCAATCCTTAGTACTGAAAAAAAAAAAAAGAATTAGAATAAACAACAGCTAGCTGAAAGTCAATTGCCTTTATTGTTAGGTCAGTAGGCAAATATGCTCTTGGTGTAATGGGAGGTCGTACTACCCTGAAATGTTGCAAAACACAAATAATTCCACTTTTCCCAAATGAACAAGAAAGCTCAAGTTCAGTGAAGCAAAACTGCAAGCTTTTCAATTCACCTAAGCCTTATTCCATGACCCTGGCCAACTTTCTCCTCTGAGAACTCTCAACGTTCTCCTCTCCCTTAAAAATCTCCACTCTCCCCTCTCCCCTCTCCTCTCCCCTCTCTCCCCTCTCTCCTCTCTCCCCTCTCCCCTCTCCCCTCTCCCCTCTCCCCTCTCTCCTCTCTCCCTTCTCTCCTCTCTCCCCTCTCTCCTCTCCCCTCTCCCCTCTCTCCCCTCTCTCTTCTCCCCTCTCCTCTCTCCTCTCTCCCCTCTCTCTGGTATTGGGACATTCCACCTTTGAGCTATACACCCCAGCCCTTTTTCATTGTTTAATTTTAAAACAGAGGCTCAGTAAGTAGCTTCACCAAGCCCAGCTTTGCAGAAACTGCTTTTAATTCTTGCTGGCTTGTTTTCTCAACAGACCGTCATTCCCTAGAAAGGCCCTGTCCAATTGTGTATCTCTTCTGTCAACTCCTAAAAGAAATGCCCTTTGAAGACATCTAATCCAAAACTATTTCCTTTAAAAATCTCTCTATATTATTTTTCTCATGCAGGTAATACAAACAGCAAGGACTGGAAACTGTCAGCAAAATTCATTTTCTCCTTCTTCTTTGGCAGAGGGCTGTAGCTGGTCAGGTAGACGCCATAAAGGTTTGGTTTCGACCCTGCCTTGCAGCAGCAGTGGGTACAGCTGCACCGCAGCCTAGGGACGGTAGGGGCTGCGTCCAGGGACGGTAGGGGCTGCGTCCAGGGACGGTAGGGGGCTGCGTCCAGGGACGGTAGGGGCTGCGTCCAGGGACGGTAGGGGGCTGTGTCCCTGCCTAGGGCCGGCAGCGGGAGGGCCTCGAGCACCTGGGGACCAGGCACTTGGGCCGGCCAGTGCGCCTCCTCCTCCGGTCAGCTGTGGCCACACAGGCGCTGGGCAGCGGAGGGGCCTCAGGCTGGAAGGAACCTGGTCCATGCATATCTGAGTGGAAAAGAGCCTGCCTGAAGTCACGATCGCCTTCCAGGTCTTAGTGGAGACCAAGAGAAACCACGTGAGGCAGAAGGAAGCCACCCTGGCTCCTGGCGTCCCCAACCAGCCACTACTGATATTTAGGGAGAGTTCCTTCTAGACTTTTCTCCAGGCCGACGTAAAACCCACACATGTATATTTTTCTATAGAAATAAGACCGCCCTGGTGCATCATCTCCCTTGCTTAATATCATCTATTTAATATGTTGATATTTTAAAAATAAAAAATACATATCTACTGGCTAATTTAATGCCTATATTATTAAACTATTATATTACTATATTAAAATAGGCATTAAATTATATTATTATAGGCATCCCATTGCTTGGATCTACTAGAATTTTTGTTTGTTTTTGGAACAGGATTGAACCCAGGGGCAGTCTACCTCCCAGCTACAACCTCAGCCCGATTTTTTATTCTTTATTTTGAAACAGGGTCTCACTAGGTTGCAGAGGGCCTCACTAAGTAGCTGAGGCTGGCCGCGAACCTGTGATCCTCCTGTCTCAGCCTCCCAAGTACTCCCAAGTTTGCACCACCACCCCCAGCTTAGAATTTTTTAACTAATTTTTATAGTTGGACTTTTTTCTTTTTAGAATTCAGACATAAAAGACACATAAATGACAGAGAACATTCATGCATGTAAATTTGTAGACACTCAACAAATTGTTTTATCTGGTAGGTCTCTAGTCTCTTTTGAGGAGTTTCTCTATTTTTTTTTTTTTTTTTTTTTTTTTTGTACTGGGGATTGAAGCCAGGGACATTCTACCACTGAGCTACACCTTCAACCCTATCATTATTTTTTATTTTTTTTTTGGTACTGGGGGTGGAACCCAGGGGCTTTTCTACCTCTAGGCTATATTCCCAGACCTATTTTATACTTTATTTGGAAACAGGGTCTCACTAACTTGCCGAGAGCCTCACTAAGTAGCCGAGGCTGGCTTCGAACCTGTGCGATCCTCCTGTCTCAGCCTCCCAAGCACTGGGATTACAAATGTGCGCCACAACGCCCAGCCCCAACCCTATTATTTTTTAGTTTTTAAACAGTCTCAGTAAGTTGCTAGGGTCTCCCTAAAATTGCCGAGGCTGGCCTCGATTCTGTGATCCTCCTGTTCCGGCCTTCCAAGTACAGAGGTTACAGAAGTGCCCTACCACACCCAGATGCGGGTTCTCTAATCCTAATACCCCTTTGCAAACAAAGAGGCCCCCTCTTTCTAGGCACCTGTTCGAGAGAGATCTGCAAGGACACCTTCGTTACTGTATTTCGGATGGATTCCCATCTCTGCTTCATCGTCCACTGACAGCCCGGAAACCCAGCTTGTCAGTGCTAGGAGGAGCAAGAGGTCCCCTCGGCGCACGGCGGTCTCCGGCCCCGGCTACGGCGCGGCCCTGGTGGTTAATGCGTACACAAGGGGAGCTGTAGAGGCCTCGCTGCCTGCCGACAAGCTTCATCTACCTCTGTGTTGCCAATTACTTGTTCAACAAAGCTGTTACTTTTTTGGATATGATAAATAATTCAGGGAAAGTCATTCTGAATCCTCTGACATCTGTTGCTTGCATGACTCTGAATTATTCATCAGGGCGCATAGACAGTATTAATTAAAGAAAAGTACCAAGGCAAACCATTGAAATAGAAATGAACGTTGCCGGAGAAAAATGCCTTCACTCCAGATGCGCTCCATGTGTCACCGACAAACACCTCAAAGAACACGCCGGCATCTTAAGGTCCATCCACTTAGAAACTGGCAGGCGGGAGAGAACGCTGAGCGTTGTTTTATATTTCCGATTTTATTTTATTTTTTTCTTTTCCCCTTTAGGAAATAAAAGTTAGGAGCCAGGCGTGGTGACCCACACCTGTAATCCCAATACCTGGGAGGCTGAGACAGGAGGACTGCAGGTCGGAGGCCAGACTCAGCAACTTAGACTCTCAGCAACCTAGCAAGATCCTGTTTCAAAACAAAATATAAAAAGGGCTGGAGGGTGTAGCTCAGAGGTAGAATGCCCCTGGGTACAATCCCAGTGCTTATGAATAAATAAAAGAAGTTACAGTCTTTGATTTGGTCTCTTCCTGTGTTCTATTTGTTTGTTCTTGGTTCAGAGGAGCGTTATAGGATTTAAAGAGAAAGAAAATCTCCTTTTTTTGTACTAGGGATTAAACCTAGGGGCATTCTACCTCCAAACTATACCCCAGACCTTTTTTATTTTTTGTTTTGAAACAGGATCTCGCTAGGTTAGTGAGAGTCTCAATAGGTTGCCGAGGCTGGCCTCCAACCTGCAATCCTCCTGTCTCAGCCTCCCAAGTACTGGGATTCCATGTAGGCACCACCACTCCCGGCTAGAAAGAAAGTCTTCTAAGTGAGGTTCCAAAGAATCACAAGAATGAGTATCAGGAATCAAATCGTCACGCTCTCGTTGGTAAACAGAGATTCAGATATTAATGGAAGCCATTTTTTAATGGCTCGATAGTATAGCTAATGATTTATTTCCATGACAACTTTGGGTGCGTCCTTTGGTTTTCCTGGTAAAGCGCAAAAGAGAAAAACCTTCGGCCAGCCACCTAGCCCACAGCCGGCTGATGGGGACTCATTCCATCCCTCCCTGGGCCCTTGTTCTCGGCAGAGGAGGGCTCCTGGGAGTGTGGAGGGAGAGTGTGAACTAACAGAATGTGCTAAAGAGTTAACACAGCACTGTTGATAAACAGCCTGCAGAGGGGGCCGGGCTTCCAGAGCTGGGGGGCCTCTGCTGCAAGGCACCACGGGGGATCTCTGGGCACACGCTGAAGGTGGTTGGAGGTTTGCAGAGAACCCATTTTGTTGTGTGGCCCTGGTGAATAACTCAACCCAAGTAACCGGGCCTGCTCCCTCTGCTCGGAGGCGGCAGCTGCCAAGGTTGCTGCGGGCAACAGAAGAGAAGCGCTGGGGACAGGAGGGCGGCGAGGAGAGAGGCCGGAGCAGGAAGGAATAAACAGTGTGTTGGAGAAATCCGCCGGCCCAGTTTGAGGTCCTTTGGAAACCTCTGAATTCAGTTCAGCGGAATGGTGGCAGGCCTGGCAGGGTCTTGGGACCTGTGGCGATGAAGGAATGGCTTCTGTGCATGGAACTAGCACCCCAGTCTCTCCAGGTGGGGTCCTCAGAGACCTCCCAAAGCTTCCAGAGGAAAGGGAGCCACAGAAACCCTTTCTAGGTGACATCCTTTCAAGTGATTTCACCAAGGGGGACAAGCCTCCAGTCTCTCAAAGTTTGGTCTGTTTTCCTTTGGGGAGAAAGTTTGGAAGCTGTACGGGAGATCAGGAGACGGATAGAGGGGAGCTGGGAAGAAGAAACGGAAAAAGGAAATCGCTCTGCCCTCCCTCTCAGAAGGCCCTTCATCAAAGAAGGCTTGTTGCTGGGAGGCAGAGAGGGGTGGAAGAGACGGCAAGGCCTGGCTTCCCAAAAAGCACTCGAACAGGGCCCGCTGTGCCTCTCTTAGGCACTCCCCGAAAGGAAACTTCAGATTTAGAGAAGGTCGACTGGCTCTCATACCGCACTGGAGTTCAAGCAACGAACTCAAAAGATCTCTTTGGGGAAGACAGGGCTGGACTTTACCGGGGAAGGGTGCTGCCTGGCAGAGGGATCTCGCCACTGGATCCCAGCCCAGCTGGGATGAAGCTCAAATACCTCGCCCAGCGCCTCCTCGGTGCCCAGGCAGCTTACTTTCACTCAAATATTCAAAAACAAACATGAACTGAAAGCACCTTTTTTTTTTTTTTTTTTTTTTTTGCGGTACTGTGGATGGAACCCAGGGACATTCTACCTCCGAGCTACGCCCCCAGCCCAACTTTTTATTCTTTATTTTGAAACAGGGTCTGAGTTGCAGAGGGCCTCACTAAGTAGCTGAAGCTGTCCTCAAAGCGCAATCCTCCTGTCTCAGCCTCCCAAGTACTGGGATTACAAGTGTGCGCCACCATGGCCAGCAGTACCTTCGATTTAGAAGAGAAAAAAGAAGAATTCAGTGCCTCCCAGTTTGCCAGGACTGAACTGGAGACAATGTGAGAGTCATGGGAGCTGCGCCCCTCGTGGAGGGCTCCACGCTTCCTCTCACCAGGAGGAACCTGGAGGCCGGCGCCCACAGCCCGGCTGGGGGACTGCGCAGTGCTGCCCCCAGGAACTGGGGCTGCGGGACACGTCACTGCTAGGGAGGAAGAGGAGGGGAGATCCCGCATCCATCAGAGACACAGAGAGCTCACAGGGCCTCCAAGGAGACCCTCCAAACCAGGCCTTGCATGCAGCCTGGATGGGGAAATGAAACAAGTCTGGGCTCTGAGGCAACACCCCGTGTTTCCAAGCTTCGCTGAGCCCCAGAATCATCTGAGAATCTTGTTACAATGCAGGTTCTGACTTAGAAAGTCTGGGGTCGGAGCTGAGACTCAGCACTCTTTTTCTTTTTTTGGGGGGGTGTACTGGGAATTAAACCCCAGAGGCATTCTACCTCTGAACTACACCCCCAGCCCTTTTTGTTTTTTATTATGAAACAGGGTCTCGTTAGGTTGTTGAGGCTGGCCTTGAACCCGGGAGCCTCCTGTGTCAGCCTTGTGAGCCCTAGGATTACAGGCATGCGCCGCTGCGCCCCACTCTGCAAATCTGTGTTACTAATATGTTCCAGGTCCGGCTGCTCCACGGACCATACCTTGAGCAGCAACACTTGGATCCAGTTATAACCATGGGTCTAGAAAGGAACAAAACAGAAAACCAAAAAACAAAAACCCGTGACCAGGCCCCAGGGGAGCCCACTTAAATCAGTGTCTCTGGCAGTGGGGCCCGAATCCTCTGAGATTGTGATGTGTAGCCAGGGTTGCGGAGCCACTGGCTGGATTGATTCTGGTCTTCACTGTCAACTAGACATAGGGGTCTACGAAGCTTAGCCTCTGGGAACCTCAGTTTTGCCACCAGAAACATGGGGATTTAGGTGTGGTGGTGCGTGCCTGCAAGCCCAGTACTTGGGAGGCTAAGAGAGGAGGATTGAAGGTTTGAGGCCAGCTTCAGCAAATTAGCAAGGTCCCTCAACCACTTAGCGAAATCTTGTTTAAAAATAAAATAGGGCTGGGGCTGTAGTTCAGAGGTAGAAGGCCCCTGGGTTAAACCTCCAGTACCAAGGGAAGAAAATAAAAAGAAACATGAGGATACACTGGCCTGAATGGATTAGTATCATGGGAACCAATGTACAGTGCTTGAAAGCCCTTTGAGAGAAAATAGAACAGTGTCTTTGTCTCTTTGATCAGAGGGAGAAGTTAATTGTGTCCCTTAATAATCAACATCATGACTGCAGAAGACACCATGTTTTTTGAGTTTAGAAAGTTCTCTGTTGCTCTCTGTCAATTCCCAGAAGCCCAATTTCTTAACTGACAATTGGCTCCTAAATGGATTTCAGGCCCCAAAGGCTTGCTAGTCAGTATCCTGAAAAGTCCTAAAATCATCCTCTGCCCTTCCGCTCCTCCCCAGTCCTGCCAATCCTGGGCTCCCAGGCAGGAAGAGGGCTTCAGGCTGCCAACTTGTCAACTTTCTGTGCGATCCACAAAGCTACAACACAGCAAAGCGCCTCCGTTCTGCCGGCCGCCGACAGATGGCATCTGCGGCCGGGCAAGGCGGCCTGGGCTTCGGCCTCGGCCGGCCCTTAATCTCTGTCACTTTTGCAAGGTTTGAAATGGCAAGTCGTGTAACAACTTATCGAAGTTGGGGGGACACAAAGGGCTAAAATGCAAGGGTCTTTGGAATAATGATATGGGAACTGTAAAAGGAGTCAAGTCCCCAGGGCCCCCCAGTTCGCCTGGGAAAGGACTTCACCGGGGACCAGTGCGCACTCAGCTGGGTGTTGGACTGAGCATACCGTGGCCTGCAGAAACCCACCTGTGTCCCCAACTGTCATAACAGCCGGGCTGCTTCTCACGGCCCGCACCGGAACCGCAGAGAAAGCAAAACATCCCGCCGACACGACACGAGATGAAGTCAGCAACACCGCTGCCCCTTTTGAACCCTCGCAGGGCCTCCTCGAACTAGAGCTCTGCTTCCTCCCGCTGCACCTGGCTCCTGCACTGAGAGGCCCATTAGTAGCAGCCAGTGAGAATGCAGGGCCTTCCCTGCCCCAGGAGCAGCTTGGTTCTTCCTGCAGGAAATAGCCATGGCCGGCCTTTCAAAGGCAATGGTCAGGGATCGTGTGGATGGGCCGGGGTTGTTATTATTATTTTATTTTTATTTGGTACTAGGGATTCAATGCCAAGGACATTCTATCTCCCAGCTATACCCCCCAGCCCATTTATTTATTTTACTTATTTGTTTTACTTATTTTGGGTGGCATTCTACTTCTGAACCACACCCCCAGCCCTGTCTTTTTATTTTGAAACAGGGTCTCACTAAGTTGCAGAGGAGGGCCTCACTAAATTGCTGCGGCTGGCCTTGAACCTGTGATACCTCCTGTCTCAGCCTCTCAGGTAGTGAGATTACAAGCGTATGCCACCACACGCCTGGCTTTTAAAACAGAACAAAACAGGGTCTAAGTTGCTGAGGCTGGCTTGAGCCTGCCATCCTCCTGTCTCAGCCTCCCAATACACCTGGCTGTGTACATGGCTCTAGGTCGGTGGTTCTCAGCATGGAGGACATTGCTCCGGGGGACACGAGGCACTCTCTGAAGACATCTTGGGGGACACTGCTGGGTGGAAGGGAGAGGATGCCCCTGGCAGCTAGGAGGGACAGGCCAAGGATGCCGTCAAACCTCCTCCAGTGGGCAAGACAGCCCCGCCACAATTTATGCGGCCAGATGTCAACAGCACTAATATTGAGAAATGCTGCTCTAGGGGCCAGAAATTTTGGCCAGTACAATGACAATTCCAAAGTCAATTTCCATTGTCATCACAGAATACAGGGTGACCACGGTGACAAAAGCTAATTCATGGGAGCGCTGTCCAGTTCTCCTTCCTGCCGTGGACGGGGACCCCTTCCCAGCATTCTTCATGCCTGCTTTTGGGGTCTGTGGCCCTTGCTTTGCTCGTCCCCCCTTTCTGTTCTGGGGTTTTTGTTTGTTTGTTTGTTTGTTTGTTTGTTTTGGTGCTGGAGATTGAACCCAGGGGCATCCTACCTCTGAGCTACACCTCTACACCTATTTTACTTTTTATTTGGAAACAGGGTCTTATTAAGTTGCTGAGGGTCTTGTTAAGAAGTTGCTGAGCATGGTCTCAAACCTTCTATCCTCCTGTCTCAGCCTCCCAGGAACTGGGATTACAGGAGTGGGACGCCACGCCTGGCCTATCTCATTTTTGCAGATTTTCTCAGGCCTTCGCTTCCTCCCCCTCTCCCTCTTCCTGATTTGCAGGGGCTGTTTTCCTATTTTAAACTGTTTTAAACTGCCTCTCAAAAACAAACAAACAAAAAAAAACTTCCCCTGATCCTGGTGTGGTGTCACACGCTAAGCCCAGTTCTTGGGAGGGTGAGACAGGAAAGATGGCAGGCTCAAGCCAACCTCGGCAACTTAGTGACACCTGTTTGTTTTTGTTTTGCTTTTTAAAGCCAGGCATGGTGGTGCACGCTTGTAATCCCAGTATTTGGGAGGCTGAGACAGAAAGATCACAGGTTCGAGACCAGCCTCAGCAATTTAGTGAGACCTGCAGCAACTTAGTGAGACCCTGTTTAAAAAATAAAAAGAAAATAGGCCTGGGTAGAATTCATTCAGAGGTAGAATGTTCTTGGGCTCAATCCCCAGTACCAGCAAAAACAAAAACAAAAACAAAAAACCGTCCTCTCACTTAAAAGTCCAAACTGATATAAATAAATGATTGGATAAATAAATAAATGAAGGAAAAGGGAAGAATTCCATGTCGTAAACATAGAAGGATTGAGAGAAACAGAAAGTCACTAGGAAAGCCATACAGTAATAATGGCTGCAGGCAAGAAGTGAGCAGATTTGGGGGGAAAAAGGATTCTCATTAGAATGACAGAGGCTTAAAGCATCTCTCCAGAGACACTACTCATTACTGGGGTCTTTTTGCTAGGTCTACAGATTCTTTGCAACTCATCTCTCTAAGAGGTAAAGCTTCATCGCCTTACTTTGCATGTGGGCAGGACTGACTCAAGAAATATATGTAAGGGGAATTAGACGTTACAGAGGCCATCTCTGACAGACGGCACCATGACCAAGTGACCAGGGCCAGCCTCGCCAGAGTTAGGCTAGGTTGATGTCCTGAACCCTGGTGTGATGTGAACAGGCCTTTCACCTCTTTAGTCTTCTTCCCCGAATTCAAACTCCAGTCTAATGATCAGAAAATAGCAAGCCGGGTGTAAAGGCACAGGCTTGCCATCCCAGTACTTGGGAAGGTGAGATAGGAGGATTGCAAATTCGAGGTCAGCCTCAGCAAATAGCGAGGCCCTGTTTCAAAATAAAAGTAAAAATGACCGGGGATGTAGCTCAGTGCTAGAGCCCTTTTGGGTTCAATCCCCAGTACACAGAGAAAGAGACAGAGACAGAACATCAAGCAAACCCAAATTGAGGGGCATTCTGTGTCAAAGTCATGAAAAATAAGAAGAGACAAAGAAATTGTCACAGTTTGGAGACACCAATGAGACATGAGGAGTTGCAATGTGGCATAGTAATTAGATCCTGGATCAAAAAGAGGACATTCGTGAAAAACTGGTGGAATCTGGGTAAGGTCTGGAGCTAAAAGTATTGTACAAATGTTAAATTTCTTGGTTTTGGTGTATGTATCATAATTATGTGCTGGGTGTGGTGGCGCACGCTTGTAATCCCAGTATTCGGGAGGCTGAGACAAGAGGATCACAGGTTCACGGCCAGCCTCAGCAACTTAGTGAGGCCCTCTGCAATTTAGTGAGATCCTGTTTCAAAATTAAAATGAAATAGGGCTGGGAGGCATAGCTCCAAGGTAGAATGCCTCTGAGTTCAATCCCTAGTGCCACAATAAATAAATAAACACATAAATAAGTAAATAATTATGATGAAAGTAATGTTAAAGAAAACAGTACGAAGTGAATATGGGAACTCTCTGTACTGTCTTTGCAATACTTTTATAAATCTAAAATTATTTGAACATGAAAAGCTTAAAACGAAAAAAATCTCAAATGAACTATTTGTTCACACAAAAACATGTACGTGGATGTTCACGTTAAACCTCAAAAACTGGAAATGACCCAAATGTCCATCAACTGCCAACTGAGAGAGACAGATGGTGGTACATCCATTCAGAGAAATACAACCAAGCAATAAAAAGAAACAAACTATGAGCCGGGCGTGGTGGCGCACGCTTGTAGTCCCCGCGCTTGGGAGGCTGAGACAGGAGGATCGCACAGGTTCGAAGCCAGCCTCAGCTACTTAGTGAGGCTCTCAGCAACTTAGTGAGACCCTGTTTCCAAATAAAAATATCCAATAGGTCTGGGAGTATAGCCCAGCCAGAGGTAGAAAGTCCCTGAGTTCCACCCCCAATACCACCAAAAATAAAAAATAATAAAACAATAAAAGACAAACATATCTGGTGTGTCAAGCCTTATATTAGACTGAGACAGGAGGATTGCGGTTCACGGCCAGCCTCAGCTACTTAGTGAGGCTCTCAGCAACTTAGTGAGACCCTGTTTCCAAATAAAATAGAAAATGGGTCTGGGAGTGTAGCCCGGAGGTAGAAAGCCTCTGGGTTCCACCCCCAGTACCACCAAAAAAAAAAAAGAAACAAACTACTGATGCATTCAACAAGGCGGCTGAGTTTCAAAAACATAAGCAGCAGCAAAGAAGTCAGACACAAGACTATCTCCGTATCATTCGGCCTATGTGGGCTCTAGCAGAGGCAAAACTTGCGTGAGGACAGAAACAGCCCGGCGGTGGCTGGGAGCTGGGGAGCGGGAATCGATGGCTCGCGATCACAGGAAGCTTTCAGAAGTGATGAAATGTTCCATACGTTGACAGCAGGGGTGGTTACGCGCCTTACACATTTGTTAGAATTTACCAAGTTGTACGACTAAAATCAGTGAATTCACTTAAAGAAGGTGTAAATTATATTCCATTAAGGACAGCATTTTTTTTTAATCTCCCAGACTCGCCGTTGCTTTGTTCAGATTCTCAGGAAGCTGAGCCTCTTTATAGCTTTTTGGTGCCGGAATCTCCTTCTGCCATTGGTGGCTTTTGTTCGGCTTTATTTTTCCGATTCTTCCTCTAAGGTCTTTCAACATGGGTGCAGAGAGGAAACCAGAGCAGAGGGGAGCAATTCGTCAACTCCATGGAGGAACCCTGGGTCCTGGATGAAGCGGAATCGCTGAGACGAGGCACCCAGAGAGAGAGGGTGGCCAGCCAGGCCACTCTACCAGCCCTTGACCTCAACTCCCATGAGTGTTACCACCGCCCTCCTGAGTGTGTCAGGGCTTCTCATTCACAGGCCAGGATCTTGTTAAAAAGCAGAGCATGGCCGGGCGTGGTGGCGCACGCTTGTGATCCCCGCGCTTGGGAGGCTGAGAGAGGAGGATCGCGCAGGTTCGAAGCCAGCCTCAGCTGGCTTAAGAGACCCTGTTTCCAAATAAAATACAAAATAGGTCTGGGAGTGTAGCCCGGAGGTAGAAGGCCCCTGGGTTCCATCCCTAGTACCACACACACACACACACACACAAAGCAGAGCATGGCCAGGTGTGGTGGCCCACGCTTGTGATCCCAGTACTTGGGAGAGTGAAACAGGAGGATTGCAAGTTTGCAGACAGCCTCAGCTACTTACTCAGTAAGGCCCTCTGCAACTGAGTGAGACACTGTTTCAAAATAAAGAATAAAAAATTGGGGTGTGGTGGTGCATGCTTGTCGCCCCCCCCCCCAGCTTGGGAGGCTGAGACAGGAGGATCGCACAGGTTCAAAGCCAGCCTCAGCAACTGAGTGATGCTCTCAGCAACTTAGTGAGACCCTGTTTCCAAATAAAGTATAAAAAATAGGTCTGGGAGTATAGCCCAGAGGTAGAAAGCCTCTGGGTTCCACCCCAGTACCACCAAAAAATAAAAAATAAAATATAAATAAATAAATAAATAAAATTGGGCTGGGGGTATAGCTCAGAGGTAGAATGCCTCTATGTTCAATCCGTAGTACCTCAAAAAAAAAAAAAAAGAATAAAAGAATAAAAAGCAGAGCCTAGTGCAGCAGGCTGGGCAGACGCTCTGGCTGAGGCCTGGAAGCTGCCCTGTGAGCCCAGGATTGGGAACACAGGGTGGGCTTTGTGTGCAAGGAGGCTGGCACTGGTCTTGCTTGGGAATAGAATTCTCAGTGACTCTAGAAGGTTCTAGAAGGTTCCCGAGCCACCCTGGGCCAACTGCAGTGATCCAGGAAATGGTACCAACAGAGGGGCAAACTACTAATGGTGCTGTGACCAGAGTTATATAGCTCTGTGGCCTGAAGGTGACAAGCCCCAAGGAAAGGTGTGGTCTAGACGGTCTCCCGGATTCCAGCCTCTTGCCTCCTCTTCGTCCTCTCCCTGTCCTCTCTAGGATGCCCCCTGGTCATGTCTGCACCATCACCTCCCCAAGTGGCTCCAAAGCTGGCACAATGCTGCACCTCTGGCCCCTGCATTTTTATTTTTTGTGGTACTGGGAATTGAACCCAGAGGTACCTCCAAGTCACACCCCCAGTCCTATTTTATTTTAATTTTTTATTTTGAAGCAGTGTCTCACTAAGTTGCGGAGGGCCTAAGTAGCTGAGGCCGGCCGTGAACCTACGACTCTCCTGTCTCAGCCTCCCAAGTACTGGGATTACAATGTGCACCATCACGCCCGGTTTTCTGACCCCCATATCGCTAAAAGCTGGAGATGTTTTTAGACCTGCTACTGAACCTGCAATGGGCTGCAACCCAAACAGACCTTGAGCATTCTCCTCCCCACTGGGGGCTGTGCTGGACAAGCTCCACAGCTCTCCCCTAAACACTGCCTGACAACCGAGAGCGAGGAGTGGTCCCCTCTCATGGTCTTCTTTACTTTCTGGAGTTTCTTTTGGTATGTGTATGGGGGTGGGTATGGGGATCGAACCCAGAAGCGCTCTACCACTAAACTATACCCTTGCCCTTTTCTTTTCTTTTTTGGAGACAAGGTCACACAAAGTTGCCCAAGCTGGCCTTGAACCAGTGATCCTCCTGCCACAGTCTCCCAAATCCTGGGATTAAAGCCAGGAATTCTCACTGTTGTCCCCGCTTGGTTCCCGTCTTAACGGCTATCCCACATACCATCAACTGCAGATAGTATGAGTTGTCAACATCAATCTCCCTCACAGGTCAACAAATGGACAGGGGCCCTCTCTGTCCAGTGCTCAGATCCTACCTGCCAGCACTGAGCGCAGGACCCGGCCCAAGATGCAAGACCTGCCGTGACGGCCCAGGAACCCGGCTCGCCTCTGATTAGGAGCCGGCGCACATAGGTGGTCAGGTCCAACTCCACCAGGCACTGCGCTCATGCCTGTAATCCCAGCTGCTCAGAGGCTAGGCAGGAGAACCAAAAATCCCAGGCCAACCTGGGCAATGTAGTGAGACTTTGTTTCAAAATTAAAAAAAAAAAAAAAAAAGCCAGGCATGATGGCCCACGCTTGTAATCCCCGCGCTTGGGAGGCTGAGACAGGAGGATCGCACGGGTTCGAAGCCAGCCTCAGCTACTGAGTGAGGCTCTCAGCAACTTAGTGAGACCCTGTTTCCAAATAAAATATAAAATAAATCTGGGAGTATAGCCTAGAGGTAGAAATTCCCTGGGTTCCACCCCCAGTAACACACACACACACACACACACACACACACACTCACAAAATTTTTTAAAGGCTATCTCAGATATCTAAAATGTCTTTGTTTACCTTTTATTGTTTTTTTTTATTTTTTTGCTGGTACTAGAGATTGAACCCAGGGATAATCTATCACTGATCTACACCCCCCCCCAGCCATATATATTATATATATAAATATATATTATATATATTATATATTATATATATTATATATTATATATATGATATATATAATATATAATATATATGATATATATAATATATAATATATATATATTTTTTTTTTCTTTGAGACAGGCTCTCGCTAAGTTACTACACACCGGCCTTGAACCTGAGATCCCCATCTCAGCCTCCCAAGCACCGGGATTACAGCGGTGCGCCACGGCATCTGGCTTATTTACTGACTTTTTATCTCTGTCCTAGGGTAGCTTTCTATTTAGAACACCAGGCTGGCCTCTTCTGGGGTTACCCTGAGTAACCATCACTTGTGGGACAAACCTGTTCGGGACACAAGCAAAGCAGAGCGCATTAGATTCCTAAAGGCACAGATTGCTTAGTTCGGCAAGAGAGCAGGACCCGGTTCCAAGACTCACGCTGAACTTTGTAACCAGCACTCGGTCACCAAGCAGGGCCTTTCAAAAGCCTCTGACAGCTTTCATTTACTTAATACCCCAATCCCTCCAGGCCAGAAGATGAAAAAGGGCGCAGGTGAACTCTTTCTCCGCAGTCCACATCGTCGCCCTCCCCAAATCTTGTAGCTGAAAAGAAATTTGAGTTCAGAAATCCCGTCTCCTAGGCGGCTCGGAGCCCTTTTCAGCTAACAGAACAAAAGCAGACTCAAGAAGGATCCGGCCCGAGAATGCCGGGTTGGGATTTTGCAAAAAGTAAGGTCAAAGCCTGGTTAGTAAGAGGAGCATACTTTTCTAAAGAGCAGTTTGGTTGCAAGATTATTTGGTAGGGCAGAAAAGTAATTCTCGTGCTGAGGCCCATTTGCCTTCTGTGGGCTCCAGAAGGCAGAGCTGGATTAAGGCTTTTGTCACCTCCAGTCCGGCACCAGGGCCCGCCGTGCCTCCCCCAACCCCCAGTGGGCCCCACTCAAGCCACACACGCAGAAGAATAAGTGTCTGACCCTCCTTTCCTCTGTGTCCAGGTGTGGGGTGTGTGTGTGTGTGTTGTACTGGGAAGAGCTACAGTCCCAGCCTTATTTTACTTGTTACTTTACAACAGTCTTGCTAGGTTGACCAGAGACTCCATACTTGCTGAGGCTGTCCTTGAACCTATGATCCTCCTGTTTCAGCCTCCCAAGTACTGGGATTACAGGTGCACACCCCCACGCTGGGCCTGGAGAGGAGTTTTCCAAGGAGAGGGATGACCACCTTAAATGTGGAAACCAAAAGGCACTGTTTGTTTTGTTTTGTTTTTGTGGTACTGAGGAGTAATTCTAGGAGCGTTCTATCTCTGAACTATACCCAGCCCTTGTTTATTTTGAAACAGGGCCTCAATGAACTGCAGAAGACCTGAGTTGCTGAGGCTGGCCTCCAACCTGAGATCCTCCACTCTCGGCCTCCCAAGTAAGCAGGGCACTTTGAAGAGGGTCGCCTGCAGGATTGGTGAGCTGTGATAAACAGGATGAGCCAGCCGGGTGTTGTGGTGGCGCCTGTAATCCCAGGGTTTGGGAGGCTGAGACAGGAGGATCACAGGGTCACGATCGGCCTCAGCAACTCTGAGATTCTCAGCCACTTAGCAAGACCTGTTTTAGAAAGAAGTAAAGGAATGCCCCAAGAACACCTGCCTGCTTTCTCAGGACAGCCACCCCGCCCCGCCCCCAGCCCCATAATCTCCCTGAGAATCCCTGAACTCCGGGACACCTGGCCCCAAACCCTGGGAGTTCCGTTACCACGCAGTTCTGGAGCACCTGGTAGATCCTGGAAAGAGAATTTCCAGTTTGAGGCCTCCGGCACTCCCCTGAGGACTCGGACCCCAGCCCCTCGGGCGCCCCAAACACCAGGAACGAAGTTCCTTCCCCTGTTCTGCCTCGCACAGACTGGGGAGAGGACACAGAGAGGCTCTGACCATCTTCTAGAAGGGTCCCATAAGAAAAGTCTGATTTTGCTAGTTCCTGGATACCCAGACCCCAATTTAGGAGCAGCTCAACACTGGCAGGTCAGACCTCCTGGGTCACTTACAAGGTGGGAAGAGTTAGGTCAATCTGCAAGTCAGCTTGTCTGTCTGTCTGTCTGTCTGTCTGTCTGTCTGTCTCTCTCTCTCTCTCTGGTATTGTAGATTGAATCCTAGGGGTATTCTAACCCTGAGCTACACTCCAGCCTTATTTTATTTTTTTACTTTGAAACCACGGTGTTACAAAATGGCTAAGGCTGGCTTCGAACCTACCATCCTCTTGTCTCGGCTCCCAAACACTGGGATTACAAGTGTGAGCTACCACACCGAGCTTTACTGAGTCTCTCAACCGGGTGCTTTTGGGGGTTCCCGTAGGCACTACCATCACGGCACTCTCTCTCCTTAGGGCTTCTTCTATTTTTTTTTCTTTTTGGTGGTACTCTGGGCTATACTCCCAGACCTGTTTTATATTTTATTTGGAAATAGGGTCTCACTAAGTTGCTGAGAGCCTCACTAAGTAGCTGAGGCTGGCTTCAAACCTGTTCGATCCTCCTGTCTCAGCCTCCCAAGCGTGGGGATTACAAGCCTGCGCCACCACGCCCGGCTTCCTTAGGGCTTCTAAGACTGTCCTCTGAGCTGGGGTGTGCCTCAGGGGCAACGTGCTTTATTAGCATGTGCCAAGCCCTGAGTTCCTTCCCCAGCACCAAATAAAAATCATAGTTTCACAGAAAGTAGACCCACAATGCAAAGCACACCTCAGCCTGTGACCTAGATAGCAGTAACTTGTTAGTCAAAATAACTTCATTCTGGCCAGGCATGGTAGCACATGCTTGGAATCCCAGTAGCTGGAAGGGTAAGACAGGAGAATTATAGGTTCAAGGTCAGCTTCAGCAAGTAGTGAGACTCTTAGCACCATAGTGAAGCTCTGTTCCAAAAAAAAAAAAAAAAATGGGAGTGTAGCTCAGAGTTAGAAGGCCCCTGAGTTCAATCCCCAGTAAAACACACACACACACACACACACACACACACACACACACACACACACACCTTGATTCTTTGGCAAAATGTCTTAAAAGTTGTAAAATAAGGGTCACAAACTGCCCAAGAGTTTCATTAAACTCATGACACCCCGCTTCTTTTGTGCAATGTTAAACTAGCTTTTTAAGTGAGCTCTCATAAGTCTCCGCGGGGTCCACTGCACTTCAGGGGCTGAGTCACGACGACGTTCAAAGATTCCCGTGGGCCTAGTCCTGAGAGTCCGGTTCCCTTTTACCAGTTCCCTTTTCTGACTTCCTTTTGGAGCTCACCGGCCTATGAGTCCTCGAGGACTAGAAAAACCAATGAATTAATCAAAGGGAAAATGTTCTGTTTCCCCCGTTTAGAAATTCGTTGAAATATAGATGAAGCCCATCGTGAGCAGCAGGACGTTCTGAGAAAGCCATCAGCCTAAATGGCGTTATGAATAACTATTATGTTAGGAGCGCAGCACATCTTACAGTGGGGCTAGATGAACCATCACGACACCGAGGACACTGGGAAGCACATGGGCAGAATTCGGGTCTCTACGTTCTTCTGTTTATGGGATGTGTAAAATATCTTCTCATTTTTACCACTGTAGCCACACCGGGCAGCCTCTCCTGATATCACTGATGATTCTCGACCCTAAGACTGAAAACTTTCTGGAAATTACATTTGCTTCTTCAGACCTCTGATGTCCCGTGTAAAACAAAAAGGGATCGTACCACAAAGTCGACTTCCCGCCTCGCCTGTAAGAACTGGTGGTTTGGGTTCAGGGAATGCTGAATTGATGCTGCCACAAACGCATATTATGGAAATACAGTCCATGAGTTAAGGGCTAAATCAGTATTGCAAATAAGTAGTACAATTTTTTTTAAATTAACTGAGCCAGGTATGGAGGTGCACACCTGTAATCCCAATACTCGGTAGGCTGAGATAGGAGGATCTCAGGTTTCAGGACAGCCTCAGAAACTTAGTGATACCCTGGTTCAAAAAAACAAAAAGTAAAAAGGGTTAGGGTTGTGACTTGGAGACAGAATGCTCCTGGTAAGAATTCAATCCCCATAACCTCAAAAAAGATTAACAAAAATCAAGCTTTTAATTCTCACTACCTGCCCATCAGAGGTACAAAGGAAAAAAAATACTATCATAGAATTCATTTCTCTTATAAATTGCTACTTGGTATGCAGAAGTATTTATAAGTCTGCATTACTACAGGATGCTTTATGGTTTTAAATAATACAAATACTAAGTATCATTAGTATATTATATATGCATACACTATGTATAAACATAACCCGTTTATTCATATATGATTAGTGACCAAACTAAATGAACTTTTTAGACTTTTAGTTATCAAATAAAATATCATTACTTCATGTAAATAATTTCTCTGGCTCCTCATTTGCATGAAAATAGTATCTCTTTCTAGCATAAAATATGCTCGGAAAATGCCTACTATGTAATGTTCTGGTCTAGATCATCATACCTTAAGTACACAATAGAAAAAAGAAAGCTCATAGCCAAGTCCACTCCTAAAATAAATAGGACGCCCTTTCTGACCAAAAGGCCAAACAACGATATGCAACCAAGACAGCCACCAACGCGGTTTTCTTTCAACTCAAGAGGTATGTTGTGAAGGTGAACGGGACGTTCGTTGGTTACCCGGGAGACAAAAACAGGGACCTCCCGGAAACAGCGATGCTGAGACAGCCAGGCTGCGAGGCTGGCCGCAGACTGACTGGCTCTGTGACCCTGAGTGAGCCCCGGGCCGCCTTCAACCTACAGAGTCCTTGTCTAGAACGTCAGGACACCGATCGAAGGGTCTAAGGCCCATGCCAGTTCACCATTCTGAGAGAGAGAGAGAGAGACAGAGAGACAGAGAGAGACAGAGAGAGACAGAGAGAGAGAGACAGAGACTAGATGGAAGCGTGGAACCTGGGGGCATTCTGCTTCTCAGTTACACCCTCATACCTATTTTATTTTTTATTTTGAAGCTGGGTCTCGCCAAGTTGCCGAGGGGCTCACTGATTTGTTAAGGCTGGCTTTGAACCTGCGATCCTCATGTCTCCCAAGGCTGTGGGCCCGGAAAAGTTTCACATTATCATTCTCGAGCACACTCAGATGGGGAAAAACAGGAAAGCCGCGTCCTGTGCTAAGCATGCGGTCCCCTGGAGGGAACGGAAACCCCTGTTTGATTACTTTCCGCAGGGTGCTCGCTATCTTTCATCGACCAGATAAAGACCAGAAGGACTCAGGCACTCGCCCGGGCCTGCACTGTCATCGTGCGCAGCTCTCCTGGGACTTATTATCTATCTGACTCAAGGAGGAAGGTTCTAGAAGCATTTCCAAACTTAGAGAATAGGTTCTCTTTTCTTCCACACAGTGGAAGGCAGAAGGGGCGCGAGTTCTGAGCACTGGAACTTGAGTTAGGAAGGAAGCATGGTGCCCCGCACCGAGGGGGAGGACAGCCACCACCTTATGCTTCCTGGACGCCTCTGAGCAACAGAGCCACAGCGCAGGCCCGCGGCTGACAGCGAAGGCACGGAAAGGGACACGCGCTCACTCTGACAGGCAATTCCGAGTGCAGAGCACCTGCCCCAGGTAATAAATCACCTCACTTATCTTCTTAGCAGAGCGCGGCGGATCATACCCATACATCACTTCAACCTCTCTTTTCTGTCTTGTTGACAAAGGACAAATTGAGAAAGATGGTGGGAAAGGTAGAAGAAAGAAGGGAGGAAAAAAATAAATAAAAACAGAAGCGCTCTGGTCCCAAACTATGCAGTTAAAAAAGAAAAAGAAAAAGAAAGAAAGAAAAATCACAAAGCAAGCCCAGTGCAGTGGTGCAGGCCTGTAATCCCAGTATTTGAGAGATTAGGAAGATCACAGGTTCCAGACCAGTCTCAAAAACTTGTGAGACCTTGTTTGAAAATTTACAAATAAAAAGGGCTGGGAGGTGGTTTAGAGGAAGGATATCCCTGGGTTCAATCCCCAATACCAAAATAAAAAAAGAGGATTTTCTGGGGGGAAGGGATGGTGCTGGGTTGAATCCAGGGGCTTTCTACCTCTGAGCTATGCCCCCAGCACTTTTTATTTGGAAACAGAGTCTCGCTAAATTGCCCAGGCTGGCCTTGAATCTGAAATTCTCGTCTCAGCCTCCCAAGTACTGGGATTACAAGTTATGCACCACTGCACCCTGGTTCAAAGGGAGGATTGATAGAACACAGTTCAGTAAAGAACAGGAAGGGAGAGAAAGAAACATGGGGAAGAGAAAGCATGAAACAAGATACACAATTAAAAAATACAACAATTATCATAAATGCAAATACTAAAATATTTGCTTTAAACAACTTAGACAGGATTTTTAAAATTAAGCTATATGCTTAATATTACATGGAAAATGAATTATCTAAAATATGGTGTTGGGTGTGGTGGCACACACCTGTAATCCCAGTATTTGGGAGGCTGAAACAAGATCACAGGTTCAAGGCCAGTCTCAGCAACTTGGTGAGACCCTCGGTAACTTAACAAGACACTGTTTCAAAATAAAAAATAAAACAGGGCTGGGGTTAGGGCTCAGAGAAAGAACGCCCCCTGTATTTAATCCCCAGTACTCCAAAATAAGTAAAAAAGATAAAATGTGACATAGAAAAGTCAAAAGTAATTGCAAATTACTATATACTATACAAATACATATACTATACAAATGCTTGATCAAGAGGAGAAAAGACAGCGGGGCGTGGTGGCACACCCTTGTAATCCCAGCATTTGGGAGGCTGGACAGCCTCAGCTACTTAGTGAGGCCCTTTGTTACCCAGTGAGACTCTGTTTCAAAATAAAGAATAAAAAAGTTGGGCTGGGTATAGCTCAGAGGTAGAATGCCCCTAGGTTCCATCCCCAGTATCAAAAAAAAAAAAAAAAAAAAAAAAAAAAAAAGCTAGTATTGCTGTATTAACGTCATCAACACAGCCCACAGTGAGACACCGCACTTAGCATCGCCTCCTTACTGGCCCTTACTAGCTAAACCCGTAATTTAGCCACGGGGCCAGTTTCCTCATCTGTAAAGTGGGACAACAATAATAGAATCTACAACAGGTTTTTCTTAAAATAACAAAAGTAAATAGGCAAATGTTAACACCTGTTTAAGCTTTCTGGTGGGTAAGTCCCATTAGTGTTGGTACATTTTAAAATATTTGAGTTACTGTCAAAACAAAGCTGCTTTAATTTTTTTAAATTCATAAACCAAATAAGTGAAAATATAAGACCATGGTAAATGCCAATGCTCCCACACACCACATGGGAGAGGATAAACTATCCAGCTTTCCTGGAGGACGATTTTGTCAGCTGTAAAAGAGCCTTATGTAGATATTCTTGCCGGGCGTGGTGGCGCATGCCTGTAACCCTAGTACTTGAGAGCCGGAGACAGGAGGATTGTGGATTCAAGACCAGCCCCAGCAACTTAGAGAGACTCTGTTTCAAAATGGAAGAGAAAACAGGCTGGGGGTGGAGATGGAAGGTATAATGCCCCAGGGTTCAATCCCCCATACAAAAATAAATAGATTAATTAGTTAAAATATAGATATTCTTTAATCTAGTGATTCAATTTTGTAATTTATCCACACAATTAGAGATGTGTTACATACTAGTTCATAGATGAGGTAAGTCTAATGGTGAAAAATGGGAAATAATTTTAATGCTATTGGAAATTGCTTTAGTATATCCTAATGTATTTCATAACAGAAGAGGATGCAATCATTCAAACTCAGGTTACAGCTGGGTGTGGTGGCACATGCCTGGAACCCCAGTGCTTGGGAGGCTGAGACAGGAGAGTCACAGGTTCAAGGAAAGCCTTAGCAATGTAGCCAGACCCTCAGACCCTGTTTCAAAACAAAAATAAAATAAAAAAGGAGCCGGGGGTGGGACAAACTTAGGTATTCATTAATAGATGAATGGATTGCAGAATTATGGGATATATACACAATGGAATTCTATTCAGCAATCAAGAAGAACAAAATAATAATGTCATTTGCAAAAAATGGATGGACCAGGAGAACATTATACTACGTGAGATCAGCCAGTCACACAGCGTGAAGGGTCCTGTGCTTTTTCTCATTTGTGGAAGCCAGGGAGTGACCGGGACACAGGAGGGGCTCCAGATAACGGAGGAGAAACTCCAGTAGAACCAGAGAGGTGGTCTAGGAGAAGGGGCGGAGAGAGGGAGGAGCCATGAAGGAATCACTTCCATCGCCTTCGTGCTCATATGTGAGACCACCAGCGTCAAACGCAATGCCCCGTGTGGGGAAGGGGGATGCGGAGGGAGCCGCCAAGTGCTGTGTGCGTGCAAGTCAACACCACGATGGTCTGCACTATGGCGTGGGACTATAATGCACCAATCAAAGTATAAAGGGGAGGAACCAGGAGTGTAGATTGTAGGTAGAATGCGCCTGGTTCAATCTCCAGTAGCGCACGCGCGCGCGCGCACACACACACACACACACACACACACACACACTCCAGGTTTACAGGAAGATAGTAATGACAATACGATACAATAATAAGAGAAAAAGATACCAAACAACGGGTAGGGAGAGCTTGGACTTGGGTTCTGTTTTAAAACATCTCGTGTATTATGCACACATGGAAATGGCTGAGCATCTCTGGGCAGTGGAGGTTCTGAATAACTTGTGTTTTATTGTGCTTTCCCGTGTTTTCCAAGTCTCTTGAGGTGAGCATATGGTGCTTTGCAGGAAGAAAGAAAAGCCGTCATTGTTTCTAAAGTAAGCGGCAATAATTCCAGTTGTATACTCTGATGCTGGGTCCAAGAATATAGCAGCGGGGCAGAGTCGGCCTGGCGCCTGCTTCTGTGCTGCCTGTGAGCGAAGAATGGTTTTACATTTTTAGGGCCGGGTGCACATCTCTAATAGCAGTACTTGGGAGGCTGAGGCAGGAGGATCACAGGTTGGAGACTACCTCAACAATTTAGTGAGACCCTGTTTCAAAATAAAAAATAAAATAAAATAGGGCTAAGAGTGTAGCTCAGAGGTAGAATGCTCCTGAATTCTATCAAAAGAATAAGCTTTATAATATACGTATAATATAGCCAGGCGTGGTGGCACACGCTTGTTATCCCCACGCTTGGGAGGCTGAGACAGGAGGATCGCACAGGTTCGAAGCCAGCCTCAGCTACTTAGTGAGGCTCTCAGCAACTTAGTGAGACCCTGTTTCCAAATAAAATATAAAATAGGTCTGGGAGTATTAGCCCAGAGGTAGAAAGCCCCCAGGTTCCACCCTCAGTACCACCAAATAATAATAATAATAATAATAATAATAATAATAATAATAATAATATGTATAATATACCATTCTCAATCTTCTGTTTAAAGTTCCCAATAATCTTGTGTTCAATCTTTGTGTTCAATCATTTCATAATTCCTGAAGTAGGTTCTGTTGCTCATCCTACAGATGAGGGGACAGAAGTTTCTAGAGGGCTGATATAAATCAAAGCCATCAAAGCTAACCAGTCTCTGATTTGGAATTCAAACCCAAGGAGGCTGGGTGTGGTGGTGCCACACCCTAGGAGGCTGAAAGAGGTGAATCTCAGGTTTGAGGCCAACCTTAGCAACTTAGTGAGGCCCTCCCCAACTTAGCATGACTGGTTTCAAATTAAAAAATAAAACAGGGCTAGGGGTATAGCTTGGAGGTAGAATGCCTTTGGATTCAAACCCCAGGACCCCCCCCCAAAAAAAAAACCAAATAGTCACCCCAGAGCCTCTGCAGCTGACCTGCTTCCACATGTGACAAATTCTCCAGGATCATAAAGGTGAATCCAGAGCATTCTCAGGAGCACAGACCAATCACGCTGTGTTCTGGGAGGGAGGCCACATTTCTACCCAGCTAATAAGAAACACTAAATTCAATCCTCCAATTAAGCAAAATGTGATTCTCCCCCAAAGAATTCCATTCTTCTCATTAATCAACCTGCATCACTGAAAACTGTACCCAAGTATGATGATTAGGCTTTGAATTTCATCAATAAAAACATGGAAATTTGTTTTGCTTCTTATTATAGAAACGCCTACACCAAAGCCGGGTACGGTGTCCCACACCTGTAATCCCAAGATTTGGGAGACGGAGACAGGAAGGTTGCGGGTTCAAGGCCAGCCTCAGCAACTTAGCAAGATGCTGTTTCAAAATAAAAAATAAAAAAGGCTAGAAGTGTATCTTGGAGGTAGAATGCCCCTGGGTTCAACCCCCAGTACAAAAAATAGGTAGATAGATAGATAGATAGCTGAGACTATGACTCAGAATTAACCCCGCCCCCAGGTTCTATCCTCAGTAACACACACACACACACACAAAAAAAAAATTAGAATAAACATCGACACAATATCCTCAATGCTGTCTCTTGGTCCACAAAGCCTAAAATGTTTGCTATCTAGCTGTTTAAAGGAACTGTCAGCAGACCCTTGCTCTAAGGGCACACCAGGTAGCCGACTGGCCTCAGGCACTCACAGTATTGGTGGGAGCTCTCCAGACCTGGACCAAGTCACCAACCAGTAGCCCAAAGGGCCCCTCACAAGCCGCTCCACAGCACCTGGGCCTTGAGAGATAGTGTTTCTTTCCTCCTGCTCCGTCTTTATCTATTTACCTCTCACCAAGGGGTGAATAAAGCCAAGAAAAACTAATCCAGTCAAGTGTGTCACTTCCTAGAAACTTTGGAAAACTGTATTCTGGGGGCGGGGAGGGCCTGCTGGGCGAGGGTTTGACTTTGACATCATCGATTTATCAGTGTTTCCTGTTACCTAAAATAACTGAGGACCAAGGGACCACTCAGACTAGGGGTCGGTTTGCTCATGGGTTGAGCAAAGCCTAAGTGCGTACCCTGCCCCCTGCCCCGGCACGGCGCCAGATCCCTCAGCTGCTCACAACAGCTCACAGATTCAAAGAAGGGTTTTATATGTGTAAAACAAAGTGCAAGGCATCTATAATTAAAAACAGTCTTGAGAGTACAGGAAATGCAAATTAAAACCAGAGTGAGAAACAACCCCACCCCATTAGAATAATTGTCGTGAAAGGTACAAACAATACCAAGTGCTGGCCAGGATGTGTGAAAGCCAAGCCCTCCTACATCGCTGGGCAGGATGTAAAATGCAGCAGCTACTTTGGAAAAGAGTCTGATGGTTTCTTTGACTATTAAATATACATTTAATACACAACCCAGCCATTCTACTCAAATGGAAAGAAAATACATATCCAAAGTCAGAGTTATATACAAATATTAGAGAAGCTCTGTGCACAATAGTTGCAAACATAATAACTCAAATATCCATGAACAGGTATCTGGGTTAAAAAAATAAATAAAATGTGGTATATCTGTACAATGGAATACTACTCAGCAACAAAAAAAGAATTAACCACTCATTGGTTCATTCAATAACATAAACAACACAAAAATTATATGGACTTAGGGAAGCTGGACTCTAATGACTACATACTGTATGAGTTTTTAAATGATATTACTAGAGAAGACAAAACTATAGAGACATAAAGCAGATACTGGTAGCCAAGAAGGCTTAAAGACTCAGGTAGCATCTATGTTCATAGCAGCACAATTTGTAATAGCCAAAATATGGAACCAACCCAGATCTCCATCAACAGATGAATGGACAGCAAAACTCTGGGAAATACACACAATGAAATTCTATTCAGCCATAAAGAAGAACAAAATTATATCATTTGCAAGAAGATGGAAAGCCTTGGAGAACATTATGTTAAGTGAGATCAGCCAAGCACAGAAGGAGAAGGGATGTATGTTTCCTCTAATATGCCCAAACTAGGAAACACAGAGGATACCAGTGGGACTCCAGATAATGGAGGGGAAATATCAGCAAAGCTTGAATGGAAAGATAGGAGAGGAGGAAGGCTGATCTTGATTAATGAGGGTCTACATCTGAACATGTGTAAAACTATGAACATGACATGGTTAACCTGGTCAACCATTGGTGGGAGGGGGGAAGGGAAAACAGGGGCGGGGGGGGGCACCAAATATAGTTTAAATGTATACTATTTATGTTCAATTAAAAAATTTGTTAAAAAACTCAGGTAGCATCTAAGGAAAGAAGAAACAGGTGGCACTGGCAGATAGGATGTGCTTAAGGGGTGTGTGCAAAGCACACACACCTGTAATTCCAGCACTTGGGAGGGTGAGACAGGAGGATCACAGGTTCGAGGCCAGCCTCAGTAACATAGTGAGGCCCTCAGCAACTTAATGAGACCTTGTTTCAAAATTTAAAAACAATTTAAAAACGGCTGGGTGTGTGCCTCAGAGATAGAATGCCCCTGGGTTCAATCCCCGGTAGCACAATCAATCAATCAATAAAATGGCTGCAGGGTGTTGCTCAATGGTAGAGTGCTGCTGGGTATGACCAAAAAAAGGGGTGGGAGGGAGGGGAGATGCTTGAGAACACAGAAAGGCCTTGCTAAGAAGTTGGTACTTTGCTGGGCGTGGTGGCGCACGCTTGTAATCCCCACGCTTGGGAGGCAGAGACAGGAGGATCGCGCAGGTTCAAAACCAGCCGCGTGTGCTAGCTTAGGAGACCCTGTTTCCAAATAAAAATGTAAAAATATGTCTGGGAGTGTAGCCTGGAGGTAGAAGGGCTTCCAGGAACCCCAGTACCACCAAAAATAAATAAATAAATAAATAAATAAATGAAGTTGGTACTTCATCTCAGAAGTGATAGAAGTCATTAAAGAATTTTCTGAGAATAAAGGACAATCAAATTTGAATTTTAGAATACTAACTCTGACAACAATATGAAAAGAAGATGACTTAGAGACAAGAAAAGAGGCTATGCTCAGTTAAAAGAAAAGAAATAAAGCCAGGGCTGTAGGCGAAGAGGATGAAGGTGAAATCAAGAAGAGATTCGGAAGACAGAACCAATGACAGGAGTCCTCCCTTATCTGCAGTTTCAGTTACTCAGTTTGAAAAATATATAAGCTTTTCAGAAATAAACAAGTCATAGGTTGCAAATAGCACACCATTCAAAGCATGGTAATAAGCTCTTGCACTGTCCCGCTCCATCCCACGGGGGCCATGAATCATCCCTTTGTCCAGCGTATCCATGCTGTATACAGTACCCTCCCAGTAGTCACTAAGTAACCCTCTCAGGTATCAGAGGCTATCAACCATCATGGTCTTTCATGCTGGTGCTTAAGCAACCCTTATTTTACTTAATAATGGGCTCAACAGGCAAGAGTAGTGATGCTGGCAATTTTACTCCAGTATGTTGTTGTAATTGTTCTCTATTAGGAGTGGGGGTACAGCTCAGTGGGAGGGAATTTACCTAGACTGCATGAGGCCCTGGATTCAATCCCCAGTACCAAAGCAACAATTGTTCTATATGGTTATGTTACTTTCATCTCTTACTGTGTCTAATTTATAAATTAAACCTTATCATAAAGTTTAGGAAGGATTCCGTACTATCCATGGTCTCAGGCATCCACTGAGGGGCCTGGCTATATCTCCTATAGATAGGGTGGGACAACCGTATTTAGTTTCTATAGATGGTGGGAATATCGTCTTCTAGTCTTAAGAGCCAAGACAACAGTCCTGTCATTGAAAGAGGTGAGCACCAACCAGAGGCAGGGGTTTGGGGAAGGAGGTAACAATAAATTGTGTTTTAGCCTGATTTTTTTGTTTGTTTTTGGTACTGGGGGTTGAACCCATGGGCATTGTACTTCTGAGCTACTCCTCCAATCCTTTGTAATTTTTACTTTGAAACAAGGTCTCTCTAGGTTGCTGAGGGTTTTACTGAGTTGCTGAGGCTTAGAATATTCAAGTACAGATAATCACTATACAGTTGCAAAACTGCAGAGCGTCTGGGGTTGAAGCCATGACTTGGAGGTATCACTGGCCAAAAGGCAGCCACTGAAATGGGTAAAGTTAAGATTCCGCAGAATCACAGGAAGAGCTCGAAGCCGGGGCTTGAAGCCAGGAGCAGGCAAGATAGCACATGTCTGTAATTCAAGTACTCAGGAGGCTGAGACAGGAGGATTGTAGATTTGAGCCACCCTTGGCAAATTAGCCAGACCCTGTTTCGAAATAAAATAAAATAGTGCTGGGGGGGGGGGTGGCTCAGAGGTAGAGTGCCCCTGAGTTCAATCCCCCAATACCACACGCACGACAGTTAGAGCTTGATATTGAAAAGGTAGACTCGAACTTCCTTGCCATGCGTGCAAAGAAATTAAGTGAATGCCCGCCCCTCCCTTGCTGCGCAGATTGTCAATTTGATCAAAGCAGACTGCCAACAGATGCCAATGGGGAGTTAGAGATTACAAAAAAACCTGCCAGCTAGGGACAAATGCACAGACCCGGAGAACAAAACAGCAGAACATCACAGAGGCAATTTATACCCCATAGACTCAGGGCCTTGGAAGCAAGGTGCACGACTGAGCTGCCTCTGAAACGCTCCTATTGCTGATGTGGGCACCTGTCAGCGCTTCCAACTTAAGGGCACGTGGGTCAGATGCCACATGCTATTCTCGGCTTATCCGCAATCATCCAAATGCACATAGGTTCTGCCGCTCCAGTCCAATAACGTACTATACAGCTGGGCATGGTGGCGCACTCCGGTAATCCGTTACTAGGAAACTGAGACGGGAGGGTTGCAGGTTCAAGGCCAGCCTCGGCGGCCTTGCAAGACTGTTTCAAAATAAAAAATAAAATAGGGCTGGGAGGGTGCTTAGAGGTAGAATGCCCCTGCGTCCAATCCCCAGTACCTGACAATAATAATAGAAATCGGTACCCTGCCCTTTAGACCTTCCCATTGGCCCCAGATGTCTGACACATGGAGAGGCCAAAAATCTCCATTCAGTACTCTACACCGAGTATTAAGAAATACAGACAAAAGAGCACCTGGCTAAATGTCAGAATGCCACATCCTCTGCCCTTTTCTTCTACCGCAGACAAGTTCATTAGCGTCTCCCATTTTCCTCTGTATGTACAAATGGGGATAGAATGCCCAGAAAGGATTTGGAACATTTAAGTCCTGTACCACAGATGAGAAGATGGCTTGAAAGTCGGCCCTATCGCACACGCTCCTGTACATTTCAGAGCCCAGTGAGATAATAAAAATGCACACTATTGTTTTCGGTGGGGAGAAGTCTAATGATCAACTTTAATCCTAATTTTCAGGAAACCGAAGAAAGGTGTGGAGGAATTGCTACACAACTTAGATTCTTCTTCTTCACTTTCTTTCTTTCTTTTTTTTTTTTTTTTTTTTTTTTTTTTGCAGCACTGGGGTGAACCCAGAGCCATTCTAACTCTGAGCTCCACCTCCAGCCCTATTTGGGGTCGGGGGTGTGTCTGGGGATGGAACTCAGGGGCATTCAACCTCCAAGCTACACCCCTGCTCTACTTTTTATTCTTTATTCTGAAACAAGGTCTCACTGAGTTGCAGAGGGCCTCACTAAGTAGCTGAGGCTGTCTGTGAACTGTGATCCACCCATCTCAGCCTCCTGAATGCTGGGATTACAAGCGTGCGCCACCACGCCCGGCTCAGCCCTATTTCTTTTTTTTTTAATTCTTTATTTTGAAACAGGGTCTCGCTAAGTTGCAGAAGGCCTCACTAAATAGGTAAGGCTAGCCATGAACTGGCGATCCTCCTGTCTCGGCCTCCCAAGTACTGGAATTAGAGGTGCAGCTTTAGACTCTTCTTATGTTACATAACCTTTTATTTATTTATTTTATTTTGGTACTGAGGATTGAACTCAGGAGAATTCTACCTTTGAGCTATACCCTCCAACTTTTTTCTTTTTTCTTTTTTTTTTTATTTTAAAACAGGGTCTCACTAAGTTGCTGAGGGCCTCACTAAATTGCCAAGGCTGGCTAGCCTTCAATCCACATTCCTGTCTCAACCTCCCCAGGGCTGGTATTACAGATGGGCCCCACCATGCCTACCCCTCTCACAACTTCTTCAGGCTGGGGATAGAGTCTAATGAGACAGTACTTGCCTCGTGTGCATGAGGCCCTATGGGTTTCTTTCCCAGGACCACCAAAAAAAAAAAAAAAAAAAAAAAAGAGTAATGAAAAAATTTCCAGTGCAGTCTTTGGGCTGAGAAAGATGGGGGGCCTGGCACCTGCCAGGTGGCTGTTTCTTCATAAATTGAGCTCTTAAGTATCTAGTGGGTGGCTAAAGGAAGAAAACTCAGCCCACTGTTCCAACAACTAAAGTCACTTATTTAAAAAAGACCACAAGAATCAGGAAACTGATTCTAAATTTACTCATGAAAGCAAAGATGGAGAGGTATGTGTGTGTGTGTGTGTGTTGCTTTTGCCATACTGGAGCTTGAACCCAGGGGCTCTGTACCACCGAGCCACGTCCCCGCCCTTTTCAATTTTTCTTTTAAGTCTCTCAGTTTCTCAGGCTGGCGGTGAACCTCGATGCTCCTGCCTCAGCCTCCTGGGTGGCTGGGACACAGAAGCGCACTGGTGCTCTCTGCTTGAAGTAGGATTTTAATTGGGTTTACTGGAAATACGAGTGCTGTTATAAGTGACTTGTTATTTTAACTGTTAGTAACCACTGGCTACCAGGCTAACCTCATTGCTAGAAAAGTAAAATATTTTTAAAGTTATGTAAAATATTTGCTATCTGAGCTAATGAAGCTCAGATGGGGTTTTGTCGTTTTGTGGCGCTGGGGAGTGAACCCGGGGCCTTGCTTGTGCAAAGCACATGCTCTACCACTGAGCTGTATGCTCAGCCAAAAAGTCCTTTTTTATTTTGTGTTTTGTTTTGTTTGTGGTGATTAAACCCAGGGGCATTCTGCCTCTGACCTACACCTCCAGCCCTATTTTTTATTCTTTATTTTGAAACTCTAAGTTGCAGAGGGCTTCCCTAAGTAGCTGCGGCTGGCTGTGAACCTGCGATCCTCCTGTCTGGGCCTCCCAAGTACTAGGATTACAAGTGTGCGCCTCCACGCCCAGCGATGCTTCTAACGGGTCGTTTAGCATCAACTGTGATACATGTATCAAAGGATTAACCTATTTGTTCTTGGTGGTGGTTCTAAGGATTGAACTCAGGGGTGTTCTACCTCCAAGCTATTTCCTCAGCCCTTTTTATTTTTTATTTTGAAACAGAGTCTCACTACATTGCTGAGGGCCTCACTAAATTGCTGAAGCTGGCCATGGTCCTCTTGTTTTAACTTCCCAAGTACTGGGATTATAAGGGTGCGCCACCACGCCCGGCAGGATTGATCTTTTAAAAGGCGATGAATTAGCTTTTCTATTTGACCATTTTGGCAACTAGCTGTATGTACATAACTACTCTGTTGTTCCCTCCCTCCCCACCCCCAAACAGAGAAGATTGTTTGAGTTTTAATATTCTCTCCAGTGTGTCCAGATTATGACACTGAAGTTCTTGGGTAAGCAAACCCCTCCCCCCAGCAGTGCTAGAAGTCGGCACAGTAAAGACGGAAGACTTTTTTTCTTTGCTATCTGTGAAGAAATACGGGGGTGCTTTTTACTCTTTACATTTTTTTTTCTTTTCCCTTTAAAGAAAAGCATTATGCTCACTTTAATGGCAATTTAACAAATAATGAGATCCTTAGCAAGGCTTCAAAATGAGCGAGTAGAAAGCATCAAGCTGACAGACGCGGAACTCGGGTGAGGATACCTGGTCTAAGGCTTCCCGGGGCACGGTTATCCAAGGCACTTACTTCTCCGGGTCACTCTGAACTTCTTCCAAACTAGCTGGCAGGAGAGGAGAAAATGCGAGACAAGGGCCTTTGCTAAGTCGACATCTGCTCTGCCGCTCCTTAGAGAGTCCGTGCGAGTTGGGGAACTACTCCCAAATAGCTTTAATTGCTTGGGAGAGGATGCACAGGTGGCAGAGGGAAAGAAAAGAGACACGGTGTGAGGTACTTAAGGAGAAGCAGGGCAACAGACATTGAAGATGGCTGGATGCCCCGCCTCTGCAGCTTAGGAAATGTCACGGAACATAACCAAGCAAGCAAGTATAGGAACAGTCCGAAGACTATATTCAATGACCCAAGAATGCAGAGGGGAGCTCACACTCTAAAGGCACCTTCTATCTGGACGTGGTGGTGCACACCTCTAAGCCCGGTACTTGGGAGGCTGAGACAGGAGGACTGCAGGTTTGAGACCAACCTCGGCAATGCAGTGAGACTCTGTTAACCTAGTGAGATCTTGTTTCAAAAAAAAAATAGCCTGAAGGTATAGCTCAGAGACAGAATCACCCTGGGTTCAATCCTCAAAATGATAATAATAATAATAATAAACCCAGCATTCAGGAGGCGGAGACTGGAGGATCATGGTTTGTGGACAGCCTCAGCTACTTAGCAAGGCCCTTTGCAACTCAGTGAGACCCTGTTTCAGAAATTAAAAGACTAAAAAAAAAGAGGGCTGGGGTGTAGCTCAGAGGTACAATGCCCCTGGGTTTCATCCCCAGTACCACGAAAAATAAAATAAAATAAAATAAAATAAAGGCACCTTCTAAGTTGGGTGTGGTGGTGCACGCCTGTAATCCCAGTACTTGGAAGGCCGAGAGAGGAGGATCACAGGTTCAAAACCAGCCTTAGCATTTTTGTAAGGCTCTCAGCAACCGGGGAGACTGGTAAAATATGTCTGGAGGTGTAGCCTGGAGGTAGAGGCCCCTGGGTTCCATCCCTAGTACCACACACACACACACACACACACACACACACACACAAAGGGCTGGGGGTATAGCTCAAAGGTAGAATGCCCCTGGGTTCAATCCCTAACACCATAAAATAAATAAAGAAAATGGGCTGGGGTGTGGCTCAGAGTTAAAATGCCCCTGGGTTCAATCACAGTACTAAACAAATAAAATAATAAAATAAAGGCCCCTTCTCCTGGAGTATGACTGGGGTCTGGGTTTTTGCTACTATTGGGTTCTCAGGTGTGTGCTCTGCCTGCCATCCTGGGGCTTTTCAGAGAGAAGAAAGGTGGTTTCTAGGAAGCAGGGCATCACCTCTTTTCTTCCTTAATTGGGCTGGGTCAGATCTGACTTGGCACCTATGGGCATGTTTTTTTTTTTTTAATCATTATAACAAGATTATAATAAGCTCAATGTCCATCATCTGGAGGGTCAGCCAGCTTTCCAGCCAGGTGGCGCAGGTCTGGCGTGCCCTTAGCAGGAGACAACTGGGTGGCCCCATGAGCAGTGATGGCTGGCAGCTGGCGGGTGGTTGGAGGCCACTGGTTAATGTCTGTCCTCTAAGTTTTACAGGTAATCAGCATGCATAGGCAACCAGAGCTGATAGGCCAACAGCCTATCAGTAATTTTGAGGGTCAGGTTAGTGATACAAATACGACCTAGTGGTAAATTTGACTATGGATGATGACAGAGGATGTGGAAACAAGATAATATCTCTCCCAGGGTGGCTTAGAAGCTCAGGGCTATTAAAAAGAGAATGACCGCTGGGCGTGGTGGCGCATGCCTGTAATCCCAGTACTTGGGGGGGCTGAGAGAGGAGGATTGCAGGTTCGAGGATAGCCTCAGCAATTTAGGGAGACCGTGTCTCAAAATTTAGAGTAAAAAGGGCTTTTGGTGTAGCTCAGGAGTAGATTCCCCGAGTTCCATCCCAGTGCCAGAGACAGAGACAGAGACAGAGAATGAAAACAACCCATTTGTTCTAGAAAGACCCAGAAGGGAAAATGGAGGTGACAGAAGTCTGCAAGGAGACCAGAATAAAGCGTGGAACAGCCGGCGCACGCTCGTAATCCCCGCGCTTGGGAGGCAGAGACAAGAGGATCGCACAGGTTTGAAGCCAGCCGTGCTGGCTTAAGAGACCTTGTTTCCAAATAAAAATATAAAAATAGGTCTGGGAGTGTAGCCCAGAGGTAGAAGGATTTCCAGGAACCCCAATACCACCTCCCCAATTTTTTTAATCAGACACAAAGATTATTTGTTTTTGTTTTTACCATATTCCTGACCACTGTTTTCTGTGGGATGTCCTGGCTAGGCTTGCACATATTTTCACTTTCCATTCCATTTCTCTGGACACAGAGGAGTCTTCCCTCTCTAGGCAGAAAGCGCTCCAGTGAGAGGGTTTGGGGAAGTGCAGAAGAGGCAGGAACTGCAGCCACAGGGCCTCCGGATAAGAAGAGAAAAAAAATCAGGCAAACCAAGATGCCTGGAGTGGAGCTGGAACTCCAGGAGCAATTGAAGCCTCCTGCTCCAAATGTGGAAACAAAGGCCCCTATTTATGCACTGTTCAAAAGACCTGGTCGCATCAGAAGGCACCTTCCAATAAGATTGCACGGGAATTCTCCCAGCAGCAGAAATCCAGTCCCATGAATAACAAAGCTCCACTGTTATTCATCACAAGGATTAACCCCGTGAAAGGAAATGTACAACACGCACCCCTGCGGGTCACCTTGTTGGAGGGCTGAGCTTGCAAAACTTGGGTCCTCATTTCTTCCCCCACAAAAGCCTGGTCGTTGGTACAGGAACTAGTTTTCTGAAATGTGCCTGCTACAATTTCTCAGGCTGTTCAAGGAGAAATTGGTTAACAAGGAAAGTGCCTGGAGAGACGGAGCTGAAGGGCATTACCCAAGGAACATGACCGTCCCCGGCCCACTTCAGAGTTGTGAATGAGACTCTTTGAAATAACACGCCATTGCAGAAAACTAGAAAGGTTCCTAGCTTCTCTCTCCACCCAAAAAGCTGCTCCTCTGTCCCAAGCTACATTTTCTCTTCCCTGCCACTCGCCCTGTGAGAATATAATTAGTTCTTTCCTAGCAAAGGAATAGCTTGACTTGGGCTCCATTTTGTGGAACCACCAGTGTGTAGCCTTGTGTGTGCTTGTATTTTGGGTAAGGATAATATTTCCTGGAAATTTTGAGTGCCAACCCCTCCCCCACCATCTCCTTCAGCCAATGGCATAAAGATTATGAGGCCATACTTCTACCAGTAGAAGCAAAGCGCAGGAGCCCCACCATGAAAAGAGAATACCCAACAGTTTTCCCCACATTCTTCTTGCCTACCTAACTTTACTTGTGGCAGGATCCCTTTTTGCAAAAAGTAAAACTTGCGTTGTCAAACCACTTTCAAACGTGTGTCTTTTCTTACAATGCCATGGAAATTTATTTCTAACAAGGAGGACAGAAACTCAGGGCCCTAAGCTGACCAGCATGGTGGGGTGATGGATAGGTGTAGGCTCAGCACACAGACCTACTTTTGTTTAAGTTAGAATGTTCCCATGATAAAATAAAAAAATAAATAAATCTAGTTGGGTATGGTGGTGCATGCTTGTAATCCCAGTACTTGGGTGGCTGAGACAGGAGGATCATAGGTTCCCAGCCAGCCTCAGTTACTTAGTGAGGTCCTTTGCAACTCAGTGAGACGCTGTTTCAAAATAAAGAATAAAAAATTGGAGCCAGGTGTGGTGATGCAGCTTATAACCCCAGCACTTGGGAGGCTGAGATAGGAGGATTGCTCAGGTTGAAAACCCGCCTCAGCTACTTAGTGAGGCTTTCAGCAATTTAGTAAGACCCTGTTTCCAAATAAAAGGTAAAATAAGTGGGAGTATAGTCCAGGGGTAGAAAGCCCCTGGGTTTCATCCCCAGTACCACACACACACACACACACACACACACACACACACACACACACTGGGCTGAGGCTGTAGCTTGGAGGTAGAACCCCTGGGTTCAATACCTAGTACCGCTAAATAAATAAATAAATCTGAAATAATTAATGTCACAAAGTGGGCTCATGACTGGACTAAGATCTGAACCCAAGATCTCTTGACTTTAAGACCTGTGTCCTGCCAGCCATACTACTGTTTTGCATGGGCTATGTGGTAGTTGTGTCTACTGTTTTGTTTTTTTTTACTGAAACAAACTCTATTGGTGTATTCATTGGACAGGAAAAGCCCAGGTCAGTGTCCTCCAGGGGCTGGCAGTGGAGCCGAGGACACAGGTAAACAGATAAATCACAGCTGAACAACCAAGAAACGAGTGGAGACCAACAACCACCACCACTGAGCGGAGACCGACAGTTTCCTAAGGGAAAATTGAGCAATCAGCCTGCTTGGGGGAATCCTGCCAGGAGGGGAATAGGAGGCCGACCTCAAGAACTAAGCAGGAGCCCTGGGCAGCACCATGATCCACACCTGTGATCCTGGGACCTGGGAAGCTGAGACACAAGGGTTGCAGGTTCGAGGCCAGCCTCAGCAATTTAGCCAGCTCATGTTCCAAAAAGAAAAGGGCTAGTCGGGCGTGGTGGTGCACGCTTGTAATCCCAGCGCTTGAGAGGCTGAGACAGGAGGATCACACAGGTTCGAAGCCAGCCTCAGCTACTGAGTGAGGCCCTCAGCAACTTAGTGAGACCCTGTTTCCAAATAAAATATAAAATAGGTCTGGGAGGATAGCCCGGAGGTAGAAAAGCTCCTGGGTTCCACCCCTAGTACCACACACACAAAAAGGGGTGGGGGTGTACCTCAGAGGTAGAATGCCTCTAGGATCAACCCCCAGGACCTTGGAAGGAAGGAAGGAAGGAAGGAAGGAAGGAAACATGGAAAAACCAACCATGGAAAAATTAGTGGGAAACTAGGACTCCACTCAGGATACACATATTATTCTACCCAACTCAACCCCAGATGCTTCAGCGACAAAGCTCAGCCTCTCCTGTCCTTTGGTATCACTTTGCACCCAGTTCACTAAGCTCCTGTTAACTTCGTGGGAAAGCAGGGCGTAAGTCCAAAGCGCCCACAGGACTGCAGCCAAGGCGTGGAGCTCCGGCTGCCCAGCCTCCCTCAGAACAGTGGGGCGCACCGATGAATATTCAAAAGCTAACAGCCACCGATGATGACTAAGACTCCCAAAGTCTAATAAGTTATTTTAGCGACAGTCTTCTGTCACTTTTTCCCATGTCATTTTGCATTCTCAGGATTAGGGAGCATGAATACTTGGCTTCCGGGTCGCTACAACGATGATGATCCGATTAGAAGGCAGGCCGACAAAATCGTGGCTTCCCTCTGCCTGGTACAATGGAAGAGGACAAACGAGCTGCTTCAAGTTATCTGGATCCAGAATTCACCGGGCCCTCATTTTCCTCTCCCGTGATTTCCACTCTGCCTGCGTTGGTTAGCTTCCGCTCACAGGATCTCATCCTAACCCCATCTCTATGGAGCACATCACATCAGCTGCTGGGGACCGTGTCAGTGCCAGTAAACTGAGGTGTCATCCACATGAATCATCAGGTGTGGGAAATGCTTTAGAGAGACTGGGAAGCGCTTAATAAATACAAGCCTGTGAGGGAGCCAGGCCTGGGGGTGCACGCCTGTAATCCCAGGATTTAGGAGGCTGAGACAGGAAGGTCGCAGGTTGGAGGCCAGCCTCAGCAACTTATTATTTAAATCTGTGGATTATAGGGTGTCACTTTGCGCCCAGTGCTTTGAAGGCATAATCTTTCTTTCTTTCTTTCTTTCTTTCTTTCTTTCTTTCTTTCTTTCTTTCTTTTGTGGTGGTACTGGGGTTCCTGGAAGCCCTTCTACCTCCAGGTTACACTCCCAGACCTATTTAACATTTTTATTTGGAAACAGGGTCTCTTAAGCCAGAGGGGCTGGCTTCAAACCTCAACAACTCAGTAAAACCCTGTCTCAAAATTAAAAAACAAAAACAAAACCATAGTGACAGATACTTGTACTCCCAGTACTTGGGAGGCTGAGCTAGGAGGATCACAGGTGTGCAGCCAGCCTCAGCCACTTAGTGAGGCTCTGCTTCCAAATAAAAAATAAAATAGGAGCTGGGTTTAGCCGGGTGTGGTGGCGCACGCTTGTAATCCCTGCGCTTGAGAGGCTGAGACAGGAGGGTTGCGCAGGTTCGAAGCCAGCCTCAGCTACTTAGTGAGGCTCTCAGCAACTTAGTGAGACCCTGTTTCCAAATAAAATACAAAATGGGCCTGGGAGTATAGCCCGGAGGTAGAAAGCCCCTGGGTTCCACCCCCAGTACCACCAAAAAAAAAAAAAATAGGAGCCAGGTTTGGTGACACACACTTGTAATCCTAGCCTTCTGGAGGCTGAGACCGAAGGATCACGGTTCACGACATCCTCAGCTACTTATTGAGGCCCTCCACAACTTAGTGAGACCCTGCTTCAAAATAAAGAATAAAAAATAGGGCAGGGTATAGCTCGGGGATTGAATGCCCTGGGCTCTACCCCCAGACCCACAAAAATTTTTTTTAAATAAAGAAATAAAATAAAATAGGGCTGAGAATATAGCTTAGAGGTAGAATGCCCCTGGGTTCATTTTCCAGTAACACACACACACACACACTCACACACACACACACACACACACACACACACACTAAAAAAAGAATAATTCATTTTTTAAAAAGGGCTGGGGGTATAGCTCAGGGTAGAATGCCCCTGGATTCAGTCCCCAGTACAACCAACCAACCAACCAACCAACAACAAAAGCCTGTGCGGCCTGCTGTCTAGCTGAGCTGCTTTTAGACAGAAATGCAGACACTGCAACTGCAACGGGCCTGCAGCCAGCCCGGCGAGGAGCTATGACTTAACAGGAAGTCGGTTACTTAGCAGTTGAGTGGATGTATGAGTGTTCAAGGCACAGGCAGAAAAGCTGTGCTCTGATACAACCTATGAAGTTAAAATAAAGCAGGTTAACCCTGACAGCGGCATGGTGTGCCTAGGTCACCCCTGCTTCTATCTCCTGGCGGTCTTAATTCACAGTGAAGAATTATAAATTATTTAAATCTGTGGATTATAGGGTGTCACTATGCGCCCAGTGCTTTGAAGGCATAATTTTTTTTTTTTTTTTCCTGGCACTAGGGTTCCTGGAAGCCCTTCTACCTCCGGGCTACACTCCCAGACCTGTTTTACATTTTTATTTGGAAACAGGGTCTCTTAAGCCAGCTCGCGTGGCTGGCTTCGAACCTGCGCAATGCTCCTGTCTCCATCTCCCAAGCACAGGGATTACATGCGCCACCACGCCCAGTTTGAAGGCATAATTTTAAAATCACCCAAAAGACCCAACAAGGGAAAGCACTGTCTCCACTTGACAAAAGGAAGTTCAGAGTGATTACATTCGCCTGTGGTCACAGAACAGGTGGTAACGAGGTTTGAACTCAAACCCAAGGCGAGCTCAGGCCTAGAGGAACTAGGGGCTCCCTTCCAAGGTCTCTGAGGTTACTCTAGGTCAAGATCCTGCTTAGAGGGAAGCAGACGAGGTGGGATTTGCCAGTGCAGGGTCAGATCTTGCCTTTCACCTTTGGGTATTTGTTCATCAGGATTATTTTGCATTATTTTTATTTTTAAAAATATTTTTTCGAGCCAGGCGTTGCTTGTAATCCCTGTGCTTGGGAGGCTGAGACAGGAGGATCGCACAGGTTCGAAGCCAGCCTCAGCTACTTAGTGAGGCTCTCAGCAACTTAGTGAGACCCTGTTTCCAAATAAAATAGAAAATAGGTCTGGGAGTATAGCCCGGAGGTAGAAAAGCCCCTGGGTTTCATCCCCAGTACAATATATATACATATACATATATATATATATATATACATATACATATATATATAATTTTTTTTTTTTCCGTGCCAAGTGTGGTGGCGCACCCTTGTAATTCCAGCATTCGGGAGACTGAGACCAGAGGATCGTGGTTCACAGTCAGCTTCAGCTACTTAGTGAGGCCCTCTGCAACTCAGTGAGACCTGATTTCAAAATAAAGAATAAAAAATAGGGCAGGGGGTGTAGCTCAAAGGCTGAATGCCCCTGGGTTCCATCCCCAGACCCGCGAAAGAAAGGAAGAAAGAGAGAAAGAGAGAAAGAGAGAAAGAGAGAAAGAAAGAAAGAAAGAAAGAAAGAAAGAAAGAAAGAAAGAAAGAAAGAAAGAAAAAAAGAAAATAGGGCTGGGGTGCAGTTCAGAGGTAGAATGAATGCCCTGGGTTCAAACCCCAGTCCTCCACAAACACGAAGAAATTGTTTATTATGATCATTCAGATTTCTGGTGGGGCCGGGCGTGGTGGCGCACACTTGTAATCCCAGCACTTGGGAGGCTGAGACAGGAGGATCGCACAAGTTCGAAGCCAGCCTCAGCTACTTAGTGAGGCTCTCAGCAACTTAGACCTTGTTTCCAAATAAATTATAAAATAGGGAGGGGGTCTAGCCCAGAGGTAGAAAAGCCCCTGGATTCCACCCCCAGTACCACACAAAAAAAGTTTTCTCTCAGATTTCTGGTGCCTCCATGACTTTTCTAACCAAGGTTCCTGTGTTACTAACCTTGCCTCCTCCAAGAGTGGCTCAAGAAGGCCAGCCCGTGATCACCCGAGTTAGACCGACAGGACAGACAGGTCTCCTCTGACCAGGAGCTCATTCTCTTCCAGCCTTTTTCTTGAGGTGGGGTGGGCGTGGAGTGGGGGTGGTACTGAGAATTGAACCCAGGGCTGCTGTACTACTGAACACCACTAGCACTGCAAAAACATATATATATATATATATATATATATATATATATATATATATACAATATATACACACACACACACACACACACACACACACACACACACATATATATATATATTATAAAAAATAGGGCAGGGATTTTTAATATATATGTATTAAAAATCCTAGCCAGGCGTGGTGGTGAATGCCTGTAATCCCTGTACTGGGAGGCTGAGAATTGCAGGTTTGAGGCCAGCCTTAGCAGTGTATAGAGGCTCTTGGCAACCTAGCAAATTTCTGTTCTAAAACAAAAAAATAAAAAGGACTGGGGGGTGTAGTTCAGAGGTAGAATGCCTTCAAGTTCAATCCCTAGTACTACACACACACACACACACACACACACACACACACTTCTTTCCACAATGTATACATACAACAAAATACTAATACACCATAAGTATATATGATTTATATGAAAGAGTGAAATGTCCAAGAGTGATGTCATACACTGCCCAGCTGGGGAATGGATTCAGTTCTGTAAGAAATTACCTTCTGCTGGGTGTGGTGGTGCACCCTTGTAATCCCAGTACCTTGGAGGCTGAGACTCAGCTACTTAGTGAGGCTCTCAGCAGCTTAGTAAGAGACCCTGCTTCCAAATAAAATATAAAATTGGTCTGGGAGTATAGCCCAGAGGTAGAAAGCCCCTGGGTTCCATCCCCAGTACCAGAAGAAAGAAAAAAAAAAAAAAAAAAAAAAGGAAAAAAAAAGAAATTACCTTCTATAATTATCAGACCTTCAAACATCAGCTTCACAGAATTGTCTCTGAGCCCCATTAACAAACATAAAAATAAATAAATGCTAGTAGTGAAGTCGTCACTGATAGCTGGAGGGACAAAAGCCATTCTTTTATTTCTAAACTTTTGTCTCGGGGATTGTGGTACTGTAACAGCCAACAGCAAACACAGCTGCTCTGAATCCTACTCTGTACTTCTTTTATTAACAACATATAGTGCTTGATCTAAAAAACATCAATACTAGGAGGCTGATTCATTACACGGGGGAGAACTGACATAGCAATGACACATCTTATGTAGCAGTTAAAAATTAATTTAAATTAAAAATATAACCATAGCTAACATTAAATATCAGAGAGAGTTTGGTCAAGATATAGCCCAGAGGTACAGCATTTGCCTAGCACGCACAAGACCCAGGGTTGGATCCCCAGAACAGGAAGGAAGGAAGGAAGGAATAGTGGAATCCCACCCAGTACTTGGAAAGCTGAGACGGGATTGCAGATTCAAAACCAGCCTCAGCAATTTAACAAGACTCTCAGCAACCTAGTGAGAGACCCCATTTCAAAACAAAAAAATTAGAAAAGGGCTGGAGTGTAACTCAGAGGTAGAATGCTTCTGGGTTCAATTTCTAGTAACACACACACACACACACACACACACACACACACACACACACACACACTCAACAAGAAATCAAGAATGCGCCCACAGAAGAGAAATCCATATACCTTGAGTCCTTTGGTATTTGTTTAAGGATGTAATACCTATTTTATGGGTGAAGCTTCTAAGGCTTTTTCAAATGGTTAAGTAACGTCCCCAGATTATCCCTTTATTATGCGGCAGATCTAAAATTCAAACTCATGTCTGTTTGGCTCCAAGTCTGATCTTCTTTCCCCTACACAGTAACTAAAAAGGGTGAAAGTGGAGGTGGGTGGGGAGAAGGGAAGACGGTGTGGGGAGCACGGTCTGGGCAGCATTAGAAGGTAAAGAACATGTAGATATATTTGGAGAAAGCAGAGGCTCTTTTTAGGAAGAAAAAGAAGCATCATATGGAAATATTGCAAGGTTCCTAGCAATAAAATGATATGACAAACTGAAATTTAACAAAGAAATCGATAGCATCCAATTAACACATGCCTGATCAATTTCTCAGGAAAATCAAAAGCTTCATTTTGTTGTGTTGTTTTTGTGGCACTAAGGATTGAACCCAGGTGCAGTAAACCTCTGAACCACATCCCTAGCCCTCTTTATTTTATTTTATTTTGAAACAGAGTTTTGTTAGGTCACTGAGAGTCTCCATACAACGCCAGAGGCTGGCCTTGAACCTACATCCAATACTCAGCCTCCCAAGTACTGGGATTACAGGCCTGTGCCGCCACACCCAGCTAAGATGCCTCTTGACCTTATGGTATAAACAAACTCCAGCCCTTTCCTGGATTTAGGATGAAGTTATATTCCGATAACCCCAACACAAGCTCAAAACATTGTAAGCCAAAAAATGCACAGAACACACCTGACCTACCGGACACCATAGAGCAGCACACAGGGCACTCGAAAGCACCAGCGGTTTGTCTTTGTAATCCCATGGTCCTGTCTCAAACCTGCCACCCTCCTGTCTCAGCCTCCCAGTACTGGGATTACGGGCATGCGTCACCAGGCTCAGCTGCTGTACAGCATCTTAAGAGAATAACCACATTATTGCTGGCTCAGGAAAAGGTCAAACTCCAAAATTCACAAGACATATATAACGTGAAAAAAATCCAGCCAGGTGTTGTGGCACACACTTGTAATCCCAGTATTTGGAAGGCTGAAACAGGAGGACTGCAGGTTTGAGGCCTGCCTCAGCAACTTAGCTAGGCCTTCAGCAACGTAGTTAGACCCTATTTCAAAACAAAAAATAAAACAGGGCTGGGTGTGTAGCAGCTCAGAGGTGGAATGCCCCTGGGTTCAATCCCCAGTACCACAGAAAAAATTAAATTAAATTAAAAAGTGGAAAAATCCTAATTGTGAATTGCCATTTCAGCCCCAATTTCGATTAAAGAATTATTCAATGTGTCCAAACGCAACCAGGAGCTTATGTCACCAAGACGTAGGGCCAGGTTTCCCGGGAGAGATGGATGCCCAAAGGAGGTGTTGGGGCACTGCCATTCAAACCTGAGCTTTGTGGAGAGTGTAGTTCATTAATTGAATTGGGGGGTGGGGGGGGAGCTCAGTCACAGTCCCTGAATTTTTTCTACGGGACAGGAGGCATTTACAGGAGCGCGTTGGGCGGGTCTCTGGCAGGATTACAATGCGATTACATTTCTGTGGTCTAGAGTTTCTTCTCCCTTTTTAGCACTTTCAACTCTGAACAAAAGAGCATAGTAGCAGTTAATCTGCCTGCAGGACTGCTCTGTGCTGCTGGGGTCATGAGAATGCCTCTGGGTGGCTTCTCTGGTTCTTGTAATTTGACCTAATGAATATTAAAAAGGGAAAGAAGAAAAATGACTTCTGAGCCCCGCCCAATCAATGGTATACAGTCCATATTCCCAAGCCCATACCTTCTATGCATTAGGTCTCCCAGGAGCTCACGCAGGAAGTCTGTGCTGTTTATAGAAATTCTCAAAAAAAAATCTTAATCTGTTTTCTCAGTCCAGAGGCGCTTAGAAAGCACACAGGAGGGACGGATGGTGAGCAAGCTAGGTATGGGGGTGCGCACCTGTAACCCCACTGGAAGGAGGCTGAGACCGAAGAATCACAGGTCTGAGACCAGCTCCAGCACCTTCACAAGACTCTCAGCAACCTAGTGAGACCCCGTCTCAAAACAAAAAGATAGGGAATGTAGCTTGGAGGTAGAATGCCCCTGAGTTCAGTCTGCAGTAGCACACACCAATTAATAATAATAATGTTCATTTTACAGGTGAAGTAACTGAGGTTGTATAACCTGCCCAGTGGAAACCAGGGTCAAATCAGGCAATCTAACGCTAACCAGGATTCCAGTACCATGCATAGGGGCTCGATAAAGATTATATGTAGCCAGGCATGGAAGTGCACAGCTGTAATCCTAGTACTTGGGAGGCTGAAACAGGATTGCAGGTTCAAGGCCAGCCTCAACAATTTAGCAAGACGCTGTTTTCAAAGTAAAAAATAAAATTGGGCTGGGGTGTAGCTCATAGGTAGAATGCCCCTGGGTTCAATCCCCAGTACCCCCCCCCCAAAAAAAAAAGATTATATATAACAAGCTCGTGGGAGCTGGAAGAGGGAACTTCCTTTGAGGGAAGTTTGAGAAAAGGAAGATACTTCCCTTCCCTTTGGTCCTGGGTTCACAAGCACAAAAGGCGACCAACATGTGCAAGTGGCCAGTCTGGGTTCAGTGAGATACAAGGGCGATTCTGAGGTGGGCTAACACAGGGCCTCAGGCTCCTTTGCTGACCTGTCAGCCTCGAGTCCCGGGGCTGCAAACCTCTCTCCCACTAGGCAACTGGGTCCTAAGCACAGAACTCTGGCCTCCTTAAGCATTGTAACTAAGGCTCTCTCTCAAGCCACAGCTTCTGCTTCTGAGCCCCAGCCTGGCTCGGCTCCATCTTCCTGGAGAGCCAGGTCCTTTTCTAAACCCCAGGAGCAGTGCCACCTGCAGCCTCAGCTCCCGGCCCTGGCTGACCACCTTCCCATGATGCCAGCCCAGCTCCTCGTGGCTGTACCTTCTGCCCAGGGCTGGGTGCTCCCGTTCCCTGGGTGGCTGGCCTCGGTGCACCTGCCCATACACGCTGGGTGTGTGCGCAGCGCCAGACTGCCCTGCTGTGCAGGCTCCCGCAGCTGGCAGCTAAGACCTTTGCCATTTCTACTCCCTACTCCAGCACCATCTACTTTCTAGATCTGGCTTCCCTTGGTCTGGCTCAGCTAAGGCCCTTTCTGAAACAGACAGCAAGGGGGACACAGGAAAACCAAAAAGAAAAAAGAAAAGAAACAGAAAAGGGAGAGCCATTTAGAGCGAGTGGCTCCTTTGCCAAATATCTGCAAACCCGGCTGCCGCCTGCATCCAGGTCTCAGTTCCAGTGTCGCAGCATCCGAGGCCTTTCCTGTCGTGCTCCCATCCACACCCTCTCCTCCTTCAGCCCACTGCAGTTGTAGCTGACATTATTCGTATGCTTTATTATATCAACTTGTCGTTGCCAGGGCTTCCCTGTCCCCACCAGAATAAAAGCACCATGAGGCCTGGGAGGGTGTTAGAGTCACTCCTGCATTTCTGTGTATAGAAAAGTGTCTGGCACATTACAGCCACTCACTAGACAGCGGTCAGCTAAATAAGTACAAATAGATTCTCTACCTGAAACCCATAATCTATACAATAGAGTCCACTGTAACCACTGACCTTTACAAAGATCTTTGCAAAAGTCAAAATAAGAAAAGTTGTTTGTTTCACTTTTTTTTTTTTTTTTTTTTTTTTAGGACTAACTGAAATAGTGTTCTTAAATGGAGCATGGTGGTGCCTGCCTATAATTCCAGTATTTGGGAAGCTGAGATAGGAGGATTGCAAGTTTAAGGACAGCCTCAGCAACTTAGTGAGACGCTGTTTTACTAATGTCTGGTAAGGTCTGGGGGTAGCCAGTCGTGGTGGGCTTGTAATTCCAGCATTTGGGAGGCTGAGACAGGAATATCCTGGTTCACAGACAACCTCAGCTACTGCTTAGTGAGGCCCTTTGCAACTCAGTGAGACCCTGTTTCAAAATAAAGAATAAAAAATAGGACTGGGGGTATAGCTCAGAAGTAGAATGTCCCTGGGTTCCACCCCCCAGTACTGCAGGGGGGGAAAAACAAAGGTCTGGGGGTATAGCTTGGAGGTAGAATGCCTTGGGACATTCAGCAAAACATACACAGAGAGGGAGAGAAAGAAAGAAGACGGAAAAGAAAAAGATATAGTGTTCTTAAAGCCTCTAATGAAATTTCTAGGTAACAGCCAGCCCACAAAGATGTTAGTTTTTATTATAGAAAACATCTTAGAGACCTTCCTTTTCAGGAACAACCAGTTCAGGTTTCTGAGAGTGGAAGATCTGAGTTTTCCTGGAAGACTAATCTTTCTGGGGAGATAAGAGGTGGTGCAGGCCAAGTATGGTAGTGCAGGCCTGTGATTCCAGTACTGAGAAGGCTGAGACAGGACCATAGGTTCAAGGCCAGTCTCAGCAATTTAATAAGACCATCAGCAAGTTAGCAAAACCCTGTTTCAAAATTTGAAATGGGAGAAGGGGTGGTAGTGGTGTAGACTGAAGGTAAAATACCCCTGGCTCGAATCCCCAGAACAAAATAAACATTTTTTTAAATAGAGGTTGAGTAGGTGTGGCCCGTGAAAACAGAAGCTGATAGAGTTTGACCAAGCCAAGAAGAAACTTTTTTGTGGTTGTTTTTATTTTTGGTACTGGAGATTGAACCCAGAGGAATTTTATCTCCAAGGTACACTCCCAGCCCTTTAATTTGTCATGTTGAAGCAGGGTCTCCATAACTTGCTAAGGGTTTTGCTAATTTGCCAAGGCTAGCTCCAGCAACCTGTCACAGCCTTCCACGTACAGAGTTCATAGATGTGCATCACCACGCTCGGCTGAAAGAGACTTTAAATAAAGATGCTGTTGAACTAACCACACAATACACTATCAGAAATACCATAACCTTTTTTATATATTTTATTTTGAAACAGGGTCTCACTAAGTTACAGCACGCTGGCATTGGACCCGTGATCCTCCTGTCTCAGCCTTTCAAGTGCTGGAACTGCAGGCATGTGCCACCACGCCTGGCTAGGAAAGTCATCACTTTGAGGCAAAGAAATAAGTTTCTCATGGTGATTCATCCTGTAGGGTTCCAGAATGATTATATCTTCCTTGTAGCTATGAAGTGTGTGGAAATGTGTGAGCCAGGCATTCTCCGAGCTTATGATGCTAAGATAAGTTCTGGTATTAGTATCTGAAGCCACAGAAAACAATGTTTCGGGGTGTAGCTCTGTGGCCGAGCACTCAGCTGGCCTGTGTGAGGCTCTGGGTCCCGTCTCCACCCAGTTTTACAAATTACTCTGTAACTAAACAGAAGCACATGAGATCTATTTTAAGCGCATCCTTTTCTTAGTATTCTGCTCCCAAGTCTTTATTAATAGCCCCGGCCAAAACCACAACTTGGAACCAGCAAACCCACTCCTGCAAAATCATCAGACTATCAAGGAATATTTTAACTGGACCCTAAAACCAAACTTCCGGACAAGCCGGGTCCCTGTCCTGAATAATGGTGCTCAGAGGCTGACGAGACCCTAAAAGACGGGGAAGACTCAGGAAAGAGGGGTAAAGCTAAGTCTACAGTGAAAACTAAAAAAAAAAAAAAAAAAAAAAAAAAAGGAAATCATTAAAGGGATGGTTCATCCCCAAAGAGAAACACATAATAAATTTCTTTCAACACTCCAAGTTCTTAAATCACAAAGCAGCAGAGAAAGTTTGATGATCCAGCGAGAACTATGACCTGGATAAACTTATGTGCATCTGGAATGGTCCGAGATCATTTATAAATCTTGTCTCTAAGCCTCTGAAAGACGCTCCTTTTCCAGGTGGGTAAAATGAGGTTCAAAAAAGGCAAGCGATTTGCTCCAAGGAGCTGGGGGTCCCCATAGGAAAGTGACTTGTGTTTGTCCACAGCAAGTCTCCTCCCGCTGTGCTGCCGACTCCTGATTAATACCTAAGTGCACAGGTTCTCTGCCAAATGGAAAACTCGGAGCTGGCATAGACTGTTCACAAAGGCTAAATTTACCCCCCATTTAAATTCTGAAACTGATCTTTCGAATGCTTCATGCTAAAATATCCTTCCCTACAAGAAAAGGTATGTTAGCCAGGCATAGTGGCACATGCCTGAACCTGGGAGGCTGAGACAGGATTGATCACAGGTTCAAAGACAGCCTCGGCAAGTTAGCAAGACCCTGTTTCAAAATCAAAACTTGAAAGGAAAAAAAAGGGGGGAGGGGCTAGGGATAGAACTCAGAGGCAGGCCCCAGGATTCAACTCCCAGCACCACACACACACACACACACACACACACACACACACACGGATATATTGACATCAAATACCCAAATCATAAAATTCATGGAAACAAAATAGTAACATGACAAACGGAGGGGGGAAAAAAAAAGAATGATGGTGGTGGAAATGGTTATTTTCTGAAGTTTTAAAATATCCTTACTAGCCAGGCATGGTGGCGCACACTTGTAATCCCCGCGCTTGGGAGGCTGAGACAGGAGGATCGCACAGGTTCGAAGCCAGCCTCAGCTACTGAGTGAGGCTCTCAGCAACTTAGTGAGACCCTGTTTCCAAATAAAATATAAAATAGGTCTGGGAGTATAGCCCGGAGGTAGAAAAGCCCCCAGTACCACTATATATCTCCTTACTTAACAACATAAAAAATGGATAATCTTACATCATCCCCCTTGTTTTCTTTTGAAATTGTATTTACCCATGAAATATAAGGCTGGCAACCACTGCACTAAAATCCAGAGTGGTGGTGCACACTTGTAATTCCACCTACTGCAGAGGCAGAGGCTGGAAGACGGCAAGTTTGAGGCCAGCCTAGGCAAGTTAGTGAGACTGTCTCAAATAAAAACAGAATGAGGGGAGGCCATGGGTTTGATCCCCAGTATGAGAGGAAGGGGGGAGCAATCTTTTTCAATTTACCCAGCCGTGGCTCATGAAATCATTTCAGTTGACTAATACCTAAACTCTTATCTATTTTTTTCCTCCCTCCCTCCTTTCTCTTCAATTTAAAAACTAAGAAACATCAAATAAGGACAAACAGCAAAAAGGTTAACCAATCGTTCGTGAAACCCCTGTTTTATTTATTTATTTTTATTTTTTAGTGGTACCAGGGACAGAACCCGGGGCCCTCTACCTCTGAGCTACATCCTCTGCCCCATTTCTTATTCTTTACTTTGAAACAGGGTCTCATTGAGTTGCAGAGGGCCTCGCTAAGTAGCTGAGGCTGGCTGTGAAACTGTGGTCCTCCTGTCTCAACCTTCCAAGTACTGGAATCACAAGCATGTGCTACCATGCCCAGCTCTGTTTTAGTTTTAGAAATACATAAATGTGCATTTGTTCAGAGTCAGAATATAAAATGTACTTACTCTAAGTAAATTCAAAAATTTGAAAACTTTGTCAAAACATTTGAAAACTTATATACTGTTTATTTATTTGTTTTTTGGGGGGTACTAGGGATTGAACCTAGAGGCATTTTACCTCTAAGCTATACCCCAACCCAATTTTATTTTTTATTTTGAAACAGCGTATCACCAAGTTGCTGACGGTCTTGTTATATTGCTCAGGCTGGACTCGAACCTGTGATCCTACTGTTCAGCCTCCCAACTACTGGGACTACAGGTGTGTGCCACCATGCCTGGCTTGGACTGTTTTCTTACATATCTACATTCATATTAGTTGAGCTATCCCACCAAGAAAGTTTAAAATCATCTGTAACTCCCTCGCAGGTAACTACTACTAATACTTGTATATCCTGGGAACAGTATTTTTCATACTACACAGACACTAGCTGCAAACGCTAAATATTCCTAAATCCTCTAACATCAGAGCACGGTGTAGACTGAGGGCTGACCCTCAATGACAGAGTGCCACGAGAGGAAAAAAATGCCCGACTCAAGATGAATGGATGTCGTTTCAGTTGCACACGCCTGCCTCGGTCTCTGATCGCCGGTGATAGGTGGAGTCAGTGCTCATGAATCTCCCTAGCTCACAGGAGGATTCATCAATCCTCATCTTCCAGGTTAGCATTTGATTCCCTCATCAACGCTTGCAACAAAGACTCAATCAAATGAGATTATATATTTGCCTGGAATTTTGCTTCTGAGTGTTAAATATGGTTTATTTTTAGCTGTGGGAGTGATGGGATGTGTGTTAAGAGGCCCTGGTGAGAAGAATCAGTTCACAGCCAAGCTCGGGGTGCAGCCAATGTTCATGCGTAATGAAGGATGACTTTGAGAAGATGGCAGATCCAGCTTGCTCTCCTGGAAGGAACTGGAGGAGGTTTTGGTAGTGTGAGTGCCCACCGTGGCAAGACAGCGAAGTCTCCAGAGTTCTATGATGCCCAGGGGCCTTATCCCAAACAACCAACTCCTTCCAGGCAAACAGTGGAACCTTGATGAGGATTCATAGAAGGCACTTCTGAGCCACGAAGGACCCAGAAGGACCCATGGCTTCCACTGGCTAGGCAGGATGGAGGCATGGACACTGGTGCTCAAAGCCTACTGGCATGTGACAAGAAACTTCCAAGTGGACAGAAGTTCAATCATCATCAATGAGTTCATGTTTGCTTTTGTTTGTGGCGTTGGGATGGAACTCAGGGGCATTCTACCTCTGAGTTACACCCCAGCCCTCTTTTACTTTTCACTTTGAAACAGGGTCTTGCTAAGTTGCTGTGGCCTTTCCAAGTGTCTGAGGCTGGCCTTGAACCTGAGATCCTCCTGTAAAGCCTCCCAAGTACTGAGATTACGGGTGTGCACCACTGCATCTGGCCTCGGTCATGGGTACTCTTACCAAACATTTAGGAGAGACCTATTTTTCAAGAAATAAATGTGGAACATTTATATGCAAATGAAGTACATTTTAGGGAAATGTTATGACTTCTAAATATGGAAACGTCTTTCTAAAAACATAGAATTTATATTCAAATGAACTTCTTACTCTAAAGTATGATTTTATACTCAAGGGCATAGGAAGTTTATGATGTTCTATGCAGGGGTCAGAAAACTAGCGACCCTAGGCTGGTAGCCTACTTGTTCAACTATGTCTTATTGAAATGCACTTACATGCATTATTTTAGTGTATTCTCTAAAGTTGCTTATAAGCTATAATTCAGCAGAACCAAGTGATTGCAATAGAGACCTTTTAATTGAGAAAGTCAGAAGTATTTACTCTCTGTCACTTAAAAAAAAAAAAAAAAGGTCCCATGTCTACTGCCCTAGGTTTCGATTCCTAGCACTGCAACTAAAAATTAAAGCCAGGAGTGTTGGCGAACACTTGTAATCCCAGTACTTGGGAGGCTGAGACAGGAGGATCGCAGGTTGGCGGCCAGCCTCAGCTACTTAGTGAGGCTCTCTGCAGCTTAGTGAGACCCTGTTTCAAAATAAAGGAAAAAAAAAATAGGGCTGGAGTGTAGTTTGGAGGTAGAATGCCCCTGGGTTCCATCTCCAGTACCACACACAAAAATAAATAAATAAATAAATAAATAAATAAATAAATAAATAAAATGAAAGAGAGAGGAAGGAAGGGAGGGAGGAAGGGAGGGAGGGAGGAAGGGAGGGAGGGGGGGGATTGTCAATCTGCAGCCTGCAGCAGGATTTCTGTGGCGAGTAGGCCTCTTGGACCAGCGGCATACCTCAAATAAGCTGTGACCCTTTCAGTTCAGTGCCATGAACTAGCTGGCGACTCGACTTTCTCTAGAGAGATCATGTTTCAAGCGGCCCATGAAAACCTGCAAAGTGTAACAGGATCGCCAATAGGTTTAGGATTGGTGTTAAACCAATTTCAGAGAATTGTGACCTTCAGGGCTGCAGGGAATCTACTCAAAGCCTCTTCTTTAAATTGGGTCCAGATGAATCCAAACGAGAATGAAGATGCCCTGAGGGATCACAGCAACGGCACACGTGTGGGCCATGGGCCATGTTTTTCTGGCTGGAGGACAGAAATCTGGACTCTCCTTTGGAAGGAGCCACAGAAACCTGGGCACACACACACCCTCACTCAAATGCCGGGAGGCCTCATAGTTGGAATCTGAACCAGATTTCACCAGCTCTCTGTATGAAACTCAAGTACTTACCTGTGTGTGTGTGTGTGTGTGTGTGTGTGTGTGTGTGTGTGTGGTATTGGGGGTGGAACCCTGGGGCCTTCTACCTCTTGGCTACACTCTCAGACCTATTTTGTATATTTTGTTTGGAAACAGGGTCTCACTAAGTTGCTGAGAGCCTCACTAAGTAGCTGAGGCTGGCTTCGAAACTGCACTATCCTCCTGTTCCAGCCTCCCAAGTACTGGGATTACAAGCGTGCGCCACCACGCCCAGCTAGTATTTACCTATGCCAACTGGATGAGGTCACGGGGCAGGGGGCGGGGGTGCTCCAGGGAAATATTGCCTCCCCAAGGGGCAAGAATCCACTACAGCTGGCCCTCTGTATCTTCAGGCTTGCATACACAGACTCAACCAGTCCTGAATTGCAAATAGTCATAAAAAATTGTTTCTGAAGCCAGGTGTGAAGATACATGCTTATAATCCCAGTACTTGGGAGGCTGAGACAGGAGGTTCCGGGTTCGTGGCCAGCCTCAGCTACTTAGGCTCTCCGCAACTTAGTAAGACCCTGTCTCAAAAAAAAAGGGCTGCAGGGAGGTAGCTCGGAGGTAGAATGCCCTTGGGTTCAATCCCCAGCACCACATACAATAAATAAATAAATAAATAACAAAGTGCATAGGAGGATGTGTGCAGGTTCCATGAAAATAGTATGCCATTTTATAGAAGGAACTTGAGCATCCTTGAATTTTGGTATCCTTTGAGGGATCCTGGAACCAATGCCTCTCTTATACAAATGTACAGTTTACCCTGTAGACATAAGAAATAACCACGCCGGGCGTGGTAGCACAAGCTTGTAATCTCAGCACTTGGGAGGCTGAGACAAGAGGATCACAAGTTCGGTTCATGGCCAGCCTCAGCCACATAGTGAGGCCCTCTGCAACTTAGTGAGACCCTGTATCAACATAAAAAGTAAAGTAGGGCTGGGGCTGTGGATTCAAGTCAGAATGCCCCTGGGTTCAATATCCGGTACTATGAAATAAAAGAAAAAAAATCTGAGAATAGACCTTCTTCAATTTAAATTGAATGATTTGAAAGTTAAACCGAAATCTCAGTGCCATCCTGAAAATATTTCTATTAAAAAAAAATCCTCTGTTTTGTTGGAGGTTTTAAAAAATCAATCTGCCACAAAAAGCTTTTGAGCAAGTTAATAACGCAGGTGGGCTGACTCACGCTCCCCAGCATGCACACCCCCATGGAAACCAATGGGCTTCGTTCAACATATCAAAACAGCATTCGAGTGGTAATACAATTAAAACACAGTTCTTCCCTAACCAATGCTTTCTCACATTAAAAAAAAAGAGAGAGAGAGAGAAATGAAAAAGCAGGTGTGTATCTGTGAGGTCACGCATCGCCCACATGTTAAAAGAGCACACCTGTAACCCCAGGACTTGAGAAGTGGAGACAGGAGGATCGCAGGTTCACAGCCAGCCTCAACGGCTTCACGAGACTCTCTTTCAAAATTAAAAAATAAAAAGGGCTCAGAGGTAGAATACTTCTCTGGGTTCAATACTAATTACCACAAAACCAGCAACGATAACAGCAAAAGGCTAGCACACCCAAGTCCTGGGAGCAACAGAATCAAGACATAGCTGTGTGCAAATCTTAGCTCATCCCTCACAGCAGAGCCAGCATGCACCGGATACACATGACACACAGGCCTTGGGGCACGGACACAGAGCTGCCTGCAAGGGAGAAATCCTTTAACCCACATTTTTGTTTTGTTTTGGTATTGGGGATTGAACCAAGGGACATTCTACCTCTAAGTTTTGCTTCCAGCCCTTTTATTTTTTTTAAGTGTGTGTGTGTGTGTGTGTGTGTGTGTGTGCGCGCGCGCGCACACGCGCGCTATTGGGGATGGAACCCAGGGGCCTTCTACCTCCAGGCTACACTCCCAGATCTATTTTATACTTTTATTTGTAAACAGGATCTCACTAAGGTGCTTCAAAGCTTCTCAAGTACTGGGATTACAAGATTGCACCACCTCATCCGGCAGCTTCCAGACCTTTTTAATTTTTCTTTAGAAACAGGGTCTCCCTAGGCTGCTATGAGTTTCACTAAGTTGCTGAGGCTGGCCTCAAATCTTATCCTATCGTCCTATCTCAGCCTCCCAAGTACTGAGATTACTTTTTTAACCGTGTGTGTGTGTGTGTGTGTGTGTGTGTGTGTGTGTGTGTGTGTGTTACTGAGAATTGAGCCTGGGGGAATTCTTCCTCTGAGCTATGCCCTCAGCCCTATTTTATTTTTATTTTCAACTGGTCTCACTAGGTTGATGAGAATCTCACTACTTACTGAGGCTGTCCTTGAACCTGCAATTCTCATCTCTGCCTCCTAAATACTAAGATTACAGGCATGGCCACCAAGCCCAGCTTTTTAACCCTCTTTTGTTATTGTTGTTGTTTGTTATTTGTTTGTTTGTTTTGTGGTGCTGGGGGTGGAACCCAGAGGCTTTCTACCTCCGGGCTATATCACCAAACCGATTTTATATTTTATTTGGAAACAGGGTCTCACTAGGTTGCTGAGAGCCTCACTAAGTAGCTGAGGCTGGCTTCGAACCTGCGTCATCCTCCTGTCTCAGCCTCCCAAGCACGGGGATTACAAGCGTGGCCCCCACGCCCGGCTAACCCTCTTTTAAAGATGAACCACAGGTACAACAGCACACTCCTGTAATCCCAGTATTTGGGAAGACTGCAAGTTCAAAAGCAGCCTCGGCCACCACGAGAGCCTATTTTAAAACGAAGAATAATAAAGGACTGAGGGTGGAGCTCTGAGGTAGAATGCCTCTGGGTTCAATCTCTTATTACAAAAAAAAAAAAGAGAGCGCTCACTGGGGCCGGGTGTGTAGCTCAGTAGCAGGGCGTGCGCCAGCAGGCAGGAGGGTCTGGGCATGGCCTCTAACATACCCAGAGCAAACCGAAGCTGGCCAAGCTGAAGTCTTTGTCGAAGCAGTAAAACTGGCATTCGAACTCAGTCTCTTTCCAAATCTCGGCTTCCATGCCCCCTCTAGCCACCACCCTGTATGGAGGTAACCAGACAACAGCAATATCTGCAACCTCCCTCCTGCTGGCACGGGCCCCGGCTGTGCTGTTTTCGTGTTCCCTCTGCCTCTCCTTTGACTCTTGGGAAGCATCCGCTGGCACACCTTTCTTGGTTAGAATCACCCCTGAATCATCCTTCCTGTAAGTTGCACTCCACCCACCTTGCCTAAGTTGTAAGGACTCACAGGTTGTTGGCTCATCGCTTACGCCGTGAATCTCAACCTCAGCTTGAGGCCACTTCCTGCTGGCCTCCGTGTCACCTCCTTGTGGAATCTGCCTCTCCTTAGTATTTCTGGAAGGTCTCTAATTGCCTTGGCCCTGTTAAAGACTGCTCCATCAAGGAAAGGTCTGCAGGCTCATTCCCCGCGGTCTCCCCAGAACTCAATAAATAACTACTGGACAAACGGACGCGGCCTTTTGGCCACATTTGAAGGAGGTAGAGAAACTATGGCATAGAATTAAGATAACGTCCCTAACACCACCAAGGGTAAGGCTTCCTGGAAACGATTTAAAAATAACCACGGGGCCAGGCGGAGTGGCGCACATCTGCAATCCCAGTACTTGGGAGGCTGCGACAGGAGAATCGTAGGTTCGAGGACAGCCTCAGCAAGCAGTCAGACTCTCATCGACCTAGAGAGATGCTGTTTCAAAATAAAAATTAAATAGGGCTGGATGTGTAGCTTGGAGGTAGAATGTCCCTGCAGTTCAATCCCTAGTAACACACACACACACACACACACACACTCACTCACAACCCAGCCATGGTCTGGGTGGGGGTGCCCATCTGGGTAGGGGCACCTGGCTTTTCCTCAACACCACAGTAAAAAAAAATACAACGCAATGGGTTGCAAAAGTTACCATACTTCATTCCCAAGTCTTTGCCTCCAAAGAAAAAAGCATTTGCCGGGCGCGGTGGCGCACGCTTGTAATCCCAGCATTTGGGAGGCTGAGACCAGAGGATCGTGGTTCGTGGACAGCCTCAGCTACTTAGTGAGGCCCTTCACAACTTAGTGAGACCCTGTTTCAAAATAAAAAATAAAAAAAAGGGCAGGGGTATAACTCAGAAGTCAAATGCCTCTGGGTTCCATCTCCAGATCTGCAAAAAAAAAAAAAAAAAAGACATTTACCCTTTATCTGGGCTACATGCGTGATGATTCACCCAAGGGGTGAACATGGACTGCGCCCGAGCCTCCTGCCAAGTTCTTGCGAGCACCTGGGGGAGCAGGCCTTCTTCCAGCCTTCTTCCAGCCTGCTGGCTGACGGTGGGGGTGGGAGGGACTGAAGGTCTCCAGAACATTAGCTCCCCCTCTGCACCCAGTAGAGACTGGAGCCAAGTGTCCTCTATTAACATCAATGTACTATTCATGGCTGGGGAAATCCTTAGTGGCTTTTCTTTTCCTTTTGTGGTTTGAGGGATAGGGCCCAGGAATTTTCTACCACTGAGCTACACCCCCAGCCCGCCTGCCTGTCTTCTTTCTTTCTTTCTTTCTTTCTTTCTTTCTTTCTTTCTTTCTCTTCTCTCTCTCTCTCTCTCTCTCTCTCTCTCTCTCTCTCTCTCTCTCTCTGAAGCCAGGTCTTGCTAAAGTACTGCATGCTGGCCTCATATTTACAATCCTCCAGTCTCAGCCTCCCAAATACAGGGATTATAGACATGAGCCACCTCATCCCACTAGGGGGGCTATTGTTTTTCAGAGGAATACTAGAATATAGGTCTGAGTGCCAAGAAACCTAAGTGTGTTTAGGATGAAAAATATATATTAAAAATCAGGAAAAACCAGGGCAGTAGCTCATGCCTACACTCCCAGTTACTTGGAAAGCTGAAACTGGAGGATCAAAGGTTTGTAGCCAGCCTAAGCAATTTGGCTAGGCATTCAACAACTTAGTGAGACTCTATTTTAAATTTTGTTTTAAAAAGGGGGGGTCTGGGGATGTTGCTTAGAAGTAGAATGTTCCTGGGTTCAATCCCCAGTACCACAAGAAGACAAAGGAGGAGGAAAAAGGAAGAGGAAGAGGAAGAGGTGGCAGTGATGGCAGCTTGGGCTTTAATGGGTTAATATGATGTAAAAGCCTTCAATGGAAGGTTCTCAGGAATTAAGAATCAGCCTATTGCTATGCTCTTGAATGTAGCCACAAGAGAAAAATCTCAACCTGTGGATAAATTTTTGGTGTGCATAGAAATTAGCCACTTCAGCTTCCTACTTCTTGACCTTTTTTTTTCCCTTGTAGTGCTAATGATTGAACCCAGGGGCATCTTCCACTGAGCTACCCCCAGCTCTTCTTATTTTTTATTTTGAAGCAAGGTCTTGATAAATTACTGTGCTCTGAAGCCAGGTGTGGTAGTGCATGCTTGTAATCCCAGCATTAGGGAACCTGAGACAGGAGGATCGCGGTTTGTGAACAGCCTCGGCTACTTAGTGAGGTCCTTCACAACTCAGTGAGACCCTGTTTCAAAAATAAAGAGTAAAAAACAGGGCTGGGGTGTAGCTCGGAAGTAGAATGCCCCTGAGTTCCATCCCCAGTACCACAAAAGAAAAAAAAAATATGCTCTGGCCTTGAACCTGTGATTCTATCTCAGACTCCCAAGTAGTGGTATTGCAGGCGTGCGTCATGTACCATCACCCCTGGTTTATATCCTAACTATTTTTGTTTTGCTTTGCTTTGTTTGGTGCTGGGGGTTTAACCCAGGGGCATTCTACCTATGAGCTACACCCCAGCCCCCCCCCCTTTTTTTTTTTTGCGGGTCTGGGGATGGAACCCAGGGACATTTGACCTCAGAGCTACACCCCCTACCCTATTTTTTATTATTTATTATGAAACAGGGTCTCACTGAGTTGCAAGGGCCTCACTAAGTAGCTGAGGCTGTCCGTGAACCGTGATCCTCTGGTCTCAGCCTCCCAAATGCTGGAATAACAAGTGTGCGCCACCATGCCTGGCCCCAGCCCCAGGGTCTCACTAAGTTGCTGGGGGCCTTACTAAGTTGCTGCGACTGGCCTCCTCCCAAATACTGAGATGACAGTCATGCACCACTGTGCCCAGCTTTTCTGGTTTTTAATATATTTTCTCATCCCAGAAGAACTTTGGGTCTTGGCACTTGGGCCCATTTCCTAGTATTCCTCTGAACAAATCAATATATATTTCAATGCTCTAATCCTTCACCTATGACTTTTCTCAAAAGAATAGAACTCTAAAAACATAGTATTTGTTTCAAAAGGTACCCTAAGTGGTATATCAGTAGCTCTATTTAAGTTTTTATAGGTGTTCCACATCCGGGACAATGGGACTTACAGGGTTAACACAACTCATGTCATAAAAAGACTTGCTAATCATTGATCGATAAAATAGATTCCCTTCCACGGAATACCTTTTTTTAGCTCCCACCTGAGAAGAACTGTTATTTCTGGCACCTCTGGGGGCTCAAAGACAGACTCCTGTCAGGCCCGGGGAGCGCAAAGCAAAAATGAAGACACAAGCTGCCCCGGAAAACTGTGTCCCAGGGGTAACCGGGTGTGCACAGTTCTGGAACAGAAGGACGCATTTGTTTTCATGAGTAGGCTGAACCTACTCAGGAAAAAGAGGGTCTTCTCTTTCTGGGGAGGGGGGAGCCCTGAAATCATATTTAAGGTCAAAACTAGATAGAAACTGTCCCAAGGAGGCTTGAAAGAACGGCTGGATCTTAAGCTCAGAGAAGCGGCGGCATCGGCAAAGACACGGAGAAGGATCCGGCCTCTCGCCAGAGCAACAGGAGCCAGCAGCTGCGGGCTGCGGTAGGGAAGGTGCTGTGGGTGTCCACAGCAGAAACAGGGGTCTTCTCCATTCCCTGACAAGGAAGTGGGCGGATGGCGCAGTCAGGAGAGCGCCCACTCTTCCACCACCCGTACTGTTTGCCTCCTCACTTCCAGCTCCCGCCTCTGTCCCCCAACCCCCTGCGGCCATCATCCTTCTGCTTCCCCAATGCTTTTCTCCCTTCTTCCTCCCCTTCCGCTGAGTGTCACTGAGCTACCAATGTGGCGCTAAACTAGACCAAGAGGAGGCTGCCCTCTGCCCCTCACCCGGCAAGCTTGCATGAAAGAGGCTAGTAATTTTGTTATACCAAATGAAACCTAAACAACACAAAATTTTCACAGGCTGGGAGATTTCCTTTTTTTCTTTTCTTTTCCTTCTTTCTTAATTGTGTGTGTGTGTGTGTGTGTGTGTGTGTGTGTGTGTGTGTTACTAGGAATTTAATCCAGAGGCACTCTACCCCTCCAAGCTACACTCCCAGTCCTTTTTTTTTTTTTTTTTCTTTTTTTTTCAGTATTGGGGATGGAACCCAGGGGCCTTCTATCTCCAAGCTAAACCCCAGCCCTATTTTTTATTCTTTATTTTGAAACAGGGTCTCACTGAGTTGCAAAGGGCCTCACTAAGTAGTAGCTAAAGCTGACCGAGACCTGCGATTCTCCTGTCTCAGTCTCCCAAATGCTGGGACTACAAGCGTGCACCACCACACCTGGCTCCCAGTCCTATTTTATTTATTATTTTTAAACAGGGTCTTGCTAAGTTGCTGAGGGCTTCACAAAGTTGCTGAGGTTGGTTTTGAACCTCTGAGCCTCCTGTCTCAGCCTCCCAGGTACAGGATTATGCCTGGCTTTCTTTTCTTTTTTATACTGAAGATTGAACCCAGAGATACTAAAGATTGAACCCAGAGATTTTACCTTCAAGATACAGCCTATTCTCTTATTTTATTTATTTATTTATTTATTTATTTATTTATTTATTTTTGGTGGTACTGGGGTTCCTGGAAGCCCTTCTACCTCCGGGCTACACTCCCAGACCTATTTTTACATTTTTATTTGGAAACAGGGTCTCCTAAGCCAGCGCGCGCAGCTGGCTTCGAACCTGCGCGATCCTCCTGTCTCTGCCTCCCAAGCGCGGGGATTACAAGCGTGCGCCACCACGCCCGGCTCATCTCTTATTTTTTAATTTGAAACCCAGTCTAAGTTGCTGAGAGTCTTGCTAAATTACCCAGGCTAGCCTCAAACCTGCAATTCTCCTGTCTCGTCTTTCTAAGTACTGGAATTACAGTCGTGCTCCACCATGTCTGTCAAGCTGGGAGATTTCTGAACAGAGCCGTCCCCACTGTCTCTGGTCATAGGCGCTCTTTTTCATCATGACTTTATTAGGCAAAACTCCTCCAATGACACCTTCCTCAGTCGCTGACTTCTTCCTTTCTTGTTCCTTTCCCTCCAGCAACACGGTTTCCTGATATCTGCCTATCTACCCAAAGAACTGAGAAATGCAAGTCTCTTAGGATAGCAACTTTCTGCATGCAACCATGAAATCCCATTTTCCTGCATTGTAATTTTTAGGTCACTACTTAGTAAGCAAAGTTTGAATGTGCTGCTTAAATACAAAATTGTCTTCTCCCGTGACAGCAAGAGCCAGGCTGTCATGAACAGACCAACTGAACAAGTGAAAAATTTAGCCCTCAGTAAAAATAGGTATCGAGAGCTTTATAGAGCCAACAAGTCAATAAGCGGGCCTTAATCTACTGCCTAATCATCTCTGGATAATAATAAGGCCATGAGCCTGGGAGCCGCCCACCCAGCGCATCTGTCAGTCAGAAGACGTGTGAGCACACACTTCCCAACGCGGACCTCATGCCTTTGACTTGCAGCTGCAGCTCCCACGCTGGAGGAAAACTGTTCACCGGTTTTGACTGCAAAGTTAGGCTATCAGTTTGGGTGTGGTGGGCACACCTGTATCCCAGTAGCTGAGAGGCTGAGATGGAAGGATTGCAGGTTCGAGACCAGTCCCAGCAATTTGGCAGGATTCTCAGTAACTTAGTGAGACTCTGTTTCAAATTTAAAAAAAAAAAAAAATAGGGCTGGAGGAACAGCTCAGAGGTAGAATGCCCCTGGGTTCAATCCTGAGCAACACACACACACACACACACACACACACACACACTTGGCTGATGATTCTGGAGGCTGGGAAGGCCCTTGCTGGCCCCTGAAAACCTCATCTAATCCTAATCACAGCCCAAGGTCCCACCTACAAATACCATTAACATATGGATTGGGGGAACTCTGTTCCAACGCAGCTTTGAAAGGACACATTCAGATCATAGTACCCATGATAATGAAAAGGGGAGTATATTTATGTACACGGAAGGACAAAGCCATATTTGGAAAGTTGAGTTTTTTAAAGTCAGCACCTACTGGGCGTGGTGGCACATGCTTGTAATCTCAGCATCTGGGAGGCTGAGACAGGAGGATCACAGTTGGCGGACAGCCTCAGCTACTTAGTGAGGCCCTCTGCAATTCAGTTAGACCCTGTTTCAAAGTAAAGAATAAAAAATAGGGCTGGAGGTGCCTCTCAGAGGTAGAATGCCCTGAGTTCCATCCCCAGTACCACACACACACAAATAATAGTAATAATAATAAAGTCAGCACCAGTTCCTAAGACTCTACTCAGGGCCACTCTCAATGTGCTTTTTGCCATCTTCATCCATTTCTAGCACTGATACTGCTGTGCCTTCAATTCTGTAATTATTCTTCAATACATGAACCATAAAGAATGAAGATGGCCAGGATGGATGAGATATACCTGATATCCCAGTCCCTGGGAGGCTGAGACCAGAGGTTTGCAGGTTTGAGGCCAGTCTCAGCAATCTTGGGGACCTTGTTTCAAACTAAAATCTAAAACAGGGCTGGTGGTGTAGCTCAGAGGTAAATTCCCCTGGGTTCAATCCCCAGTATCAAAAAACAAACAAACAAACAAACAAAAAACAGGAAGAATGGCAGTATATTTTAAACATATAATCAATACAAAATCTCTCCAAATTTGTCTTTCAGGCAAGCACAACTTTTTAAAGTGATGTTTTCATCCTGAAAAACATGACTATCATATATTGGTCATGTCAAAGTTGGGATTTTTATTGCTCATGCCCAAAGTTCCTTGCAAATCACCCCCAAAGAAAGAAAAGTACAACACGATCTTATTACAAGGCTTCAGCCAGAATAAAGTTAGAATGAGTTTCTGGGTTCAGAAAGATGTACCATTTTAGATTTCATTTGTTAAGGGCACAGCGGAGCCGTTACATAACCACGTCTGTGTAATTGTAATAGCCAACGTTTCATTAGCTCTAATTTTTGAGAGAGCCAAGGCAATAAAATGAAGAGATATTAAAAGTTAACTACACAGTCCATTTGGGGAACTGTAATTAGTTTGATTTGGCCAAAGCACGGGTTTCGGGCAATGGCAGGTTATGTGGTTGGGTGGTGTCTTTGAGTGTCACACAAAGGGGCAGGACTCATTGTAAAAGAGGCTGTGACCTAAGGGGTCTTATTATCAGGAAACTTATACCGTAATGGGAGGGCCTCCCAGAGAGGCTCCCGGAGAGAGAAAGGCTGGGAGGAGCGGAATGAAGTCTGGCCGGGGAGATGAGAAATCTTTCCCCGGGAAGGTGTCATTTAAGCTGGACCCTGCGAGGGCCCCACGCAATTGCGTTCCAGGGGCCTCTCTCCTCCTGAGGGCCATCCCTGTTGAACCATAGTCTTGCCCCGACTTCTAGGCCTTTCTCCCAACTCCCAGCCATCACTGGCCATAGAAGTGTCGCACCCCAGAGAGGATTTCCATCTCCTTCATAGTTCAAAGCACCGTCTGCCCAACTTTATCACTTATCAACCCTTTCACATGCTACTACAGAGCCAGATGAGGAGATATTGCGGGCTGCTTATCGCCAGGGACACACTTTTGTCATAACGAACCACGATACATGAGTCTATGGGTACTAGGAAAGGGATTCATCCTTCTCCCATACTGATCTGTTCTGTTCTGTTGCGCTGTCCTTTCTCCAGACCCTGCAGAAGATCAACAGTAGGCTGGTGTGCTGACGGTTTAATTAACATGCAGGTTCACCCACAGTACTCCTCATGCTCATCCAGAACCCCTCGGATGCCTGAAACTGCAGAGAGTGCCCAAATAGACTGTTCTGTCTTTGTGTGTGTGTGGGGGGGGGGGTACTGAGAATGGAACCCAGGGGCATTCTGCTTCCAAGCTACACCCCCAGCCCTATTTTTTTTTATTTTGTACTTTGAAAGAGGGTCTCACTAAGTTGCAACGGGCCTCACTAAGTAGCTGAGGCTGTCTGCCAACCATGACCCTCCTGTCTCAGCCTCCCCAATGCTGGGATCACAAGCGTGCGCCACCATGCCCGGCTCCGGCTATACTGTTTGTTCCTTTCAGTACTTTTCTACCATTAACTTTCACCTTTTCACTTAAAGGGAGTACTTTATGGCTTCTCTATGGCCTAGGCAAATTGCCAGCATCTTTGCTTTCATGCTCTGAAGGCTTTATGGAAGTCCAATAGTATCACCTGGACACAAGTATGCGATACCTTGACAGCTGATGTGATAACCCAGAAGTGACTAGTGGGCAGGTGGCGTATGCACCACATGGACACGCTGGGGCCATTAACATCCCCATAAGGACACGATGAGATCTCATCACAGTCCTGTGAGCAGCCTACATCTTCAAACTTATGAAGAGTTTATTTCTGTAATTTTCCATTTATTATTTGCAGTTGACTGTGGGTAACTGAAGGCAAAATTTTGGATAAGGAGAGACCACTGTACCCTTAGCAAAAACCTTCACCCCCTTAACCAGCCAAAAACCTGTTTAGATCACACACTGATATTTAAAAATGTAAAGAAACAGTCGTTGGACGATAGTAGGTTCTCCAGCGACTGGCCTTTTGCTTGTTTAACCTAATTCTTACTAATAAACTATCAGAAGCCTTCCAGGCAAATTTCACTTGCAAATAACCACTTCTGTCTTCTTAGTAATGAGGGTTTTTTTCTTTCACAGAGATGGAAAACAAACAGAACACTTAAAACTAAGTTTTCCCAAATGTAATTTTCATACGTTGCCGACAGCAGCATCAATATTGCAATTTCTTTGGAAACGTGCATACTCTACGCACTTAAGTATATGCCTCAGAGAGCAGCTTCACGCACGAGTAGTAAAAGACATGTTCAAGGATGCTTGTGGCGGTGCGGTCACGATAGCAACCCCCGGGAACAACCCAGTGTGCACAACGGAGAACAGATAAACGCATTATGGCAGATTCATATGAAGGATACAACCCCGCCATCAAAAAAGAATAATTTGACCTAGGCATGGTAGAGCACACCTGTAATCCCAGGACTCGGGAGGAGGAGATAGGAGGAGAATTGCAGGTTGGAGAACAACCTTAGTAAGTAGTGAGACTCTCATTGGTCTAGTGAGATAATGTTTCAAAATAGGGCTGGAGTGTAGCTGGAGGTAGAAGGCCCCTGGGTTCAGTACTCAGTGCCCCCCAAAAAAGAATCATTTGTGGCCATATGCATCAATCTTATATCAAAATGTTGAGTGAAACCTGGCATGGTAGCCCATTCCTGTAATCTCAGTACTTAAGAGGCTGAGACAAGAGGATTTCAGGTTTAAAGCCAGCCTCAGCAATTTAGTGGGTTTTTTAATTTTTTTTATTTTTTTATTTTTTGGTGGTACTGGGAGTGGAACCCAGAGGCTTTCTACCTCCGGGCTATACTCCCAGACCTATTTTTTATATTTTATTTGGAAACAGGGTCTCACTAAGTTGCTGAGAGCCTCACTAAGTAGCTGAGGCTGGCTTCGAACCTGTGCGATCCTCCTGTCTCAGCCTCCCGAGCGCGGGGATTACAAGTGTGTGCCACCACGCCCGGCAGCAATTTAGTTTTAAATAACTAAAAAAAAAAAAAAAAAAGACAAGTGTGGTGGTGCATGCCTGTAATCCCAATACTTGGGAGGCCAAGTCAGGAGGATCACAGGTTCAAGACCAGCCTTAGCTACTGAGTGAAACGCTCAGCATAGTAATAAAAACTTGTTTCAAGATAAAAATTTAAAAATGGGCTGGGGGTATGGTTCAGAAGTGTAGTTCAGAAGTAGAACTCTTGGGTTCGATCTCTAGCAATACATAAACAAATAAAAATAATTAAACAATTATTAACTATATTTTACCTTGAGCTTCAAAAATGTGTATTGATAATCTCTTTCATCTCCCTTTTACAAGTATTTTTTTGTTTTGTTTTGTTTTTGGTGGCACTGGGGGGTGGAACCCAGGGGCTTTTCTACCTTCTGCTACACTCCCAGACCTATTTTATACTTTATTTGGAAACAGGGTGTCACTAAATTGCTGAGAGCCCCACTAAGTAGCTGAGGCTGACTTCGAACCTGTGCGATCCTCCTGTCTCAGCCTCCCAAGTGCTGGGATTACAAGTGTGTGCCACCACGCCCAGCCCTTATAAGTATATTTTTAAGGATGCAGGATATCTGTAGGATTACAGCACACATAATGGATTGTGAGGAATTTATTTACGAGGCTTCCTTTTGACGTGAATTCATGTATTTTTAAAGCCCTGCTTTAAATGATATCTTTAGATTATCACACATTCCCGTCTATCTCTATTATATCTTGGTGTCTGAATATTCATATAATGACATCTTGCAGTGCCTTCTTGCAAGATACGGTCTAGATAGATATAGATGCTTTCTAGAAACAATCAAGGTTTCCCTCAAGATTTAAAATAGCTGGAAGGTAATCTAAAATTGTATCTGTGGTTCCAATTTTACCACAGAATGACAAGTATAGATAGCTTTAATCAGTCCCATCCTACTGAGATCAATATTCCTAATTTACATAATTTCTGAGATATATGCTCTGGAATTGCATCGTTCCATAAGTATTTCAGAAACATATATCCATTATTAGATATTCAGTATACTGATTCCATTTTGTGTTTGTTTTGGTGGTGCTAGGGGTCCAACCCCGGGCCTTGTGCATGCCAGGCAAGTGTTGTACTGCTGAGTTACATTCCCAACCCGATTCTCTTTTTGTGTGTGTGTGTGTGCGGTACTGGGGATTGAACCAGGGCCGTTCTACCTCCGAGCTATACCCCCAGCCCCATTTTTTTTTCTTTATTTTGAAATAGGGTCTCACTAAGTTGCTGAGAGCCTCACTAAGTAGCTGAGGCTGGCTTCGAACTTGCGCGATTCCCCTGTCTTAGCCTCCCAAATGCTGGGATCACAAGCGTGTGCCACCACGCCCGGCACTATTCTTTATTTTTGAAACTAGGTCTCACTAAATTGCAGAGGGCCTCACTAAGTAGCTGAAGCTGGCCACGAACACACGATCCTCCTGTCTCGGCCTCCCAAGTACAGGGATTACAAGCATGTGCCACCATGCCCGGCTCCAATTCTCTCAATTTGATAATGAATTAATGTCAACTTCTCCTTGGCAATGAAAAACAGTGGTGGTTTGAAAAATTTTTTAAAAATTGGATTTTGTAACCAAAGACCCCTGGGTTTGAGCTCATCTCTGCTATTGACTATCTGGGTCACTCTGACAAATCCTCTGGACAGTATTGTCCACATCGGAGCCAGGTATGCCAGCGCATGCCTGTACTCCCAGCACTTGGGAGGCTGAGACAGGAGAATCGTAGGTTCAAAGCCAGCCTTGGCTACTTAGTGAGGCCCTCCATAACTTAATGAGAACCTGTTTCAAAATACAGAATTTTAAAAATAGAGCTTAGGGTGTAGCTCAAAGGTAGAATGGCCCTAGGTTCAATCCCCACTACCACAAAAAAAAAAAGGGAAAAAAAAAGGAAAAGAAAAGCCCGGTGTGGTGGCACACATGCCTATAATTCCAGTACTTGGGAGGCTGAGACCAGAGAATTGCAGGTTCAAGGACAGACTCAGCAAGTAGAGACTCTTATCAATCTATCAAGACCCTGTTTCTTTCTTTAGGTTTTTTTTTTTTGTGTGTGTGGGGGGGGGTCTAGGGATGAAAGCCAGGGGCATTCGACCTCTGGGCTATACCCCCTGTCCTATTTTTTATTCTTTATTTTGAAAACAGGTCTCATTGAGTTGCAGAGGGCCTCACTAAGTAGCTAAGGCTGTCCGCAAACTGCGATCCTACAGGTCTCAGCTTCCCGAATGCTGGGATTACAAGCGTGCGCCACCATGCCCGGCTGGACCCTGTTTCAAAAATAAACACAAACGCAAGCTGGGGGTGTAACTTGGAGGTAGAATGCCCTTGGGTTGAATCCCCAATACCACACAAAAAAATAAAATAAAACCAGGCTGGGGTGTAGCTCGAAGGTAGAATGCCCCTGGATTGAATCCTCAGCACCAACCAACCAACAAACAGACAATTTCTAGATCTGTGAAATGAAGACAGTAAGATCCACCGTGAAGGCTATCCCAAGGAAAACGTAAACGCTGAACACTTCAGGGCTGGCACTTTGGCACGTGCCTCAGATGTTGGCCCGCTGTGTTTTCCCTTACCCTGAAAGCAAAGTCTTGCTAAGTAAATGCCCATGAAGACAAATATATCATTTTAATTAAATGTTTATACACTGAAAAATAAATTGGCTTCTCTTTCTAAATTTTCTCCTCTGCGTGATAAATTATAATCAAAGTTAAACTGTTTCACAAAATATCTAATAAAAACCTCATTTTTAAAAAAATTAAAACTAATGATCTGGGCACAGAGGTGCACGCCTGTAATCCTTGTCCGGGAAAGCTGGGACTGGAGGATCTCAGGTTCAAGGCCCGCCTCAGAATTTAGGGAGACCTTGTTTCAAAATGAAAAAGTAAAAAGGGATAAGGTAGCGCTCAGAAGTAGAATGCCCCTGGCTTCAATCCCCAGTACCACAAAATAAAATAATGAGGAAGTAGGCCCTACTCCATTCTTAAGGTTATTAATACAATTGAGGGTTTCATTTCTACGTGCAAATATCTACTGGTTTCTGAAACAAAGGTAAATAGTGATGACCTATATTTTATGATTTAGATGTTTCTCAAAAGCCAGTGGCCTGGAAAAAGACAGAAGGGCATGCTTTTCACATCTGCCACCACGCTGACAGGAGGGGCTGGCACAATAAATAACAGAAGCAAGAGTAGAAACCGATGGGTCACACCAGAGACCCACGGCCGCCGCGTATCACATTTGGGTTTCAGCATCCTGGGGTTATGGCTGTTGCCCTAGTGTGCTTGCTTTTAGGGGATCTGACACACAGGACTGAGCACGTGGAGAGGACGGAGGGTACTGCCTGCCTTGCTACGCGCAGTCGGCAGTTGATTCTGATGATGGCCGTTCCAATACAAGAGCATTACCCAAGCTCAGGTTGCTGAAGACACAGCTCCACGGACTTCACCTCTGTTCCCCAGTACCTGCTCTGGAGCAGGGCTCAGCCAACGACAGCTCCTAACCCAGGCCCAGTCCACCGCCCGTTTTTGTGTGGCCCTCAAACCACAGATAGGTTTTGCGTTTTTAAATGATTGAAGGGGTTAAAGATTAAAGAAGAAGATTTTCTGGCAGGTGAAAATTGCAGTGTCTAGCCGGGCGTGGTGGCGCACGCTTGTAATCCCCGCGCTTGGGAGGCTGAGAAAGGAGGATCGCACGGGTTCAAAGCCAGCCTCAGCTACTTAGTGAGGCTCTCGGCAACTCAGTGAGACCCTGTTTCCAAATAAAATATAAAAAAGGTCTGGGAGTATAGCCCAGAGGTAGAAAGCCTCTGGGTTCCACCCCCAGTACCACCAAAAAAAAAAAAAAGAAAGAAAGAAAATTGCAGTGTCTGTAATTAAAATGCTACTGGGACAGAACCATGCCCTTTCATTTAGGTATTATCTGTGCCTGCCTTACATACTAAATCAGAGCTAAAGCCAGGCAGGGTGGCACATGCCTGTAATCCCAGTGCTTGAGAAGCTGGAGACAGGAGGAACATAAGTTTGAGGCCAGCCTCAGCAACTAGTGAGACGCTCTCATCAGCCTAGAGAGACCCTGTTTCAAAATAAAAATAAAATAGCACTGGGAGTGTAATTCGGAGGTAAAGTATCCCTAAGTTTAATCCCCAGTACCACCAAAAACAAAAAATTTAAATCAGTGACAAAACTTTTTGTGTGTGTGTGTGTGTGTGTGTGTGTGTGTGCGTGTGTGTGTGTGAGACTAAGGACTGAACCCAGGGGCATTCCACATCCAAGCTACTGCTCCAGCTCTTTTGATTTTTGTTGTTGTTGTTGTTTTGAAACAGGGTCTCCCTAAGTTGCTGAGAGTCTGGTCAAGTTGCTGAGGCTGGTCTCAAACCTGCAATCCTTGTCTCAGCCTCCCAAGTACTGGGATACCAGGTATTTTGGCTCAATTGACCAAAAATTTTATGGCTTACAAGTCTCAGCTGTTTCTAGCCCTTTACAGAAAAGGTTGGCTGAGCCCTGCTCTGGATCATCATGCTCAACATTTTTGAAAGGGCAATAATAGAGAAGGACCACAGAAAAGGTGAGGGAGACTTGAAACCCTTTAATAAACTGAATCAGTAAAGGAATTACGGGCACCAAGCCAATGTAAAAAGAAGACTGAAGGACAACAGATAGGTTTCTTTAAATACTTGAAGAGCCAGGATGTGGAAAGGGCTTATGTTCGTATCAGTATAGTGGGCCAATGATCACAAAAATTCTAGGAAATGAGATGTCTGCTAAACATAAGAAAATATCTTCCAAAGCTGGGCATGGTGGTACATGCCTGTAATCTCAGTACCTGGCAGGCTGAGACAGGATCACTGGTTCGAGACCAGACTCAGCTACTTAGTGAGGCCCTTTGCGACTTAATGAGACCCTGTTTCAAAATAAAGGATAAAAATTGGGCTGGGGGTGTAGCTTGGAGGTAGAAAGTATCTTCCAACAAGTCCAAGTGGACAGTCTCACGGCAGAGGTCATCGCACCAAGGAACCTGCACCCTGCTGTGCCTGCTACTTAAACCACAGGCAAGAGTCACCAATCAAGACTTCCAAGGAAAGGATTCTCACAGTGGGCGGGAAGTTGAATTCACCTAACCTCAGACTCTATCCCAAGAAAGAAAATGACCTGGTGTGGTGGCAGCCTGTAATCCTAAGACTTGGGAACCTGAGACAGGAGGATCACAGGTTGGGGGCTAGCCTCAGCAACTTGGCAAGGCCCTCCTCAACTTAGTTTCATAATAAAAAAAAAAATAAAATAGGGCTGGGGGGGTAGTTCTTGGCTTCAATTCCTAATAAAAAGAAAGAAAGGAAGAGAGAGAGAGAAAAAAAGAGATGGGGGAAGGGAAGGTAAAGAAAGAAAGAAAAAGAAAGAGAGAGGAGAAAGAAAGGAAGGAAGATCACAAATGGCAATTAAAAGTATAATGAACAATTCTTGCTACCATATTTGGTAAGGATTGACATTACAGGGAAATACACTGTGTTAGATACCATATATTAGATATCATATATATAGTCATACACATATTTGGTTGTATATTTACATAGGAAACAATTATATTTCAATTAAAAGAGGCATGTTAAAAAGAGATCTTCCACTTAAAGAATACATCAGCTATAATAAGAATCCCATTAGGAAAAGAAAGTTTATTTTTAGGAGGAGGGCTCCAATTACACAAAACCGAAAGGATATCCACTGCTAAATAAAATGAGCTGACATCTTTTCTGGTGTTACTATAGGAAATTGGCTGGGCACGGCTTGAAGGAGGAAAATGCCTATAAATAACACAGGAAGGGGGAAGGAATGCGTCCCCAAAAAAAACATGCGAAACTCTGAAACACGGTGAAGGGCGCAGTTGCGTGACTTCTCTGCCTGGGACTTCTTTACAAACTCGTTTTACCAATGACTTCCCAGGCACGGACACCTGTTAAGCTGTTATTTTGGCCTATCTATTTTCAATGGCCATCTTGACACCCAAGCAAGACACAACCACCATAGCAACATAAACACCAGAGTGCCAGAGATAAAACTTAACAGTAGCAATTTATAGTCCCTCCAGGGCTGGAAATAAACAAATCCTCAGGCACCGGCTACTACCATTCAGCAATTCCACCCGGGGAGCTCAGACCTGTGGCCATCTCGGGTTTTCCCACATGCTACTTGGAAAGCAGAGACTCTGAAATGTCAATGGTACTAGATGATTCCCCTAAAATTAAGGTACACCGTACAGCATGATCACCCGGTACTTAGCAGCCCCCACAAAGCTCATCATCCCTGATACTCAGCAGATGCCCATATCTCCTGTGACCAGTGCCCCCAACCCTCCACATGAGCACAGAGAAGAGGCAGGGTGTACTGGCACAGGCCTGTAACTCCAGCACCTACAGAGGCCGAGGCAGGAGGAGCCCAAGTTCAAGAACAGCCCAGGCAACTTAACAAGACCCTGTCTCAAAAATAAAAAGGGCTAGGGTGGGTGTGGGGGTGTACACCTATAATCCCAGCACTTGGGAGGCTGAGTCAAGAAGATTGCAGGCTGAGGCCAGCCTCAGCAATTTAGTGAGATAATTTTTTCAAAATAAAAAGAGCTGGGGGTTATAGCTCAGAGGAAGAAAATCCCTGAGCTCAGCACCAAAAAGAAAAAAGAAAAAAAAAGAAAAGAGAGAAAAAAAGGAGAGAGAGAGAGAGAGGGAGGAAGGAAGGAAGGAAGGAAGGAAGGAAGGAAGGAAGAAAAGGAAAGGAGGGAGGAAGGGAAAAAACAAAAGAAGAGGAAAGAAGAGAAAGAGAAAATGACTGAGAATGTCACTCAAGGGGTTGAGCAACCCCAGATTCACCCCAATACTAGGGAAAAGGGGGCATTTGATAATTAAGTAAATCAAGAATCAAGCCGGGAGTGGTGGCGCACTCTTGTAATCCCAGCATTTGGGAGGCTGAGACAGGAGGACTGAGGCTCGCAGACAGCCTCAGCTACTTAGTGAGGCCCTTTGCAACTCAGTGAGACCGTTTCCAAATAAAGAATAAAAAGAGGTCAGGGAGTGTAGCTCCGAGGTAAAAAAAATCAAGGATGGACTTCTGGAAAGATGGTGACCGAGAAAAGCGGGGCTTAAGAGCCCCGCTTTCAACCAATCTCCATTACCACAAAATCAGCGCATTTCATAGCCAGAAAACACCACCACCAGAGAAACAAAAAAATCATCAGGCCCTAGAGAGAAGGGGGACTCAGAAGGGAGCTCAGAGCCACAGAGGAGATACGCAGGCCTCACGCCCGAGGACGTGGCAGCAGAGCCTCAGTAGCGAGTTCACCGGACGGCTACGGCTACAGACCAATGCACTCAACAGCCCACCAGGCTCCAGAGAGAAGCGGCAGACAGCAAGCCGAGGGACTCAGAGTGGAGCTCAAAACCAGAGAAGAAATACGCCAGCCTCATGGCCGAGGGCGTGGCAGCAGCACCATATTGCCACCGGCGGCAGCAGCAGCGAATTCACCGAGTCCACTACAGCTCCATCTGCATACTTAACAACAGTGAGTCAAATTGTGGGCCCCAGAGGAGAAATCCCAGTACTGCACTCCCAGGGACTTGACCCAGTGGGGGATTGGTGGTGGCAGAGATATCACACCATAGGAGAACGCCCAACCTGGCACCCCCCATGGTCTAAAGCAGCCTCTATTGACTCCCTGGGTCAGAGACTCTGTGATACAGCCCAGTAAAGGAGTAGTGGGGACTGAGATACCACAGACTCAAGATCCAGAGCACCTTAAGTGAAGTCATAGTGACCCAAGGGAAGAACCCAGAGAAGGCACAAACTTCCGAAATCATGGGAAAGAGGAATAACAATGGAGCAATGAATGCCCACAACCTCACAACATCAGAATCCGATAAAACAGAAATTCAGAGATTTCTAGAAGATCAAATCAGGAAAATAACTGTAGAAATAATAGAGGTGTTTCTAAAAGAATTCAGAGAGAGCCAAAAAGAGATAAAGGATGCAATTAATGAAGTAAAGGCCTCAATTCAAAGTACAAACAACCAACTAGACCACATGGAGAATAGAATCTTGCTCTTAGAAGATAATCAATCCAAAAATGAACGCATAGTTTCTAATCTAGAAAAAAATATCTGACAGCAGGAATCTGACATTGAAGAAATATGGGCCCATTTTAAGAGAGCTAACCTAAGAATAATTGGAATAGAGGAGGGAAAAGAAAGTGAAACCAAAGGGATCAACAATCTCTTCAAGAAAGTAATAGCAGAAAATTTTCCAGACATAGAACAAGAGGTCGATACACAGGTCCAGGAAACTTATAGAACTCCCTTTAGACAGGATCAGAGAAGAGGATCCCCACGCCACATAATTGTCAAAATGACCAATGTGGAAGCCAAGCAGAGAATCTTAAAGGCAACAAAAACAAAGGGCCAACTGACATTCAGAGGCAAACCAATTAGAATCACTCCAGACTTCCCAAACCAAGTCATGAGAGCCAGAAGGGCTTGGAGTAACATATTCCAAACTCTGAAAAAAACAACTTACAGCCAAAAATTTCCTACCCAACAAAACTTTCTATCAAATTAGATGGAGAAATAAGAAGCTTCCATGACAAACAGAAACTGAAGGAATTTATGTCTTCAAAACCAGCACTAGAGAAAATACTCAAAGAGATTAACTACAAAGAAGAAATAGGTAACACACACCAGAACCAGAGAAACAAGATTTTCTATCCAACAGACAACTAAGATTAGTTATCTGTGGAGATTCATTATTTATGTTAATCTTTTACCTATGTCTAAATTGTATTGTTTGCTTTTATTGTTGTTAATTTTTAGGATTTCTAGTTGGAATATTAATATACCTTTAGATATAGCATTTAGAAATATTTTATCCCATTCTATCAGTAACTTTTAATTCTGTTTACATTGTCTTTGGATATACAATATTTTTTTTATTTTTTAGGGAGTTTGTATACTCTTCTGTTGCCTGTGCCATTGAAATCATATCCAAGAAATCACTGCCAATTTCAGTGTTGTGAGATTTTATGACCCAGATTTTCTTCTAAAAGTTTATAGTCTTAAGATTTATATTGAGGTCTTTTATCTATTTTGAGTTAATATTTGTATATGGGATTAGGTAAGGGTCCAATTTTATTTTTTCATGTAATTATTATTTTTCAACAATATTTAGTTAAAAGATTATTATTTCCTCCACCAAATATTTGTGGAAACCTTGTCAAAAATAACTTGACAATATAGGGAAGAATTTAGCTCTAGGCTTTTATTTAACTCCAATGGTTTATATATCTGCCTTTAGAACAGTACTACACTGTTTCAATTATTGTAGCTTTATATGGTCTGAAATCAGAAAATATATATCTTCTAGCTTTGTTCTTTTCCGAGATCGTTTTGGGTATCTAGAGTCCATATTCCATATTAGGATAGATTTTTTCTGAGAAATAAATATATAAATATATAAATATATGATAGTTTCACCTAAAAAAAAGATAAAAATCTCTGGTAAGAAAGAAAGCAAAAAGAAATATTGAAATGTTATCTTTAAGTTATCAAAAGCTTGGTATCAGACAAATGAAACTGTTATGTGAGATTATCATTTTTAATTTTGGATAAATTGCTATAATACTAGATGTCAACCACTAAGCCAAGCATGGGAAGGAGGGATGGGGAGGGAATGGGGTGGGGATCGGGTGGGGGCTGACTGGGCGATGTGTGCATGTATGTCTACAAAAGTTTGTATCCCACTATGATGTATGAATACAGTGCACCAATAAAAAATTTAAAAAAAAAAGAACCATGAAAAAAAAAATCAAGGATCATGAGTGGAGGCCCAGGAAAATGAGTCTTCCTAAATCAAATCATGGCTAACACACAGCCAACTCTCTCCACTCTCTTCCACACACACCAGTCTAAATGGGAAACCCACAAATGGCTGCAGGGACCATGCCCCCAGAGGCTGGGGCCGGAGGATTACAAATAAATAAGTTGCTAGGCAACTTAGCGAAACCCTGTCTCACTAATAATAATAACACTGATAAACAGGAGGCCCCCAATTAAGGCAATTTATAGGCATTTTGGTTCTGAAAGATAAAATTCAAAGGTGTTTAAATGAAAGAGCCCAGGAGGTGGCCTGCCCCTGTCATCCCAGTATTTGGGTGGCTGAGGTGGACGAGTCCCAAGTTCAAGGCCAGCCTTAGCAATTTAGGGAGAGCTGTTTCAAAATAAAATAGAGCTAGAGGTAAAACTGAGGTAGAATGCCCTGGGGTTCAATCCCCAGGCCCCCCTCCAAAACAGAGAAAATTTAAAAAAAACACCAACCACATTTGAGAGTGATGATGCAGCCTGGTACGGTCACGCGCTCCTGTGATCCCAGTACTTGGGAGGCTGGAACAGGAAGACTTCAGGTTGGAGGCCAGCCTCAGCAATTCAGCAAGACCCTGTTTCAAAAATAAAAAATAAAACTGGGGCTCTGGGTGTAGCTTTGTGGTAGAATGTTCTGGGTTCCATCTCCAGGACCCAGCCTCTCTGCTGGGCTACACTTACCGGGGCTCACTCTGTCAACATTATAAGGTGGGGCTGATTTGCCATCCAAAAAGATCAGGGAAAAAAAGCTGACCTAGCAGGCTCAGGGATGAGCCGCGCCACCGTTGTGTCTAAGGGTGACTGACGTGGCCCAGGGTCGCCCTTAGGGTGGGCAGGTCTACACAGCCTTGGATGCTGAGACACCCTAGGGTAGATCTCGAGCCCAGCGGATGCCAAGCAGAACTGGGCTCCAGCCCCCAAACCATGATTCTTTCACCGGGGCTACCACTTGCCTGCTACAGCTTTTGTGTTTGTTCTTGGTTTTTTCTCCAATACATACAAAATACATACATACATACATACATACATACATACATACATACATACTTCAGGTCCACAGCAGAGATTATAAGACCACCCGAGGAGGTCCTTCCGCAGCTGGAAAGGACGTGAACTGATGCTGAGGCGCTGATACAGCTGCTTTCCGTCTCAGATCCAGTCCTGAACCCCCCCACTCCCTTTAAAAAAACACAAGATGTTTCTGATAGACACAAACGGCATTAAAAAGAGAAACAACGCCAGCGCCAAGAAACGTGGTCAAAAGACTGAGCGCCCCCCATCAGTAATGGCTAATTTTAAATACACTTGACCCTTCAGAAGTGTTTTTCTTGAAAAGGCTTAAGGGGATTATTCCATTTGGACAACTAATAGCCTAATTATTAGTAAGGGGGAAAAAAAAGCTGCTTTTCAGCCAGATATTGGCAAGAAAACCTAAGTTCATCCCTATCTGCAGGGCCGTAAGTCATCCTGCCCCAAACCGTAATTCCACTTGGCTCTATGTCCAGGTTTCCATCGCACACAATCCAAAAGAGGTGAGCCATTGAAGCTCAAGTCCAAGGATGTTTTCATGCGGATCTTAAGCCTCTGTATGAGGAGCAAAAGCATCCTGGGAAAAAACAGGCATTCATCACAGCCTCCAGCAGACCGGGGCCTGCGCCTCAGCGTACAAGGTCCAGCTTGTACCGCGAATACTGAATGCGGGTCTAGGGACCAACTTGGGGGCGGGAGCGTCGAGTAACCATATTTCCTCTCTTTCAACCAGTTTCATTACGCAAAAGACCTATCCGTTTTCACAGCATTTTTTAGTACTGAGAAAACCACTCTTGGCCACAAGCTACAGCCATCCGGCTGATGATGCAATGTGTGACGTCAGGGCCACCTTAGTCTTTTCATCAGACTCAGCATCACCATTATTATTTCAGACCAGGATAAACTCAGCAAGATGCTCCTGATGGTCACAGCACCAAGGCACTAAGCATTGCCAATTGACGTATTTTAGAAGACTGGTCCATGGCCTCAAGCCCAAAACTCTCTGCAGACGACCCCTGTCTTCAAGAAAACCACCTGTCCACGCCGGACATGGGGCATGCTCCTGTAGTAGCGGCTACTCTGGAGGCAGAGGCAGGAGGACCACCTGAGCCCAGGAGTCCAAGGTCAGACTGGGCAGCATGGCTTGTAGACCAGCTATTCAGGAGGCTGAAGCATCCAAGTCGTGGTCTAGTGAGATGAGTGAACTGAAAGCTCTATTTGTAGGCATCACCAAGACAATTGACAAGAATAAAGATGTTACAAACTTCAGTTATTAATAAGCCATCATATGACTGAAAATTACTGTTCTTCTGAGCTAAACATTATAAAATTCTAAGAAAATAAGCTAGCATTTTAACTGTACATCCTTACTCAGAAAAGGAGCCCAATTAATGTCTATTTCCACCTTGTATAGGAATAAAGCATTATCTTTAATCAAATATTCTGTCTTCTACTTTAGTAGAGAAATACTTGTCGGTGCCAACCTTGTCTCAAATGCTTCTAAAACATATCAGTATTTTTCCATATTTAGTAGGTATTCTGAATAAATTATTTTTCTGTTAAATTACAATATAAGCTGGACACAATGGAACATTCTTGTAATACCAGTAGCTCAGAGGTAGAATGCCCCTAGGTTCCATCCCCAGTACCCCAAAAATAGAAAAAAAGGGAAAAAACGCTTTCCTTAGACTTCTTAGGAGAGATTTGAAGATGTTTTGCTGTCAGCACTACTGAGATACACGATATAACTTAAACTATTTGAAATGAACTACACTTAATTGGAAATAAATATCCTTGTTGCTTTTTATTAATTTTTATTTGTTTTTTCAATTGTGGTCAAATACACACAATATAAACTTGCCACCTAGCCGGGTGTGGTGGTGCACGCTTGTAATCCCTGCATTTGAGAGGCTGAGACCAGAGGATCGCGGTTCGCAGACAGCCTCAGCTATTTAGTGAGGCCCTCTGCAACTCAGTGAGATCCTGTCTCAAATTTAAAAATAAAAAAAAATAGGGCAGGGGGTGTAGCTCGGAGGTCAAATGCCCCTGGGTTCCATCCCTAGACCCACCAAAAAAAAAAAAAAAAATGCCACCTTAATTATTATTAACGTTCTTGATAATAGTAAATGACTTTTGGAAATAATTTTGAATTTTTGATAAAAATATTTTAACACTATACACACACACACACACACACACACACATATATATATATATTTTTTTTTTTTAATTGAACCCAGGGGGACTCTACCTCTGAGCTACACCCCCAGCCCTATTTATTTTATTCTTTATTTTGAAAGAGTGTCTCAGTAAGTTGCAGAAGGCCTCACTAAGTAGCTGAAGTTGGCTGTGAACCTGCGATCCTCTTGTCTCAGCCTCTTAAGTACTGGGATTACAAGAGTGTATCACCATACCTGGCTCAGCACTCCATTTTAAAACAATAGTCTTTTGGAGACTTGGTTGGTAGGTAAGTGGTGCAGTGTTTTCCTAGCATGTGTGAAGCCTGCGTTTAATTCCCAGTACAAAAAAATCACAGTACGCTGGAAATTTCCGAGGAACATCATCTCAGCTGAAATGTTAAACGTATATAGCTCTGACGAGTACATTCTGATCCCTTCTCCGACCTTCCAGTCGGCTTACCTTACCTCCTTGGGAAGTTTTACGTTTTCAGCTAAATGTGCCAAAGGCACGCTTATCTGTTCACGTCTTCATTTGAGACACTCATTCTGCGTGCGTGACGCACGGGTGCGGGTGAGCCAGCGTCGCTATATGATTCACTTACTAAAGTTAAATGGTGGAATGTCGCGTGGTTTAAAGCTTAGGTAAAGTTGATATTTTAAGATGAGGTCAAACTTATGGATCACTCAAACTGGAATAAGACCTACTTTTCTCTAATTATTTCCTAATAATTCTAATGCTGACCAAGTCGTGTGATCTAAAAAGAAATTGAGATTTTTTTTATTGTGATAGAACTAGACTACCGCAAAAGCTTCTTCTGCCCTTTGGACTGGGGGATGCGGAGCTGGGTAGAGCGGAGGGCACGGTGTCCAGCTGTGGAGACGCGGTGTGAATCTAGGCAGGCCAACGACTATACGACGGGCATGGCGGTGTCTAACTAACTAGCAGGACTGCTCCAAGGACTAGGAAGACAAGGGCAGATGCAATTTCTCTCTTTCCCTCCTTTGTATATGAAAAGTGTCTTTAAACCAGATTGCTTGTTAATTTTTCATTTGTTTATTTCATGTTTGTAGTACAGGGGATAGAACCCAGTGCCCCATGAATGCTCAGAAATCAAATGTCGTTTTTTTTTTTTTTAGTACCAAGGATTGAACCCAGGAGCATTCTACCTCCAAGCTACACCCTCAGCCCTATTTATCCTGATTTTGATTTTGATTTGAAACAGAGTCTTGCTAGGTTGACAAAAATCTCCCTACTTGTTGTGGCCATCTTTGAACCTACCATGTTCCTGTCTCAGCCTCCCAAGTACTGAGATTACAGGTGTGCACCGCCACGCCTGGCTTAGAAATCAAATTTTAATATTCATGGGATGCATTACCGCTACATGTAGAGCTATTATAGTTATTTATTTATTTATCTATTTATTTATTGTGGTATCTGTGATGGAATATAGGAAGGAAGGAAAAAGGAAGGAAGGAAGGAAGGAAGGGAGGGAGGGAGAGAGGGAGGGAAAGAGAGAGGGAGGGGAAAAGGGACCACTCTCGCAAGGCTGCACTTAACCAATACTTTTGCCAGAAGATCACAGTCTAGTTTTTCACTGTTGTGATGAGAGCAGCCAGGCCAGGTAACGTTCACAGTTTATATAAGACAAAGACAAAGCCGGGCGTGGTGGCGCACGCTTGTAATCCCAGCACTTGGGAGGCTGAGACAGGAGGATCGCGGTTCGCAGACAGCCTCAGCTACTTAGTGAGGCCCTCTACAACTCAGTGAGACCCTGTTTCAAAATAAAGAATAAAAAAAAAATAGGTCTGGGGGTGTAGCTCGGAGGTCAAATGCCTCTGGGTTCCATCCCCAGACCCACAAAAAATAAATAAATAAATAAATAAATAAATAAATAAATAAATAAATAAATAAGACAAAGACAGAGACGGTTCAGATACGCAGAATGAGGCGAGCAACCCTCAGCTTTCTAGGCACTATGGAACCCTACGCAAGACCTTTCAGAAAGCGTAGGGACGAGACTCGCCAGCACGTTGAATCCCTTTCTCTATCAACTGTCTATACAAGTTGTAAACATTTTTGCCAGTGACAAGAGATAAGTGAAACTTTGCCATTTTAAAAGTAAATAAATAGAAGCCGGGCCTAGGGGTGCACACTTTTAATCCCAGTGGGATTAAAAGGGAGGCTGAGACAGGAGGATCGCAGACTCATGGCCAGCCTCAGCTACTTAGTGAGGCCCTCTGCAACCGAGTGAGACGCGGTTTCAAAATAAAGAATAAAAAATAGGGTTTGGGGTATAGCTCAGAGGTAGAATGCCCCTGGCTGGGTTCCATCCCCAGTACCACAAAAAAATAAATACATAAAATTAAATACAAAGGGCTGGGGAAGTAGCTCAGTGGTAGGGCTCCTGCCTGGCATACGAGAGGCCCTGAGTTGAATACCCAGCCTCATAAAAGAAAATAAACCAACACTCAAACAAACAAACCTTGCTACAATAATTAAAACCAGAAAACATTGGAGAGATGTTGGGAAATATAAAGAATTCAGTGAACAAGACCCAGTGTATTTGAAGGTTTACACAACCTAATTATTGTAGCATTCACGTTAATAGGAGCTCCTCATTCCTCGGTTGATTAATCTTCTTTTGAATAAACACACAAAGTAGTTATTTTCTACAGACTAGTGCTCAGAAAATGCCTGGATATGGCCTTAATACAGCAAATATAATCAGTCCCAAATGGTGTGTGTGTGTGTGTCTGTGTGTGTGTGTGTCGTGTGCGCGTACATGCTCACGTATATATAATGTACATGTGTAAATGACGTGTCAGGGGAGCAATTTTTGGAGATTAGCTGCTTAGATTAGGTGCTTAAACAACATTATTATAGGTTGTCATCAAATTACATCTGTTTGACCATTCTCTCGGTGATTCACTCTGGGAAAGAAACAACACCCTAACGATGGCTAGATAGAACGCTAAAGGAATTAGAGGAGAATAATGCTTTTTTCTTTGCTTGGGTAATAGAAATTCTGAAAGGCCATGCATCTCCCAAACTTAAAAGGAGCCAAGGACCAGGTGTGGTGGCGTATGTCTATGACCCCCGTCCTTGGGAGGCTGAGACAGGAAAATCACAGGGTTGAGGCTAGCCTCGGCACTTTTGGGAGACCCTGTTTCAAAATAAAAAATACAAAGAGCCGGGGGTAGAGTTTAGAGGTAGAATACCCCCCAAGTTCAATCCCCAGTACCAAAAGTTAAAAAAAAGAAAGGTAAGCTGGGTGTGGTGGCGCACGCTTGTAATCGCTGCGCTTGGGAGTTGGAGACAGGAGGATCATGCTGGTTCGGAGCCAGCCCCGCTGGCTTAAGAGACCCTGTTTCCAAAAACAAAAGGTATAAAATAGGTCTGGGAGAGTAGCCCGGAGGTAGAAGGGCTTCCAGGAACCCCAGTACCACAAAAAAAAAAAAAAAAGAAAGAAAGAAAGAAAGGTAAAGAAGTCATTAAATTGATTTAAGAACTTACATTGGCTACTTGTTTAGATACGAGTCGACTTCCACTACTGTCCAAAGAGGAGTTTTAGAGCAGGCCCCTTTCCTCACAGCGTTGGGAAATGAAAGAACGAGTCGCTTTAACACTTGGTGTCAAAATCTACTGTGTCTAAATCAACAAACAGTCCACGCTGCTGCTCAGGCGGGGACCCCACACTCCTTCCTCTCGCCTGGGTCGCCGAGCCCGAGGCCGGGACGGTGTGTCCTCTGCGGCCAGGCTCCCCTTCGGCGGTTCTGCATCCTGGGAGATCTGCCCGGCCTAACCTGTCAGATCTCGCCATCCAAGACTGAAGAGTTCTGGGACACAATGAAAGCAGCCGTTAGCTACCTTTAGATCTAAAGTCCTACGGACTCCTGCGAAGGATACGCCTTCACGAGAGCCAACCCTCCTGAAGGGGCACCCTGGGACTCCTTCTGCTAAGGAGTCGCTTCCTAGTCAGTGTGCGCGTGGAGCAGGGATTTGCACCTGCAGCCCAGGGACACAAGTCCTGAGGTTCTGAGGTGCTGGGTTCTAAATGCTTCCCCCTGGGGCGGTGGAGGGAGGGTACTCTGTCAAGAAGGGCTTCCAGGACTTTGCAGCCCTGCCGCTGGCCTTGGGGTGGCTTTCAAGCTGTAATTACTTTCCCCCTAAGTATTATGTTCTGACCTACAGTGTGGTCATTCTGGTCCAAACCTGGCACAGTTTTTTCCCCACGCTGCTGCAGAGGATCCCTTTGGAAAGCTGTCTGGATTCAGGACAACCAGAGCCATCTCCTTGAGGACAAGAGTCATGACTTTTCAATTTTCTCATATTCTAACTCAGCACTTTCTGTCCATGGCTTTCTCTGAACACTGGTATTTATACTGCTGAATCAAATCTACAAGCACCTCTATTTAAAAAAAAAAACTTTATTGAGATATATTTTGCATACTAATCCAAATGGTTTGTGCTATATGAAGTTGTGCAACTATCACTGTTGTGTGTGTGTGCGCGCGCGTGTGTGTGTTAGTTACTTGGGATTAGACCTGGAGAGACATTTTACCTCTGAGCTACACTCTTGGCCCCATTTTATTTTTTAGATTGAAACAGGGTCTCTATAAGTTGCAGAAGATCTTGCTTAGTTGCTGAATCTGGCCACCAACCTGTGACCCTTCGGTCTCAGCCTTCCCAAGTACTGAGATTACAAGCACGCATCACCATGCCTGCTCTTATTTTTTATTCTGAACGAGGATCAGCCAGGTGTGGTGGTGCACACTTATAATCCCAGTACTTGGGAGGCTGAGACAGGAGGATCGCAGAAACCTCGACTACTTAGTGAGGCCTTCTGCGATTTAGTAAGACCTTGTTTCAAAATAAAGAATAAAAAATAGGGTTAGGGATGTAGTTCAGAGGTAAAATGCTCCTGGGTTCAATCCCCAGTACAGCAAAAAAAAAAAAAAATAGGGTCTCACCATATTGCAGAGGGCATTGCTAAACTGCTGAGACTGCGATCCTCCTGTCTCAGCCTCCCAGGTACTGGGATGACAAGCATGGGCCGCCTCACCTGGCCGCCGTCACCTATTTTCAGGTGTTAGTGAGCTTCTCTAGTGGCCTCCGGCCTGCGATCTCCAGAAGGGAAGGGATTACGCCAGCCTCATTTTCTGCTCCATCCCTAGCCCAAGCACCCAGCAGGAATTTAATAAAGTACTTATGAAATGAATATTTTCATGATGCCCCAAAGGCCAACCTGGAAATTTCACATCCCTAAGTATTCCACAAAAGATAACTCCTTCTGTCCTCCAATGGAAACTTTTTTTTTTTTTTTTTTTTTTTGCGGGTCTGGGGATGGAACCCAGGGGCATTTGACCTCTGAACTACACCCCCTGCCTTATTTTTTATTCTTTATTTTGAAACCGGGTCTCACTGAGTTGGCAGAGGGCCTAAGTAAGTAGCTGAGGCTGTCCGCGAACCGCGATCCTCCGGTCTCAGCCTCCTGAATGCTGGGATTACAAGCATGCGCCACCACGCCCGGCTAAAACTTTCAGAATTTTGTTTATGTGTGTATAGTGCTAGGGATTGAACCCAGAGGCATTCTACCTCCAAGCTAGATCTCCCAGCCCAATGTTTTTTTTTTTTTTTTTTAAACAGGGTCTCACTAAGTTGCAGAGGGCCTCACTAAGTAGCTGAGGCTGGCCACGAACTATGATCCTCCTGTCTCAGCCTCCCAAGTACTGGGATTACAAGCGTGCACAACCACGCCCGGCAGTCCTCCAATGGAAACTTTCAATTCAGCTTTTCTCCTAGTCAGGCTTGCTAGTGCTTGCCTTTAATCCCAGCTCCTTGGGAGCCTGAGGTAGGAGAACTGCAAGATTGAGGCCAGCCAGGGCAATTTAGTGAGATCCCATCTCAAAATAAAAAGGATGTCGCTCAGTGGTAGAGCACCCCAGGTTCGATCCCCAGTTAATTACACACACACACACACACACACACACACACACACACACACCAATTCAGCTAATTTCATTATGGTAGGCAGAATGGCCACTAAGATCCCCACGCCCGGTACATATGTAAGCCCGTCCCTTGAATATGGTGGGCCTGGCCTAACTGGATGAATCCTTTTAAAGAAGTCTGGAAGTCAGCAACATAAGATCAGAGACTCAAACCCACAGCAGATGCTCTCCTGCTGCACCGGAGAGAACAGAGTGCCCTGTGTGGAGAGGCCGCAGGGCAGGAAGTGGCAGGTGGCCCCAAGGAGGAGCCAGCAAGAAGGTTAGGGACCTGCGCCCTGCCCTGCAACTGCAAAGCACCAAATTCGGCCAACAATCGTGGAAGCCTGGAAGATGACAGCAGGCCCCGCCAAGCCTCGCAGAGATGGCACTTTGCAGTTTCGTGAGAGCCTGAGCGGAGGATCCGGCCACCCATGCCCAGCCGACCAACTCATACAGACTTTGAGATGATACATGTGTGCTGTTTAAAACCACTGAGTTACCATCAGTTGTTACACAGCAGTAGGGATCGGATATTCGGCCAGGTGTGGTGCTATTTATGTGCTTGCAATCCGGGGGATGGAACCCAGGGCCCTACCCAGGTGCTATTTCTACTTACAGACTCACAAGCTTGCTCTAATCTTGGGGGTGGGAGGAGGTGCTGGGGACTGAACCCAGGGGCATTCTGCCTCCAAGCTACACCTCCAGCCCTTTTTATTTTTTTGGTTTTGAAACAGGGTCTCGGTTAGGTTGCTGAGAGTCTTGCTAAATTGCGAAGGCTGTTCTTGAACCTGCAATCCTCCAGCCTCAGCCTCCCAAGTACTAAAATTACAGGTGTGCAGCACCTCGCCCGGCTTTACTCTAAGCTTTAGCATGTGACGGTGTCGGGGCTGAGAGGGCGAAGGGGTAGACAAAGGCACCTGTTGGCTGTAGGCCCATCCAAAGGCTCCATTCCCATCGGGGTCCATGTAATAGCGCCCCCTGGAGGTGTTCGGCAGCAGGCCTGTGTGCAAGAAATGTACCTTTCTGAGCCGGGCGTGGTGGCGCACGCTTGTAATCCCCGCGCTTGGGAGGAGACAGGAGGATCGCGCAGGTTCGAAGCCAGCCGCGCTGGCGTAAGAGACCCTGTTTCAAAAATATAAAATAGGTCTGGGAGCGTAGCCCGGAGGTAGAAGGGCTTCCAGGAACCCCAGTACCACCAAAAAAAAAAAAAGAAGAAAGAAAAAAAAGAAATGTACCTTTCTGAAAGCTGGAGCCCACAAAGTAAAATTTCCAAGTTAATTTCTTCAAACAATGTTATCCAGATTTTATTGGTTTCATAGTTTCAGTATTTATAATACACTTGGGCTTCATCCGCCTTGTAACCTACAAAAACATCCCCACTTGGGAATCCCACAAATTCCTCATTTCCAGGATGAGACGGGCGAGCGGCTGGCGGGCTGCAATCTGAAATCGCCTTTTCTGTCCCAGTGGGCTGAACTCGGTAAAGATACGTACAGCTTTCCTGACTTCTCCCCAACAGTCGGCTGATTTCTAAAATTCACTCCTTTTCTCCCAACAGAGGCAGAAGTGCTGCCTTGTTCACAGTTTGATTTTCAGAGATGCCTAAGCCACACAGAACTTTAAGCAATAAGAAACAGGCCAAGGCCGGGGCTGTGCAGCCAGGTGCCTGCGCCCTCGCTAGGGTGACCAGCGCCATCAGCCTGGACAGACTTGCTCAGAAATCACTGCTCCAGCGGCACACTGGGCTACCTGTCACTACGTAAGCACTTGGGGCTTTGGAGGTGCTCAGGGCCCAGAGCATGCTGGGCAGGGGCCCTCCCACTGGGCTGTGTCCCAGTCCATACTTCGTGTGTGTGTGTGTGTGTTTGTGTGTGTGTGTGTGTGGCGCTGGGAATCGAACCCAGGGGCATTTTACCTCTGACTTTCATTCCCAGTCCGATTTTATTTCTTATTTGGAAATAGGGTCTCACTAAGTTTCAGAGGGCTTCACTAAGTTGCTGAGGTTGGCTTCAAACCTGCAATCCTCCTGTTGCAACCTCTCAGGTACTGAGATTACAAGTGTGTATGCCACCATGCCCGGCCAGCCCACACTTTTATATTTAAAAAAAGAAGAAGAAAAAAAAAACCTTTGTGATCCCTCCTCCTATGCATACACACTGCCTTAATTGACACTTTGGGATGAGGGAGAAATCTGAGGTTGAATGTTGAGCATATATAATGATTTTTTTTAAAAAAACTACCTAAAGCTGCCAGGCCTGGTAGCACATGCTTGTAATCCCAGTACTTGGGAGACTGAGACAGGAGGATCATGGATTCCCAGCCAGCCTCAGCTACTTAAGTTACCCTCTGCCACTTTGTGAGACCCTATTTAATAATAAAGAAGAAAAAATAGGGTTGGGGTGTAGCTCTGAGGTAGAATGCCTCTGGGTTCAACCCTTAGTACAGGAAAAAAGAAAAAAAAAAACTACCTAAAGCTGAACATGGTATTGCATTTCTGTAATTCCAGTACTTAGGAAACAGACAGGAGGACGGCAGGTTCAAGGCCAGCCTCAGCAATCTAGTGAGACCCTGTTTATAAATGAATAAACAAACAAATAGGCTGGAGGTATACCTCAGAAGTAGAATGCCCCAGGTTCAATCCCCAATACACACACACAAAAAAAAAACCTCCTTCATTCAGATGCAGGATTTCAAAATTGACTTTAAGAGTCAGTAGGGTATGGTGGCACATGCCTGTAATCCCAGTGCTTGGGAGGCTGAAATCGAAGGATCACAGGTTCAAGGTTAGCTTCAGCAATGTAGCAAGACACTCAGAAACCTAGTAAGACTCTATTTGAAAACAAAAAATAAAAAGGGCTGAGTGTGTAGTTCAGAGGTAGAATGCCCCTGGGTTTAATCTCCAATACCACAAAGGAAAAGAAAAGAGAGAGAGAGAGAGAGAGACTGACCTTTGGGGATTTGCGCACTGTCTCTGTAATCAAAAGCAAAAGTTAATTGCTACCACATTTAACTAGAGTTTCTTAACCTAGATAAGTGTGCATTTTTTTTCCCCTCAAGGCCCAGAATCTGCTCACAGCCGGTCACACCCAAATCACAGGGAAAACACAGTGTCCTTCGTGTACAAAGTCAACTTCACTGACCCGCAGGCAGGACAGCATCTGTTCCTTGTCTGCTCCATTAGTGGTGAAAGGTTTGCACTTACCCATTAACCCATCCTCCTTCACCCCTGCCACTCACACCAAGAACCGAGCTCCTGCCTCCCGCCATATAGCTATGGAAGCGCCTGAGATCACCCCGACCTTGGTCCCGCTCAACTAGCCTATCAGTGAGGGGGGAAAACAATGGTCTTAAAACATGTTCCAGAATATGTTTATAAGCAACCCTGCGGGAAGGTCTCTGAGATTAATCCATGCATCCTTTATCCTTTCTATTCAAGGTCCCACTCTGTACAACAAAGGTAATGTCACCATCAAACTTCATTCTTTTTTTTTTTTTTTTTGGTGGTACTGGGAGTGGAACCCAGGGGCTTTCTACCTCCGGGCTATACTCCCAGACCTATTTTATACTTTATTTGGAAACAGGGTCTCACTAAGTTGCTGAGAGCCTCACTAAGTAGCTGAGGCTGGCTTCGAACCTGTGCGATCCTCCTGTCTCAGCCTCCCAAGCGCGGGGATTACAAGCGTGCGCCACCACGCCCGGCTACCATCAAACTTCAAATCCCTTCCCTTCAAGAATCCCTGCCCTCATATGTGGCAGAGGCACTTCCTAATAAATTGTTCAAAGCCAGAACACGGAGCCCCGTGCCGCACTTGGGCTTCTCTATTCATGACTCTCCCGGAGGTGGCGCCGCCCCACCTCAGCTAGCTTCTCAGAAACGCACGTAAGAAAACTCTCCAGGGACCTGGAGGAGCCTGGATAAAGTGTACTGGCTCCCTGCCAGGGCAGAGAACAAGATAACATTCGGTATGGAAAAGTTGCTTTTCTTGTCTTTTCTTTCTTTCTCATTCCTCTTTTCTTGGAGGGGAGGGGCACGTTTCTAATTTTCTTCAGTGTGCACCAAATCCCCAAGGACCATGCGTACAGCCCTAAACGCACACACCTGCATGTGAACACAGTGAGAGCTGGAACTGTTGAACAGTAAAAAAGGGAGAAGAAAAAGAAAACAACGGAAACGGAAGGGTTCCTGCCTTGGAGAATATTAAGCTGTGCTTATCTTGCTGATAAACACCTCTATCAGGACCCTGTTCCAGGAATCTGGGGGCGTGTCAGTAGGATACTGGGACCCCAAGGAATGGCTGGGGGTGGAGGTCTTGAGCTCCACCCTCACCTCTCATCAGTGACACATCCAAAAGCCCCTCAATAACACCTAAGGAGCACCAGTGGCCTGGTTACACAAAGGCCCTTAAAATACCGAGCCCCCCGCCAGGCCTGGTGGCTCAAGCCTGTACTTAGGAGGCTGAGACAAAAGCTCAGTTTTGAGGACAGCCTCAGCCACTGAGCCAGGCCCTGCCTCAAAACAGAAATAAAAAGGGTCGGAGTGGAGCTCAGAGGTAGAAGGTGCATATGTATAGTTGCTCTGTGTCTCTGTAATCAAAAGCAAAAGTTATTTCCTATCACACTAACGAGGGTTTCGTTTTAGAGAGAGAGAGAGGTTCCAACCCTTGTATGTCCCCCAGGTCTCCGCTGCCCACCTTCATGCAGGGACTAAGGACCACAGAGGCTGTACACGTAGGGTTTAGGGAGAATATTTGCTTCCAACAAGTGTTCCCAGTGGGGAAGTCGTGGACCTCCCTGCCTAACAGTAAAACAACTTGGCGCGCAAAATCAGAACACCTGGTTTCCAGCCCGAACTCTCCCTTTAACTATGAGATGGGCAACTAAGAGCCTCCTCCTCCAGGCCTCGCGGTCTCCATAAAATGAAGCAGCCCCGCTATAAACTATCTCTAATGGCTCTTCCAAGTCCAGAATCCTAGAATTGACGTCACTAAAGGCTTCAAATGAAGACAATGTCAACTTTCTCTTTATAGCAACTGTCAGCCCCCAGGGACCTTCCCAGCTCAGAACTGTCCACCAGGCTTCTTTTAAATTCAGAGATGACCATGTTTAATAACACTGAGACTGCCCAGTGAAGTGTTCTCATTAAAATCCATCCATGGAATATTATATAATCCCTCATTCTGAAATTAATTTTAATTAAGCGCGCGCGCGCGCGCGCGTGTGTGTGTGTGTGTGTGTGTGTGTGTGTGTTCTGGCGATTCAACTCCTCAGGGCCTCTGCATGCACTTGATAAATACTCTACCACTGATCCCCAGCCCTGAAATTAAAGTTTAAGAACACACACACACACACACACACACACACACACACACACACACACACTCTCTCTCTCCTCTCTCTCTCTCTCCCTCTCTCTCTCTCTCTCTCTCTCTCTCTCAGCAACACTCTGATCTAGACTGCAGTGCAACTTCATTTTCTTTCTGTCTCAGAGCTGTTCTTTCTTCCTGGAACCAGAGAACATTTCATCTGTTAAAATAAGGCTGGAGAAGCAGTAGAAGCCAGTACTATCTGTAACGACTCACAGGCCTCTGCTTTTTTATGTAGCTGATAGTGCTGACACGCTCTGTTTTCAAGAAGTGATTTCCCTTTTCCTGGATTCAATGCTAGAGACAGGCCCAGAGCAGAGTAAGGAAAAACAAATAAAGAGCTTTCCCAGGGCTCTCCTGGCTCTGCCGATTAACTAGTTGCGTGGCTTGAAGCACATTACTTAACCTTTCTGAACCTCGGGACATTCATCTGCAGAACATGGATAATAACATCCCAGTTCCACTAACTCTCCAGCACCAGCAAGGAGTCAAATGGGGATAAAGCTGGGGACAAACGGCAGACACGCTGACTCTCCAAAACACAGGCCTTTGCTTCTTTTTCAAAAAACCCAAGATGCTGCTGTTAATTAACTTGTGGTTAAACAGAAACAAGCTCAGGAAGTTCCAGAAGTACAGGCTGAATCAGGCCCAAAGCAAATCCAGAACTGAAGTGAAAGTTAGGCTTGCAAAAGTCTATCTAAGCCGGGCGTGGCGGCGCACGCTTGTAATCCCCGCGCTTGGGAGGCTGAGACAGGAGGATCGCACAGGTTCGAAGCCAGCCTCAGCTACTTAGTGAGGCTCTCAGCAACTTAGTGAGACCCTGTTTCCAAATAAATAAAGTATAAAATAGGTCTGGAAGTATAGCCCGCAGGTAGAAAGCCTGTGGGTTCCACCCCCAGTACCACCAAAAAAAAAAAAAAAAAAAGTCTATCTAACCCGGGTGTGGTGGCACATGCTTGTAATCCCAGTATTTGGGAGGCTGAGACAGGAGGATCGTGGTTCACAAACAGCCTCAGCTACTTGGTGAGGTCTTTTGCAACTCAGTGAGACCCTGTTTCGAAATAAAAGAATAAAAAATTGAGTGGGGGTTATAGCTTAGAGGCAGAATGCCCCTGTATTCCATCCCCAGTACCACAAAAAAAAAAAAAAAAAAAAAAATTCTACCTAAGTTGATGACAAATGTCTTACTTAATTAAAGACACCTAGTTGCTTTCCAGCTTTCCGTACTAAGGTCAGTGGGATACGGGAGAGAGCGGTGGAGGAGACTATGGGGTGCACTACCAGTTCAGCCTCGAGGAGTCTAACATCTGGCAAGCTGGGCCTCTTTCCCTTATCCATCATCTGATTTTTTTCCTTTCTTTTTCTTCTTGTACCAGAGATTAAACCAAGGGCATCTTGGCCGGGCGTGGTGGCGCACGCTTGTAATCCCCGCCTTTGGGAGGCGGAGACAGGAGGATCCTGCTGGTTCGGAGCCGGCCTCGCTGGCTTAAGAGACCCTGTTTCCAAATAAAAATATATAAAATAGGTCTGGGAGTGTAGCCCGGAGGTAGAAGAGCTTCCAGGAACCCCAGTGCCACCAAAAACAAACAAACAAACAAACAAACAAACCAAGGGCATCTTACCTCTGAGCTATACTCCCAGCACTAATTTATTTGTTGCTTTGAACAGGGTCTCACTAATTTTCTTAGACTGGCCTCAAACCTGTGATCCTTCTGTCTCAGTCTCCCAAGGATTGAGATTACAGGTGTGTGCCACTACTACGCCAGGCCATTTTATTTGGTTTGAACTAAATTTTTTTTTTTTTTTTTTTTTTTGTACTGGGGATTGAACCCAAGGGCATTCTACCTCTGAGCTACACCCCAATCCCTTTTGTTTTTTATTTTGAAACAAGGGCTCCCTGAATTGCTGAGGCTGATCTCGATCCTGGGATCCTCTTGTCTCAGCCTCTCAAGTACTGGAATTACAGGTATGTGCCACCAGGCCCAGATTAAACTGAATTCTTTGATTTTGAAACCTCCTGTCAAGCTGGGCGTGGTGGCAAAACTGTGCATGGTGGCGTATGGCTTGTAATCCCGGTGTATGGTTTGTAATCCCAGCATTTGTGAGGCTGAGACAGGAGGATCATGGTTCGAGGACAGCCTCCGCTACTTAGTGAGGCTCTTTGCAACTCAGTGAGATCCTGTTTCAAATTAAAGAATAAAAATAGGGCTGGGGGTGTAGCTCGGAGGTCAAATGCCCCTGAATTCCACCCCCATACTGAAAAAAAAAAACACCTCCTGTGTAAATTGTCCCTTTCAAAGAAGAAAATGATTTCAGAATATGATCTCACAAAACCTGAATCATGCTTATTTTAGTCCCTATGAATTACACATTAAATAATGTATAATTATACATCATGTATATTATACACACATACAGGTGGAGTCTGATTTTGTTGGACAATTAAGAAAGGGCCTCCACCTATGTCACGCAAATAGTATTACTTCACGGGGTACTTGTGGGTATTAAAAAATAAATAAATAAATAAATAGACGTGCTCTGCCTGAACGTTCAAGGAAAAGCCTGAGAAGAGAACCCAGCGGGATAAAGAGATGTTGCTGCTGGAAGAGAAGATTCTAGAACTGTCTTCCCTCTTCCCATCACTGGCATTTTCTGTCTGTATCACGCAGCTCTATCTCACACTGTCCCTGGAATCCGTGCTCCTAGGGAGCCCAGCCTGCCCAGCTCAGCGGCCCAGGTGGAAGGTCCCGGCAAGTTCGGGGTTAACCACCTCCATCCATCTGCCTTCCTCACTCTCCACCAAGCTGAGCGAAGTGGGGTGTACCCCCAGATCACCTCTGCCTCCCCAGAGCCTTCCGCCCTCCGGACCCCGCTCAGGTCTGCGAGGGCCGGCTGGCCGCGGGGGGTCCAGGGCGGCCCCGGGGTCCTGCCTTCTTCACACTCGTTCCAGACGCCAGGGGAACGTAGCTCCGGGGAACACAGCCCCGGGTCCCGGTCGTGCAAAACGCGCCCCTTCCCCGAGAAGCGCCTCCGGGTGCGGACGGCCAGGCCGAGGTCCGGGGCAGGCGCGGCCGCCCGCTGCCTTTGTGTCGCCATCCCCAACCACAGGGGACAGTTTCAAAGTCTCCGCGGACATCGCGGCCCCTGGACGCGCTCCGGGGCGGTGGTGAAATCGACACGGGTCGGGAGGGCGAAGGGGAAGGAGGGTGAAGCCCCGGCCAGGACGCCCTCCCCGAGTCGCCATCTCCGGGGCGCGGGAGCCCGCGGGTCCGCAGCCCGCGCCCCGGCCCCGAGCGGAGCCCGGGCCGGGCGGCCATCGCCACCGCGAGCTCCAGCGCCCCCCGGCGGCCGCGGCCCCCGCCGCTCGGGCTCGCCCGCAGACCACGCTCCCCGCGGCGGAGGAGACGAGACGCGGAAAGTTTCCGAGCCCGGCGGCCGGCCGGAGGAGCCGGGTCCGGAGGCTGGACGGGCCGGCGGAGCCGCGCCCGGGCCCGCAGCGACCCCAGAACCGGGGGCCCGGCCGAGCCCCCGGGGCTCCGAGGCGGCCCCGCCCGGGCCTCCGGCCGCCAGGGCGCGTGCGGCAGGGGTGTGCGGGAGAGGCCGGGCCGCGGCCAGGGCGGCCCCCAGCCGCGAACGCGCGCGGGCTCCCGGGCTGGCTTTATTCCTTCTTAATTGGAGGAGGGGGCGCGCCGGCTCTCTTTGGCGCATTGTGACCCCCGGCCATCTGGATGCTGGGTGCTTCCAAAGAGCCCACCTGGAGTCCGGCGCCCCACCCCACGCCGCCTTCCCCCACCCCAGCCTGCTGATGGAGGCGCGGCTCCACCTGGTCCCCGGCCCCCCCCACCCCCCCAGCGGACCCGCGGCCCGGCGCGGCGCCTACCTCGTCCACGGTGAGGGGCATGCAGATCCGGTACTCCTTCAGCAGCATGGTCCCCGGGCGGCCGGCGGGGAGACCCCAGACCCAAGGCTGCCGGCCAGGCGCGGGGCGGGCGCTCAGCTCCGGGCGGGCTCCGCTCCACCCGCGAGCATGTCAGGCGCCGGCGCCGGTGTTCGCGGCTCCCCGCCGGCTTCCTCCCGAGGTCGGCGCTCCCGGGACGCGCGGCGGCCGAGTCGGGGAGAGAGGGAGGGCGGGGGGCCCGCCGGAGACCTCGGTCGGCAGCCTGGGGCGGTGGGAGCGGCCGCCAGATCCGGACCTGCCCGGCAGCGGGCGAGGGAGGGGGAAAGAGGTTTCCACAAATTAGAAGAGATGCACGCCAGTCGCCCGGCCGATCCGCCTCGGAGAGCAGAGCCGGACCTGGCGACACCCCCTCCTCCGGCCAGCCCGCCCAGGCCACCGTCACCAGGCACACATCGCGGCCCGAGCCCGGGATGCACTTTGCAGACAAAGGCTGGATGGGCGCCCCTCCGCGGGCGGTAAACAAGATCCCCGGCTCTTTTCAGGGCCGGTCCCCGAGTCGGTCCGGGGCTCGACCGAGAAGAAAAGGGAAGCCGCCGCCGCCGCGCTGGCTCGGCTCTGCGCCGGGGCCCGCGCCCCCACCTGGCCGCCGGCGCCGGGGCGGGCGGAGGGCGGGGGGGCCGGCCGGCCGCGTGCCCTCCCCCGGTGCCTGGCCGAGCGTGCGGGGCCGCAGCTCCAGCCGCGGGGCGCGGGAGGCGGCGAGCTGCAGTGAGCCTGGGCCGGGCGGCGGGTGCGGGAGGGGCGGGCGGCGGGCTGACATCAGCCGCGGCGGGGAGGGTAGCCCCATCCGGCCAATGGGGAAATGGCAAAGAATGCGAAGGATTTAAACAAAACAGCGTGTCTCTCCCGGGCCGCCGCCAGACCGCCGGGCTGCCCCGGCCCTGCCCCCGCGGACGCCCGGGCCGATCGCCGCCGGGGGCAGCCGTCCGCCCCCCTCCCTCGGAGTCGGTGTTCAAAGGCACCCTGGGCGCCGCGCCCCCCCCCCAGGCTTCCGACCCCCGGGTACCAAGTGTCCCTTAACCTGTGAAGCAAGTCTTCCCGGTGCCCACCACGGGCGTTTTCGCCTTGGTCCGATGGCTAAGACCCACGCTGGGGAGGAGCTGGGACTGGAGGGCGGGAGAACCGGACCTCGCCTGGCTTCCGAGCAGGATCCTGGAAGAGTGGGGAGCGCCGTTGGCGTGCACGAAAATGAAGCAGGAGCGGGCGAGAGGGAGCAGGGACCGGGCTTGGTGCCTCTCGGCCTGGCTCTGCAGCCCACCGCGGGCTGCCGGGGAAGAAGGGGCTCCCAGGTCAAAAAGTCACCGCGCGGCGTCGGTGCAAACGCTGGAGTGTCGGTATTCCGTCCAGATTAGACAGACCCTTCCTGTTAGCCAAGAAGCACACTCTTCGGTTACTTAGGAAGCATCGTGTAGCTGCTGGATCTGTTTTTCATTTGTCTGGTATTTTTAAGCTTCTCTCTCTCTCTCTCTCTCTCTCTCTCTCTCTCTCTCTCTCTCTCTCTCCCTCCCTCCCTCCCTCCCTCCCTCCCTCCCTCTCTCTCTAAGTTGCTAGATGAGCCAGGGCATGGCGGTGCACGCCTGGAATCTCAGTCCTTGGGAGGCTGAGACAGGAGGCATCCGCAAGTAGTGAGACTCTCATCAACCTAGCCAGACCCTGTTTCAACATAAAAATAAAATAGGGCTGGGGGTGTAGCTCGGGGGATTCAATCATTACCAAAAAAAAAAAAAAAAAAAAAAAAGCTAGATGAAAAATACACCCATTGCCTGGAAAATAAACTGGAAGCATTCTCTAGTTTCCCCTAAACATTCCTGCTCTAAAATCCTGCAGCTACTCATAGAGCTTGGGTGGCCGTACAGCCAACCTCAAGCCTATGTTGTTGTTGTTGTTGTTGTTGTTGTTGTTGTTGTTGTTTTTATTTGCGGTACTGGAGATGGAACCCAGGGGCATTCTACCTCTGAGCTCCACCCCCCAGCCCTATTTTTTATTCTTTATTTTTATTTTATTTTTATTTTTGGTAGTACTGGGGGTAGAACTCAGAGGCTTTCTACCTCTGGGCTATATCCCAGACCTATTTTATATTTTATTTGGAAACAGGGTCTCACTAAGTTGCTGAGAGCCTCGCTAAGTAGCTGAGGCTGGCTTACGAACCTGTGCGATCCTTCTGTCTCAGCCTCCCAAGCGCAAGGATTACAAGTGTGCGCCATCATCCCTGGCTTTTATTCTTTATTTTGAAACAGGCTCTCACCAGGTTGCAAAGGGCCTAAGTAGCCGAGGCTATCCACGAACTGTGATCCTCCTGTCTCAGCCTCCCAAATGCTGGGATTATAAGCGTGCACCACCACGCCCAGCTTCAATCCTATAGTATTTTAAATGATGACTAATGCCACTACCCAATATAACAATGATGGGATTGTGGCTAGCCATCCAGATGGCTACGGTGAGTGTGTCAACGAACATCATACAAAACCTGCTAGGAAAATGACAACCTATATCCAGCTTATATTTTAGTGAGCACTATTTTTTAGACAAATGCTTCCCAGAGTTGGCTCAGAAGTCTTCACAGCGACTAATTAAAGCTAAATCGAATTCCTCGAGGTGGAAGAGCTAAATCTGACGCTGTAGCGTTGAATAATAACACATTGAAAGCCTGTGATACAAAAGAAGCGAAAGCTGTTTTCCTTTTTTTTTTTTTTTTTTTTTTTTTTTACTTCTTACTGGAAAACAAGTGTAGTGGCTTCACCAAGGCACCTGATGGTCTCCCCCAGGCAGCCTGGGGACGTACCGGCGAGCCCCCTCCACACACGCCCAGGACCTGGGCTCTGTGCCTGGCGTCTGAGGCGTTTCTGGACATTGATTCTGCAATTAAGAATTGTACTGGTGGCGTGAAGGGACTACTCTGAGGTTATGGGACTGTAAATTGCCACATATAATTTTCTGATACCCCGGTGGATACCAACCTCTAAAGATGCTCAAATCCCCTTATAAAATGCCATAGTATTTGCACATAATCTATACACATCCTCCCAAATATTGTCTATTATCTCTAGATTATTAATATAAACTAATACAACCTACATGCTATTTGGATAGTTAGACTGTATTGTCTAGGAAATGATGAAAAGAGATGTCTATATATGCTCAGTACAAATGCATTTTCCCAAATTATAGAAATAGATATCTATATAGATGTGTGTGTGTGTGTGTGTGTGTGTGTGTGTGTGTGTGTGTGTGTTGGGACTGGGTGACTGGGTGTTCAACCCAGCTGCACTCTACCACTGATCCACACCCTCAATCCTTTTGATTTTTCATTTCGAGTCAAGGCCTCACCCGGTGGCAGAGGGTGGCCTTGAGCTTGCCAGCTGCCTGCCTCAGTCTCCCTGGTATGAGGATCATAGGTGTGTGTCACTGTGCCTGGCGCTCTGAATATTTCAGTTCTGCAGTAGCTTGAATCCAAAGATAGGGAGCCCACAGGTACTCCGGGCTGCTGACTGTCTGCTTCTTCTCCCACTCCACAAGTTGTAAGGTGACTTCTCCGCTGGAATCAATCTCTCTCTCTCTCTCAATATCTCTATCTCTCTCTCTCTCTCTCTCTCTCTCTCTCTCTCTCTCTCTCTCTCTATCTCTATCTCTTGGTGGTACTGGGGTTCCTGGATACCCTTCTCCAGGCTACACTCCCAGACCTATTTTTATATTTTTATTTGGAAACAGGGTCTCTTAAGCCAGCGCGGCTGGCTTCGAACTTGCGCGATCCTCCTGTCTCCGCCTCCCAAGCGTGGGGATTACAAGCGTGCGCCACCATTCCCGGCACGGAATCTCTTTTTCTTCTCTTTCTGCCGGTCCCCACGTCTGTTCACTTGAATCTTGAGCAAGCACAGGTCTAATCCTACCACCTTTGAGACCATTTGGTGATTCTCTATGGCCAACTTGGCAGGCGGCTCCAGGCTCTAAATCTGCCTTTCCCACGTCAGTGCAGTTACCTAGCCCAGCCCACTCCAGCAATGCGATGACGTCTGGTGGCTGGAGGAGGCCTCCGCTCTACGACTGTGCGTGATAATTTACACTTCCATAAATTCAGAGAAGTCCCTTCATGCCAGCAGTACAATTCTTAATTACAGAATCAATGTCTAGAAACACTCCAGATGCCAGGGACAGAGCCCACAACCTCCCACGACCTGGGGGCACCATTTTAAAGCCAGGCTTTGATGCTGATGGCAAGGTGCTGGGTGGGTTAGAAGAGGCTACCAGAGACAAGAGGTCGTTATATTATTATAACACTACAGGAGATGAGACACGTGGGGAGAGTCAGAAATAAATAGTGAAGGGAAGTTAAAAGATGTGGACAGTAATCGGGTATGTATTAGGGTTGGCTACAAGTGAGCTTGTGGGGGAGGGCCTGGGGAGAGGTGCGCTCATTCACAACTCGTTGACACTGAGGGAGGAGAGCGCCATCTAGTGGTGAGGAACGCAGCCTTGTTGAAGTCCAGGCTTCAGGAGTCCAGGGCTAGGGTTGTGTCTTTGCTTCTTTCCAACAGATGCAGTGGCGTATCTGTTTACAAACGGCCTTGAAGGTGTTACAACCATCATTAAGGACAGTAAAAATGTAATATCAGCACTCTGCAAAGTGCTCTTTGGGACCATTACACATAAAAACTGTGAGGGGAGGGCACAAAGGGCCGAACAGGGGAACAGAGAGTGAAGCTGCCAGAGAGGGAGGCTGTCGCCAAAGGGAAAAGAATACGCTCGGGGACAGCCTCCAGGGGTCCGGCGTGGTTCTCAGAGCGCGGGATGAAGAGTGTGCATCCAAACCCCGAGAAGCAGGTTCAACCCGTCGTTTTCTTGTGTTCTGCTGAGGCCCGCCCTGTGTCTGTGCAGGGGGTGATCCTAAGAAAGCTCTCTTCCACCTCTGCAAATAGCTCCCGAAAGGGAGAGGGGCTTTGGGGACTCTGCAAATTATTTTGTTGTGTGTGCATCTGGTACTGGGGATTGAACCCAGGGGCCATCTACCTCTGGACTACACCCCCAGCCCTATTCTAGTTATGTATTTATTGTATTTGGAAACAGGGTCTTGCTAAGTTGCTGAGACTGGCTTTGAATCTTCAATCTTCCTGTCTCGACCTCCTAATTACTGAGATTACAGGTATGTGCCACCACACCCAGCTTTATTTTTTTTTTAATTTGGAAACAGTTGCTGAGGACCTTGCTACATTTCTGAGGTTGGCCTCAAACCTGCAATCCTCCTGTCTCAGCCTCCCAAGTCGTGGAATTAGAGGCATGTGGCACCTCTAATTCAACTCGAATCATGATTTATTCCTAGGATATCCCCTGGTACTTCCAAAGCAAAATATTATGGTTTGCCCATCTTCATCTTCCCTACCCAAAAGGCCCATGGGTTCATCAAGGCCTATTCCAAGTCCTTTCTCCTTCACCAGAGCCATTCTAGAAAACCCGTTGCCCTTCTGGACCATCCAGAACATTCATCTGGATGATGCATTTGGTTCTTGTGCTTGTGTGTACTGTCCATACCTACTCTAAGCATCTCACCTGTCCAAGGCTCCCCGTGGTGGTAAGTCTCCTGAGGACGAACACCGTGGCTTACCTTCATTATTTGGGAAATGTAACGTGTCTCGAGGGGCGCCGGATGTCCTCGGGAAACATCTTTTAGATGCATGCGCATATCCGCACAGGGCTCTCCACCTCGGCCCTGTGGACACGCCGGGACTGATGCTACCTCGTGGTGGAGGACACTGCATCCTTGGCCACGCCCACTCAGGGACCACCCGCCCTGCCGCGCCTGGCTGGATGGGGGAGCGGTGAGCATCGCTCTGCCTCCTTTGCTGCACTGAGAAGCTTTGGTTGAGGCTGACTTTCAATTGTTGAAATTAGGAAAAGAAGCCAAGAAAGAAGAAATATCACATCCCAGTGACAGATATCGTCGGCCTCCTCCCCATCTTCAGCTTTCTATCACCAAAGGAGTCATCCTTGATCCTTCGGCTCAGTTGATATCCCCAGCAGCTGGGCGCGGTGGCACAGGCCTGTAACCCCGGTACTTGGGATGCTGGGACAGGAGGATTGCGGGTTCACGGTTAGTCTTAGCAATTCTGTTACAAAATAAAAATAATCAAAAGGGCTGGGTGTGTAGCTCAGAGGCAGAACATCCCTGGGTTCAATCCCCAGTCCCAGACACTCACAAAAAGAGAGTGACCTGGGGCAAAATGCCGTGTTAAGACTACTGTGTTGCTGGCATTGGTTCTTCATTTCAAGCACGGGAGACCCCAAAGCCTAGCACTGTGACACTTGGGGAAGGAAAACCGCAATCCAGCGCTAGGGGTGTAGAGTATATGCTTAGCACGACTAAGGCCTTGAGTTTCATCCTCAGCACACGCAGCCCCAACACACACACACGCATACACGCACCAAAGTAAACTCCGGTCTAGTATCCTGTTCACATTATATATATAAACTTTACCCACTGGAGAAAAATTTTAGTAATGAAAGAAGACATCAACTTTGATCTTGAGTTTTCTTTAAGAAGAGGCAACTGTCAAACCGTAACTTAAGAGTTAATTAATATAAAAGCGTTTGATTTTTGTGGTGCTGGACTTTGCACAGGCTCGGTAAGTACTTCCGCTGAGATTCATCCTCAGCCCTTTTTATTTTGATTTCACTCAGCTGCCCAGGCTGGCCTCAAACCGGCAATCCTCCTGCCTTGGCCTCTAAGTAGTTAGAATTACAGGTGTGTGCAAGCATGCCTGATTTAATTCAAAGATTGTTTGATGTAGCCGGGCGTGGTGGCTCACGCTTGTAATCCCGGCATTTGGGTGGCTGAGACAGGAGGCTCGCAGTTCGAGGACAGCCTCAGCTACTACTTAGTGAGGCCCTCTGCAACTCAGTGAACCCTATTTAAAAAAAAAAAAAAGAATAAAAAAATAGGGCTTGGGGGTGTGTGGCCTGGAGGTAGAATGCCCCTGGGTTCCATCCCCAGTACCGAAAAAAAAAAAAAATTATTTGACCTGGCATCTGGTGACAGTATGGATCTGGAAATAATATTTCTTAAGTATGTATTTCTATAGTGCCATGGAAATGTCATGCAATTTCACTTTTTTTTTTAAGGTACTGGGGATTGTATCCAGAGGCATTTTACCTTGGAACCACATTTCCAGCCCTATTTTATTTTTTACTACTTCCGGGCTATACTCCCAGACCTATTTTTTATATATTTTTTAAATTTGGAAACAGGGTCTCTTCAGCCAGTGCGGCTGGCTTCGAACCTGCGCTATCCTCTTGTCTCCGCCTCCCAAGCGCAGGAATTACAAGCGTGCGCCGCCACGCCCGGCATATTTTTACTTTGAAACAGGCAAAGTTACCGAGGATTTTACTTAGTTGCTGAGGCTGGCCTCAAATCTGCAATCTTCCTGACTCAGCCTCCTACATACTGAGATTACGGGCATGTGCCACTATGCCCAATTTCAATTTTTGTGGAATATTTTAAATGCTACCAGAGAAGAGGGAATTATGTTTGCTACTGAGAGTATGTAAGGGTGGGGTATGATGGTGTACACCTGTAACCCCAGTACTTTGGAGGCTGAAACAGGAGGATTGCAATTTCGAAACCAGCCTCAGTAACTTAGTGAGGATCTCTGCAACTTGGTGAGACCCTATTTCCAAATGAAAAATAGGGTTGGGGGTGTAGCTCAGAGGTAGAATGCCCCTGAGCCCAGTCCTAAGCAACACACACACACACACACACACACACACACACACACACACACACACAATGTAAGGGGTGGGGTTGTGGCTCAGTGGTAGAGCACTTGCATAGCATTGTGAGGCCTGGGTTTAATACAAACCACACGTACACCAGACACACACCAAACACACACACAAAAGTATGTAATAGTTTATATCAAAACCTCGGTGTAATAATTTTATATTTATTTATTTGTTTTGTGGTGCTCAGGATGGAGGATCACAGGTTCGCAGCCAGCCTCAGCCCTTCCCAACATAGTGAGATTATGTTTCAAAATAAAAAAATAAAATAGGGCTTTGGGTGTAACTAAGAAGTAGCATGCCCCTGGATTCAATCCCCAGTAATACACACACACACACACACACACACACACACACACACACACACAACCTACCAAATGGTGTAAAGTAGCATCACAGCCCTCTGTAGAGCGTGGACTGCTCCGGCTCGTAGCTTCAGAGCTGAGCAGCAGCTGTGGCTCACTGCCGCCCAGCATCACAAGAGGGTACGGGACCGCACATCACTAGCCTAGAAAAAGACAAAGACTAAAACGTCGAAGATTGATTCTGACTGTACGCGTACTGTTTTCATACCATTGCAAAGTGAAAAATACCAAGTTGAACCATGTGGGACCCTCTAACTGCACTGTCAGGCTGTGATTCCAGCACAGGACCAAGAGTTCTATTCAAAAGATAAAAGATAAGTCAGGCATGATGGTGCACACCTGTAATCCCAGTACTTGGGAGGCTGAGATAGGAGGGTCGCAGGTTCAAGGCCAGCCTCAGCAACTTAGTGAGACCTGTTTCAAAATATAAAACTTTTAAAAAGGACTGGGGGAGTTGGGTGTGGTGGTACACACTTGTAATCCTAACATTCGGAAGGCTGAGACAGGAGGACCGTAGGGAGGACTGTGATTCGCGGACAGCCTCAGCTACTTAGTAATGCCCTTTGCAACTCAGTGAAACCCTGTTTCAAAATAAAGAATAAAAACTAGGGCTGGGGGTATAGCTCGAAGTGAACACCCCTCGATTCTATCCCCAGTACCACACAAAAAAAAAGGACTGGGGGTGTAGCTCAGGAAAAATACCCCTGGATTTGATATCCAGTACAGAGAGAGAGAGAGAGAGAGAGAAATGACAATGTAATTTTGTCTATAAAATGACTCGCAACAGGCTTGAAAACAGCAATTCCCCTAATTGCCTTTAAAATAGGCAATTTACAAAAACAAATACTTTACTCACAACACTCCAGGAGGCATTTCTGTAACGTACGTCTCATGGGCTTCAGAAACCATCAATACAGTAATGACTCCCCAATTCAAATCTTTGGCCAGAATGACTCCTTTAATTTAAAATTACACATATCCACTTGCCTGCGTGTGCACGTGGTACTAAAGCCTGAACCCAGGGACGCTCTGCCTCCCGGCTACACCCCTGCTCTTTTTATTTCAAGGCAAGGCCTCCCTACGTTGCCTAGGTGGCCTTCAGACCTTCTCCCCTCCACTGCTGTCTCAGCCTCCAGAGTCCCTGGGGTTGCAGGTGTGCTACTAGGCTCCAACGGACACCTCCAACGTACACAGGACTCGCCGCTCCTTCTCCCCCGCCTCGCAGCTCCTGAATCTGCTGCATGATGGGAGACGCCAATGCCATCCTTCCAGATATCAGGCCAAAGTCCTGCAGACATGTTTAACCCTTCTCCTCCCCTCCATGAGCAAATCTGATCTTGACTCTAGCTTCAAAATAATCCAGAGCCCAGCCACTTCTTCCCGCCTCTGCCGTCTCCAGCTTAGTGCAGACAACCAGCACTGCCATCCTGGGTTATTGCAACGACCGCCCTGTCTCCCAGCTCCTGCCACAGCATCGCCAACTGATGTTTTGGTTTGGTTTGGTTTGGGTTTGTGGTAGTAGGGATGGAACCTAGGGGCATTCCACCTCCAAGCCCTATTTTATTTTATTATGTAATTTATTTATTCATTGTACTGGGGAGGGAACCCAAAAGCCTTCTACCGCTGAGCTATACTATTATTATTTTGAAAGAGGGTCTCACTAAGTTGGGGGGGTTGTGTTGCTGAGGCTGGCTGCAAACCTGCGATCCTCCTGCTTCAGCCTCCCAAGTACTGGGATTATAAGCCTGTCCTCCATGCCTGGCTTTATTATTATTTTTTACTTACTTTTTTGTGGTACTGAGGATTGAACTCAGGGGCATTCTACCTCTGATCTACACCCCCAGCGATTTTTTTTTTATTCTTTATTTTTAGCAAATTTTTTTTTTTTTAGCACTAGAGATGGAACCCAGAGGCATTCTACCTCCGAGCTATACCCCCAGCCTTATTTTTTTTATTCTTTATTTTTAGCAATTTTTTTGTAGCACTAGAGATGAAACCCAGAGGCATTCTACCTCCAAGCTATACCCCCAGCCTTATTTTTTTTATTCTTTATTTTGAAACAGTATCTCACTGAGTTGCAAAGGGCCCCACTAAGTAGCTGAGGCTGGCTGTGAGCCGAGATCCTCCTGTCTCAGCCTCCCAAATGCTGGGATTACAAGCATGTGCCATCACGCCTGGCTTATTCTTTATTTTCTAAACAAGGTCTTAATAGGGCCTGAGTAGCTAAGGCTGGCTGTGAACCTGTGATCCTCCTGTCTCAGCCTCCCAAGTACTGGAATTACAAGCCTGCATCACCACATCTGGCTTTATCTTTGTTTTGAAAGAGGGTGTTACTGGTTTCTGAGGTTGTCCTGGAAACTGCAATCCTCTCTCAGTCTCCCAGGTACTAGGTTTGTAGTCTGCTGGCCACCACGCCCAGCAGACTGATTCTTCTAAGACCTAAATCAGCTGTCCTTACTTCCCCAGGCCCCTCTGGCTTCTCATCTCACTCAGATTAAAAACCAATTCCTCATAATGGCCCAGCTGCCCAAAACCTCATCAGCTACAGCTCCTGCCCTCCCTGATTCCGTTCTTCGCACTCTTAGCAGCATCTGGCTGCTCTTGCCTCCTGGCAGCTCCATCCCCCAGGCACCTGCGAGCCACACCCCACTCCTGCAAGGCCTCCATCCGTGACCACCTCCCGCCCCAGCACTGCTGACATCTCGCTGCCTGTCTTCTACGCATCAGAATGTTCACAAAGGCAAGAGCCTTGGGTCTGACTTGGGTACCACCAGTAAGCTAAATGTGCCAGAGATGCCAACTATGAAAAGATATACCAAGCCGGGCGTGGTGGTGCACGCTTGTAATTCCCGCACTTGGGAGGCTGAGACAGGAGGATCACGGAGGTTCGAAGCCAGCCTCAGCTACTAAGTGAGGCTCTCAGCAACTTAGTGAGACCCTGTTTCCAAATAAAATACAAAAAAAAAAATAGGTCTGGGAGTATAGCCCAGAGGTAGAAAGCCTCTGGGTTCCACCCCCAGTACCACACACAAAGAAAAGATATACTAAGCAAACCAATTAATATATGGGCACATCACCTTCAGTAATGACTATCATAATATTCATTTCCACTTTTTTTCTTAAGTAAACTCCTTTTTCCAATTGGCATTTCTCCCTTGTCTTTTATATACAGCATCATCATCATTATTATTGTTGTTATTATTATTATTTGTGGGGAGTACTGTAGATTGAACCTAGGGGAATTCTTCCTCTAAACTACATGGCCATTTTTTTTTTCTTTTACTTTCAAACAGAGTCTTGTTAAGTTACTGAGAGCCTCGCTCAATTGCTGAGGCTGGACTCAAACCTGTGATCTTCCTGTCTCAGCCTCCCAAATCCTGGGATTATAGGCATGCACCACAGTGCCTGGCTCTTTAAACCTCGAGCCCCCCTCCCTTTTTTTTGCAGTACTGGGGATTGAACCTAGGGGCATTTTACCTCTAAGCTACACCCCCAGCCCTATTTTTTATTCTTTTTATTTTTTTTAATAGAACCTCACTAAGTTGCAGAGAATCTCACTAAATAGCTGAGGCTGGTCACAAACTTGTGATCCTCCTGTCTCAGCCTCCTAAGTACAGGGATTGCAAGTGTGTGCCACTACACCCAGATTCCAGACCCTTTGACTACTCTAGCCAGTCCAATTTCAGCCAGGTGTGGTGGCTCACACTTGTAACCCCAGCTAATCAGGAAGCTGCGGCGGGAGAATCACAAGTTTGAGGCCAGCCTTGGCAACTTAATGAGATTGCATCTTATTTACTTATTTATTTACTTAGTACTGAGGATTGAACCCAGAGGCATTCTACTTTCGAGCTGCACCCCCAGCCCTATTTTATTTCTTTGTTTTGAAACAGGGACTCACTAAATTGCTGAACCTGCAATCCTCCTGTCTCAGCTTCCCAAGATTAGAGACGTGCACCATCACAGCTGTCTCAAAAAATAAATATTTTAAAAATAATTGAAAATATGGGGGGAGGCGGATTGCCAGGGATGGTGGAGCACGCCTATAATCCCAGTACTTGGGAGGCTGAGACAGGAGGATCAAAGATTCAAGGACAGCCTCAGTAAGTATTCAGATTCAACCTGCTGAGATAGTGTTTCAAAAAATAAAATAGGGATGGCGGTATAGCTCAGAGGTAGAATGCCCCTGGGTTCAATCCCTAGTGCCACAGAAATAAAAGAGGGGGGATTTACCTGGGTGGTAGAGTGCTTGCTTAGTATGTGTAAGACCCTGGGTTCCATCCCCAGTACTGCAAACAAAAACAAAACAACACAACAATCTCATAGAGAATATATAGAAAGAACATCTTAACCTAGTGTGTTTCAACAACACAAGCCCCAGAGTGTGGTTTAGAAATTTGCAGCAGAACTAGGCGTGGTGGCACACGCTTGTAGTCCCAGCAATTGGGAGGCTGAGATTAGAGGATCATGGTTCGCGGCCAGCCTCAGCTACTTAGTGAGGCCATCCGCAACCCAAGTGAGACCCTGTTTCCAAATAAAGAATAAAAAATAAAAAATAGGCCGGGCATGGTGGCATACGCTTGTAATCCCTGCGCTTGGGAGGCTGAGACAGGAGGATTGCACAGATTCGAAGCCAGCCTCAGCTACTTAGTGAGGCTCTCAGCAACTTAGTGAGACCCTGTTTCCAAATAAAATATAAAAAAGGTCTGGGAGTATAGCCCGGAGGTAGAAAGCCCCTGGGTTCCACCCCCAGTACTACTACTACTACTACTAATAATAATAATAATAATAATGAAGAAGAAGAAGAAGAAGGAGGAGGAGGAGGAGGAGGAGGAGGAGGAGGAGGAGGAGGAGGCTGGGGGTATAGCTCGGAGGTAGAATGCCTCGGGTTCCATCCCAGTACTGAAAAAATAAAAAGGAATTTGCGGGAGAGCCAGGCATGATGGTGTACACTTGTAATCCCAGGACTTGGGAGGCTGAGACAGGAGGATCACAGGTTCGAAGCCAGCCTCAGTTACTTAGTGAGGCTCTCAGCAACTTAGTAAGACCCAGTTAAAAAAAAAAATAGGGCCAGGGTTGTAGCTTGGAGATAGGATGTGCCTGGGTTCAATCCTCAGTACAAGAAGGAAGGAAGGAAGGAAGGAAGGAAGGAAGGAAGGAAGGAAATTTTGGGGGAGAAAGTGGAGTTGTCACAATCATTTAGGGAAAGAGGGAGACAGTCGTGTAACTGAGACGCTAGTCAGCCTACAATGCAACAAGTTCACACAATAAAATATTGTCATGCATCCCATCAGAGTTTTCAATATCCTGCCCTACATCTACTTATGTGTCTGAGGTCTAGACTCTAATTTGATTTTACATATTCAAACGATTATTTTTGCAGTTTTCATTTTCAATTTCTTTTTTTCTTTTTTCTTTTTTTTTCTTAGGTACTGGGGATGGAACCCAGGGGCCTTCTACCTTCTAGCTACATCCCCAGCCCTATTTTTATTCTTTATTTTGAAAAAGGGTCTCACTAAGTTGTGAAGGGTCTCACTAAGAAGCTGAGGTTGTCAGCAAACCGTGATCCTCCTGTCTCAGCCTCCCGAATGCTGGGATTACAAGCTTGCGCCACCATGCCGGGCTTGCAGTTTTCATGTGAACTAAAATTTCTAAGACTTTTTTTTTTTGGTACTAGGGATGGAACCCAGGGGCATTCTACCTCAGAGCTACACCCTCAGTCCTATTTGTTATTCTGTGTGTGTGTTTATTTTATTTACTTGCAGTACTGGGGATTGAACCCAGAGGCATTCTACCTCCTAGCTACATCCCCAGCCCTATTTATTTATTTTTTTTAATTTTGAAACATGGTCTCACTAAATTGCTTAGGCTGGCCACAAACTTGCAATCCTCCTATCTCAGCCTCCCAAGTACTGAGATTACAAGTGTAACGTGTGCGCCACCAGTCCAGGCCTGGTTTATATATTTTTAGTTTAAAAAACTTTTTCTATTGGTGCATTGTAGTTATACATCTTAATGGAGTACAGGATGGTAGAGGCAAGGCTGGGCGTGGTGGTGCACACTTGTAATCCCAGTAAGTAGGAGGCTGAGACAGAAGGATCGCAGGTTTGAAGCCAGCCTCAACAACTTAGTGAGGCTCTCAGCAACTTAGTGAGACCCTGTTTCCAAATAAAATATAAAATAGGTCTGGAGGTGTAGCATGGAGGTAAAAGGCCCCTGGGTTCCATCCCCAGTACTACATTAAAAAAAAAAAAAAAAAGATGGTAGAGGCATACATGCTGGGTTTTTTGTTGTTGTTGTTTTGGCAGGCCTGAAGATGAAACCCAGGGGCATTCTACCTTCGAGCTACACCCCCACCCCTATTTTTTTTTTTAATTCATTTTGAAGCAGGGTCTCACTGAATTGCAAAGGGCCTCACTAAGTAGCTGAGGCTGTTGGTGAACTGCGATCCTCCTGTCTCAGCCTCCCAAATGCTGGGATTACAAGCGTGTGCCACCACGCCTGGCTGGCTTATATTTTTAAACACATATTCTTTTGTTTTGCCATGCTGGTTGTCTAACCCCGGGCTTTAAGCATATTTTGCTCTTTTAAAATTTGTTTCTCCTTTACATTATGACTACAATATTACCTTGTTTTACATATAGAAGTATATTACTCCTGATTTTCACTGCAGGAAATTTGAGAGGGCTAATCAGAATATATAAAGAGATATTGGCACTAATTAAACTGAGAACCATTAATATAACAAAACACTCTAAATCTTTTTGCCTGCTTCGCAGGGTATGTTGATCACATAACCATGTATAAAGATACATTCTATTCCCAAGGCCAGCATTTTTTTTATCCTAAGTTATTTTATAGGGACCCAGAGGGTGCAGATAAAAACAAAATAATACTTGTATGGACCTTAAAAATTGAAATTGTTTTGCATAGGCAATCTTGTTTAATACTCACAAGAGTGATTTTTCTTACTGATGTAGTGGGTTAGAGCAAAAGGTGAAAACAAAAAACACTTGGCTTGATATATTACTAAGCTGCTGCCTTATCTTCTCTCCTGAGCAATCAGAAATCCCAGAGATTGCCAGGCACGATGGCATACACCTATAATCCCAGTACTTGCGAGGCTGAGACTGGTTGATCACAAGTACGCACCCAGCCTCAGCAGTTTAGTGAGGCCCTCTACAACTTAGTGAGAACCTGTTTCAAAAATAAAATAGGAAGCTGGCTGTGGCATTCTCAGTACTTAGGAATCTGAGACAGGAGAATCAAAGGTTCCAGGCCAGCCTCAGCTTAGTAAGGCCCTCTGCAACTTAGACCCTGTTTCAAAATAAAGAGGAAAAAATAGGGCTGGGGGTGAGGCTCTGCCCCAGCACCGCAAATAAATAAATGAATGAATAAATAAGTAAGCTGGGCGTAGTGGCGCAAGTTTGTAATCCCAGCATTTGGGAGGCTGAGACAGAAGGATCATGGTTCACGGACAGCCTCAGCTACTTAGTGAGGCCCTTTGCAACTCAGTGAGACTCTGTTTCAAAACAAAGAATAAAAAAATCAGGTTAGGGGTGTAGCTCAGAGGTAGAATGCCCCTGGGTTCCATCCCCAGTACCGCAAAATAAAGTAAAATAGGGCTGGGGGTATAGCTCAGAGGTAGAATCCTCCCTGGTTCAATCCTCAGCAAACCCCCCCCCCAAATAAAAATAAGAAAGAAAAGAATCTCAGAGATTGTTACCAAGATTTTCAATCAGAGAGACCCTTAGAACTTTGTGTGTGGTATTGGGGAGGGGCTTTCTTTCTTTTTTCTTTCTTTTTTTTTTTTTTTTTTGGTGGTACTGGGGTGGAACCCAGAGGCCTTCTACCTCTGGGCTATACTCCCAGACCTATTTTACATTTTTATTTGGAAACAGGGTCTCACTAAGTTGCTGAGAGCCTCGCTAAGTAGCTGAGGCTGGCTTCAAACCTGTGTGATCCTCCTGTCTCAACCTCCCAAGCGCGGGGATTACAAGCGTGCGCCACCACGCCCGGCTGGGGAGGGGCTTTCTACCTCTGAACTACACGGTAGCACTATTTTAATTTGAAAGAGGGTCTTGTAGGTTGATGAGAATCTCACTATTTGATGAGCCTATCTTCGAACCTGCGATCATCCCGTTTCAGCCTCCCAATAACTGGGAGCACAGGTGCGTCCTCCACCTGTAATCCTAAAGAGTCTCCCACCACCACACGCGATTCCTTAGGGTTCCATCTCCAGACCCATAAAAAAAAAAAAAAAAAAAAAGGATTTTTTTTCTTTAGGGTTTATTTCAGCCTCCTCAAACACAGATAAGAAAACCGAGATCCAAGAAAAGCTAAGTGACTTGCCCAGGGTGCTGAGAAATTATATTTGGAAACTGGGGGTGTAAGAATACCTGAAAGTGCCATTCTACTAGCTCTCCTCGTCACAAATTTCAGACGAGAAGTCTGACGTTGGCGGAGACCACCGACGTGGGAGGAGGGAGCGCCAAGCCCCGCCCACTCCCCGCCCCGCGCCCCGCCCCGCCCCCAGGCTGTCCGCGGCAGTGCCTGACTGGCGGCCGGCGCCGGGGGCCTCGCGGGGTCCTTCCAGCGGGCTTCCGACGCACTGCCTGAGTGGTGCGCGGGCGGCTTCCGGTGTGGGTGACGAGTGGTGGCCGAAGCAGGGGGACCGCAGAGGACGCTCAGGCAGGGACCATGGCGGACGGCGGCTCGGAGCGAGCTGATGGGCGCATCGTTAAGATGGAGGTGGACTACAGCGCCACGGTGGATCAGCGCCTGCCGGAGTGCGAGAAGCTGGCCAAGGTGAGGTGGAGGCCGGCTGGCTGTTGGCGGGCGCCAGGGGCTGAGTCACGGCGCGGATCCTGCTTAGGCCTCAGGGGGCCTGCGGGCTGGAGCGCGCATCCCCCATGGCCTGCCCATCCCGGGTGGGAGACCCTCGGTCAGCCGGGTCAGGGAGGCTCCGCTGCCGAGTACGCCAGTGCATACAGCCTCCCACACCCTCTCCAGGATACATGGTCACTTCTTTCCAATAGAAGATCGGGCCCCCTTTTACTTTCTGCCTTCTTGGATGCTGTTAAAGTAGCGCGTAGTAACATTTAGGATAAGCCCGCTCAGTATTCAGGCTTAGATCAGAGAGTTTGTTTCTATTGGTGTTGCCGAATCAGTTGGTGTCGTTCAATTGTTTATGAATCCCAGCAATGTGCCTGGCCTTCGGCCAGGAGAAGGAGCAGGAAATTGATATTACAAAGACAATTAACTCAGGACTTCTGTCTTTAAGGAAATCACATATGTAGCGAATCAGTCAAGTCGTCATGCATGGTGGTGAGCGATAGAAATGTCAAGTGTTTCTGGAACATAGAGGAATCTGTTCATTCTTAGCATTGAGAAGCTTTTTGGGGGGCTTAGTAAGCAGTAAGATTGAATAGTGAAGAGTCATTCCTTGAGGTGGAAGTACAGAAGGAAAGACAAACAGGCACTAAAAGCAGAATAATCTAAAAATAGCTCATTCACCGTGGAATAGCCTGTGCTTGTTTATTTATTGATTTTTGCAGCACTGGCGATTGAACCTAGTGCCTCGGGGATGCTAGGCCAGCCCTCTACCACTGAACTACACCTTCAACCCTCTACTATGAAATAGAAACTTGGCTCAAACATGTTGACACCCTGAGCTTGGTGTCAGACAACTTTGTATGTCATTATACCTTTAAAGAAATCAAGACTCGGGAGTTATTTGCCCAAGTTAGTAAGAGGCAGAATCCAGTATTCAAAACTTAAGTTTGAGGCAGGGCATGGCGGTTCACACTTGTGATTCCAGTACTTGGAAGGCCAAGACAAGAGGATTGCTGGTTCAAAGCCAGCCTCAGTAATTTAGTGAGGCCTTCTACAATTTAGTGGGACCCTGTTTCAAAGTTATTAATAATAATAATAATAGTAAATAATGTTGGGAGTGTGGCTCACAGGTAGAATGCCCCCGGGTTAAATCCCCAGCACCAAAAAAACAAAAACAAACAAGCAAAAACACCCTAAGTTTGCCTGTGGGTGTTGGTTGTTGCTGAATCAACTCCATCAGGGGCTGTTGTTAAGGGTTACACCTAGGCCTCACTAAATTCCATGACCAATTCAGCCACAAACTGTATTACTATTCACCTGGGATGCATTCACTGAGAGTTGGTTTTGTTCCTTAAATAGCTTACTACATAAATATATTACAGTGCCATAAATTCATAAGCAAAAGGATTGTCAAGCAATATGTCACATTAAAAAAAAAAAACCTTTTTTTTTAAGTTCTGGGTATTGAACCCAGGGGCTTTTTACCTCTGAGCTACACCCCCAGTCTTATTTATTTTGAAACAGGGTCCCACTAAGTTATGGAGGGGCCTCACTAAGTTGCTGAGGCTGGCCTCGATCTGTGATTCTCCTATCTCAGCCTCCCAAGTACTGGGATTACAAGCTCGCGCCACCACACCCAGCCTCCCATTTTTAATTTTTTTAAACAGTCTCACTAAGATGCCGAGGCTGGCCTGAATCCTGCAATCCTCCTGTCTCAATCTCCCAAGTACTGAGATTACAGGTGTTGGCCACCATATCTGACTGCCCTTGGAATTTATTTATTTTTATTTTATTTTATTTTTTATTTTTTTGGTGGTACTAGGGGTGGAACCCAGAGGCTTTCTACCTCCAGGCTATACTCCCAGACCTATTTTATATTTTATTTGGAAACAGGGTCTCACTAAGTAGCCAAGGCTGGCTTCGAACCTGTGCAATCCTCCTGTTTCAGTCTCCCAAGCACAGGACCTCACTAAATAGCTGAGGCTGGCTTCAAACCTGTGAGATCCTCCTGTCTCAGCCTCCCAAGTACTGGGATTACAAGCATGCGCCACCATGCCTGGCTTGAAAGTCTTTTTCACTGTCTTGAACAAAACCACAATGTCCTAAATAAATACCAATAATATAACTGCAGTCAGGCTTTCCCCCTCACTACTCTATAAGCTATTTGAGGGCAAGAGCTTTGTCTAAAAATCTGTATAGTTCCCAGAATGTCTAACATTAGCTAGTCCTGCACACAGCATGCTGCTATCAAAAGAAATTGGTAAATAGAAGCCCCCCCCCCCCCCCACTACCAGGCACCAGTTCTAAAAATTGGCAGAATTTTTTTTATTTTGAAACAGGCTCTCGCTGTGTAGCTGAGGCTGGCCTGGAACCTGCAGTCCTGTCGCAGCCTCCCAAATACTGGGATGACAGGCATATGCCACCTCACCCAGCTAGTAGCCATTATTTATAGAGGCCTTTTCTACAGTGCTGGGCGCTCTGCTAAGTTCTCTAAAGCACTAACTCATTTGATCCTCACCGGAGCCTTCTGCAATATGTATTAGTTTTATTCTTCTTTTATAAACAGACAAGGAAACTGAGGCTGGGAATTTCTTAGTCACATGGCCAAGATCACACAGCTTGTGTGGTGGAGCCGGGGTGGGCGACAGACAGGCTGGTTCCAGGGCACATGCTTTCACCCAGGGCGCTGTTTGGCCAAGTGAGCCAGCTGTGATGAGAACCTGACCTCTGAGCCCCCGCCAGCTAAGGTCATTGCGCCAGTGGGGGTGAAGAGGGGCCTTGTCAGTGCCACTAACTTGAAGAAGAAATTAGGAATGCGGATTTTTGGGTGAAATACTGGATAGCAGGGACTAGTGGCACAAATCGGTGATCTCAGCTACTCAAAAGGCTGGGGCAGGAGTATAGATAGTTCAGTGCTGACCCAGCAAGTTAGGGAGACATTGTCTCAAAGTCAGCCCTGGAACCTCCACTTTGAAATTAATAGAAACAAACTATATGCTTAGAGAAGTACAACTATTCCTAGAACTGGTGCCTGGTAGTGGGGGAAAAAAAAACCCTTCTATTTACTAATTTCTTTTGATAACAGCATGCTGTGTGCAGGACTAGCTAATGTTAGACATTCTGGGAACTATACAGATTTTTAGACAAAGCTCTTGCCCTCAAATAGCTTATAGAGTAGTGAGGGGGAAAGCCTGACTGCAGTTATATTGTATTTATTTAGGACATTGTGGTTTTGTTCAAGACAGTGAAAAAGACTTTCAAGCCAGGCATGGTGGCGCATGCTTGTAATCCCAGTACTTGGGAGGCTGAGACAGGAGGATCTCAAAGGTTCGAAGCCAGCCTCAGCTATTTAGTGAGGCCCTCAACAACTTACTGAGACCCTGTTTTCAAATAAAGTATAAAATAGGTCTGGGAGTGTAGCCTGGAGATAGAAAGCTCCTGGGTTCCATCCCCAGCACTGCACACACACACACATGACTTTCAAACCCAATTGCCAGGTTCCTTTTTGGGTGTTAGATAAGTAATGGAAGTTTTTATATTTTATTTTGTTCTGGGGATTGCGAGGGGCATTCTATCTCTGAACTAAACTACCAGCTCTGTTTTATTTTTTTTTTTACTTTATTTAATATTTGTTTGGAAACAGAATCTTACTAGGTTTCTGAGCGTTTCACTAAGTTGCTGAGGCTGATCTCGAACCTGCTTTTTTAGGTTGTTTAGCAAATAATAGATTGGATCCATGGAAGAGTTAGAGGCAAACCTACAACACTTACAGATACCCAGCATGCATTGATGTTGAAGAAATTCATTAGTCATTTACCTTTTACAAGGATTATCTTAGTGAGAAAACCAAGTCACAGAAGTCACATGTTCTGACAAGTTGGTTGTGGCGGCCTTTCCCTTTTGAAAAGCAGCGTCAAGGATGTGGGATTTCAGGAACTGTAGGCGCCGCAGGGTTAATTAAACGTGGAAAATTGGGAGAAAAAAGTGGGATGGCTTCAAAATTGGAAATTGATGGTAGTGTCTCTCTTCACTAAGTTGACAGCCACATCATTTGTTACATCCTCCCTAATGTGGCAGTAAAAATCAAGAATTGTAAACTGTTAAGATCATCTGGATAGTTCAGCTTCGTGTCCATCCATCAAAACATACTATGTTAAGTTGGCATAAGGGAAACAACAATTAAACAAGGATCCCTAATGGAACTTGTAGACCAATTAGTACGTAAGATAGGTACATTAATAAGTCTGGTTAAAAAGTTCAAAAGACTGTACCGTAATATCTGCATTGTGTACTTGGCATGATAAAACAGCATGCTGAGCTCCAGTGGTGAGCAGATAGTCATCCTGCCCTTACAGAGTTTACATTCTAGTGAGATTGCAAAGACAGTGTGGGGTAACTGCGGAGCAGAGAGTCAGTAAGTAGGGCTGAGTGTTAGAGTGGGCGTTAATTGAGCGTTGGCCAAGCACACCTTTCATTCCCACCTCTTTTTTTCCCCTTTGGTACTGTGGGTTGAACCCAGGGGCTATACCCTCGGCCCATTCTTTACTTTGAAACAGGGTCTCACTGAGTTTCTGAAGGCCTCACTAAGTTTCTGAGCCTGGCCTCGAACCTGCAATCTTTTTGGCTCGGCCTCAGCCTCAACCTCCCAGTTACTGGTTTTACAGGTATGTGCCACTGCACGGGCCATCCCTCCTACCCCCTCCCTTTTTTTTTTAAAATTTTCACACAGGCCCTTGCTGAGTTGCCAGGGCTGGCCTCAAACTGGGAATCCTCCTGTGTCAGTCTCCTGAGGAGCAGGGATTATGCCACCACACTTGGGAGCACCTATGCTTCTGAATTAGGATAGTGTGTGTATATGAGATAGACACACTAGAGAGTGAACTCCAGAGTCTGCTATCTCTGAGCTACATACACCCCCTCAGTCCTATTTTTTATTTCTTGCTTTGAGACCGGGTCTCAGTAAGATACTGAGGACCTCACTAAATTGCTGAGGCTGATCTCGAACTTGTGATCTTCCTGTCTCCACCTCCTAAATACTAGGATTACAGGTATGCACCACCATGCCTGGCAGAACACTGAGCATTAAACTACATTCTGTTGATCATAGTCACATGATCATAGCAATGGAAGATGTGACAGGAGATACTCAGTAAACAGTACTTTGCATTTTGCCATTTTGTACTTTATTTGGTTTTTCACATGTTAACCATTTTCTTATGGAGATTACTTTGGCCAAAGCAAAAAGCATGATTTACACTGTTGTGGTAATGGGAGCTCTGCCGTGTAGTGGAGGGAGCACCGGGCCAGGAAGGAAGAGCTTGCAATCTGGTTGTGCTAATTGTTGTGGCTGAGCCAAGTCACTTAAACTGTTTGGTCCTTAGTCTTCCTAAGTCTCTAAATGAGGTGATGGAGTTAAATAATGGCCAGCGGTCTTTTCTGTTCCTAGGGTTCTCTGATCTTTATGATTTGTTAGCCTTTGACTTTGGACATCTTAACAGACTTGTTCACTTTTCTGATAAACTTTAGCCACCTATTGCAAACACAGATCTCTAGAGCTTTCGGGACTGGTGCTCCCCTTTGACAGGAAACATTGTTAAAATATGTTAATACCCATGTTTCAGATTGAGTGAGAATAAATTCAAATAGTGGCTAAAATACATATTCTGGGCTACATAGCAGGTGCGTAGTTTAAGCTGGTGGTGTAGCTCAGTGGTAGAGTGCTCAGCATGCACAAAGCTCTAGGTTCAGGAAGGATCGCGGTTCGCGGACAGCCTCAGCTACTACTTAGTGAGGCCCTCTGCAACTCAGTGAGACCCTGTTTCAAAATAAAGAATAAAAAATAGGGCTGGGGTGTGGCTCGGAGGTATCATGCCCCTGGGTTCCAGCCCCAGTACTGGGGGGGGGGGGAGAGTCCAAACATTATTGGGACTCTTAATTCAAAACTTTTTCATTAGTTTCTTTTATCAGTAAAAGCCAGGATAGTAGTATGTTTAAACTAGGGATTAAACCCAAGAGCATTCCACCTGTAAACTCTACCTCCAGCCCTATTTTATTTTTATTTTGAAACTTTCACTAAGTTGCTGAGGTGACCTCAAACCTGCAGTTTTCCTTTTTTTTTTTTTTTTTTTTTTTTTTTGGTGGTACTGGGGGTGGAACCCAGATACTTTCTACCTCCGGGCTATACTCCCAGACCTATTTTATATTTTATTTGGAAACAGGGTCTCACTAAGTTGCTGAGAGCCTTTTCTTTCTCATCCTCCCAAGTACTGGGATTACAGGCTTGTACCACCACGTACAGTTTAATATTTTAATAAAAAAGCAGTTTTTGTGCTATGGGTTGAGATGATTTTTCTGGGAGTTTTTGTTCATTTTTTAATCAAATGTAAAAGACCTAGAAGGAATTTCCCCCCCCCCCCCTGGTGTATGTCCCAGGGAAAATGTTTTGTTTTTTAATATGATAGAGGTAAAGCCGGGCACGGTGGTGCACGCTTGTAATCATAGCATTCGGGAGGCTGAGACTGGAGGATCCAGGTTCATGGACAGCCTCAGCTACTTAGTGAGGCCCTCTGCAACTTAGTGAGACCCTGTTTCAAAATAAAGAATAAAAGGTGCTGGGTGTGTAGCTGACAGGTTGAATGCCCCTGGGTTCCATCCTCAGACCTGCAAAAAAAAAAAAAAAAAAATGATAGAGGTATGTAGAGGTTATTACCAATTGGCCCTAAGGTAATTGGATTAGTATCTGCTTGAGACTGTAACTTTCAGTATAACATGTGTGGGTATTCTTAGGTGATCTTTATTACTACTAATTTATTTATAAAGTCATTGAAAAATTAAGCCAGGTCTTCCTGTCCTTTTAAAACCAAATATTCTTTTTATTTCTAAATTCTCAAAATATTTGTTGTATTAAGTTTATAAAGAAGCATTTATTTGAGCCAGGCCTGGTGGCACGCGTATGTGATCTCAGTACTGAGACAGGAAGATTGTAGGTTTGAAGCCAGACTCAGCAGCTTAGTGAGACTCCATTTCCAAATAAATAAAATTGAGCTAGGGATATAACTTGGAGGGAGAATGCCTCTGGGTTCAATCTCCAGTACAAAAAAAAAAAGAAGAAGAAGGAGAAGGAGAAGGAGAAGGAGAAGAAGAAGAAGAAGAAGAAGAAGAAGAAGAAGAAGAAGAAGAAGAAGCAACTATTTATCATTTTTATTCTTCAGCACTGCATTCTATTACTAGTCAGCGTGTTTGTGCAAAACAAGATAAACAGGTGCCTCCATCTAAGTTGATAAGTTAGAATCCAAAACAAAGGCTTGGCATTTTTCTTTGGTGATACATTGTTATATATTCAGTTTTTCTGAGGCTCTTTTACATATTGACAAGGCTTGTGGGCCCCATGTGGGAAGCTAGCATTAGGAAAACCACTGGCCGGGCATGGTGGCGCCAGCTTGTAATCCCAGCATTTGGGAGCCTGAGACAGGAGGATCGTGGTTCGCAGACAGCCTCAGCTACTTACTGAGGCTCTCACTCTGTTTCAAAATAAAAAATAGGGCTGGGGGTGTAGCTCAGAGGTAGAATGCCCCTGGGTTCCATCCCCAGTACTGAAGGGGGAGGGGAGGGGGGAGGAGAGGAGAGGAGAGGACCTGGGAGAGCGGCACCATCATGAAATGGAGAGAGCGAGTAGGGCGGACTGTCTTTATCTTCTTGGACAGGCCATTGATTTTTCCTCTTGTGTGTCAGAAACATCTAACTTTAGATCAGTTATTTGGTTTCTGTTGGTGATGTTACTTTTCCTATCTTCACGTTTTTCATTTTATCTTTTGTTTTAGGAAGGAAGACTTCAAGAAGTTATTGAAACCCTTCTTTCTTTAGAAAAACAGACTCGTACTGTGAGTAGGTTTATAATGAAAACCTCAGTTGCCGTTAGTTTCGTTTAACATTGCTCCATTTACTTTTAATGTGTTTTCATCCTTACAGGCTTCTGATATGGTGTCTACATCCCGTATCTTAGTGGCAGTGGTGAAGATGTGCTATGAGGCTAAAGAATGGGATTTACTTAATGAAAATATTATGCTTTTGTCAAAAAGGCGGAGCCAGTTAAAACAAGTGAGTTCATGATTGCTCAAAAAACAAATGCATTTACATATTAATGAGGACTTTTAGAAAACTGCATCTGTTGAAAATTTGTTAAATCAACATTACACATTCTATGGGGTGTTTTAAAATTCAACACATATTCTCATAATGACGCAATTTTTTAATTTCTGTTTTTTATCTTTAAAATTTGCATATTTTTACAAAATTACACTGAATTAATTGCACTGGGGTCAGTGCGGCTTTGTTCTATTTCCCTGTTGCTCTTTATCTTCATTTTTATCATTTGAAGTGGTTGGTATGATCAATCAAGTTGATAATCTAATTTACTTTTTTTTATTGGTGCATTATATTCATACAACTTATTGGGGTTCAAAACTTGTGTGTACAAAAATGTACTCATCGCTGATTTAACCCCTTCTAATTTACTTTTGATGCTGGTTTGATCTAACTTATTCAAGGCCATTTTTAGACATTACTTTGGCTACTCATTTTTTTTAAGGTTAGTAATTCCTTTTTAGTGTTTTTGCAAAGTTGGGTTTTTAAAAACTGTTTACTAATTTCTTTGCTTAAGATATATTTAGGAGGCAGGTGTGGTGGCACATGCCTATAGTCCCAGTACTGGGGAGGCTGAGACAGGAGGATTGCAGGTTTATGTTGAGCCTCAGCAACTTACTGAGATCCTGTTTTAAAATAAAAAAATAGGTCTGGGAGTATAGCTCAGAGTTAAAATACCTCAAGTTCAATTCCCAGTAAAACACACACACACACACACACACACACACACACACACACACACACACACCAATAAAGAGATGTGATCCTCTCAAGAAGTAGATTCCTGTTTTGTGTTTTTTTCTATTGTGTTTTTATGTACTGAGGATTGAACCCAGAGGCGCCCTCATACTGAATTGCATCTGCCAGCCCCTTCTAGTTTTGTATTTTGGAGCAAGGGTTCCCAAAGTTGCCCAGGCTGGCTGACCTCATACTTGTATCTTCCTGTCTCAGCCTCACATAGCTCGGATTATAGGTATGTACCACCACACCTGGCTGTAGATTCCATTTTTGTACCTTTTTTTTTTTTTTTTTTGGCGGTCCTGGGGATGGAACCCAGTGGCATTCTGCCTCTGCGCTGTACCCCCAGCCCTAATTTTTATTCTTTATTTTGAAACAGGGTCTCACTGAGTTGCAGAGGGCCTCACTAAGTAGCTGAGGCTGTCCTCGAACCATGATCCTCCTGTCTTAGCCTCCCGAATGCTGGAATCACACACCCGGCTCATTTTTGTGCATTTATAGCTCATCCTCAAAATGCTCCACCTGGAATTGCTTCTGGGCGCGCGCGCGTGTGTTTGGTTTTTGCTTTGACTTCTCTACTGGATTAAATAATAAGGATGATGACATTGCAGAAGAGGTGATAATGGAACCAAAAATAAATGTAGAGGGTCTTGTCCAAATACTTTGCTTCTGTTTTTCAAGTAAGAACATCTTATTTGTGGGACTTCTCAGGTCTGTAATGCGCCAGTGCTGTGGACTGAATACCTGTGTCCCCCAGATTCAGGTGTTGAAGTCCTAACCACCAAGGTGGCGGTGTTGATACAGGTGTCACCTCCTACTGGGCTCTAGTCCTGTCCTGAAGTCAGAGGACTAGTGAAGGTTGTAGGAACAGGAAAGTTCACTTGTAAGCCATCAAAAGGTAGAAAATAGAATGGCTCCCACTCAGGAGGTCTCTCCATCCAGAGGGAGTAGGCCAGTCCCTGGCAGTTTTAATTGCACTGCTCCTAGGGGGAGCACAGTAATAAAGGAAGTTAATTTGTGTTTGTGTGGTATGAGGAATTGAACCCAGAGGCATTCTTTCTCTGAGCTACGCCCCCAGCCTTTTAAAAAGTATTTTTGTTCTAAAATAGGGTCTTGCTAGGTTGTTGAGAGTCTTGCTAAGTTGCTGAGGCCTATCTTGAACCTGTGCTCCTCCTGTCTTCATCCTACACGTTCTGGGATGCTGGGCTTGGTGGTGCATGCTATAATTCCAGTAGCTTGTTTTTTTTTTAGTTATATTGCTGTAGATCAAACCTAGGGCCTTGTGCTTCCTGGACAAGTGCTCTGCCACTAAGTTACTACCATGCCCCCAGCCCTATTCATGTATTTTTGTTTGTTGGTTGGTTGGTTTGTTTGTTTTTGGTACTGGGGATTGAACCTGGGGGCATTCTACCTCTGAGCTAAGCCACCAGCCCTATTTTTTTACTCTTTATTTTTAAGCAGGGCCTCACTAAGTTGCGGAGGGCCTTACCAGGTAGTTGAGGTTGTCTCAGGCTCCCTAACCTATCATGCCCGGCTTGTTAATGTGTGTCATGCACAGCTTTTAGAATTATCAACTTGAGCACTCTTCTAAAAATCATTATTTGTTTTAGAGGGCATATGTGTTTTGTGAGATACTAGATGTCCCAAGGCCTTGCACTTGCTGAAGAAGTTATATTTGTGATAGAACCTTAGCTTTTGCCAAGCATGCTGGTGTGTGCCTATAGTCCCAGTTACCCAGGTAACTCCAAACAAAACATCTTAGCTTTTTGAAATACCTGGGTCTCTGAACAGCCCATTTTTTCAGATAAAGGTATATATAACCTAAGCTACCTGAACATTAAATGTTTTTATGGAAATCTTTCCTTTTTCAGCCTCCCGAATGCTGAGATAATAAGCATGTGCCACCGTGCCCGGCCTTTCCTGCTATCTTAAATTATACTTAGTGTAATTTAACTTTTTTTCCTCCTGTGGTACTGGGGATTGAACCCAAGGGCATTCTACCTCTAATCTGCCCTCCCAGCCCTATCTAATTTTTTTGTTTTGAAACAGTCTTACTGAGTTGCTGAGGCTGGTCTTGAACATACAACCCTCTTGCTGGGTGTGGTGGCGCACACTTGTAATCCCCACACTTGGAAGGTGGAGACAGGAGGATCGCGCAGGTTCAAAGCCAGCCTCGCTGGCTTAAGAGATCCTGTTTCCAAATAAAAATATAAAAATAGGTCTGGGAGTGTAGCCCAGAGGTAGAAGGGCTTCTAGGAACCCCAGTACCACACATACACACACACAAAATACAGCCCTCTTATCTGAGCCTCCCAAGTACTAGGTTTGCAAGCATGTGCCACCCCATCGTGCTAATTTACCATTTCTTGATGGCTCAGGGCTCTAATTATTATTAGCAATGGCTATGATCTAAATCTAGATTGGAGCTAGGTATGGTGGTACACACTTAGAATCCCAGTACTTGTGAGGCTGAGCCAGGAGGATTGCAGGTTCAAAGACAGCCTCAGCAAGTAGAGAGGTTCTCATTAACCTAGTGAGACCCTATTTCAAAATAAGGATAAAATAGGGCTGGGGGTACAGCTCAAAGGTAGAATGCCCTGGGTTCAATCCCCAGTACTCCCCCCAAAAAATCTGTAGATGAGTTCTGGCACTGTGGTGCGCATCTGTAATATTCGTACTTGGGAGGCTAAGACAGGTGCATTGTAGATTCAAGTTCATGTGGTAATTTAGTGAGACCCTGTTTCAAAATAAAAATAGGCTTGAGGGCATATGGCTAAAAGGTAGAGTGCCCTTGGATTCAAGTCCTAGTACCACAAAAAGCAAAACTTAAAATGAAATCTAGTTAGGGATTAGCAAATGATGCACCACAGACCAGATCCTGCCTGCCGCCTATTTTTGTGTTTTTTGTTGTTTTTTTTTTGTGGTACTGGGGGTGGAACCCTGAGGCTTTCTACCTCTGGGCTATGCTCCCAGATCTATTTTATATTTTATTTGGAAACGGGGTCTCACTAAGTTGCTGAGAGCCTCACTAAGTAGCTGAGGCTGGCTTCGAACCTGCACGATCCTCCTGTCTCAGCCTCCCAAGTGCGGGAATTACAAGCGTGCGCCACCACGCCCGGCTCTACCACCTATTTTTGTAAATAGACTTATTGGAACATGGCCACATCCAGTTGTTAATATATTGTCTCTGTTAGCTTTCGAGTTACAAAGGCAGAATTGAGTGTTTGCCACAGAGACTGTAGGGTCCACAGTGTCCAAAATAGTTACTGGTAAATATTTGTAAAATTTTTACAGGAAATGTTTGCCCAACTCTGACCTAAATTATGGGTGTTGGAGCTGGGGGAAAATGGTACAGCCACCTGTGTTCCCTGTGAGGAAACTGAGGGGTCGGGGCTGACTCTCCGTTTCCTGGTACTGGGGGGGTGTGCTGCCTGTGGCTCCTCCCCAGGAGATGGGGACTGTGCCTCTGCCGTCGCCTCCTGCTGTCTCGCGGTGTCTGCTGGTCCCGCTTCCAGCCACGGTGGACTCCGCTGTCTCTTCTCCTTTCCCCCTTGCCTGCCGTCGTTTCTTCCGTGCTCTCCTGCCAGGCTGCACCTTTGCACCTGAGGTTTTCTTCACCTTGACTGATGCTGTTCAGCACTTGAGCACTTCTTGGCTACCAGAGGGGTTTTGATGGCGTAATGCTCTCTTATGGGCATTTCAGTGTCAAGAGTTAGCGGGGAAGCCGGGCGTGGTGGCGCACGCTTGTAATCCCAGCATTCAGGAGGCTGAGACCAGGAGGATCACGGTTCGCGGACAGCCTCAGCTACTTAGTGAGGCCCTCTGCAACTCATTGAGACCCGGTTTCAAAATAGAGAATTAAAAAAAAAATAGGGCAGGGGGTATAGCTTGGAGGTCGAATGCCCCTGGGTTCCATCCTCAGACCAGGAAAAAAAAAATAATAATAATAATAATAATAAATAATAATAATAAAATAAAAAAAAGAGCGGGAAGAACAAATTTGGCCATAGGCCTTGAATGCATTTTTCCCTGTAAGAGAAATGGATTTCACTTATGAGTTGTTCTTAATATTTTAGGCTGTTGCAAAAATGGTTCAACAGTGCTGTACTTACGTTGAGGAAATCACAGACCTCCCAGTCAAGCTTCGACTAATCGACACGCTACGAATGGTTACAGAAGGAAAGGTGAGCTTTGTTGGCCTAACTCACGGTGGTGACTATTGGTGAAGTATGTATGTATCTGGGTTTTTTTTCTTTTTATAAGAAATACACAGAATGTCATCACCTTCATTCAGACATTATCTTTTTAAATCCCATTCTAATATCTTCCCATATGCAAATGAAACTGTCAGTCTTGATATAACCAAATTTTTCTAGAAATTAGTAAACATATTCCAAGTTTTAGTGTGGCTTTTTAAGATTGAATAAAAATTCTACGGGGCCAGGGAGTGGGGATAAGGGTATTTTAGACAAAGAGGGGATTATATACAAAGATAACCCAAGAAAGAAACTCAAGGGTGTGTGTGTGTGTGTGTGTGTGTGTGTGTGTGTGTGTGTGTGTGTGTTACTGGGGATGGAACCCAGGGCCATTGGACCTTTGAACTACATTCCCCAGCCTTTTTTTCTCTTTTCTCTTTTCTTTGTTTGTGGTACTGGGAGTGGAACCCAGGGGCCTTCTACCTCCAGGCTATACTCCCAGAGCTATTGTATATTTTATTTAGAAATGGGTCTCACTAAGTTGCTAAGAGTCTCACTAAGTAGCTGGGGCTGGCTTTGAACCTGTGTCATCCTCCTGTCTCAGCCTTCCAAGCGCGGGGATTACAAACGTGCGCCACCACGCCTGGCCCCACCCTTATTTTTTAATCTTTATTTTGAAATGGATCTCACTAAGTTGTGGAAGGCCTGACTAAGTAGCTGAGGCTGGCGGCAAACCCGGATCCTCCTGTCTTAGCCTCCCAAGTACTGGGATTCCAAGCGTGAGAAACCACACCCGGCTATTATTCTTTATTTTGAAACAAGGTCTCGCTATGTGGAGGGACCCACTAAGTAACTGAGGCTGGCCACAAACCAAGATCCTCCTGTCTCAGCCTTTCAAATGCTGGGATTACTAGAATGCACCACCACACCTGACTCAGGTGTGTTATCTTTTAAATAATTAAAGATAATAATTATTATCTTTTAAAATAATTAAGTTATTGCTGGGCGTGGTGGCGCACGCTTGTAATCCCAGCGCTTAGGAGGCTGAGACTGGAGGATTGCACAGGTTCAAAGCCAGCCTCAGCTACTTAGTGAGGTTCTCAGCAACTTAGTGAGACCCTGTTTCCAAATAAAGTATAAAAAATCAGTCTGGGAGTATAGCCCGGGGGTAGAAAGCCCCTGGGTTCCACCCCCAGTACCACACTCACACAAAAATAACAACAATAATTAAATTATTTTAAGACTGTTTCCATTTATATAATTTGTAGTCCTATTATTAGGACTACAAATTATTAGTCCTATTATTAGGATTACTGTGTTAAACACAGTAATTTTATATTTAAGTTCTCAAAGCAGGACAGAAAATATAGATGTTTTATAGCAACATTTAAAAATTATTGTTACATTTATTAAATATAAAGTATCTTACAATTTTATAGATGGAGGATAAAGTCACAGTAGAAGCAAGGTAAATACTCCTATACCTAAGTTAATATAATTTTTTTTTCTTTTAATTTTTTTTGGCGGGTCTGGGGGTGGAACCCAGGGGCATTTGACCTCTGAGCTACACCCCCTGCCCTATTTTTTATTCTTTATTTTGAAACCGGGTCTCACTGAGCTGCAGAGGGCCTCACTAAGTAGGTGAGGCTGGCCGTGAACCATGATCCTCCGGTCTCAGCCTCCCAAATGCTGGGATTACAAGCGCGCGCCACCACGCCCGGCTCCTAAGCTAATATAATTCTGCCTCTTAAATTTTAACACATTTTGGCTGGGAGTGTAGGTCTGTGGTAGAACACTTCAGTTGCATGCACTGGGTTGGAGCCTCAGCCCCGAAATAAACAAATTTCAACACATTTCTACACAAATTTTGATAATTTCTCTTATTTGCAGATTTATGTTGAAATAGAACGTGCTCGGCTGACTAAAACCTTAGCTACTATAAAAGAACAAAATGGAGACGTGAAAGAGGCGGCCTCCATCTTACAAGAGTTGCAGGTAAGGTGCTACGTGTGGGAGTCGGTAAACTTCCCGTTGAGTAGGCATGAGCCATCGTGGGGGTGACTTGTTATCTGACCTTATCGCTTTTTGGTAAACCTTAAAAATACAATGAGTACGGCCGAGCTGCCTTGAAGTTGGGTAATCACGAGCCAGCTATGTTGAACTGCTAGGACAGTTTTATGTTTTATTTTTTAGTGGTACTGGGGATTGAACCCAGAGGCGTTCTACCTTTGAGCTACACCTGCAGCCCAGTTTTTCTTATTTGGAAACAGGGTCTTAGCCGGGCGTGGTGGCGCCCGCTCGTGATCCCAGCACTTGGGAGGCTGAGACTGGAGGATCTTGCACCACATACAGCCTCAGCTACTTAGTGAGGCCCTCTGCGACTCAGTGAGACCTGGTTTCAAAATAATAAAAAATAGGGCAGGGGGTGTAGCTCGGAGGTCGAATGCCCCTGGGTTCCACCCCCAGACCCGCAAAAAATGAAAAGAAAAGAAAAGAAACAGGGTCTTGCTAGGTTGATTTGAGTCTCACTACTTGCTGAGGCTGTCTCCAACCTGTGGTCCTCCTTTCTTAGCCTCTGGAATTATAGGTGTGTGCCACCACCTCCAGCTACTAGAATAGTTTTGAAGAAAAATTAGGACAAACAAATTTACCTTAATTTTTGTGCTGTTATTGGAACATTTGAATTCTCAGAATTTAAGTAAAATAGGCAATTCATGTACTATTTACTTCTATTAAGAGTCTGTTGTTAATCACTGGCTTCATTCTTAATATTTGATTGCTGGTAAGTTTCTAGCCCATATTGATTTAACAACAAGAAAAAAAAACTGATGGAATTTGGTGCGTGACTCAGTGATAAAGTGTTTGCCTAGCGTGTATAAGGCCCTGGGTTCGATCCCTCTCACTGCAATAAAGGAAATGAAAATCCCATCCTCCCTAATGCGGGGATTACAAGCATGCACTATCACACCTGGCTTGTAATTTTCTTAAATTAAAAATTGCAGCCGGGCGTGGTGGCGCACACTTGTAATCCCCGTGCTTGGGAGGTGGAGACAGGAGGATCGCGCAGGTTCGAAGCCAGCCACGCTGGCTTGAGAGACCCTGTTTCCAAATAAAAAAGTATAAGAAATAGGTCTGGGAGTGTAGCCCCGAGGTAGAAGGGTTTCCAGGAACCCCAGTACTACCAAAAAAAAAAAGATTGCAAAGATGGTGAAACATTTTCATACAAAATTAGTAGCAGTAGCCGTGTTATACTTTGTAAATGTTTCAACTTGGATTTTATAAATTCATATAATACATTTGTGCTTATACACCAAATATATTAGAAACAGTTTTTATAGTTTGTTTTTTTTTCAGTACTGGAGATGAAACCCAGGGGCATTGTACCTCCAAGCTACAGCTCAGCCCTATTTGTTAGTCTTTTTATTTTGAAACATGGTCTCACTGAGTTACGAAGGTCCTCGCTAAGTAGCTGAGGCTGTCTGCAAACCACGATCCTCCGATCTCAGCCACCCGAATGCTGGGATTACAAGCGTGTGCCACCACTGCCATCTTTATAGTGTTTAATGTAATTAATTATCTGCATTGTACTTGTGTATATATTTTCCTGTTTTGTTTTTTTTCTTTTGTAGTACTGGGGATTGAACTCGAGAGCGTTCTACTACTGAGCTGTCTTCCTAATCTCTACATTTTTATTTATTTTGGTACTGGAAATTGAGCCCAGGGGCATTCTTCCTCTGAGCTATGTCTCCCCCCCTCCCCCCACCTTTTGTCGGGGCTCATAAGTAGAGGGCAGTGGGGAAGTTTTTAGTGATAGAAGTGTTCTTCGTTGTATGATAGTGGGCATACAAACCAATACATGCATTAAAGTTCATAAACATTACACCAAGGGGAAAAATTCATTTGTTTCCATTGTAATTTCCAGATGGCAACTAGCTCTTTATAGAATTGTCAGTTATCTGTATTTGCATGAAGATAGGATGGATATTCTGATCTCTTTTTAATTTTGTTGCAATTCAGAAAAATTGCTAAGTATCATAAGCTTATTTTGGGATTTACTCTGCTAGGTGGAAACCTACGGGTCAATGGAAAAAAAAGAGAGAGTGGAGTTCATCCTGGAGCAGATGAGGCTCTGCCTTGCGGTGAAGGATTATATTCGGACACAAATCATCAGCAAGAAAATCAACACCAAGTTTTTCCAGGAAGAAAATACAGAAGTGAGCATACTTGGAGCTATGCTTTTTAAAGTGTTGGAATAAAACCTTTAAACCCCAATTTATTTCATCAAATTTTTTTTCAGAAATTAAAGTTGAAATACTATAACTTAATGATTCAGCTGGATCAGCATGAGGGCTCCTATTTGTCTATTTGTAAGCATTACAGAGCAATATACGATACTCCGTGTATACAGGCGGAAAGCGAGAAGTGGCAGCAGGTAAGAAGGATCCTGATCATTGATACTGATGCAGATTAGAAAGAAGAATGTGTATTTTTTATTTACAAATCATTGTAACTGTAGTCATTACAGTTGTATGGTGCTGCATCAGATTAATTATGGCAATAATTATCTGCCAGTTTTTTATGGTATTGGGAATTAAATCCAAGGGGGTTTCTGCCTCTGAATTACATTCTTCACTCTATTTTATTTTTTAGTTTGAAAGAGGATTCTTACCACGTTACCACGTGCTGGCTTTGAGCCGACAATCCTCCTTTCTCAGCCTCCCAAGTCCTAGGGTTACCTAGGACTGGGAACTTTTTTTTTTTTTTTTTTTTTTTTTGGTGGTACTGGGTGTGGAACCCAGGGGCTTTTCTACCTCCAAGCTATATTCCCAGACTTATTTTATACTTTATTTGGAAACAGGAGCCTAAGTAGCCAAGGCTGGCTTCAAACCTGTGCAATCCTCCTGTCTCAGCCTCCCAAGCCTGGGGATTACAAGCATGTTTCACCACGCCCTGCAACTGACAAGTTTGTTTTGTTTTTTGTGGGGTTTTTTTTTTTTTTTTTTTTTTTTTTTGGTGGTACTGGGGTTCATGGAAACCCTTCTACATCTGGGCTACATTCCCAGACCTATTTTATACTTTTTTTATATTTGGAAGCAGGGTCTCTTAAGCCATCAAGGCTGGCTTCGAACCTGCGCGACCCTCCTGTCTCAGCCTCCCAAGCACTGGGATTACAAGCGTGTGCCACCACGGCCGGCTAACTGACAATTTTTTAACATTCATTTTTGACAAATAAGTGGGTGGGTAAAGGAAATGTTCTTATAACCAGTTGGCAGCACAAATGTGGAATACACATACCTGTTTTTTTGAAACAGATTTGCCAGCATATTAGTGAGACCCTCTTTCAGAATAAAAAATAGGACTGGCGATATAATTGGAGTAGAATATCCCTGGGTGCAATCTCCAGTACCAAGAAAAAATAATAATAATGGTGTTAGTTGAGGTAGCAAATATTTATTATAGTTTTGTGAAAACTAAATGTTACAGAAAGATATGAAAAAGGTAACCGGTAACTGTCCCCCTTATTTATTTGTTTGTTTTTGTGGTACTGGGGATGAAACCCAGAGACATTCTACCTCTGAGCTACATTCCCAGCCAGCTCTATTTTTTATTTTTATTTTGAAACAGGTTCTCGCTAGGTTGATGAGAGTCTCACTGCTTACTGAGGCTGTCCTTGAACCTGTGATTCTCCTGTTTCAGCTTTCCAAGTACTGGGATTACAAGCATGCGTCACCACTCCTGGCCTTTCCCTAGTACTTTTATTTATTTACTTATTTATTTATTTAATATTTTTGCAGTAGTGGGAATGGAACCCAGGGGCATTCTACCTCTGAGCTACACCGCCAGCCCTATTTTTTATTCCTTATTTTTGAAACAGGATCTCACTGAGTTGCAAAGGGCCTCACTAAGTAGTAGCTGAGGCTGTCCGTGAACCGTGATCCTCCTGTCTCAGCCTTCCAAATGCTGGGATTACAAGCGTGCGCCACCACGCCTGGCTCCCAGCCCTATTTTTTATCCTTTTTGGTTTTTTTTTTTTCATTCTACCTCCAAGCTACACCCCCTGCCCTATTTTTTATTTTTTATTTTGAAACAGGGTCTCACTGAGTTGCAGAGGGCCTCACTAAGTAGCTGAGGTTGTCCGCGAACCGCGATCCTCCGGTCTCAGCCTCCCGAAAGCTGGGATTACAAGCGTGCGGCACCACGCCCAGCTCCCTAGTACTTTTAGAGTACAAAATGCAAACTTGGTCTGTGCAATCATTTTGCAGTCTCCTCAACTCTTGCCAACGTTTCCATCGTGTTTCTTGTCTTGCCGTAACTTGTCGTGCACCTCTCTTAGGCCCTGAAGAGTGTTGTTCTCTATGTCATCCTGGCTCCTTTTGACAATGAGCAGTCCGATTTGGTTCACCGGATAAGCAGTGACAAGAAGTTAGAAGAAATCCCCAAGTACAAGTAAGTGCTTTGGAGTGAGCACAGCACGTCTCAGTAGAAACACAGGGTTCAGAGAACATTGACTCACGTGAGCCATACTTCTTAATTTGCTGCTGATAGGTTGTAGTAGAGAATAAAACTAAAGATGATAAAGTTGCAAAATATTTTTAGCAGTGTATTAGAAATGAGTGTAAAGAGAGCATAACATACTTTATTCTGAACTACTCGTCAAGTAGAAGTTTTATATCAAGTTTTAGCAGCTTTTGGCTAACCATTTTATAGTTTTATCACTAATTGGGACTTGTGAATTTTGGAAATATATCCTTCCAAAAATCTGTTATATTTAAAACACAGGCTTCTCATAAGCACAACGGGCTTTTATTTTATCTGTTTTATTGTATATTTACATTTATTTCAGAGACTGGCAAATACAAGAGAGTAAAGATACAGGATGTTAAGTAAGGGAAAGCTCTGCAGAACTGTGGGAAAATTGGGAGTAAAGTTGGTAAAATAAGTAATAATCAAATTTATCTTGTTCTACTTTATAATATGTATTAAAACTCTTATTTTTAAAATATTTACTATTATATAAGCTGAAAATCCCTTATCCAGAATTATTGGAATCTGAAAATTTTTGTGATTTCAGGTTTGAAATATTTGTCTATACAAAATCTGGAGATGAGACCCTTGTCCAAGTACAGTGTGGTTGTTTCATATTCTGTGCATTCTATGCTACCAGATAATTAAGCTCATTCATACATAAGTTTAGCATTTTAAACTTACCACCGTCTACTTTTATGTACGTGAAGTCAAGTATAGAATTTTTCAATTGTGGCATCATGCCAGGGCTCAAAAAGTTTGATTTTGGAGAACTAGAGATTTTAGATTTTTTAATTAGGGATGCTAAACCTATATTAGATGATGCTTAATTTTTATGGATTTGGCATATTAAATTGTATACGATTTGCAGGGATCTTTTAAAGCTTTTTACCACAATGGAGTTGATGCGTTGGACCACACTTGTTGAAGACTATGGGATGGAATTAAGGAAAGGCTCCCTTGAGAGTCCTGCGACTGATGTTTTTGGTTCCACAGAAGAAGGTGAAAAAAGGTGGAAAGACTTGAAGAACAGAGTTGTTGAGCACGTAAGGACCTGGCACAGTGAAGAGGCCAGCTTCTTCTTTAAGCCTGAGCTAGTGAACCTACTCTCTGGGATCAGCCTAGATCTAAACATTGGCAATTTGGGCATGAATTAAATAATTCCTAACTAATTAATAAAGCAGTCTTGTCTTTCTGCTGTATTGCCCCATCTGGCCTCAGATCTGCAGTCCTCTGCCTCAGCCTCCAAGTCACTGGGATCACAAATGCATCCTGACCCCTTACATTTAAGTTTGATAATCACATTTCTTTTGGAAGTTACGTTTTTTATTCTTTACTTTAGGACCCCTTCCCATCATGCTCTAAGAAGCAAAAAAATAAATTTGTTGTTCAACAGTTTACTTTGTATTTCCCAAAGCAAATCAACCTATCCATTTTATCTCCCCACCCCCCCCCTTCTTAGTTTTGGCTCAGAAAAGATATAACTATGTTTTACTATGCTTTGTTTTGAGAAGGCCTTTCAAAAATACAAAATGTTGCCAGGCGTGGTGGCTCATGCTTGTAATCTCAGCATTTGGGAGGCTAAGACAGGAGGATCGCAGTTTGCAGACAGCCTCTGCTACATACTGAGGCCCTTTGCAACTCAATGAGACCCTGTTTCAAAATAATGAATAAAAAATAGGGCTGAGGGTGTAACTCAGAGGTAGAATGCCTTGAGTTCCATCCCCAGTACCACAGGGAAAAAGAAATTTTTTTTTTTTATGGCATATAAACCAGTAAAAGAGCTGGGTGCTGTGGCCCACACCTATGATCCCAGCAATGCAGGAGCCTGAGACAGAAGAATCATTAGTTTGAGAATAGCCTGGGCAACTTAGCAAAACCTTGTCTCAAAAAAATATAACAGTTCCTAAATATGGGGGTGGGGGTCTTCCTACGATATCCACTTGCTCCTCTACTCCTTAAACCTGAACACTGATTCATTCACAAGTACTTTTTGTGGCCTGGCATGGTGGCCCACACCTGTAATTACAGTTTTTAGGAGACTGAGACAAGCATCACAATTTAATGAGCTCCTCCACAATTTAGTGAGACCCTATTTCCAAAAATAAAAAATTAGCTGGGCATGGTGGCACACGCTTGTAATCCCCGCGCTTGGGAGGCTGAGCAGGAGGATTGCACATGTTCGAAGCCAGCCTTGGCTACTTAATGAGGCTCTCAGCAATTTAGTGAGACCCTTTTTCTAAATAAAGTATAAAATAGGTCTGGGAGTATAGCCCGGCGGTAGAAAGCCTCTGGGTTCCACCCCTAGTACCACAAAATTGATTAGTTAATTAATTGAAATAAAATAATAAATAAAAATAGGGTTGGGGTGGCTCTCAGAGGTAAGACACCCTTGGGTTCAATCCCCACTATGAGAGAGAGGAGGGGGATTGAGGAGGGGTCTCTGTATCTTAACTTCAACACAATTTCCACTGGAAATTGGGAAATTTAATTTCATGTCATTGTGTTTTTGAATAGTTGAAATGATGGTGATGTGATAATGATTTTTTTCTTTTACTTTTTTTAGTTTTAACTGTTAAAAATATTTATCATAAACCAGGCGTGGTGGCGCATGCTTTTAATCCCCGCGCTTGGGAGGCTGAGACAGGAGGATCACATAGTTTCGAAGCCAGCCTCAGCTACTTAGTGAGGCTCTCAGCAACTTAGTGAGACCCTGTTTCCAAATAAAGTATAAAATAGGTCTGGGAGTATAGCCCGGAGGTAGAAAGCCTCTGGGTTTTACCCCAGTACCACCAAAAAAAAAAATATATATATATATATATATATATCTCATAATTAGAACAGCTTGACTTTAGGTTCTTGAATTTAGCAAAGATGTTTTAGAAGTTATATATTTTTTTTGTTTTTTTGGTGGTACTTGGGGTGGAATCCAGAGGCTTTCTACCTCCAGGCTACACTCCCAGACCTATTTTCTATTTTATTTGGAAACAGGGTCTCACTAAGTTGCTGAGAGCCTCACTAAATAGCTGAGGCTGGCCTCGAACCTGTGCAATCCTCCTGTCTCAGCTTCCCAAGAGCTGGGATTACAAGCGTGCGCCACCACACCCAGCTTAGAAGTTATAATTTTTCACCACTAATTTAGTTACAGCAGCATAGCTTTTGACTGTATTTTGGAGTTATGTAAAGTACTCATAGCAATTCAGAGTTAACTACGGAAATCACAGAGAAGCCCAGCCTGAGTCTGCTTCTGAAGCTTAAACCAGCTTCCTGGCAGGGTGGGCTGCGGAAAAAAGCTCTGAATCTGACGTTATATCTAAACTGATTTGATGTGCAAATAAATTTACTTTGAACCTTACAATGGTTATTAAGTGTTCCCTCTCTCCTGTCCCCAGAATATTAGAATAATGGCCAAATACTATACGCGGATAACAATGAAAAGGATGGCGCAGCTTCTGGACCTCTCTGTGGACGTGAGTGCTCAGCGGCAGTGTCGGGCTGCCGTTGCTAACCATTTTGAGTGTCCGTCAGTTTATACACACCAAATAAGAAAACTGTTTGGTTTTATTAGTCATTTTAAGTGTAGGTGATAGGAAGTCTTCCAAGCTAGCATGAATACCAAAAATCGCCTAAGCAGTAAGTTTATGGTTGCGTTACTGTTTGTACTGGTTACAGTCTTCTCTTGCGGGGCTAGAGATGGAGCTGAGTGATCTGGGTTCAGTGCCCCCAGCCCCAAAATGCATTTTAGTTTTATATTGATTAATTTGAAGTCCAAAGTGTATATATAATAAATATAATAAATATATGTAGGTTTCTCCAGTAGTGAACTACATAAATAAAATATGTGAGGCAGACTGAAAGGGCTTGCGGGCGTCTCGTGCCGCGCCGGGTTTGCACCGCACAGGGCAGTGCCGCACGCAGCAGCCTCACCCGAGGTGCACGTGGGCCCGTGGCCTGGGGCCTCTGTCCAAGAACTGCAGCATCAAGGCTGAAAGGCCTGGTCGTGGCTAGCGGACGGGTTCTGGATATGGATGAGGGCACCAGTGTCCTTACAAGTGTCATTTATCCCTGGCTACATAGTTGCCAGGAGGCAGAATAGCCCAGCTTTTGTAGAAACAAATGAACTCTCCGAGATGCCTTCCCAGGGGAAACTAGAAAAAGAAGGCGACTTGCTATTAGACTGTCATGCTGTAAGAACATTATCATTACACTCAGCAGTGACTGCCTCTTAGTTATGGATTTTATCTCTGCGTATTCTGGGATGAAGAGTTTTGAGAAAATGTTTTCCTTAGCTGAGCATCATGACTTAACACCTGCAATCCTAGTACTTGGGAGGCTTAAACAGGGGGATTGCCGTTTTGAGGCCAGCTTCAGCACCTTAGCGAGGCCCTCAGCAACTTAGCGAGACCCTATTTCAAAATAAAAAGGGCTCTGCCAGGCATGGTGGTGCACGCTTGTAATCCCAGTGCCTGGGAGGACAGCCTCAGATACTGAGTGAGGACACTCCACAACTTAGTGAGACCCTGTTTCAAAGTAAAGAATAAAAAATAGAGCTGGGCGTGGTGGCTGAGACCGGAGGATCGCAGTTCGCGGGCAGCCTCAGCTCCTAGTGAGGCCCTCTGCAATTTAGTGAGACCCTGTTTCAAAAGAAAGAATAAAGAAAATAGGGCTGGGGGATGTAGCTCGGAGGTAGGATGCCCCTGGGTTCCATCCCCAGTACCGCAAAAAAATGTAAAAATAAAAAGGGCTCAGAGTAGAAAACCCCTGAGTTCAATCCCAGTCTGTGTCTGTCTGTCTGTCTGTCTGTCTGTCTGTCTGTCTCTCTCTCTCTCTCTCTCTCTCTCTCTCTCTCACTCACACACACACACACACACACACACAGAATGATTTCCTTAAGTTCTGTTTATTGGCTGTAATTGTCCTGTCTTGATCAAGTTTCTTTTTCTTGCAGGAGTCAGAGGCTTTTCTCTCCAATCTAGTCGTTAACAAGACCATCTTTGCCAAAGTAGACAGGTTGGCAGGAATTATCAACTTCCAGAGACCCAAGGATCCAAATAACTTATTAAATGACTGGTCGCAGAAACTGAACTCATTGATGTCTCTGGTGAACAAAACTACACACCTCATCGCCAAAGAGGAGATGATACACAATCTACAATAAGGGTCTAAATGCTTTTAGAAAAGAGATAAAATAGGAAGTCATTAAAAACAGAAAAAAGACTGTTATCTTGGTGTATATGTTGTTGGGTTTTTTTTTTCCCCGTTCTCTTCCTTTGTCTAAAATTTTTAAATAGTAAATGTTGTTTGAGGCGCCCTTTGACCTTTCATTTCCATGGTTTCATTGTTAACTCTACATTTGCAAGAGGTGCAAAAATATACATTGCTATTCTCTGAATACACAAAAAAATTGTGCCATAACTTTCCCAAATGTTTTTCTATTATTTGAAAACTTTTTAGCTATTATTTGTTTTCATTCAACTAACAACCATGTGGTAATAATAAAAGCAGCATATATGCGTGTTTACTTTCTATGTACCTCTGCTTCTAAACATTTTGTGGGATAATAATATTTTTTTAATTTTAATTTTTTTTTGTGTGTGTGGGGGGGGGTCTGGGGATGGATCCCAGGGGCATTCGACCTCCAAGCTACAGCCCCTGCCCTATTTTTTATTCTTTATTTTGAAACCGGGTCTCACTGAGTTGCAGAGGGCCTCACTAGCTGAGGCTGTCCGCGAACCGTGATCCTCTGGTCTCAGCCTCCCGAATGCTGGGAGGACAAGCGTGTGCCACCACGCTGAGCTTGGGATAGTAATTTAACACGTCTGGCTTTTTGTTTTGATGCTGGGGATTGAACCTAGGACTTTGGACATGGCAGGCAAGTGCTGTACCAATGTACTACATCTCTGTCCACTTTAATTTTACAAACGATTTCATTGAGTTGCTGAGGCCAATGTTGAACTTGCGGTCCTCCTGCCTCGGCCTCCAGAGTGCCTGGATTTATATACGTGAGCCACAGCTGGTGTGGTGGCGCACACTTGTAATCCCAGTACTTGGGAGCCTGAGACAGGAGCATCGCAGGTTCGTAACCAGCCTCAGCAACTTAGGCCCTCTGTAATTTAGTGAGAACCTGTTTCAAAATAAAAAATAAGGCTGGGGGTGTAGGTCAGAGGTGGAATGCCCTTGAGTTCAATCCCCAGTACTGCAAAAAAAAAAAAAAGGCATGCACCATGAATGCCAGTTTATAAATAGTGTTGTGAAGCTGTCTGACTTCATAGAGTAAGAAGGCTTGTAGGACCCAGGAACTCTTGGGATAGAGGCTCGGCTGTGTTTTGTTTCTGTATTGTGGACGGAGCATGTACGCAGTGATCTGGCAGGTGTAGACTTCATCATCACTTTTCAGTCACAGCCCTTTTACCCCTCCCCCTGACTTGAGCAGTTGTTTAACAAAACCAGGTGGCTGCCCCTTGACAGGCCAAGGGGTTTAAGTCACTCCATACAGGGCGCTGGCTTCTTTTGACTTTTCCTTTATCGTGCTGTGGACTTTAACCCACAAAGTCATTTTTCTAAGACTTCTTGTGGCTCTTACTTAAAGGTCCAATTCTATCATTAGTATTATGAATTTATTACCTTTATTTCCTCTTTAGTTCCATTATATGCTGCTGGATTACCTAACTTATTTATTTTTTTGGTGGTACTGGGGTTCCTGGAAGCCCTTCTACCTCCGGGCTACACTCCCAGACCTATTTTTACATTTTTATTTGGAAACAGGGTCTCCTAAGCCAGCGTGCGCGGCTGACTTCGAACCTGCGCGATCCTCCTGTCTCTGCCTCCCAAGCGCGGGGATTACAAGTGTGCGCCACCACGCCCGGCTACCTAACTTTTTTAATACTAAAAATGACAAGACTTTCAGGCCACCCTCATAGTAAATGGTAGAAATGGTAAGTGGTCTTAATTTTTTTTTCCACAGAATTAAAAGTAGTGTTACAACCAAAAGACATCTGAAGTCAATTAGTATGAGCAAACGTTGGATGTGGGGTTTTAAAATTTGATTTCAGAGAAAATAGCGAAATAAGAATGGCAGAAAGTTATTGAAAATGACATTTAAGTGAAGAAAGTGTGAGGTCCACTTTAAAAGAAAAAAAAACTAAATGATGATAGAAAAACTAAGCATTCTAGAAATGGCATTTCTCATAATTTCTCATTTAATGGTCACTAAATTGTCCTATTTCACAAACCCAGAGCTTGGGACAATTGTGTGACTGCTAATATTTAGGCTGAGTCACTGTGGACAATAGCATGCAGTAATGTAATTTTACTCTCTGTAAATTCAGTACATTGTCACATTAATAACATCAGCCTCTGCTGTTGCTTAACGTTTAAAAACCAACCAAAGAATGGCAAGCGTAGAAACAGGAGTTCGCACTCGTGGCAAGGCTGCGGCTCCAATTTTCTTGTGGATGAAAAGGGTAGAAAACAATCATTTTGCATTGTTAATTTGCGAGGAGAGTCAGAGCCAATCTGAATCTAGCTTCTCAGTTACTTTGTCCCAGGGACTCCCTGCCCGGGCCTGCCACAGCTAGACAGCCAGGCCAGGCTGACCGCAGAGCGCACCGCTCCTCTGGGCTGTTACACTTGCTTGTTCACAGACGTAGGTCTTTGTTGTGATTTGGTACCATTTCTAACGGTCCTAGTAACTGAAGCTCACTTGACTTAGCTACTCAATTCATCTTCCCTTTCTGTCAAAACACAGTTTACTTAAAACCAAGATGAAGCCGGGCGTGGTGGTTTGTAATCCCCGCGCTTGGGAGGCTGAAACAGGAGGATCGCACAGGTTCGAAGCCAGCCTCAGCTACTTAGTGAGGCTCTCAGCAACTTAGTGAGACCCTGTTTCCAAATAAAGTATAGAATAGGTCTGGGAGTATAGCCCAGAGGTAGAAAAGCCCCTGGGTTCCACCCTCGGTACCGCTAAAAATTAAAAACAAGATGAAGCGATCAGCATTTTTTTGTTTGTTTTGTTTGTTTTTGCAGTACTGGGGGTAAAACCCAGGGGTATTTTGCCTCTGAGATACACCTCCAGCCTTTTTTTTTTTTTTTTTTTTTTTTTTTTACTGGTGGTGGTTTTATTATTGTCTCTCACTAATTAGCTGATGCTGGCCGAGAACCTGCAGTCCTCCTGTCTCAGCTTCCCAGGAATTGGAATTACAAGTGTGCACCACCACATCCGGCTCTGTGAGCAGTTTTTTAAATAAATGAATCGCCTGTATTTCACTATAATTTGATTTTATTTTAGAGTCCAGTGCCTGTGTCTGGAATTATTCTCAACTTCAATATGCTTATTGGATCATTGAAGAACTCATTTAAATTTTACATACATGATTCCATTCTGTGCATTATATATAAAATAAAAAGTTTTAAGTTGTTTTCAGCTGCTGGATATAGCAGCAATAAAAATACTAATTTGTGAAGCTGGGTATGGTGGTGTCCACCTGTAATCCTAGTACTTGGGAAGCTGGGACAGAAGGATTGCAGGTTTGAGGACAGATTGAGCAAGTGGTGAGACTCATCAACCCAGCCAGACCTTGTTTCAATATAAAAATAAAATCTGGCTGGGATTTTAGCTCAAAGGTAGAATGCCTCTGGGTTCAATCCCTAGCACCACAAAAACAAAAACTAGGGTATTTAAGGTTCCGGGCCAGCTTTAGCAATTTAGCAAGACCTTGTTTCACAATAAAATAGGACGAGTTATAGTTCAGAAGTGGAATACCCCTGGGTTCAACCCCTATTACCAAAAATAAAACGTGAATTCTCTTACTGTTTAAAACAAGAAGCCATTAATAATTTTTATCTTTCTAAAATCATCTCTCTCTAGCCGGGCGTGGTGGCGCACGCTTGTAATCCCTGCGCTTGGGAGGCGGAGACAGGAGGATTGCGCAGGTTCGAAGCCAGCCGTGCTGGCGTAAGAGACCCTGTTTCAAAAATATAAAATAGGTCTGGGAGTGTAGCCCGGAGGAAGAAGGGCTTCCAGGAACCCTGGTACCACCAATAAATAAATAAATAAATAAATAAATAAATAAATAAATAAATAAATAAAATCATCTCTCTCTACGCCCTTTGAGACTATTTTCTTTTTTTGTTGTTTGTTTTTGTAGTAGTGGGGATTGACCCCAGGGGCATTCTACCTCCAATACTTAACATATTGAAAGAATTTAACAACTTTTGTGATGATTGTAAAAGCTTCATCTTGCTAGTTCCTCATTTTTTGTGATCTGGGGATTGAACCCAGACGCATTCTACCTTCAAGGTATAACTCCAGCCTGATTTTATTTTATTTGGAAAGTCTCACTAGGTTGATGGGAGTCTCACTGCTTGCTGAAGTTGTCCTCGAACCTGCGATCCTCCCGTCTCAGCTTCCCAAGGACTGAGCATACAGGCCTGCTCCGCCATGCAGGGCTCGCCATTACCTTTTTCTTCATAAGGTTAAGAACTGTGTTTATTTTTTTATCAATCACTTCAGTTACATAGTAGAGGCTTAAATGGTATTGAGTTCAGTTACTATTTAACCTATTCCTCTTTTTTTAGCTCTTTGTTATCCTGCCTTGCTGGAGTTTTGCTTAAATAATTCTCAATCTCAATTTATATTATCCCGGAAGGTTTTTTTTTTTCCCCCCTAAGAGTAAGTCCATCCAAAAGCAGATGTGGCGGCACACACCTCTAATCCCAGCTCTTGGGGAGACAGACAAGAGGATCCCAGGTTTAAGGCCTGCCTCAGCAAGCAGGGAGATTCTCATCAACCTAGTGAGATCCCAGTTTCAAAATTAAAATAGGGCCGAGGGTGTAGCGCAGAGATAGAATAATCCCCTGGGCTCAGTCCCAGCACCACACAGTTTCTAGAACAAGCTGGGTGTGGTTGTGTGCACCGTGCGTCCAGCGGCTTCAGATGCTGGGGCAGGAGGATCGCTAGAGCCCAGGAGCTGCGGGCTGCCTGGGCAACGTGGCGAGGCCCCGTCTCAATAAAAATCACATCCCTCAAACATCCCCCCGGCTCCATCCACTTTTTTCTGTTTTCCAACGGGAGGAAGTCCGACAGTGTGTACTGCCTCGGCCTCCCCGTGTTTACTCTTTACCCTCATGCACTTCTGATTCCTCTAGAAGGAAATATTCCCCGCTTTGAATAAAAATAGCCGGGCGTGGTGGCACAGGCTTGTGACCCCAGTGCTTGGTTGGCTGAGACAGGAGGATCACAGGTTCGAATTAACCTCAGCAATTGAAGGCGGCTCTCAGCAACTCAAACCCTGTTCCCAAATAAGAGATAAAACTGGTAATTGGTCATGGTGGTACATGCTTGTAATCCCAGCATTCGGGAGGCTGAGACAGGAGGATCACAGGCTTGTGGCCAGTCTCAGCTACTTAGGCCCCAAAATAAAGAATAAAAAATAGGACTGGGGGTGTAGCTTGGAGGTAGAATGCCCCTGGGTTCAATCCCCAGTACTGCAAAAAAAGAAAATCAAGCTGGGGGGTGTAGCTCCAGGACAGAATGCTTCTGGGTTCAATGCCCTGTACCACACACACAAAAATAAATAAATAAAATAGAAAAAGCTGGGAATATAGCTCAGAGCTAGAATTCCTCTGGGTTCAATCCCCTGCACCACAAAAAATTTTTTAAAGTAATTAAAATTTCTGGGCATGGTGGCACATGCTTGTAATCCCAGAGCTTGGGAGGCTGAGACAGGAGGATTACGCAGGTTCGAAGCCAGCCTCAGCTACTTAGGCTCTCAGCAACTTAGACCCTGTTTCCATATAAAATAGGTCTGGGAATATAGCCCAGAGGTAGAAAAACCACCAAAAATAATAAGTAAAATTAAAAAAAATACCCGGGCAGAGTGGCGTACGCTTGTAATCCCAGCATTTGGAAGGCTGAGACAGGAGGATTTCGGTTTGTGGACAGCCTCAACTATTTAGTGAGTCCCTTTGCAATTCAGTAAAACCCTGTTTCAAAATAAAGAATAAAAATAGGACTGGGGGTGCTGCTTGAAGGTAGATTGCCCCTGGGTTCCATCTCCAGTGCTACTGCAAAGTAGTAGTAGTAGCAGTTGTGGTAGTAGTAGTAGTAGTAGTAGTAGTAGTAGTAGTAATAATAATAATAATAATAATAATAATAAAGGGCTGGGAGTACAGCTCAAAGGTAGAATACCTCTGTGTTTAATCGCCAGTACCAATAGTATGCAATTACAGCCTTACGGGGCCATGTTGGCTCTCACCCACACAGAATATAGCCTGAAGATGAACACACCAACTCGACATCCCACTGGACCACAATACTGATGACAGAATGTTTAACAAGATGAACAAGAAGAGGCACACATTTTGGATGACTCACTAAGTGCTACAGGGATGGAGATGTGACTCATTGGTAGAGTGCTTGCCCAGCCTAAGGGAGCCCCTGGGTTCCATCCCCAACACCACAAAAAGAAAAGAAATGAATTTTTAAAACTTGGAAATCAGCCAGGTGTGGTGGCTCATGATTGTAAACCCAAGCATTTGGGAGGCTGAGACCGGAGGACCTTGGTTCCCAGACAGCCTCAGCTACTTAGGCTGTTTGCAACTCAGTGAGGCCCTATTTCCAAATAAAGAATAAAAAATAGGGTTAGGAGTGTAGCTCAGAGGTAGAATGCTCCTGGGTTCCATCCCCAGTACTGCAAAACAAAACAAAATTTGGAAATCTAGCTGGGCGTCATGGCGCAACTTGTAATCCCAGCATTCGGGAGGCTGAGACAGGAGGATTGAAGTTCGTGGACAGCTTCAGCTACTTATTTTTCAAAATAAAAATAAAGCCGGGCGTGGTGGCGCACGCTTGTAATCCCAGCATTTGGGAGGCTGAGACTGGAGGATCGCGGTTCATGGACAGCCTTTGCTACTTAGGCCCTTTGGAGCTCAGTGAGACTCTGTTTCAAAATAAAGAATAAAAAATTGGGTGGGGGATGTAGCTCAGAGGTTAAATGTCTCTGGTTTCCATCCCCAGACCCACAAAACAATAATAAAACAAAAATAAAAAAATTAAAATAGGGCAGTGGTGTAGCTCAGAGATAGAATGCCCCTGGGTTCAATCCCCAATTCCAAGGAAAGAAAGAAAGAGAGGAAGAAAGAAGGAAAGAGGAAGGAAGGGAGAAAGGAAGGAAGGAAGGAAGGAAGAAAAAGAAAAAAGGAAGGAAGAAAAAGGAAGAAGAGAGTTAGAATTATATGGTCTAGCAATTACACTCCTACACAATCAAAAGAATTGAAAGCCATATTCAAAGTCCACACACTCGTGATCGCAGTATGTGGGAGGCTGCAGGCTAGCACAGGTAAGTTAGTGAGACCCTGTTTCAAAATAAAAAGAACTGAGGACTTAGCTTGGGGGTAGAATGCCCCTGGGTGGTTCAATCAATCTCCATCCCAGAATACTCTCTCTCTCTCTCTCTCTCTCTCTCTCTCTCTCTCTCTCTCTCTCTCTCTCTCTCTCTCTCTCTCTCTCTCTGCATCGGCGAGAATGGAAAGCTTTATTTCCAAATCAAGCGAGCCACATACATTCTACCAAGTAAAGTCCGACACCTGGTGACCGAGTCCTCTCCCGGTCTTGTGCGTTTTTTTCCTTTTCTCCCAGCAGGACTCGGTGTTTCAGGTATGCATGTCAAGAGATGACATGGAAGTTGGGATCATTGTTAGCCTGAGCGTAGGGACACCAAGGAGTGGCCGAGTGCGACTGTCCACAGCCCGGGAATGAGCCAAAGGTTGGAACCAGGCTGAGCTACACTTTGCAAAACAGAATGCCGAGTTTGAGCAGAACCTCGGGCCAACAATTTAAAATAACTAACTAATTGCTGCACCAGACGTGGGGGTGCACACTTACAATCCCAGTACTTGGGAGGCCGAGCCAGGAGGATCGCAGGTTCAAGACAGCCTCATCAATTTAGTGAGACCCTCTTTCAACACGAAAAATACAGCCGGGCCTGGTGGCGCACACTTGGTAATCCCAGCATTCGGGAGGCTGAGACCAGAGGATCGTGATTCACCGACAGCCTCAGCTACTTAGTGAGGCCCTCTGCAACTCAGTGAGACCTGGTTTCAAAATAAAGAATAAAAAATAGGACAGGGTGTGTAGCTCGGACGTCCAATGCCCCTGGGTTTGATCCCTAGACCTGCAAAAAAATAAATTAAAAAGCCTGGAGGTGTAGTGTGGAGATAGAACACTAGAACCCTAGAAAACGCACACACACAAGCATGCACACACACGCGCACACAGCTTTGATCTGCAGGGACGCATTCAATGGATCCAATTATTCGCCACTTAAGGTCACTCTAAGTAAACTGAATTGCCAGGTGCGAGTTGGATAGAACACAGCACAGAGCACTTGTGTCTTGCTAAGGAAGCTGTGTTCCTTCCCACGAGATAACTATCACTCACTTCCTTCCTGGTTCTTAATTCTCCTGCCATTTGTGCAGGTTTATGGCAAGGATGTCGTGTGGAGGAAAAAATAAATGGCCGGCATTCCATCCAAGCGCTCCTCGGTGAGTGGAATTTTCTACTGCGTGTATGTGCGTGTGGTCCTGGGGACTGAAGTCACAGGCAGTCTACCTCCAAGCTAGACCCCAGCCCTATTTTATTTTTACTTTCAAACAGGGTCTTGGTAGGTGGCTGAGAATCTCACTACTTGTTGAGGCTGTCCTCCAACCTGCCATCCTCCGGTCTCGGCCCCCCAAGTACTGGGTGCACACTTATAATCCCAGTACTTGGGAGGCTGAGTCAGGAGGGTCACAGGTTCAAGGCCAGCCACATCAATTTAGTGAGACCCTGTCTCAAAACAAAAAATACAGCCGGGCGTGGTGGTGCACGCTTGTAATCCCAGCATTTGGGAGGCAGGGGGATTGCAGTTAGAAATTCTCATTCGGGCTAAGGCTGTCCTCGAACCTGTGATCCTCCTGTCTCAGCCTCCCAAGTACTGGGAGTACAGATGTACGCCACCACCCCCAGCTCGCACCGAGACTTACATGTCAAAGTGGACCGCATTCCAGAAAGCAGTTGACTGGAATTCAAGGTCCCTATTCACAGGAATCTTGATATTCAAATAAATAGTCCAAGCCAGGAGTGTGCCACACGCCTGTAATCCTAGTACTTGGGAGACTGAGCTAGGAGGATCACAGGTTCCTGTTTTCAAACAAAAAATTAAAAAAATAAGGCTGGGAGGTAGCCCAGAGTTAGAATGCATCTGGGTTCTATCCCCAGTAACACACACACACACACACACACACACACACATAATCAAGAAATTATTAATTTTAGTCTGAAATGTATCTCATGAGAAAAACTCAGACCTCCTGAGGGCAGCCGGGCGCGGTGGTGCACGCTTGCAATCCCAGCATTTGGGAGGCTGAGACGAGAGAATCCGGGATTGAGGACAGCCTCAGCTAGTTAGAGAGGCCCTTTGCAACTCAGTGAGACCCTGTTTCAAAATGAAGAATAAAAAATAGGGTAGGGGTCGAATGCCCCTGGGTTTCATCTCCAGACCACCCCCCCAAAAAAAAAATCCAAAGAACCAGGAACTAGAATGTGGTTTTATAGGGTTTGTATGTCTTGTTATTGACAAAACCTACGGCCAATGCTTGTTTATGAATAGGCTCCTCAGAGTTCTCAAGGTAAGCCAGGCGTGGGGGCGCACGCTTGTAATCCCCGTGCTTGGGAGGCTGAGACAGGAGGATTGCACGGGTTTGAAGCCAGCCTCAGCTACTTAGTGAGGCTCTCGGCAACTCAGTGAGACCCTGTTTCCAAATAAAATATAAAAAAAGGTCTGGGAGTATAGCCCGGAGGTAGAAAGCCTCTGGGTTCCACCCCCAGTGCCACCAAAAAAACCCACAAAGACTTCTCAAGATAAATTATAAATTGGTAGAATTTCAATAGCTCTTTCGGAAAGTTTAAACTTCTTTTGACTCAAAATAAAGCTTGCAGTCTACTATCTTGGATAAAGAGAAGAAAAGAAAAAAAAAGATTCGGGACAAAGAAGGTATTAAGGGTACTCACAATCTTTGGATATAAGCAGTTTTTCTGCCCATTAAAAGATACATTTCTCTGAATTTTGTTTCATTACACTTAACATTTTTCTTTTACTTAGCGTCAAGGTCATCAACAAGCTACTGGACATGGAGAAACGAAACAAAATTCATCCCCGGCCCCCATCTCAGGGGCCGAGAGTGTGGGAGCCTGGGAGCAGCTCAGCCTGCACAAACTCCTTTTTTTTTGGGGGGGGGGGAGTCTGGGAATAGAACCCAGGGGCATTCTACCTCTGAACTACACCCCCAGCCCTATTTTTTATTCTTTATTTTGAAACAGGGTCTCACTGAGGTTTTGTTTTTTTTTGTTTTTTTCCAGTACTGGTGATGGAACCCAGGGGCATTCTCCAAGCTACACACCCAGCCTTACTTTTTTATTCATTTTATTTTGAAACAGGGTCTCACTGAGTTGCAAAGGGCCTCACTAAGTAGCTGAGGCTGTCTGAGAATCTGCAATCCTCCTGTCAGCCTCCCAAGTATTGGGATTACAAGTTTGAGCCACCAGGCCTGGCTACAAAAAGGTGGTTTTTTTTTTTTTTTTTTTTTTTTTGGTGGTGGTACTGGGGGTGGAACCCAGAGGCTTTCTACCTCCAGGCTATACTCCCAGACCTTTTTTTATATTTTATTTGGAAACAGGGTCTCACTGAGTTGCTGAGAGCCTCACTAAGTAGCTGAGGCTGGCTTCGAACCCATGCGATCCTCCTGTCTCAGCCTCCCAAGCGCGGGGATTACAAGCGTGCGCCACCACGCCCAGCTAAAAGGTGGGTTTTTTTGTTTTTGTTTATATTTTTGTTTTTTGCAATACTGGGGATGGAACCCAGGGACATTCTACCTCCAAGCTACACCCCAGCCCTATGTTTTATTCTTTATTTTGAAACAGGGTCTCACTGAGTTGCAAAGGGCTTCACTAAGGAGTAGCTGAGGCCGGCCACGAACCGCTATCCTCCTGTCTCAGCCTGCCAAATGCTGAGATTACAAGCGTGCGCCACCACGCCTGCTACAAAAAGGTTTTTGTTTGGTTTTATTTTAAGAAATTCATTCTAAACCAGACATGCTAGTTCGTGACTGTAATCCTAGTACTTGGGAGACCGAGACTGAAGAATTGCAGGTTCGTGGCCAGCCTCAGCAGTTTAGCAAAACTCTCTGCAAATTAGTAAGGTCCTGTTTCAAAACAAAAAGTAAAAATAGGACTGGGGATGTAGCTGGGAAGTAGGACGCCCCTGGGTTCAATCCCCCCCCCCCCTTCCCCACACACACAGCACCACACACAATAAATAGAGAGGGACCAGAACGCCTGGCCTTAACAGGCCTGCATGGCACCTGGCGGCCACCAGGGGGCGACTGTTCCGCATGCGCCTCTCCTGCGTTGGAAGGAAAGCTCTGCCAGCTCGGCCGGGCTCCGGAAGGTCTCTAAGGGCAGCAGGAAACAGCTGCTGTCCCCTTGCTGCAGTGGCTGGTGACCTGGCGACCCGCTGACCAGTGCGTTGGCCGCCTGGGGTCTTGGTTCAGATCCGAGTAACTGCAGCAGAGTCTGCAGGGCTGCACTCGGGGTGCCTGGAGGGGTAAGACCCCACAGAGCCCAGAGGGAACAGGAGAGGAGGCAGAAGACGGGTCACCTCCGCCACAAGACCAACCTGGGGTTGTTCCCCTGTCCTCCTCCAAGCAGGATATCCCAGAGCTGACCCCAGTAGTTGGGAGGCTGAGACTGGAGGATCACGGTTCGAGGACAGCCTCAGCTACTTAGCGAGGCCTCTGCAACTCAGTGAGACCCTGCTTCAAAATAAAAATAAAAGCCAGGCGTGGTGGCGCACGCTTGTAATCCCAGCATTTGTGAGGCCCTTTGCAGTCAGGCTGGGGGGTGTAGCTCAGAAGTTCCAACCCCAGGACTGAAGAAAAGAGAAGAAGAAGCTGCTTCCCTCCACCCAGCAGAACTGTCCACCAGCTGCCGAGGTGGGACTGTGACGCCCAGTCCCCTATGAGTGTATTTCAAAATGAAAAAGAAAAAAGGACTGGGGGTATAGCTTAGAAATAGAATGCCCCTGAGAGTTCAATCCCCAGTACCAAAAAGCAAAACAAAACAAACAAAAGAAATGGGCAGTTAACCCACATTCTCAAGGTGGCCCATATTGTCATTCTTTTGATACCTCTCTCTCTCTCTCTCTCTCTCTCTCTCTCTCTCTCTCTCTCTCTCTGTACTGGGGATGGAACCCAGAGGCATTCTACCTCCAAGCTACACCTCCAGCCCTATTTTACTTTTTTAAATTTGAAACAGGATCTCGCTAAGTAACTAAGGCCCTCACTAAGTTATGGAGGCCATCCTCCAACCTGTGATCCTCTTGTCTCAGCCTCCCAAGTACTGGGATTACAACTGTGCACCATGACACCTAGCTCCACAGCCTCCTTTATTTTATTATTTATTTACTTACTTATTTATTTTTGTGGGTCTGGGATGAACCCAGGGACATTCTACCTCCGAGCTACTGTACCCCCTGCCCTATTTTTTATTCTTTTTTTTGTGTGTGTGGTACTGGGGGTGGAACCCAGAGGCTTTCTACCTCTGGGCTATACTCCCAGACCTTTTTTATATTTTATTTGGAAACAGGGTCTCACTAAGTTGCTGAAAGCCTCACTAAGTAGCTGAGGCTGGCTTTGAACCTGTGCGATCCTCCTGTCTCAGCCTCCCAAGCGCAGGGATTACAAGCGTGCGCCACCATGCCCAGCTTATTCTTTATTTTGAAACAGGGCCTCACTAAGTTGCAGTGGGCCTAAGTAGCTGAGGCTGTCCGCGAACTGTGATCCTCAGGTCTCAGCCTCCCGAATGCTGGGATAACAAGCGTGTGCCTGGCTTCCACAGCCTCCTTTAAATCTGCAACCCCCGCTTTCCTAAATAAACCTGCCTCTGCCATTGACTGGCTGAAATTTTTTTTCTGTCCTATAAGCCACCCTTCCCCTCCCCCAGATCCTGAGCTGAGTTCCCGCTCGTCCCCACGGAGACTCCTGGCCCTTCTCACATCTTCTATTCCCTTGATGCAAATACGGTTCCATCCCGAGGTCCTGGTGCCTGAGCGTGTGGATTTGGGAGACACAATTCATCCCATGACACACTGATTCTCCAGGCTCATCCCGGTGCCTCCCCTGGGGCAGGCAGGGGAGGGGAAGCCGCAGAGAGGACTGGCCGCGTTTCCCGTTGTGGAGGGCGCAGGAAGGCCAGGAATAATCTGGAAGGTGCAGGTGGCCTGAGAGAGGCGGTGTGGACTCAGTGGGCATCACTTGGTCAGTGACCTGCTGTGGGTGGAGGAGCTGGGCGCCCCCTCTGCCCTGCGGGGAGAGGCCCCGGCAGGACAGCCGCTGCCTGTGGCCGCCGCCTGGTCCCTCCAGTGGGGACCACAGTGCCCACTCTGTCACCTCCCAGGACGGGATCCCCGCGCCTCCTTCTGTTGCTCCCATCTCTGAGGCTCCTCCTCAGGGGCTCTAGCAGCCGGGCAGCTGCCCAGGAGGCCAGGAGGGCCACCTCTGCCATCTGCTGTCCCAGCGCATCCCACACTGAGGCAGCGATGGCCGCCAGGGTGCCAAGCTATCTTGCCTGCTCTCCCTCGGGCGGGACGGGGCCTCCTCTGTGAGCCGCAGACTTCCCATCTCACCAGGCTCTCAAACACCAGCCCATCCCCGCTGGCTGCAGTGAAGCCGCGGGCCCTGGCTGGGAGCCGGGGCTCCATCCCGCCTCCCCGTGGGTGAGCCCGGCCGAGCTGCCGAGGGAGCAACTCTTTCCAAGTGCGGCCATAGCTTTACCATAGCCCGTAAGAAGAAAGCCCATTACTGGGGAAACTGGGAGCTGCGAAAATCTAGTCATAGATGAAAGAGAAGAGACCACGAAAACGATTCTTGCAGAAACCAGGAAAGACAGGACTTCTCTGCTACTCTTTTCTCTTTTTGGGGATGAGCTCAGTTTTTCCTCCCAAGGAACACACCAAATGTTTCCAAGGACAGGCTCTGTCCAGGTCATCGTCCACGGCGGTGGCTGGGGTTCGCAGTGGTCCCCGTGTGGCTGAGGAGGCGGAGGGGTTAAAGGGGAGCAGAAACGGAGCCAGCGAGCGGCGCCCACCCTCACCCCCAGAACTTGAGCCCTCAGAAGTGTCAAGAGAGCCGAGCCTGATGAGGCAAGCTTATAATCCCAGTACTTGGGAGGCTGAAGCCGAGGATCACAGGTTCAAGGCCAGCCTCCGTAACTTAATGAAGCCCTCCGCAACTTAGTGAAACCCTGTTTAAAATAAAAATTAAAATAGGGCCGGGCGTGGTGGTGCACGCTTGTAATCCCCGCGCTTGGGAGGCGGAGACAGGAGGATTGCGCTGGTTCGAAGCCAGCCCCGCTGGCTTAAGAAACCCTGTTTCTAAAAATAAAAAAGTTTAAAACAGGTCTGGGAGTGTAGCCCAGAGGTAGAAGGGCTTCCAGGAACCCAATAACACCAAAAAAAAAAAAAAAAAAAAAATTAAAATAGGGATGGGGATGTAGCTCCCGGGTTCAATTGCCACTATTATGTGTGCACACACATGCGTGTGCATCCACACACACAACTATGTGTGCATGAGTGCATCAAAATAGATCTACACAATTGAGGAACACCGTGGAAAGTAAACCCCAAAGTTTTTCTTTTTTTCTTTCTTTTATTTGTTGGTATTGGGGATTGGACTCAGGAGCGGTCTACCTCTGAGCTACACCCAAGCCCTTTTTATTATTTGTTTCTTTCTTTCTTTGTTTATTTTGCAGCACTGGGGATGGAACCCAGGGTCATCCTAACCTCTGAGCTACACCCCCAGCCCTATTTTTTTCTTTATTTTGAAACCGGGTCTCACTAAGTTGCCGAGGGCCTCCCTAAGTGGCTGAGGCTGGCCACGAACCTGGGATCCTCCTGTCTCAGCCTCCCAAGCACTGAGGTTACAAGTGTTTGTCACCAAGCCGGGCGTGGTGGCGCAGGCTTGTAATCCCAGCATTCGGGAGGCTGAGACAGGAGGATAGTGGTTCGCGGACAGCCTCAGCTACTTAGTGAAGCCCTCCGCAACTTAGTGAGACCCAGTTTCAAAAATAAAGAATAGTAGCCGGGCATGGTGGCACATGCTTGTAATCCCTGCGCTTGGGAGGCTGAGACAGGAGGATCGCACAGGTTCGAAGCCAGCCTCAGCTATGTAGTGAGGCTCTCAGCAACCTAGTGAGATCCTGTTTCCAAATAAAATATAAAAAAGTCTGGGAGTATAGCCCAGAGGTAGAAAGCCTCTGGGTTCCACCTCCAGTACCACCAAAAAATAAAAAAATAAAGAATAAAAAATAGGGTAGAGGTGTGGCTCGGAGGTCAAATGCCCCTGGGTTCCATCCCCAGATGGAAACACACACACACACACACACACACACACACACACACAAATGTTTGTCACCATAGCCAGCTAGCCCTTTTTATTTTGAAACAGGGTCTTGCTAAATTGTAGGGGTCTCACAAAATCGCTGAGGCTGGCCTCAAGCCTGCGATCCTCTTGTCTTAGTGTCCCAAGAACTAGGATTACAGGTGTGCGCCCCATGCCCAGCTGCTCAAGCCTTTATGAAGATCAGGTGAGGGTGGCGGCCAGGGAGCCACAGAGAGAAGCTCATTTTGCTCTGGGGTTGGAGACGGATTTTCTTGGGGAAAATGGCATCTGCCACCGTGTTTCTTGCTAAACAGCCAGTAGTCGGAAAAACTGAAATACCCTTTGGGGAAGCTCTGAGACGAATGGCCGGGGTGGGCCCTCCGCGCTGGCCTCACTCAGTGCTTCCCCTCTGCAGCTGCCAAACATTTCTGAAGAGCATTCCCACCATTTTTCCATAGTCCATGCCTTCCCCTGTGCTAAGGAGCGGCTGGGTTGGTGGGGCTGGAACGATGTGCAACTTTTTCTTTCTTTCTTTCTTTATTGTGGTACCAAGGATAGAACCCAGGGGCATTCTACCTCTAAGCTCCACTCCCAGCCCGATTTTTAATTCTTTATTTTGAAACAAGGTCTCACAAGGTCTCACCGGAGGGCTGAGGCTGGCAGCAAACCTGAGATTTCCCTGTGTCAGCCTCCCAAGTACTAGGATTACAAGTGTGTACCACCACACACGGCTTATTTATTTCTTTTTCTTTTTTTAAATTTTTAAATTATTTTTGGTGGTGGTACTGGGGTTCCTGAAAACCCTTCTACCTCTGAGCTACACTCCCAGACCTATATTTTTTTTAATTTTTAAAAATTTTTTTGGAAACAGGGTCTCTTAAGCCAACGAAGCTGGCTTCGAACCTCCTGTCTCTGCCTCCCACGTGCGGGGATTACAAGTGTGCGCCACCACGCCCAGCTTTATTTTTAGTGTGTGTGTGTGTGTGTGTGTGTGTGTGTGTGTGTGTGTTACTGAGGATTCAACCCAAGGACATTCTGACTTCCAACTATATCCCTAATCCTATTTTTATCTTTCTTTTTTTTTTTTTTGGTACTGGAGATGGAACCCAGGGGCATTCTACCTCCGAGCTACACCCCCTGCCCTGTTTTTTATTCTTTATTCTGAAACCGGGTCTCACTGAGTTGCAGAGGGCCTCACTAAGTAGCTGAGGCTGTCCGCGAACCGCGATCCTCCGGTCTCAGCCTCCCGAATGCCGGGATTACAAGCGCGCGCCACCACGCCCGGCTCTTTATCTTTGTTTTGAAATGGGTTTCCCTAGATTGCTTAGAGTCTCACTACTTGCTGAGCCCGTCCGCAAAACTTTAATCCTCCTATATCAGCCTCCCAAATACTGGGATTACAAGGCATGGTCTACCATGCCTGGCTGACATGCATTTTTATAAAACGTGTTTATGATGATCAAATAGCACATCCTGGCTCTCAGAAAATTTATTTTTATTATTTTTTTAATATTTTATTTGGAAACAGGGTCTCACTAAATTGCTGAGAGCCTCACTAAGTAGCTGAGGCTGGCTTCAAACCCATGTGATCCTCCTGTCTCAGCCTCCCAAGCGCGGGGATTACAAGTGTGCGCCACCATGTCCGACTTCTCAGAAAATTTAAAAACACAAAAAGACACACACATACAAAAAAATAAAAATACCTGGACATGGTGGTGCATGCTTTTAATCCCAGCATTCAGGAGGCTGAGACCAGAGGATCGCAGTTCGTGGACAGCCTCAGCTACTTAGTGAGGCCCTCTGCAACTTAGTGAGACCCTGTTTCAAAATAAAGAATAAAAATAGGGCAGGGGATGTGGCTCAGAGGTCAAATGCCCCTGGGTCCCATCCCCAGACCCACAACTAAATAATAATAATAATAATAATAATAATAATAATAAATAAAAAATGACCTGTTATCCAATCATCCAGGGAAGATCACTGATAATATTGTAATGTATTTCTTTCTGGTCTTGTTTTTCTTTTCTTTCTTTTTTTTTTTTTTGTGGTACTGGGGTTTCTAGAAACCCTTCTACCTCCGGGCTACACTCCCAGACCTATTTTTATACTTTTTATTTGGAAACAGGGTCTCTTAAGCCAGCGAGGCTGGCTTCGAACCAAGTGTGGGGATTACAAGCGTGCGCCACTACGCCCGGCTGGTCTTGTTTTTCAATGTGTGCTTTAAAGTAAGTTGGGGGGCTGAGCACACGCTTGTAATCCCAGCATTCGGGAGGCTGAGACGGGAGGATCATGGTTCGCAGACAGCTTCAGGTACTTAGGCCCTCCGCAACCTAGTGAGCCCTGTTTCAAAATAAAGAGTAAAAAAAAAAAAAAAAAAATAGGGCAGGGGGTGTAGCTCAGAGGTCAAATGCCCTGGTTCCATTCTCAGACCTGCTAATAATAATAATAATAATAATAATAATAATAATAAATTGGGGGACAAAAGAGGAAATGGGGTCTTCCAAGTAGGTAGCTATATGATTGTGTGTGTGTGTGTGTGTGTGTGTGTGTGTGTGTGTGTGTTACTGGAGATGGAACTATGGCATTCTACCTCCAAGCTATACCTCCAGCCAGATTAGCTTAGGGGTAGATGCATGCTTAGTGTATGAAAGAAAGAAAAGCAAGCCAGCAAGCTTCAAAACCTGCAATCCTGCCTCAGCCTCCCAGTTACTAGGATGACAGACATGCACCACCACGTGTGTGTGTGTGTGTGTGTGTGTGTGTGTGTGTGTGCGCGCACGGCTTTTCCATTTAACCTTATATGGCAGGCACTTTTTCCATGGGTGGCGGTCCTTTGAGAGAATTCCTCAGACATGGGGGCCACCAGGGCCGGCAGCTCTTCGCCACTGCGAGGCCTGCGGGGCCTGCTCCTTCCAGGCTCCTCAGAGCTCGGCCACTCAGCCAAGCTTCCTCCCCTGGCCCTCCCGACGCTTTCCGGGCTCCAACATCAACGGGGCTTTTGTCTGCTGCCTTCGGGGAGAGGCCCGGAGAGTCTGTTTTCTGTGTCACTCATGAATCCAGCCATGTACTTGCTCAGTTTCCCTAGATGGCCCCGCTCCAAGAACAGCTCAGAAGCCAGGGAAACCAAAACGCTTGTCTCTGCAGCCAAATTGGACAGACAGGCTGTTTCCTGATACTATGTGTGTATGGGGGTGGGGGGGTTGGCCTGTGATTTTATCTGATGGCAGAAAACAGCTCAGTGCAGAGTACTGCTCGGTCCCCTCCCCCACAATTTCATGCAAATAATTGTGTTTAATTCTTCCTTCGCTGAGTTATAAAGAAGTGACTGGGAGCCCGTCTTGGTGGCGCAGGTCTGTAATCAAGGACAGCCTCAGCCGTTTAGAGATACCCTCAGCAATTTAGCAAGACACTTTTTTTTTTTTTTTTTTTTTTTTTTTTTTTTGGTGGTACTGGGGTTCCTGGAAGCCCTTCTACCTCCGGGCTACACTCCCAGACCTATTTTTACATTTTTATTTGGAAACAGGGTCTCCTAAGCCAGCGCGAGCGGCTAGCTTCGAACCTGCGAAGATCCTCCTGTCTCTGCCTCCCAAGCTACAAGCGTGCGCCACCACGCCCGGCCGAGCAAGACACTTTCAAAATAAAAAGTAAGCCGGGCGTGGTGGCGCACGCTTGTAACCCCAGCACTTGGAGGCTGAGACTGGAGGATCACGGTTCGCGGACAGCCTCAGCTACTTAGTGAGGCCCTCTGCAACTCAGTGAGACCCTGTTTCAAAAAAATAAATAAATAAATAAAAATAAAGAATAAAAAATAGGGCTGGGGCTATAGCTCAGAGGTCAAATGCCTCCGGGTTCCATCCCCAGACCCACAAATAAATAAATAAAATAAAATAAAATAAAGTAAAAAGGTGTGTACCTCTGAGCTCTGAGATAAAATACCCCTTAGTACCAAAAGAAAAACAAAAAAAGAACACCTTAGACCAACAACTCTCAAACAGGAGTCTGGGGAACCCTAGCATCCCCAAAATCTTTTAAGGTATACAAAAATATTAACATATTTTCACAGCAATCCCAAGACTACTCTCCTTCTTTCCTGTGTGAACTGGGGTCTTCCAGGTAGGTAGCTATATGATTGTGTGTGTGTGTGTGTGTGTGTGTGTGTGTGTGTGTGTGTTACTGGAGATGGAACTACGGCATTCTACCTCCAAGCTATACCTCCAGCCAGATTTTATTCTTTTATTTTAAAAAAGGGTCTCACTATGTTGCGGAGGCCCTCAGTTGCTGAGGCTGGCCGCAAACCTGCGATCCTCTGGCCTCGGCTTCCTAAGTGCTGGGTTCACAAGTGCGCGCCACCATACCCGGCGACAACAGATTAGAAGCAAATGTGAGAATCCAGATGACTCCCGTTAGTTCAGATGTTAACGAGATTTGCAAAAGGGTAAAATAACTATTCTTCTTACTAATGTTTTTCTCTTTTGGAAAATATAACAAATCTTCATAAAAACATGTTGTTTATATTAACATGTAAATAGCACACGCATCCACAATAGCTCTTGGGGCTCCGTTTTCTTCTTTATGTGGTATTGGGTAATGAACCCTGGGGCTCTAGACCACCGAACTACGCCCCCTCCCAGCCCCTTTTAATTTTTAAATAGGGTCTTGCTGGTTACCCAGCTGGGTTCCAATTTTATTTTTTTGCAGTACTGGGGTGGAACCCAGAGGCATTCAACCTCCTAGCTACACTTTTCTTATTCTTTATTTTGAAACAGGGTCTCACTAAGTTGCAGAGGGCCTCACTAAGTAGCTGAGGCTGTCCGCAAACCACGGTCCTCCTGTCTCAGCCTCCCAAATGCTGGGATTACAAGCGTACGCCACCACGCCAGGCTTCCAATTTAAGATCTTCCTGTCTGCGCCTCCTAAGTACTAAGATTACAAGGAATACCACTATGCCTGACCAAAGTTCGTTCTTTCTTTCTTCCTTTCTTTCTTGTACTAGGAAATAAATCCAGAGACATTCTACCTCCAAAGTATTAACCCAGCCCTATTTTATTTTATTTTATTTATTTATTTATTTTGTGGTACGAGGGATGGAATCCAGGGCCATTCTACCTCCAAGGTACACTTCCAGCCCTATTTTTTATTCTTTCTTTCTTTCTTTATTTATTTATTTTGTAGTACTGGGGGTGGAACCCAGAGGCTTTCTACCTCCGGGCTATACTCCCAGACCTATTTTATATTTTATTTGGAAACAGGGTCTCACTAAGTAGCTGAGGCTGGCTTCGAACCTGCGTGATCCTCCTGTCTCAGCCTCCCAAGAGCGGGGATTACAAGTGTGTGCCACCACGCCCGGCTTTTATTCTTTATTTTGAAACAGGGTCTCACTGAGTTGCAAAGGGCCTCACTAAGTAGCTAAAGCTGGTCGCGAACCCGAATCCTCCTGTCTATTTAATTTTTATTTTGAAACAGGGTCTCAGTAGGTTGATGAGAGTCTCACTACTTGCTGAGAGGCTGTCCTCAAATCTGTGATTCTCCTGCCTCGGCCTCCCAAGCACTGGGATTGCAGGTGTGCGTCACCATGGCCAGCTGAAACTTGTCTTTTTGTTTTTCAGCTTCAACAAGTCTTTATTACAAAATTAGTAGGAAATAGAAAGGGAAGAGAAGAAAAGCAGCGTGCCTGGGGCATGCTGAAGAAGCTGAAAGTGGAACTCTGCCCCCTCTCCATCTCTGGCCTTTAAAGAGATCTTGTAAAGCCGGGCGTGGTGGCGCACGCTTGTAATCCCTGCGCTTGGGAGGCTGAGACAGGAGGATCGCAAGGGTTCGAAGCCAGCCTCAGCTACTGAGTGAGGCTTTCAGCAACTTAGCGAGACCCTGTTTTCAAATAATAAAATATAAAAATAGGTCTGGGAGTATAGCTCGGTGGTAGAAAGCCTCTGGGTTCCACCCCTAGTACCACCAAAAAAAAAAAAAAAAGAAAGAAAAAGAAAAGTGGCTTGACGGTCCTGAGCTGACAAGAAGACTTGGGTAATAAGCTCAGACAGATCCTGCTGACAAGCTCCACAGGATGCTGGGCATGGGGCACACCTGGAATCTCAGCGCTCGGGAAGCTGAGACAGGAGGATCGCAGGTTCAAAGCCAGCCTTAGCAACTTAGTGAGGCGCTCAGTAACTTAGTGAGACCCTGCTTGCAAATTAAAAAATAAGACAGGGTATGAAAGCTGGATGTGATGGTGCACACTCGTAATCCCAGCATTTGAAAGGCTGAGACGGGAGGATCACAGTTTGCGGACACTTTTAGCGACTTTTTTTTTTTTCCAGTACCGGGGGTGGAACCCAGGGGCATTCTACCTACAAGATATACCCCCAGCCCGATTTTTTATTCTTTATTTTGAAGCAGGGTCTCACTGAGTTGTGAAGGGCCTCACTAAATAGCTGAGGCTGGCTGTGAACCTGGATCCTCCTGTCTCCCGAATGCTGGGATTATAAGCGTGCGCCACCACGCCCGGCTCAGCTTCAGCTACTTAGTGAGCTTAGTGAGGCCCTTTGCAGCTCAATGAGGCCCTGTTTCAAAATAAAGAACAAAAAATAGGAGCTGGGCACATTGGCGCACACTTGTAATCCCAGCATTGGGGAGGCTGAGACCGGAGGATCATGGTTCCTGGACAGCCTCAGCTACTTAGTGAGGCCCTCTGCAACTTATTGAGACCCTGTTTCAAAATAAAGAATAATAAATAGGGCAGGGGGTGTAGCTCGGAGATTGAATGCCCCTGGGTTCCATCCGCAGACCCGCCAAAAAAAAAGAAATAATAAGGCTGGGGTGTCACTCAGAGGTAGAATGCTCCTGGGTTCCATCCCCAATACAAAATAAATAAATAAGTAAATAAATAAATGGCAGGAGTTGAGAGTTATAACACCCCTGGGTTCAATCCCCAGCACCACACACACACACACGTTCCACAAGCAAGACCATTGATAGACGGGAGAGGATGGAAATGTCCATCACCACGAGGATTGTGGATGCAGGGCCTGCTGGGGCCATGACGGCTGTCGGAGAGAAGCGGGAGTATTGTTCTGAGCCACCGCAGGAGCACGGAGGGCCACGTCCTTCGGCACCTTGGTCCCACAGGTGTCTCCCGCTGTCCTCTGGGAGCCAGTGCTGTGCCCAGGCGGCTTTGCCTGGCCGGCCGTTCACCTCTGTGTTCCTATGGCCAGTGGTCAGCAAAGAGAGGCGTGTGGAGCCTTGGACAGCATCTTGACCCTGCTCTGCAGGATCTATTTTTTACTTTATTTTATTGCCAGTCTGTCTTTAAAATCAAATACACACTGGATATGTAAACAGCTCTTTCCTACAGAGCATAAGCGTGGCCCCAAAGCCACGCTGAGTGAGGGGGGGCAGGTGGCTCGGTCTTTTCAACCGGATCACCACGCTGAAGACTCTCCTTTCAGTCAAACATGTTGTAATACCCTCTCTGTTTTCCTGAAATAAGATTTATATATAAAATAACCCACCTACAGCCAGGCGTGGTGGCGCACACTTGTAATCCCCGCACTTGGGAGGCTGAGACAGGAGGATCGCACAGGTTCGAAGCCAGCCTCAGCTACTTAGTGAGGCTCTCAGCAACTTAGTGAGACCCTGTTTCCAAATAAAATATAAAATAGGTCTGGGAATATAGCCCAGAGGTAGAAAAGCCCCTGGGTTCCACCCTCAGTACCACGCACACACACAAAAAACCCTCTCCTACATCAGAATTAAAAAAAAAAAAAGCAGTAGGGCGCAGTGCGCAGTGGCTCAGGCCTATACTAGTTATGCAGAGGGCTGAGGCAGGAGGATTACAAGATTGAGGCCAGCCTAGGCAAGTTAATGAGAACCTGTTTCAAAATTAAAAATAATAATATATATATGTATGTATATATATACACATACATACATATATATACATATATACACACACACAGAGAGAGAGAGAGAGAGAGAGAGAGAGAGAGAGAGAGAGAGAAGAGAGAGAGAGAGAGAGAGAGAGAGAGAGAGAGAGAGAGAGAGAAGGGCTGGGATGTAGCTCAGTGGTAGAGTCCCCTGGGTTCAATCCCCAGTACCACAAAAATAACAACAACACAAAAGACACAATAAGATACCACCTCATAGGATAGCTGAGAAAAATAAGAGCTAATAAGTGTTGGCGAGGAGGTAGAGAAGGCGAAACCACATTCACTATTGTGGAGAAGGTAAAATGGTGCAGTCACCATGGAAAACAACTTGGCAGTTTCTCAAACATAGAGTTCTTACATGATCCAGTAATTTCACCCCTGGAGAAATGGAATTATATGTTTATACAAAGACTTGCACGGAGTGTTCAGAGCAGCAGCAATCAGATTATAATAGCCCCAAGTGATAACAACCCAATTGCCTACCAACTGCCGGAAGGACACAAAACTGGAAAATGGTTTTGGGTAGAACTGGAAAACGGCAAGCTCGCAGCAGTAAGAATGTGTGGGGCAAAGCGGGCCGTGTGGTGTTGCACGCCTGTAATCCCAGTGCTCAGGAGGCTGAGACAGGAGGATCGCAGATTTGAGGACAGACTCAGCAATAGTGGGACTCATCAACCTAGTGAGACCCTGTTTCAAAAAAAAAAAAAAAAAACGGGCGTGGTGGCGCACGCTTGTCATCCCCGCGCTTGGGAGGCAGAGACAGGGAGATCACACAGGTTCAAAGCCAGCCGCGCGCGCTGGCTTAGGAGACCCTGTTTCCAAATAAAAATGTAAAAAAATAGGTCTGGGAGTGTAGCCCAGAAGTAGAAGGGCTTCCAGGAACCCCAGTACCACCAAAAATAAATAAATAAATAAATAAATAAATAAATAATAATAAAAAGAAAAAATCGGGCTGCAGGTATAACTCAGAGGCAGAATGCCTCTGGGTTCAATCCCTAGCACTGCCATGGGCAACATAAGCACTTCGGTGGGTTCTTGGCTTCTGTGGCAAAAAGAATTTCAACACACGCCAGTCAGAGATAAAGGCAGAGTCTTAATTCAAGTAAAGTAAAGATACACGGTCAGGAGAAACGCTGTCCGTCTCAAAAGCATGAGAGTGCCCTAGCCAGGGGAGAACGATGCAAAAGCCATCCCAGAGTTGCCTCAAAATGGCTCCAAACGAGCCGGGCGTGGCGGCGCACGCTTTTAATCCCTGCATTTAGGAGGCAGAGACCGGAGGATCGCGGTTCAAGGACAGCCTCAGCTACTTAGTGAGGCCCTCTGCAACTCAGTGAGACCTTCTTTCAAAATAAAGAATAAAAATAGGGCTGGGGTGTCGCTCAGATCTAGACTAGCCCTGGGTTCAACCCCTAGTAACGTGAAAAACAAAATAAAAATAAAAAGAAATAAATAAAGCTCACCAAATGGAAGACTCCCTACCCGCCATTTCCATTCCAGAAAGCAGTGGATTCCAGAACCTTCTCTGAATGGTTCCTCTTTATTTATTTATTTATTTTTATTTTTTGGTTTGTTTTTGGTGGTCCTGGGGGTGGGGGTGGGACCCAGGGGCTTTTCTACCCTCAGGCTATACTCCCAGACCTATTTTATATTTTATTTGGAAACAGGGTCTCACTAAGTTGCCGAGAGCCTCACTAAGTAGCTGAGGCTGGCTTCGAACCCGTGCGATCCTCCTGTCTCGGCCTCCCAAGCGCGGGGATTACAAGCGTACGCCACCACGCCCGGCTTCCCCTTTGTTTTATGCCATTTTTTTGCTCCATGAAAGTGGCCTGTTCAGGAGCCTTTCTTTCTCTGGAACAGAACCCCTTTATCAGGGCCTCCTCTTAAACTGTACCCCGGCTTCCCTGAATGAACCTCATATGTTCCCCTCTTTGAAAGCTTTCACTGTCTCAGAAAAATTAAGAATCGAGGAAGAGAGAACCGCCCTACAGCAATTTATTTCCAGGAAGGATTATCACACTATGACAGTTCCATCCCCGGCACCACAATTAAACAAACAAAAACCACATTAGGCCGAGTGAAAGAGGCCAGTCACCAAAGACCACGTTTTACATTATTCCATTCAGATGAGCTGTCTGTAATAAGGCATAAAAGATAGAAAAAAAGGGCTGGGGGTGGTGGCTTCGTCGCAGAGCACTTGCCTAGCGTGCACAAGACTCTGGCTCGAGTCCCAGCACTGTGGAAAACACAGGAAAAATAGATTAGAAGCCGGGTGTGATAGCACACACCTATAATCCCAGTATTTGGGACGCTGAGTCAGGAGGATCACAGGTTCAAGGCCAGCTTATCCACTACTTAGTGAGACCCTGTTTCAAAATAAGGAATAAAAAAGGCCAAGGAGCCGGGCATGGCAGCGCACTCTTGTAATCCCAGCATGCTGGAGGCTGAGACAGGAGGATCTAGGTTTGTGGACAGCCTCAGCTACTTAGTGAGGTCTTTTGCAACTCGGTGAGACCCTGTTTCAAAATAATAAATAAAGGGCAGGGGGTGTAGTTTAGAGGTCGAATGCCCCTGGGTTCCATCCCCAGACCCCCAAAAAAAAAAAAAAAAAAAAAAGGGCCAAGGATTTAGCTGAGAGGTAGAAGGCTGTTGGGTTCAATCTCTAGTAACACACACACGCACACACGCACACAAATGTGGATTAGTGTTTGCAGGAGCTGGAGGAAGGATGGCTTTAGGCAGGCACAAGGTTTCTTTCTGTTTCATGTGATGAAATCTTCTAAAATTAGATAGTGGTGAAAGTTGCACAATTCCTTAAAAATACTGTAAATAATCTTATACTTTAGATGGGTGAACTTTATGATACATAAGCTATATGTCAGTAAAAAGCTGTTTTGTATTTTTGCTGGGTGTGGTGGTGTATGCCTGTAATGTCAGTACTTGGGAGGCTGAGACAAGACAGTCGCAGATTCAAGGCCAGCCTCAGCAACTTAGTGAGACCCTGTTTGAAAATGAAAAATAAATCGGGGTAGGGGTGTAGCTTGGAGGTAGAATGCCCCTGGGTTCCATCCCCCGTAACCAAAAATATAAGAAAAGAAAAAGGGCTGGAGATATAGTTGAGTGGCAGAGCGTCCCTGGGGTCCATTCCCAGGACACCCCCCAAAAATGATTCAAATGCTGACAAACTCTAATCATATGCCATCTAATGAAATCCAACTCATATGAAATCAATAGAGATACAGGGGCTGGGGGTGGAGCTCAGCAGTAGAACCCGCGAGGCCCTGGGGTCCAGATGCAGATCCATCCGCTCCCCCTTGAAAACCCCAGGGTGCAGTTCAGGGTTGCTGGATGGATGTCAGGGAGACCGCCACAGCTGTGTGCTTGGGCCAGATGACTGCCTCACAGCCAGCAATTCCTTTCCTTTCTCTCTCTTTTTTTTTTTTTTTTTTTTTTGTGGGTCTGGGGATGAAACCCAGGGGCATTCAACCTCCAAGCTACACCCCCTGCACTGTTTTTTATTTTATATTTTGAAACAAGGTCTCACTGAGTTACGGAAGGCCTCACTAAGTAGCTGAGGCTGTCCGCGAACCGAAATCCTCTGGTCTCAGCCTCCCGAATGCTGGGATTACAAACGTGCGTCACCACGCACGGCCTCTCTCTCTCTCTCTCTCTCTCTCTCTCTCTCTCTCTCTCTCTCTCTCTCTCTCTCTCTCTTTCATATAATGTCTAAGCTTAAACCCGAGGGCATTGTACCTCTGATCTATGCCCCCAGTCCTATTTTATTTTTTATTTTGAAACAGGATCTCACTAAGTTCCAGAAGGCCTCACTTAAGTTACTGAGGCTCAGCCTCTGAAATACTGGAATTACAGGCATGCGCCACCATACCCAGCTTTTTCTTTCCTTCTCTCTCTTTTTTTTCTGTTTTTCTTTTCTTTTTTCTTTTCTTTTCTTTTTTTTTTTTTTTTTTTTGTGGCACTAGGGATTGAACCCAGGGCATTCTACCTCTGAGCTACATTTCAGCCCTACTTGTTTTTATTTTGAAACAGGGTCTTGCTAGGTCAATGAAAGTCTCACTACTTGCTGAGGCTGTCCTCGAACCTGTGATCTTTCTGTCTCAGCCTCCCAAATTGGGATTACCAGTGTGCGCCACCACACCAGCTTTCTTTCTTTTCCTAAAGTAAGAGCTTCTGGGTCCTTGCCTGCAACATTACCTCTGTGGTGAGGACCCAGATTCCCTAGACATACAATGATAGGGTTCAAGTTTTACCTCCCAGAAAGAAACCTATTCTATCCTTTTTTTTTTTTTTTTGAGGTACTAGGGATTGAACCGAGGGACATTCTACCTTTGAGCTACACCCTGCCCCTATTTTTTATTCTTTATTTTTGAAACAGGGTCTCAGTAAGTTGCAGAGGCTAGCTGCAAACTTGTCATCCTCCTGTCTTAGCCTCCCAAGTACCGGGATTACAAGCGTGTGCCACCATGCCCAGCTGCAACCTATCATCCTAAGAAATCAGTGTGGCCAAAGAGTTTGTGGAGGAGCGAGGACTGTCATCACACTCCTGGCGGCTCCCCTTCAAGGCAGTGGGGTCTACGCCTCCCAGAAGTAGCCACTGGGTTGTAGAGAATTTGTTCAAACAGGTTCCCCAATTAAATGAGTGAACTCCCTGAGGTCTGGATGTCCCTCTTGCCTTTAGATCCTAGGGTCCATTATGGTTCCAGACATGTGCTGAGAGACAGAGACAGAGACAGAGACAGAGAGACAGAGACAGAGAGACAGAGAGGGAAGAGAGAGAGAATCCTTCCTCCCTCCCTCCTTCTCTCCCTCCCTTCCTGATCGCTTGTGTTCCTTTTTGTACTAGGGATTGAACTCAGGGGCATTCTATCTCTAAACACATTCCCAGCCGGCCGTGGGGGCGCACGCTTGTAATCCCAGCATTCCGGAGGCTGAGACCAGAGGATCGTAGTTCATGGACAGCCTCAGCTACTTAGTGAGGTCCTCTGCAACTCAGTGAGACCCTGTTTCATAATGAAGAATAAAAATCAGGGCTAGGAGTGTAGCTCGGAGGTCAAATGACCCTGGGTTCCATCCCCAGACCTGCAATCAATCAATCAATCAATCAATCAATAAAACATCCCCAGCCCTTATTTTTTATTTATACAGGGTCTCACTAGATTGCTGAGGTTGTGATCCTCTTGTCTCAGCCTCCCAGGTATTGAAATTACAGGTGTGCGCCACCACACCTGGATCAAAAAGATTGCATGATAGGGGAATCCTTATTTAGTGCTCATGGAGACAAGTACCATGTGCCTGGGCTGTTGCTTTTCAATCATTCTAAATTTCCATCTTCCTTGGAAAAGAAGTATCCTAACACTGCTATTAGTCAATCATCACAGTAAATAACTGATTCACACAGGCATCAACCCCAGAGGCTAAAATTAGTGTGTGAGTGTTGAAGGATTAACAAGATATTTACAGTCTCAGAGAAGTTTCCCCCACAAGGCACTTATTAATTTTACAAAGGGAAAATGGTAACTTTGTGGTAGGGAGGGCCGGCCGACACCATGCTAACCCATAATCAACGTGAGCATCGCCAGCCACGGGACAGATTGACAGAGGATTCCGGCCCCGGTGCGCACACAGAATCTAATGGCCAGAAAGTTCCCGAGGGAAGGAGCCTACAAAATAACCAACTGCTGGAAAACGTCAAGGTCCAGAAAGGCCGGATAAGAAAGAGAGAAAAAAATTGCAGGTTGAAGAGGCCTCAAAAAACAAACAAAAAAACCCCAAACAGGGCAAGGGCTAGGGATGTAGCTCGGGCAAAGCACTGGCTCAGCAGGCACAAGCCCTGGTTTCCATCCCTAGCGCTGCAGAAAACAGAATAGGAAGGCAGGCCGGGCACGGGCCTCACGCCTGAAATCCCAGTACTTGGAGGCTGAGACGGGAGGGTCATAGGTTCGAGGTCAGCCTCGGCTACTTAGTGAGGCTCTCAGCAATTTAGCAAGACCCTGTTTGCAAAATAAACTAGGTATAGGGGTGCAGTGTAGAGGTAGAAGGCCCCTGAATTCCATCTCCAGTACCACAAAAAATTAAAAATAAATTAAAACATTAAAAAAATAGGAGAGGTAGCCGGACATGGTGGCACACGTTTGTAATCCCAGCGCTTGGGAGGCTGAGACAGTGGGATCGCACAAGTTCGAAGCCGGCCTCAGCTACTTAGTTAGGCTCTCAGCAACTTAAGTGAGACCCTGTTTTCAAATAAAATAAAATATAAGCCGGGCGTGGTGGCACACGCTTGTAATCCCCACGCTTGGGAGGCGGAGACAGGAGGATCGCGCTGGTTCGAAGCCAGCCCCGCTGGCTTAAGAGACCCTGTTTCCAAATTTAAAAAAAATATAAAAATAAGTCTGGGAGTGTAACCCGGAGGTAGAAGGGTTTCCAGGAACCCCAGTACCACCAAAAAAATTAAAAAAATTAAAAAAATTAAATATAAAATAGGTCTGGGGGTGTAGCCCAGAGGTGGATACTGGGGTTCCATCCCCAGTATAAAAAAATATAGGACAGGTGTAGGTCAGTGGTAGACGGCCCCTGGGTTCAATCCCAGGTACCACAACAAAGCAAAAAGCAGGGCAGAACGCAACACAGGACTTGGTTTCTCTTGGAACAATCAGTAAAACCCGGACAAGGCCTCCAGGCGAGCAGCTCGTGCGGCACAAGGATGCGTTCCCCGACTGACCACCGTCCCGGCCGGGGTGACCGCAGAAGTCCGCGCTGTCACAGGCGATACGGCGCTAAGCCCTGGCGGAAGGAAGAAAGGGCAGCGTGTCTGCAACGGGCTCCGGAACGTTCCAGAAACAACACGGAGAGAGAGGACAGATAAAGCCGACAGAGCGAAATGCCCCATTTAGGGGATGTGGGGAGCGCGGCCGCGTGGGAACGCTGACTATTCTTGCAACTTCTTGGTAAATTGCAATTATGAAAAAATAAATAAAAGTTACAAAATATTCTTTCTTCTGCCTCTGAACAGTAAAGCTGTTATGGGATGTGTCTGTGGTATGGAGAGTCTCTGATAAGTGGGTGAAAACTGCCAGAAGGATTTTTTAGAGGTGCTGGGGATGAGCCCAGGGCCTCCCACAGGCTAAGCATCCACAGTACGACAGAACAATACAGCCCTTGTCCCCCCCATTTTTTTTTTTTTTTTTTTTTTTTTTTTTTTGCGGTACCGGGGATGGAACCCAGGGGCATTCTACCTCTGAGCTACACCGCCAGCCCGATTTTTTTATTCTTTATATTTTGAAACCGGGTCTCACAGAGTTGCAAAGGGCTTCACTAAGTAGCTGAGGCTGTCCACGAACTGCGATCCTCCATCATTGAAATGTCCTAATATCTGTTCTCTTTGTTCCTTCTGTTTTCTCTGAAAGGCCTAATGATATTTGCATGGGTTAGGGAAATTTTTATATACAGTATGACTTTACAAGTTCCATATGTTAGAATTTATGCTTGGCAGCTGGGCCTGGTAGCTTGTAATCCCAGCATTTGGGAGGCTGAGACAGGAGGATCGTAGTTCGCGGACAGCCTCAGCTACTTAGTGAGACCCTCTGCAACTCAGTGAGACCCTGTTTCAAAACAAAGAATAAAAAATCGGGCTTGGGGGGTGTAGCTTGGAGGCAAAATGCCCCTGGGGTTTCATCCCCAGTATCACCAAAACAAAACAAAAAAAAAGAATAAAAGAATATATGCTTGGCCACATATATTTCTTAAAGAAGAATGGCTTAGACATGACAGAAGTTCACTTTCTCAAATAAAAGAATTTGGATGGTCGGTACGGGGCTAGTTGGGAGGTCCCTGGATCATCAGAGATCCCAGACGTCTCCAGCCTGGCTGCTCAGATGTGCTTAGCATGCAGCCTCATGGCACACACAGATTGCTCAAGTTCCAGACAGCACATCTGTATTCCAAACAAAAGAAATAAGAAAGCACAAAGAAAGATGCTTCCAAAGAGGAGAGAAAGCGGGGACAGCTCTGAGGATGCTCTGGAAAGTAGGAATGAAAGATGGCTCAGAGCTCTGGGGAAGAGCTGTGGTCCAGTAGGTACGCGAGACGCTAGCTAAATAAGGAGAAAGGAGCCGGGTGCCGTGGCAGATCCCTGTAATCCCAGGACTTAGGGAGGCTGAGACGGGAGGATCACAAGCGTGAGGCCAACCTCAGCAATTTAGCAAGACTCGCAGCAACCTAGTGAGCTCCTGTTTCGAAACAAAAATAAATAAATTAGTAAAAAGAGCTGAGGTCGTAGTTCAGAAGTAAATTGGCCCTGGGTTCAATCTCCAGTACCAACCAAACAACCAACAAACAAAATATGGGTGTGTGTGAGAAAGCAAGGAATAGTAGAGGCCAAAGAACGGAAGAGAGGAGCCAATCTTCCTTTCTCTTTCTTTCTTTCTTTCTTTCTTTCTTTCTTTCTTTCTTTCTTTCTTTTTTATTGGTGGTACTGGGGGTGGAACCCAGAGGCTTTCTACTTCCGGGCTATACTCCCAGACCTTTTTTTTTTTTTAATTTGGAAACAGGGTCTCACTAAGTTGCTGAGAGCCTCACTAAGTAGCTGAGGCTGGCTTTGAACCTGTGCGATCCTCCTGTCTCAGCCTCCCAAGCGCGGGAATTACAAGTGTGCGCCACCACACCCACACGCTTGCTTTCTCTCTCTCTCTCTCTCTCTCTCTCTCTCTCTCTCTTTCTTTCTTTTTTTTCTAGGCACTGGGGATTGAACCCAGTCACATTATTCTACCTCCAAGCTACACCCTCAGCCCATTTTATATGTTGTGTTTGAAACAGGGTTTCACTAGGTTGATGAGAGTCTCACTAAATTGCCGAGGCTGTCCTCGAACCTGCGATCCTCCCATCTCAGTCTCCCGCTTGTACTGGGATTACAGGTGTGCACCAGCACGCCCGGCTTCCCAAGTGGCTTAGACCAGAAGCAGCAGGCAGGGCAAACTCAGCCGTTCAGTTGGCTCTTTGCTCCCTGGGGCTGTGGCCTCTTCCCTGTCTTTAAAGTTCTGGTAAGGACAGTTTTATTTGGTGTAAAAAAAAAAAAAAAAAAAACACCATCCACTTCCAATTGTTATTTGTAGTGTTGGAATCTCTCCCACTTCAAATAAAACCTTTAAATAACTCAATCAGGCGAGAACGTGGTCCAAGGGCCAGAAAAATAAAATTGGTCTCCACTTAAAAGCAATCCAACTGTGCCAGGAGGAATTTTAATAACCACTGATGAATCAAGCCGTGGCTCTGGGCCGTCTGCTGGGACACCAAGGCTGGCTATTATGGGAAGGCCTATCGTGGTCTGAGGAGGTCTGGTGACCACTGTGAAAGCTGGTCACAAGCCTTTGGAGCCAAAGGCTTTTTCATTTTTTTAGGCTCCTTAAAAAAAAAAAAAAAGCTGGCTCACACCCAATAAACACTTAGCTTCTTTCTTTTGAGGGAACTCATAGGGAATATTTTTATCATTTGGTTAAACGAGAGGGCAAAAAAGATGTTTGTGTAAAATATCTACTTGAAGGTTCTGAAGTTTGTTCACAGAGTAATTCATTTGTAGTTAAAAAAAAAAAAGTAACTTTGGTGCCACGTGGATGCCTATAAATTCAGTACTTGAGAGGCGGAGATAGGAGGATCGCAGGTTCAAGGCCAGCCTCAGCAACTTAACAAGGTTCTCAGCAACTTAGGGAGACTCTTGTTTCAAAATTAAAAATAAAGCCAGCATGATGTCGCATGCCTGTAATCCGAGTATTTGGGAGGCTGAGACAGGAGGTTTGTGAGTTCAAGCCCAAGTCTCAGCAACTTACTGAGACTGTTTCAAAAATAAAAAATAAAACGGGCACCGGGCGAGGTGGCGCACACTTGTAATCCCCTATTTTTTTATATTTTTATTTTTATTTATTTGGAAACAGGGTCTCTTAAGCCAGCAATACTGGCTTCAAACCTGAGCGATCCTCCTGTCTCCGCCTCCCAAGCGCGGGGATTACAAGCGTGCGCCACCGCGCCCGGCTGCAGGGGACCTCTTTCTTTAAATTGAATAATTTCTACAGGAAGCTGGAAAGATTAGATCTTGATCTGTTTATAGAAATCTGCTTCTCCACCAGGCATGGTGGCGCAAGCCTGTAATCCCAGTACTTGGGAGACTGAGACAGGAGAATTGCAGAGTCGTGGACAGCCTGAGCAAGTAGTGACTCTCATCAACCTAGCAAGAGCCTGTTTCAAAATAAAAATAAAACGGGCACCGGGCGAGGTGGCGCACGCTTGTAATCCCCGCGCTTGGGAGGCGGAGACAGGAGGATCGCGCAGGTTCGAAGCCAGCAGCACTGGCTTAAGAGACCCTGTTTCCAAATAAAAATATATATAAAAAAATAGGTCTGGGAGTGTAGCCCGGAGGTAGAAAGGTTTCCAGGAACCCCAGTACCACCAAAAAAAAAAAAAAAAAGTAATAAAATAAATAAATAAATAAATAAAATAAAATGGAACTGGGAGTGTAGCTCGAAGGTAGAATGCCCCTGGGTTAAATCTCCAGTATGAAAGAAGAAAGAAAGAAAGAAAGAAAGAGAGAGAAAGAGTGAAAGAAAAGAAATCTGCTTCACCCCCTTATGAGAATTTCACAAGTGTAGACAATTGCTTGTGCCAATAATCTAAATCTAAAACTGGTGTTTGTAAGTTTTGCAAAATATTTTGCAAGCCCAGATCAGAATCCCTTTGAATAGTATGGGCTGAGACAGGGGTGCTGCGGCTAAAGGCCCGTAGTCACCCGTAAGAAATGACTTTTCTGAGTCCCCAGAACTGTCTCCTGGGGTGAGGATGGAGGGGCGCCAAGCCATGAACCAAAAAAGCAGAAACGCGTCGAGAGCGTCCTGGGCCGCTGCATGCACACCCCAGGCCTTGTGATCACACTGCTCGGCCTGTGAAGAGCGCGCTGAAGGCGACACATTTTTCTTTCGCAACATAAGAGAGGGCTGCTTGCCAAATACTTGGTTATGAATGTGGAATTTATAAAAAAAAAAAAAAAAAAAAAGAGAATCCTGCACTTTGTCACTTTCTTCAGACTGGATTAACCCTCTAGCATCAGACAGAGCACAAAACAATTACTCAGGTTGCAGGACTTCATGTGAAATGAGAATCCCTTTCCAGGGCACCTTCTTCTTGTGGAACTGGCCTGTAGGAAGAAGTGTGAGAAGCCTTACTGCAGCCTTCTGCTGAAGAGTTGCTTGTTGGAGGCAAAAACTAAAGTTAAAATGCCCCCCTGGGTTATTTTCTTCACTCAAAGTCAAATTCGACTTATAATTAAAATACACTTGAGCCGGGTGTGGTGGCGCACGCTTGTAATCCCAGCATTTGGGAGGCTGAGACCGGAGGATCATGGTTCACAGACAGCCTCAGCTACTTAGTGAGGCCCTCTGCAACTCAGTGAGACCCGGTTTCAAAATAAAGAATAAAAAATAGGGCAGGGGGTGTAGCTCGGAGGTCGAATGCCCCTGGGTTCCATCCCCAGTGCCGCAAATAAAATAAAATAAATAAAATAAAATATACTTGAACCTCACGTGGTGGCTCATGCCTGTCATCCCGGTCCTTGGGAAGCTGAGACAGGAGGAATGCAAGTTCAATGACAGGCTCAACAACTTAGCAAGGCCCTATTTTAAAAACAAACACTAAAATAGGGCTGGAGGGTGTAACTCAAGAGGTAGAATGCTCCTGGGTTCAATCCCTAGTTCAAAAAAACAAAAAAACACTTGAAGGTTTTTTTTTTTTTTTTTTTTTTTTTTTTGGTGGTACTTGGGGTAGAACCCAGGGGCTTTCTACCTCCAGGCTATACTCCCAGACCTATTTTATACTTTATTTGGAAACAGGATCTCATTAAGTGGCTGAGAGCTACACTAAGTAGCTAAGGCTGACTGCGAACCTGTGCAATCCTCCTGTCTCAGCCTTCCAAGCGCTGGGATTACAAGCGTGCACCACCACGCCCGGCTACCATCAAACTTCAAAATACTTTCTCCCAGGGTCCACGTGATCTGCCAGAAAAGTGCAGGTCACCCCTAAGGGCCCTGGTCAGCCTTGATGTCCAGAAGAGGCCTTCAGGTCACTACCCAAGATCAGCCTGGGCCAAATGCCTTCATTGCACTCCACGAGAGAGAGAGAGAGAGAGAGAGAGAGAGAGAGAGAGAGAGAGAGAGAGAGAGAGAGAGAGAGAGATAAAGCTCCCCAAAGGGGAGGGGGTCCCCGAGAAGGAATAACCTTATTTGGTGGCCAGTCTGAGGTTTTGCCAATGTGTGCGTGTCCTCTGTTGGTTGTGGTGAGTTTGGGATCCTGGGAATTCTGGGAAGCAGCTTTCAGAATTTGCATAGGGTATTTGCAAGTCCTTTGAAGAGTCTCCTTTCATTCAGTAGGAATGTCAGACTTGGTCGGTGATGGCTCCTGGGTTTGTTGATTAGTAACCAGATGGTTTTGTGAAGCTTTGGTCCTTCTTATCTCTGAACCTTGGAATAGCTGATCTCAAAAACCTTGGAAGTTAGTATTCCTTGCCCCTCAGGAAATTGACTTTTTTCTACCTTCTACCGAGGCCTCTTCCCTATCTGCCTATTTCCTTCTACCTCCTCAGAAGGAAATTGAGTACTTAGGCCAACACTCCAATCTGATGGGTGAGAGGGACCAGAGACTAAGTAATTAGCTCGGGTCTCATCTGGCACTACCTGGGCGTCTCCTGCTCTCCCACACGTCTAGGTTTCTGGGAGGGTTCCTTCCCAGACCGTGTGCTTCTGGCTGTCTTACCCAATACAAAACTCTATTCTAGCCAGCACAGGGAGCCTATAACTCTAATCCCAGCTATTCTGGAAGCTGAGACAGGAGGATCAAAAATTCAAGGCCAGCCTCAGCAACTTAGTGAGACCCTGTCTCAAATAACCTCCCTTCCCTCCCTCCCTCCCTCCCTCCCTCCCTCCTTTCCTCCCTCCCTCCCTTCCTTCCTGTACTGGTGATTCAACCCAGGGACCTCTGAGCTATACCCCAGCCCCATTTTATTTTATTTTTTATTTTTACTTTTTGAAGTACTACCCAGTGGAATCGAACCCAGGGGCATTCTACCTCCAAGCTCTACCCCCAGCCCTATTTTTTATTCTTTATTTTGAAATAGGGTCTCACTAAGTTGCAGAGAGCCTCACTAAGTAGCTGAGGCTAATCTCAAACCTATAATTCTCCTTGTTCAGCCTCCCAAGTACTGGGATTACAGGCATATGCTACCATGCCTGGCTTTGAAAAATATTTTTATTATTTTATTTATTATTATTATTTTTTTGTTATCTTTATTTTTTTGTGGTACTAGGGTTCCTGGAAACCCTTCTACCTCCGGGCTACACTCCTAGACCTATTTTTTATATATATTTTTAATTTGGAAACAGGGTCTCTTAAGCCAGAGAGGCTGGCTTTTGAACCTGCGCGATCCTCCTGTCTCTGCCTCTCAAGCGCGGGGATTACAAGCGTGCGCCACCACGCCCGGCATGAAAAATATTCTTAAAAGGGCTGGGGGGTGTAGCTTAGTGGTAGAGGTATGAGGCTTTGTGTTCCATTCCAAGTACTGCAAAATAAATACATAAACAAATATGTAAACTACTTTGAAACTTCAACTACCTAGGGATATGGGAATTGATCTGCCAACTTTGAGCTAGTTGTATTGTTGTATGCAGAGTCTGCGAGAAATGAGAGACTGGAGAGCCCCAGAGAAATGTGCCAATTGAAGCCTCTATTAACTGGCCAGTGGCGGAGCCCTCTGTCTAAAATCAGACCAGATGTGCACCCCGGCTGGTTGGGACTAGGGGTTTATAAGGGGTAGGCAAGCGGGTTACAGAAGCAGAAACTCAGGTTAGAAGGTGTTGGGGGAGGGAGACCACACAGGAATTTCAGGTAGAGCTTAGCCATTTGCACGAGGCAGGGGGCAGTCTCCTTCCTGCTGGGAGTAGCTCAGTCATTCCTAGAGCAGCAAGATTAAATTTTGGATTAGCAGTTTACAACAGGAGGGGAGACCAAATGGGGTCTCTTCTGTTTCTACGGTATTAGTCCACTTTGCCTTATTGTAATGAACTACAGGAGGCTGGGTAGTTTTGTGAAGAAAAGAGGCACATTTCACTCACAGTGGTGAGGCTCAAGGGCTGGCATCTGGTGACGGGCCTCTTGCTGGCAGAGTCCCACGGCATCGCCTGGCATTGTGTGCAAGAGAGAGGTACCAAACAGGGCTGTCTTCTGGTCTTCGTAATAGAACCACCAGGAGTCAATCATGGAAGCTTGGCCTGATGACTAATCCTAATTACTCTTCAAAGGCCCTTCCTCTAAGCATCCTAGCTAGGTTAAGTTTCTACCCTACAGGCATTATTTCACCCAGCCTAATTCCTTATTTTGGTACTGGGAATTGAACCCAGGGGCATTCTGCCTCGGAGTTTTTTTTGTTTGTTTGTTTGTTTGGTGGTACTGGGGTTCCTGGAAGCCCTTCTACCTCCAGGCTACACTCCCAGACCTATTTTTACATTTTTATTTGGAAACAGGGTCTCCTAAGCCAGCGCGCATGGCTGGCTTCGAACCTGCGCGATCCTCCTGTCTCTGCCTCCCAAGCGTGGGGATTATAAGCGTGTGCCACCATGCCCGGCTTCCTTTTTTATTTTAATTTTTAGTTTAATTTGTTTTTTGTGGTACTGGGGATGGAACCCAGGGGCATTCTACCTCCGAGCTACACCCCAGCCCTATTTTTTATTTCAAAACCGGGTCTCACTAAATTGCAAAGGGGCTCACTAAGTAGCTGAGGCTGTCCGTAAACCACATCCTCAGGTCTCAGCCTCCCAAATGCTGGGATTACAAGTGTGCGCCACCACGCCCGGCTGGTTTAATTCCTTTTTTAAATACCGAAACCTTTATCCCTGTGTGGTGTACACACCTGTAATTCCAGTATTTGGGAGGCTGAGATAGAAGGATGGCAGGTTCTCAATATGGGGATTAAATTTCAACACAGACTTGGGGACACACTCAAACCAATCCAAACCATAGCAGGCCCTGGATGCATCTTCAGTTGTAACTGGTTCCAGGATGGAAGTTTCTTCAGCTACGTCATCCCAATTCTTGCTTATTTTCACTTTTTTTTTTTTTTGGTGGTACTGGGGATGGAACCCAGGGGCCCTCTACCTCTGGGCTACACTCCCAGACCTATTTTATATTTTATTTGGAAACAGGGTCTCTTAAGCCAGCTGAGGCTGGCTTCAAACCTGCACGATCCTCCTGTCTCAGCCTCCCAAGCGCGGGGATTACAAGCGTGCGCCACCACGCCCGGCTTCTTGCTTATTTTCTATGGAAAAAAAAAAAAATCTTGGTTCTATTCACACATGTGAACAATTGGCTATCAGGAAAGCTCTGATTTACTTTCGTTGTTTGATACTAGTTATTAGCTGGATCATATAAGATGGAAAGCAGAAGGGAAAAAATTGTGCTTGCATGCGTGTGCATGTGTGTGTGCGTGTGTTTTGCTGGGGATTGTACCCAGGGCCATTCCACCTCTGAGCTTTACCCCTAGCCCTATTTTACTGTTTAATTCTGAAACAAGGTCTCACCAAGTTGCTGAAAGCCCGGCTAAATTGCTGAGGCTGGCCTTGAATCTGAAATCCACCGTCTCAGCCCCTCTACACTAGGATTACACCGCCACACCCAGCTACATGGTATTTTTAATCCTTGTTCGTTGTGGTTGAGTAGGTGTCCCCTTCTGTTGCCCACAATGGTCCTGAGTTCTTGGCTCAAACGACCTTCTCAGCCTCACACCACTTTGGCAAGCTTATATTCTTTCTTTAAAAACTGAAAACTAGGCCGGGCGTGGTGGCGCACGCTTGAAATCCCAACGTTTGGGAGGCTGAGACAGGAGGATCGTGGTTCCCAGCCTCAACTACTTAGTGAAGCTGTTTGCAATTCAGTGAGATCCTGTTCCAAAATAAAGATAAGCCGGTTGTGGTGGCGCAGGCTTGTAATCCCAGCATTTGGGAGACTGAGACCGAAGGATCGCGGTTCGCGAACAGCCTCAGCTACTTAGTGAGGCCCTCTGCAACTCAGTGAGACCCGGTTTCAAAATAAAAAATAGGGCAGGGAGGTGTAGCTCTGAGGTCAAATGCCCCTGGGTTCCATCTCCAGACCCAGAAAAAAAAATAGGGTGTAGCTCAGAGGTAGAACACCCCTATGTTCATCTCCAGTACCACACCAAAGAAAAGAAAAATTCTGAAGCCTATACTGTGCTGGTATTGGAAAATTGCTTTGGCATTAATTTCCAAAATGTAAAAAGGAGTCAGGGCCTGGGTGCTGTGCAGGCACTCAGGCAGGGAGGGGCAGCAGCTGTTACAATGCAGAGTTCCTCTCTGTCTTTGCCCTTCATTCTGATGATTAACCTTATAATAAGAGCCTTAGAGTCAATTGAAGCCTCTAGCCCTAAAACTATCTAGAGGCATGAGTGCCTCTGTTTCTCTCCTCTCCTCTGTGACGCGGGCTGGGTATTGGAAAGATAAACCTTGTGTGCTGCTTTGAAGCACCCCTAGGTGAAGAGTAACCAGGACTGCCCAGTGCAATAGAGGCGAAGGCCAGGCCGACTCTTGACTCAGTAAGAGCACTGTCCGGAGACAAAGAGCCACCACCTGCCTAAGAAATAAGTTCCTAGCCCATTGCCTTGGTAACGCTGATAAGAAGATAGCAATGCAAAATCTACTTAAAGGCTGGGGTCCCGAAAGGGGCCAGAGTCCCATTTCCAGGCTCTCCAGCGTGTGTGCCGGCACGCTGCTTTTTCCTTCTCTTCTCTATTTCCTACTGATTCTGTAATAAAGATTTGTTAAAGCTGCACCAAACTGCTTATTAGTTTTAATTTTTCTATTCAACAAACTTTAGTTAAATAAGAAAAAGAGCCCTCTGCACCATTTAAATGGTAACAGGACGCCACAAAGTAAGTAATAAGTAAATAAAACCTGAAGTAGTTGATAAGTCGAAGTAGTTAACAAGGGCCAACCCCGTTGCGGACTCACTCTATCCAAGCCGTAGTTTAAGACACCTGCAAGCCCAGCAGGCCAATGGGAAGGCTGCGTGATCACCCCGTGTCACAGGTGAGGGAACCGCGCAGAGAGCGGAGGACCTTCAGTCTCTTCAGAGACACGAAGCGGCGCCTGCGAGGATGCTGGGAGAGGCCTCCAGGTAAGTAGGGCACAGCAACCCTCTCCCTGCCTGTCCTCAGAGGAATGGTCTCTGCCTCTGAGTCGGATTCTTCCTCCTCGACAGCTCTGGGGCTTTCATTTCCTTCCTGCTCTGCTCACTCAAGACCTCAGCAGGCCCTGGCAGCTTCCTGTCAAGGGGCAGCTCAAGGACGACCCGCAGAGGCGCAGACTCAGCAACTAGGGCCGGACATGCCTGAGCGCACACGTGTGTGCTTGCACGCACACACACGGAACATGTGCATGTATAACATACACACAGGGAATACAGAGGGGAGAGACACAACTCCCTGAACATGCACACACACAGGAAAACACATTGAAAGGATCTGACCAGGAGAGAAGACAGAGACGGGGAACCCCAGTGGGAACTGGAGAGCAAGAAGCAGCTACTGGATAAACAGGGAGATACCAGAAATCCTTTTTTTTTTTTTTTCCCTTTCTTTTTGTCTCGTGCTGGGATTGAATCCAGGGGGCATCTACCAGCTCTTTTTATTTCTTATTTTTGTTTTTAATTCTTTTTGGGGGGGGGAGGATTGAACTAGGGCACTCTCCCTCTCCGTCATAGCTCCAGTCCTATTTTATTTTTTATTTTGAAACAGAGTCAGCTGGGCGTGATGGCGCACGCTTTTAATCCCAACATTCAGGAGGCTGAGACTGGAGGGTCGCAATTCTTGGACAACCTCAGCTAAGTAGTGAGGCCCTCTCCAAATCAGTGAGACCCTGTTTCAAAATAAAGAATAAAAAATAGTGCAGGGGGTGTAGCTCGGAGGTCAAATGCCCCTGGGTTCCATCCCCAGACCCGCAGGGGGAAAAAAAAAAAAAAAAAGAAAAGAAACAGGGTCTCACTAGGTTGCTGAAGATTTTTCTGAGTGGCTGAGGCCGTCCTTGAACCTGTGATCCTCCTGTCTCAGTCTCTCAAGTACTGGGATGACAAGCATGTGCCACCTCACTGGCTTTTTTTTTTTTTATTTTAAAATAGAGTCTTATTAAGTTGCTGTAGGTCTTGCTAAGATGCAGAGACTGATCTCAGTCTCAGCTGTATGGAAATCATCTCCTTGCTAGGTATGGGCCCAGGAGGGCCCTCATTTAATATTGCTTGCTTTTTTTTATGGTACTGGGAATGAAACCCAGGGGCATTTTACCTCTGAGCTACACCCCCAGCCCCATTTTTTGTTCTCTATTTTGAAACAGGGTCTCCCTAAGTTGCAGGGGGCCCCACTAAGTAGCTGAGGCTGGCTGTGAACCTGTGATCCTCCTGTCTCGGCCTCAGTACTGGGATTACAAGTGTGCACCGCCATGCCTGGCTATTGCTTGCCTTTTGAACTTTATGTAGGTGAACTTCCATGGTGTGAGCTTGGGTGTAATGGGCATGTTTGGCTCAGCATACTCGTGAGGTCACCCCGGTACCCGTCCTTCGTTCTTTCTTTCTGCTGTTTGGTGTTCCATTGCACGAACGTAGAAGGTTAATCTACTGCTGCTGTATATCTGGGTTTCCTCCAACTTGTGGCTATTATGAATAATGCTATTATGAATTCCTTCCTTCCTATCTTCCTTCTTTTCTCTTTCTTTCTGTTGCTGATAGAACTCAGTTTTTTGCATGCTAGGTAAGTCTACTGCTGAGCTGCATCCCCAGCCCTGTACATATCTTGTGATCCATCCTTCCTCCTTCCCTCCCTCCTTTTCTCTCTCTTTCCCTCCCGCTCTCTGGATTTAACCCAGGAGTGCTCTACTTATGAGCTACAGCCCCATCCCTTTTTACTTTATTTTGATTTATTTGTAATCCCAGCGCTTGGGAGGCTGAGACAGGAGGATCGCGCAGGTTTGAAGCCAGCCTCGCTGGCTTAAGAGACCCTGTTTCCAAATAAAATATAAAATAGGTCTGGGAGTGTAGCCCAGAGGTAGAAGGTTTCATCCCCAGTACCACCAAAACAAACAAACGAACAAACAAATAAACAAACAAACAAACATCTGCTAATTCTGTGCTGGCCCGACAGTCACCTGTGAATTACAGTGCAAATAAGCCAGGTGTAGTGGTGTATACTTGTAATCCCAGTACTTGGAAGGCTGAGACAGGAGGATTGCAGGTTCACAGCCAGCCTCATCTACTTAGTGAGGCCCTCTACAACTTAGTGAGACTCTGTCTCAAAATACAAAGGAATAAAATAGGGTTGGGGGTGCAGCTCAGATATAGGATTGTGCTGGGTTCCAGCCCCAGTACCACACACACAAAAAACTAAACAAACTCAAAAAGAGCTGGGCATGGTGTCACATGCTTGTAATTCCAGCATTTGGGAGGTTGAGACAGGAGGATCACAGTTTGCAGATAGCCTCAGCTACTTAGGCTGTTTGCAACTCAGTGAGACCCTGTTTCAAAATAAAGAATAACCACCATACCCAGCTTATTCTTTATTTTGAAATAGGGTCGCACTAAGTAGTGGAATGCCTCACTAAGTAGCTGAGGCTGGATGTGAACCTGGATCTTCCTGTCTCAGCCTCCCAAGTACTGGAATTACAAGGGTGGGTCACCATGCCCGGCTTCCTATTTATTTATTTAGGTACTGGGGGTGGAACCCAGGGACTTTTTCTACCTTCGGGCTATACTCCCAGACCTATTTTATACTTTTTAAATTTGGAAGCAGGGTATCACTAAGTTGCTGAGAGCCTCACTAAGTAGCCGAGGCTGGCTTCAAATCTGTGCAATCCTCCTGTCTCAGCCTCCCAAGCGCTGGGATGACAAGCGTGCACCACCATGCCTGGCTTATTTTTATTTTGAAATAAGGTCTCACTAGGTTTATGAGAGTCTCACTACTTGCTGAGGCTGTCCTCAGATCTATGATCCTCCTGGCTCAGCCTCCCAAGTACTGGGATTACAAGAGTGTACCACCACACCTGGCTGTGATACTGCTTTGATTTAGAAACTTAGGGAGCCAGGAGTGGTGGTATACACTTGGAATCCTAGTACTTGGGAGGCTGAGACAGGAGGATGGCAGGTTCATGGGCAACCTCAGCTACTTAGTGATGTTCTCTGCAACTTCGTGAAACTGTGTTTTAAAATAAAGAATAAAAAATAGGGCTGGGGGTATATCTCAGAGGTAGAATGCCCCTGGGTTCCATTCTCAGCACCACACACACACACAAAAAAAAAAAAAAAAAAAAAGAAAAGAAAGAAAGAAAGAAAATTAGTCAGGGGAGGGGTCAGTTTCAGGAGCTTCACTTGGCCTTCCTTACACGATGGCTCTTACCCCATAGACCAAGGGCCAACTGTAAGCGGTGTACCACAATCCCAACTACACATTCAGGGATCAGAGAAATGGTCAGGGAGTGGGTCTGTAGACGTGGTGTGCACAGTGTAAGCTGGACCTTGTCTAGGATCCCGTTCATTACCTGGTGTGTACCCCTACTCCAACTGGGGGGCCATGATGGTGCCTCAGGTATCCAGGTATTAAGAGCATCTCAGACCCTATGTCTACCCATCCTTTAAGTATCTGGGTACAGCCGGGTGTGGTGGCGCACGCTTGTAATCCCCGTATTTGGAAGGCTGAGACAGGAGGATCGCACAGGTTCGAAGCCAGCCTCAGCTACTTAGTGAGGCTTTCAGCAACTTAGTGAGACCCTGTTTCCAAATAAAATATAAAAAAGGTCTGGGAGTATAGCTCAGAGTATACATTTTCCATACCAAATGTAGTATTATCCAAGCAAATGGTCACAGGTTCCTTTGGGGGATTGGGGGAATCATTACCATCTATCTTTTCATGGTGTTGCAATGTCTTCCTAGAGACCTGGCCACCTCTTTTGTCAGTGGCTTAGGTTTAGAAATAGGGCAAGAGGAGCCGGGCGTGGTGGCGCACGCTTGTAATCCCCGCGCTTGGGAGGCAGAAACAGGAGGATCGTGCAGGTTCGACGAAGCCAGCTGCGCTGGCTTAAGAGACCCCGTTTCCAAATAAAAAGTATAAAATAGGTCTGGGAGTGTAGCCCGGAGGTAGATGGGCTTCCAGGAACCCCAGTACCACAAAAAAAAAAAAGGGCAAGAGGATACCCCCCTTTTTTTATTTTATTGAGATGACAGTTCTCTGCTTCCCAGTCAACGTGTGTGTGTGTGTGTGTGTGTGTGTGTGTGTGTGTGTGTGTGGTACTAGGGGTGGAACCCAGGGGCTTTTCTACCTCTGGGCTAAATTCTCAGACCTATTTTAAATATTTACTGTTCACACATGCATGATATATTGACTACATCTGCTGGAGCATTCACTCCAACCTGGACACACTCATTTGTCAACAGTACAAGTTTGAACGATTCGACGACCACCTTTAGCCAAGAGCTGTCTGAGATTCCCCTACTTACCACTAGTGATGCGGACCTCAGTGCCAGCCAGTTCCAAACATCATCTTTTAACCTGAAGTAGAGTTTGTGGTGCAAGACGTTCATGAGGGATCAACACTTGTGATGGAAGAAGAACAGAGGAGGAAGGAATCCAGTACTGATGCTGGCCCCCCAAAACTTCTGTAACATGGCATTCATTGCGCAGAATGTCCCATGTTGGGGGGAATGGCCGGGTTTTTATGTCCTGTTCTCACTATCACTGGACATTTGCTGTTCTGGAATCCATGTAACCTCAGAAAAGGCAGCTGGAGCAGATCCTGAAGGAGCTGGCAGCTAGAGGCTCTCTGCGACTGAGCAGCAAGATTTTTCTTTCATGTTCTCTTTCTCTTTCCTCTCTCTCTCTCTCTCCCTCGTACTGGGGTTGGAGCCCTGGGACATTCTACATCAGAGCAATACCACCAACCCCCAAAACCCTCCTCCCTTTTTTTTGGCACTTGGGATTGAATTCAGGGCCATTCTACTTCCAAGCTACACCCCCATCCCTATTTTATTTTTATTTTTTGAAACAGGGTCTCGCTAGGTTGCTGAGCTGGTCTTGAACCTATCATCCTTCTGTTTCAGCCTCCCATATACTGGGATTACAGGTGTGTGCCAGTGCCTGGCTTGGCGTCTAACCTTTGATTCTCCTGCCTTGGTCTCCTGAGTGGCTGGAATGATGGGTGTGTACTACCATGCCTGGCTTATACTATGCTTATTATTATTTGTGTTTCTTATATTCTAATATATGCATCAAAATATAGCTTTCATGGATATATACCATTGTCAACATGATCCGATAAAATAAAAAAATAAAAAAATAAAAAAAATTAGCTTTCTAAGCCAGACATGGTGGTGCACACTTGTAATCCCAGTACTTGGGGAGACTGAGACAGGAGGATCACAGGGTTGCGGCAAGCCTCAGCTAATTAGTGAGGCCCTCTGCAACTCAGTGAGATCCTGTATCAAATAAAATAATAAAAAATTGGTCTGGGGTGTAGCTCAGAGGTAGAATGCCCCTTGGTTCCATCCCTGGTACTGCCCCCCCCAATATCTTTCTATCTATCTATATCTATCTATCTATCTTTCCATTTAAGCATGGCTTTAGCAACATCTTAATTTTGTGACATATGATTTCTTCCCTTCTTTTTCTTTAGCTACCTCTTAATTTGGGGACAAAGTTTTTCTCCTCCTCTTCTTTTTCCTCTTCTTTGAGTGGTGCTGGGGATTGAACTCAGGACTTTGTGTGTTTTAGGCAAGCACTGAGCTATATCCCAGTACATGTAATATTTTCAATTTAAAATATTTTCCACTGCCGGGCGTGGTGGCACACGCTTGTAATCTCTGCACTTGGGAGGTTGAGACAGGCGGATCTCACAGGTTCGAAACCAGTCTCGGCTACTTAGTGAGACCCTGTTTCCAAATAAAACATAAAATAGATCTGGGAGTATAGCCCGGAGGTAGATAGAAAGCCTCTGGGTTCCACCCCTAGTACCACCAAAAAATAAAAAAATTAAAATAAATAAATAAATATTTTCCACTGTGATTTTTTTTTTTTTTTGGTGGTACTGGGGGTGGAACCCAGAGGCTTTCTACCTCCGGGCTATACTCCCAGATCTATTTTATGTTTTATTTGGAAACAGGGTCTCACTAAGTTGCTGAGAGCCTCTACTAAGTAGTTGAGGCTGGCTTCGAACCTGCGCGATCCTCCTGTCTCAGCCTCCCAAGCACGGGGATTACAAGCGTGCGCCACCACGCCTGGCTCCACTGTGATTTTTAAAAACATCTATTCTATATAATTTCTGACATGTAGGCATTTTCTACTTACCTTTTTTAAATCCTTATTTTCTGGCTTCATTGCACCACTGTTTGAGAATGCACCCTGGATAATTTAGAGCATTTGAAATTTGTTGGGACTTGCTATATTGCCTAGCATTTTGTAAACATTCCATGTACACTTGAAAAGAATTTGTGATGTGCAGTTGTGAGTGCACTATTCTATATATGTCCTTTGGTTAAAGTGTGCTTATCCAGTTGTCCAGATCTATTTCTTACTAATATTGCATTTGTTGTTCTAACAGTTACTGCATATAACTTCCGCTACAACTGCAGATTTCTCTATATCTCCTTGCAATTCCATCTGTTTTTGCTCTATGTATTTGGAGCTCTGTGTATTAGAGACACACAAATTTAGACTTGCTGTATTTCCTGGCAAATCAAGCAGATGATCATTATGCTGTTGCCCTCTTTATTTGTAGTAATGCCTTTGTGTGTGTGTGTCTCTGGGGATGGAACCCAGGGGCATTTGGCTCCGAGCTACACCCCCTGCCCTATTTTTTATTCTTTACTTTGAAACAGGGTCTCACTAAGTTGCAAAGGGCCTCACTTAGCAGCTGAGGTTGTCAGCAAACCGCGATCCTCCGGTCTCAGCCTCCCAAATGCTGGGATTACAAGCGTGCACTACCACGCCCTGCTGTAGTAATGCTTTTTGTCCTGAAGCATTTCTTTTGTTTAGTTTTTGTGTCATTTGTCTTAATTTCTTTTCATTGTGGTAAAATAAATAACACATAAAATTTACCATCTTAGCTTGGCATGGTGGTACATGTCTGTAATCTCAGGACTTGGTAGGCTGAGACAGGTGGATCACAGGTTTGAGGATAGCCTCAGCAATGTAAGTGAGATTCTTGGCAACCTAGCAAAAACCTGCTTCAAAACAAAAAATTAAAAAGGGCTAAAAGCATAGCTAAGAGGTAGAATGCCCCTGGGTTCCGTCTCAAGTACTGCACAGGCTCAAAAAAAAAAAAATAGTAATAGTCATGTGTGTGTGTGTGTGTGTGTGTGTGTGTGTGTGTGTGTGTGTGTTCTAGAGGTTGAAAATAAGACCTCTATCACTGAGTTACATCCACTTTTTTTGTGATTCTGGGGATTAAGTCCCGGTGCATTTTACTGCTGAGCTACATCTCTAGCTCTATATTATTTTTATTTTGAAATGGAGGCTCCCAAAGTTGATGAGAGTCTCACTACTTGCTGAGGCTGTCCTTGAACCTGTGATCCTCCTGTTTCAGCCTCCCAAGTACTGGGATTACAAACTTGTACCACCATGCCTGCTATAATGTGCCAATTTATTTATGTAGTTATTTTTTTGGTGCTGGGGATTGGACCCAGGAAATTCTACCTCTGGGCTACACCCCCAGGCCTATTTTATGTTTTTTTATTTTGAAACAGGGTCTAAGTTGTTGAGGCTGTCGGAAAACCTGGGATCCTCCTGTCTCAACCCCCAAAGTACTGGGATTACAAGTGTGAACCACCATACTTGGTTTATTTTCATTTTGAAACAGGGTCTTGCCAGGTTAATGAGAATCTCACAACTTGTTGAGGCTGACTGAGAACCTGCAATCCTGTCTCAGCCTCCCAAGTACTGGGTTTACAAGCACGGGCCACCACAACCAGCTACTTTTTTTTTTTTTTCGGGTCTGGGGATGGAACCCAGGGGCATGCGACCTCTGAGCTACAGCCCCTGCCCTATTTTTTATTCTTTATCTTATTTTTTTATATTTTTGGTGGTACTGGAGGTGGAACCCAGAGGCTTTCTACCTCCGGGCTATACTCCCAGACCTATTTTATATTTATTTGGAAACAGGGTCTAAGTTGCTGAGAGCCTCACTAAGCAGCTGAGGCTGGCTTCGAACCTGCGCGATCCTCCTGTCTCAGCCTCCAAAGCGCAGGGATTACAAGTGTGCACCACCACGCCCGGCTTATTCTTTATTTTGAAACAGGGTCTCACTGAGTTGCAGAGGGCCTCACTAAGTAGCTGAGGCTGTCTGCAAACTGCGATCCTCCAGTCTCAGCCTCCCAAATGCTGGGATTACAAGTGTGCGCCACCACGCCTGACAACCAGATACTTCTAACTTAAAAAAAAAATCTTATGGCCGGGCGTGGTTGTGCATGCTGTAATCCTAGCATTTGTGAGGTGCAAACCGAGGATCTTGTGGTTAGGGAAGGCCTCAGCTATTTAGTGAGGCACTTCTCAACTCAGTGAGACCCTGTTTCAAAAATAAAAAGAGCTGTGCGTGGTGGTGCACACTTGTAATCCCAGCATATGGGAGGATTACAGTTCGCAGACAACCTCAGGTACTTAGGCCCTTTGCAACTTAGTGAGACCCTGTTTCAAAATAAAGAATAAAAAAATAGGGCTGTGGTTGTAGCTCAGGTGTAGAATGTCTCTGGGTTCCATCCCCAGTACTGCAATAAATAATAAATAAAAAAAATACTAAAAAATAGTGCTGGGGGTGTAGCTTGGAGGTAGAATGCCCCTGGGTTCCATCCCCTGTACCAAAAAAATAAAAAACCCTTATGTTTTAAGTTTATTTCTTGTTAACAGCCTTTAATTAGGTTTACCTTAGAATAAGGGCAATTAAGCCGCATGGTGGCACACACTTGTAATCCCAGCAATCGGGAGGCTGAGACAGGAGGATCGCGGTTCTTGGACAGCATCACTTACTTAGTTGGCCCCTTTGCTACTTAGTGAGACCCTGTTTCAAAATAAAGAATAAAAAATAGGGTAGGGAGCCGGGCGTGGTGGCGCACGCTTGTAATCCCAGCATTCGGGAGGCTGAGACCCGGAGGATTGCGGTTCGCGGACAGCCTCAGCTACTTAGTGAGGCCCTCTGCAACTCAGTGAGACCCGGTTTCAAAAAATAAATAATAAAAATTAGGGCAGGGGCTGTAGCTCGGAGATCAAATGCCCCTGGGTTCCATCCCCAGACCCGCAAAAAAAAAAAAAAAAAAAATAGGGTAGGGGGCATAGCTTGGAGGTCAAATGCCCCTGGGTTCCATCCTCAGACCTACACACACACAAAAGAATAAGAGCAATTAATTTATTAATACATTTAAAGTAATTGCTGGCATAATTTTTTTAAATCTCACCCACTTGGTGGTCTTTCCACTCACTAATTTTGGCCTCTACTGGGATTGGATATTTTTATTCAGTCTCCGGTTTCAGTCATTATAGTGATTTTCCTACATGGTACAATATGCGTCCTTGGTTTTTTTTTTTTTTTTTTTTTTTTTTGCAGGTCTGGGGATGGAACCTGGGGCATTTGACCTCCGAGCTATACCCCTGCCCTATTTTTTATTCTTTATTTTGAAACAGGGTTTCACTGAGTTGCAGAGTACCTCACTAAGTAGCTGAGGCTGTCCTTGAACCACGATTCTTTGGTCTCAACCTCCCGATTCTCTGGTCTCAACCTCCTGAAAGCTGGGATTATATGCGTGCGCCACCACACCCGACTATCCTTGGCTTTATCCATATCTAATATTAATTGGTACTTTAGCTTTATTTCTGGATAATGTAAGAAGTTCAAAAAAATTTTAACCTAGCCGGGCGTGGTGGCGCACGCTTGTAATCCCCGCACTTGGGAGGCTGAGACAGGATTGCGCAGGTTCGAAGCACTTGGGAGGCTGAGACAGGATTGCGCAGGTTCGAAGCCAGCGTCAGCTACTTAGTGAGGCTCTCAGCAATTTAGTTGAGACACTGTTTCCAAATAAAATATAAAATGGGTCTGGGAGTATAGCCCGGAGGTAGAAAGCCCCTGGGTTCCACCTCTAGTACCACCAAAAAAAAAAAAAAAAAAAAAAAAAACCAAAAAACCCACAAAAAATAACTTTTAACTTCACTCACAGCTACCTCTTGTTGACTTCCATTTACTGTTATTAGATATTTTAACTAATAAGTAGCTGAGGCTGTCTATGAACAGCTATTTTCTGGTTTCAGCCTCCCAAATGCTGGGATTACAAGCATGCGCCACCACACCCGGCTATTTATTTATTTATTTATTTAATTTTTGTAGTACTGGGGCTTGAACCCAGGGGCATTCTACCTCCGAGCTACACCCCCAGCCCTATTTTTTTATTCTTTATTTTGAAACGGGACTTCACTGAGTTGCAAAGGGCCTCACTGAGTAGCTGAGGCTTCCCATGATCCATGATCCTCCTGTCTCAGCCTTCCAAATGCTGGGATTACAAGCCTGCGCCACCTCGCCCTGGCTCCTATTTTTTATTTGTGAAACAGGTTTACACCTGTGATCTCCTGTCTTATCTTCCCATGTTCTGGGATTGCCTGGCCTTTTGTTGTTTTAAGAACTTCTCAGTTAACTGGGTGTGGTGGCCCAACCCTATAATCCTAGTACTTTTGAGTCTGAGATGGGAGGATGGCAGGTTTGAGGACAGCCTCAGCAATTTAGTGAGACTTTCAACAACCTAGTGAGACCTTCCTTCCTTCCCTTCTTTCTTTCTTCTAAGGATAGGACCCAGGGGCTTTCTACTTCCAGGCTACACTCCAGACTTATTTTATATTTTGTTCGGAAACAAGGTCTAAGTTGCCGAGAGCCTCAATAAGTAGCTGAGGCTGGCTTCAAACCTATGCCACCCTCCTGTCTCAGCCTACCAAGTACTGGGATTACAAGCATGTGCCACCATGCTTGGCTGAGACCTTTTTTTTTTTTTTTGTGGTACTGGGGTTCCTGGAAGCCCTTCAACCTCCGGGCTACACTCCCAGACCTATTTTTTATACTTTTTAAAATTTGGAAACAGGGTCTCCTAAGCCAGCGCACGTGGCTGGCTTCAACCAGCACGATCCTCCTGTCTCAGCCTCCCAAACGCTGGGATTACAAGCGTGTGCCACGAAGCCCGGCCTGAGACCTTGTTTTTAAATAAGAAATAAAATTAGTCTGGGGATATAGCTTGGGGGTACAATGCCTCTGGGTTCAATTCTCTGCAACACACACACACACACAACCCCCCCCCTCAAAACAAAACAAAACAAAACAAAAAACTCCAAAAACCCTCAGTTAAAAGCCTAGGGTAAAGCCGGGTGCACGCTTGTAATCCCGGAGCTTGGGAGGCGGAGACAGGAGGATTGCACGGGTTCGAAGCCAGCCTCAGCTACTTAGTGAGGCTCTCAGCAACTTAGTGAGACCCTGTTTCCAAATGAAATATAAAAACGGTCTGGGAGTATAGCCCGGAGGTAGGAAGCTTCTGGATTCTACCCCCAGTACCACCAAAAAAAAAAAAAAAAAAAAAAAAAAAAATTCCCCTCTGCCTTATTCTTTCTTCTTCTGTGGCTCCAATTGAGTTACATTCTAAGTATCCTATGCCATTTACCCCCCCCCCACCTTTTTTTTTTTTGCAGTACAGGGGGTGGAACCCAAGGGCATTCTACCTCTGAGCTACACCTCCAGCCCTAATTTTTTATTCTTTGTTTCAAAATAGGGTCTCATGGAGTTGTAAAGGGCCTAAGTAGCTGGGGCTGGCCGTGAATCTGGATCCTCCTGTTTCAGCCTCCCAAATGCTGGGATGACAAGCGTGTAACACCATGCCCGGCTACTTACCTTCCCTTTTATATTTTCCATCCTTTTATCTCTCCCTGTTCTGGATTTTTTGTTTTTTGTTTTGTCTGTGTGTGGTACTAGGGATTGAACCCAGAGGGGTTTTACTTCTGTGATATATCCCGAGCCCTATTTTATTTTTCATTTTGAAACGGGGTTTCACAAAATTACTGCATGCTGGCCTCAAACCTGTGATCCTCCTGTCTTAGCTTCCCAAGTCCTGGGATTTAAGGCATGTGCCACCACACCAGCTTAAGAATTTTTATTTTAGCTGGGTATGTTGGCGTATGCTTGTAATCTCAATACTTGGGAGGCTGAGACAGGAGGATCAAAGGTTCGAGGATAGCCTCAGTAAGTAGTGAGACTCTCGTCAACCTAGCAAGACCTTGTTTCCAAATAATATAGGGCTGGGGGTGTATCTTGGAGGTAGGAGGCCACTGGGCTCACTCCCCAGTACCACTCCCCCACACAAAGAATTTTCATTTGGACCAGGCATGGTGGTGAACATCTGTAATTCCAGTACTTGAGAGGCTGAGACAGGGGGATTTCAGGTTCGAGGATAGCCTTACCATTTTAGTGATTTTCAGCAACCTAGTGAGACACTTTCCAAAATGAAAAATAAAAAGAGCTGAGGGCTGAGCTTGGAGGTAGAACAGCCCTGGGTTCAATCCCCAGTATCACCATCACCAAAAGAAAAAAAAAGAAAATTTACGTTTAGTTCTTTAATGACATTTTTGTTCTTTGTTGAAATTTCTCATCTTGTATTTTACTTTCTCAGGGATTATGTTATTTTATCATCTCATTCCAACAAAGATATTTTCGTGGTACCCATTTCTGCTGTTTTTTCTGTTTTCTTCATGTTATCTTATTTCCCGTGTGCCTGGTATTATTTGTGTTGGATCTTATATTGTCAGAGTTGTTTGTAGAAACAACCTGAGGCTGACAGGTTATCTTCCTCCACAGATGATTTATGTTTGCTTCTTTTAGGCGCCAGGAGCATTAAAATTAGTCATAACAATCACATTTTATATATTTATTTTTGCAGTGGTGGGGATCAAACCCAGGACCTTTGGCATGGTAAACAGCAGCTCTATCAGAGCTACACTTTCAGCACTCAATCCTTTTTTAGAAATGGGGAGGACTTCAAAAATTGTAGTTGTAGCTGGGTGTGGCGGCGCACGCTTGTAATCCCAGCATCCCAGCATTCATTTGGGAGGCTGAGACCTGAGGATCGCGGTTCATGGACAGCCTCAGCTACTTAGCATGATCCTTTGGAACTCAGTGAGACCTGTTTCAAAAAAAAAAAAAAAAAAAAAAAAAAAAAGACTAAAATACAGGACTGGGGGTGTAGCTCAGAAGTAGAATGCCCCTGGGTTCCATCCCTAGTACCACACACACACACACACATACACACACACACACACACAAAAAGAAAATATTGTAGTGTGGATAACTGCTGGTTTGTTCTTACTTCTAGGGTTGAGAGTTCCAAAGGCTAAGAGTGGTGTGGAAGTTGCTGCCCCGAAGAGGCATGGATTGTCTGTAGGGAAATTACAAAAATGATAAAAAATAAGTAAAGGTTGGCCAGGCATGGTGGTGCATGCTTATAATCCCAGCACTTGGGAGGCTGAGCCAGGAGGATCGCAGAAGATTTGAGACCAGCCTCAGCATCTTAAGGAGGTAGCAATTTAGCGAGACCTTGTTTAAAAAAAAAATCTGGTTGGGAGTGTTGTTCAGAGATAGAACGCCCCTGGATTCAATCTCCAATATTGTACACACACACACACAAAGGGTTAGTCCATTTTTTATAATTTTTATTATCACCAGATGCCAGTATTTCCACGTAAGTCCTTTGTCACTGAGGTACACCCCCAGCTCTTCCAGTAGTTCTAACTATCAATCGAAACATCTTCCAGAGCCTGGTGTGGTAGTGTCCACCAGCAATCTCAGTACTGGGGAGGCTGAGACAGGATTGCAGGATCATAGGTTCAAGGTCAGCCTCAGCAACTTAGTAAGACCCTCAGGAACTTAGATCCTGTTTGAAAATAATAAAAGGATTGGGGGTATAGCTCAGAGGTAGAATGCCCCAGGGTCCAGTTTTCAGTACTAAAATAAAAACAATGACAAAAGTTAAGGATGGAGTTGTCAATGATGGCACCTGGGGAGACCGCGGTGGAGCACGGGTGTGGAGGGCCTCAAGAATTAAGTCCTCGGTATGCTGGGTCTAAGTTGTTGAAGAGAGAATCAGGTGGAGATGTTAAGAAGTTGTTGGCTCAGAGTCTGAAGCTCAGGAGAAAGTTCTGAACTAGTCTGGGAGTTCTTATTCAGAGCAAAGATGGAATTTAAAGCTTGCAAAGAGATGACCAGAGAGTATAAATGAAGAAGAAAGATCTGAGAACTGAGCTTTGGGACTCTTCTAGTAGAAAACTAAGACGGTATGACCATGGGTAGTGGAGGGAGATGCCGAGGGAGGAGAGAGAGATGTGAGGAGGAAATTGGTTGGGGTTACATGTGTTTATCAGATCAGAAACAAGCCTTGTTAGTGGCAGCTAAGTGGTCTGTGTGTTTTCCTCCAGTAGCCTTCCCACCTGGCTGCCTCTAGCTACACGTGGTGAGCGCGGTCTGAAGAGATGAGGGGCCACTCACTCCAGGCTCCGCACCCCCTTTTGTCAATTTGGTCCTTCAGTGGAGGAGTATTTGCTAAGCCCCTGTGAGCCAGGCCCTGGTCTGGATGCTGAGAGTAACAAGGTACTCCCAAGGGTAGTCCCAAGGTGCTGTGTGCCCTTGGGGAACCTGTGCTCTAGTGGGGGTGGGGTGGATGGTAAACATCAGCCAGACAAGCAAAGTTCCTACCCTTCTAACAGGGTAGGAACATGGAGAGAGATGGGCTTTACTGAAGGTGCCCCCAGGGTCCTCTCTGAGGAGGTAACATGTGAACTAAAACTTGAATGGTGAAAGATGAAGACTGTCAGATTTGGGGGAATAGGATTCTCACTGGAAGGAAGCTTGGGGTGTTGCAGGGAAGACAGAAGACTAGCGTGGTGGCCCCACGGAGCGACAACTTAGAAGATTTCTTTTGGATGCCTTTTTGTATACCAAAACTGGCTGGGAAGGAGGAACCAGAGCAGGTCCCCAAAGTTGGCACAACAGTTGCCAGACACCAGGCAAGGGGGGCGGGGGCCACTACCTCATACAGATGCTTGTAGGCCATAGGTGGGAACCTGGGGTTTACTCTAGAAGTGGAGAAGCCTTCCACAGGTTTAAGGGGTGGAGGCACATGATCTGATTTACATTTCACAAATGTCTCTGGGTTGGTCAGATGTAGAACAGACTAAAGGGCTGAAGGGAGGTGGTGAGAGGTGTTAGGAGGCTTTGGCTCAGGCCATAGGTGGTGTCTGGGACTAGGATGAGCCAGGAGATACACTGGAAGCAGTGGATGGGTCAGACATCACATAATTCAAGGCCTGTGAGGCAAAGAAAGGTTACCAAAATGTTTGTTGCCCTGGCATGGTGGTGCACGCCTGTAATCCCTGCATTGGGGAGGCTGAGACAGGAGAGGTGGCCCGCATTCTTCCTTGAATGTTTATCTCCTTCTTTCCTAAATAAATCTATTTCTTAGAAAGAAGAAAGGAAAAGTAGCCTGGCCTGGCATGGTGACACATGCCTATAATCCCAGGGGGATCACAGGTTCAAGGAGAGCCTAAAGCAAGTAGAAGAAGTTCATTAACCTAGGGAAAGCCTGTTTCCAAATAAGAAATAAAATTGGGCTAGGAGTGTAGCTGGAAGGTAGAATGCCTCTAGGTTTAATCCCCAGTAACACAAAAAGAAAAGTTTGTAAAGGCACAGTCCTGCCTTTTTATTGGTGTACTTTTTTTCTTTTTGGTGGTACTGCTTACTGAACCCTGAGGGCATTCTACTTCCAAGCTACACCCCCAGCCCGATTTTTATTTTTATTCTGAAACAGGGTCTTACTAGGTTGATGGGAGTCTCACTACTTGCTGAGGATGTACTCAAACCTGCCATCCTCCTGTCTCAGTCTCCCAAGCACTGGGATTATAAGCGTGTGTCACCATGCCAGGCCAGGCTACTTTGCTTTCCTTCTTTCTAAGAAATAGACTTATTTAGGAAAGGAGATACACATTCAAGGCAGAATGCGGGCCACCCCCAAAGTGAGAGAAGCTAGTGTTTACTTATAAGGAAGCTGAGGCCTCACACTTAAAAAATACCACCTAAACACAAGGCGACCATTAAATCAGCTACACTAGCTGCTAAATTGCGACCAGAAGAGCAGCAAGTCTAAGCAGTCTAAGCCTTCCTTAGACTGGGGAGGGATTCCATTTTGGCGGGGAGCAGAGGGTCTGGGACCGACGCCGCCTCCCTCCACCCTGGTGGCTACCAGAGCTCGAACCTATAAGAACCTGGCTCCAGGCTCCAGTTTTCCAGCTCATCCTGAGCTTCCCAGGAGCTCGCAGGAGAGGCCAGGAGAGGCCGTGACTCAGGGGCGGTCCCTCCCCTGCAAGTGTTTTCAGTCTGAGCGGCAGGCAGGCCGCGTGATTCACCAGCTCCCTCCTTCCCGAGTGACCCGGGGCCAATCCCTTAATGAGTCCACACCTCAGTCTTCTCACCTGGCCCTAACAATTGCCTGGTGAAAATTTTGGCTCCCTGGGGGCAGGGCTCCTGTCTCAACCATGCAGGTTCCTAGAGAGGCTCCTGGTAGGATCTGCAGGAGTCTGAAATCCCAGAGCCCACCAAGGCAGATCCATTCAAGCTCTGAGCCTGTGACGAGATTCCTTTATTTTGGTGCTGAGGATGGAAGCGAGGGCCTCACGACTGGCTAAGCACTACCTCTGAGCTACAGCCTCAGCCTGAAGGCTTGGAGGATTTCTTTTGGGCACCTTTTTGTTTGCTAAAACTTGCTTGCGGGGGCGGGGGGGGGGGAAGGAGAGGAGCAGGTTCCCAAAGTCGGCAAAACAGGATGCGCCCAGAAGTGAGCGTGCGGGGGCTGCCCAGGGGACCTCCATTTCTGGGGGGAGGGGGCGGGACGCTGCGGGGTGTGGGTGGGGAAGGGTCGTCGGCACCCGGGCGCGGGTTCGCGCGGCAGAAGCAGGCGTCTATAGCGGGGAGACAGCCCTGCCTCCCGGCCCGGAGCGGAGCGGGGCCGGGCAGATGCCTGCGGGGCTGCAGGTCGTCTCGCTCCCCGCGCTCCGGGTGGCCGCCGGGCGACTCTGCATCCCCTTCCCTCCTCGGCCTCCGAAGCCCGGGCGCCGGGGGTCGCCGCCCGGTGGGAGGCGACAGGTGGCCCTCGGCGGGAACACCCCCCTCCCGCCCGGGACCCTCCCCGCCCGAGCCCGGAGGGGGCGCCCCGGAGTTACCTGCCCGCGGAGCCCGACGCCACGTCCTGGGGGAGGGGTCCCACGTCGGGGTCGCCGCGGGAAGGCGGCGGAGGGGAGACGGCGCGAAGGCGGGTAGAAGTGGCCTCCGGCTCCCGCCCGCCTCCCGCGGGCCGGCGGGGCCCCCTCGGGCGGGAGGCGCGGCGGAGGGCGGCGCCGCGGCGGGAGGCGGGAGCGGCCGCGGGAGTCACTTAAAAGGCGCTTTCCTACCCAGGATGCTTTGCGGGGACGTTGACAAGTGGATCCAAGATGGCGTAGAAAGTAATGACAGGTAAGTCCTGACTTCCCCGTTCTCCGCCGCCGGGGCCGCGGCGCGGGCCCCCGCAGCCCGCCGGGGTGCGGCCCCGGCTCTCCGCGGGCGCCCGGGGGCCCCGGGGCGGGGCGGGCCGGGGCGCGGCGGGCCGCGGCGGGGCGCGGGAGGCGAGGCCCGGGCGCCGGGGCTGTTTACAGCGCCGTCCCCTCCTCCTCCGCGGCCCCTTCCCCGCCGCGGGCCGCGCGCCGGGCCGGGCCGGCCGCCGGGGTCGCCGGGCGCGGGCCGCCGGGAGGGGTCGCCGCCGCGGGGGGGCGCGGGCCTCGGCGGGCGCGGGGGGCGGGGGTCCGGGCTGCGCCCCCTCCCCCGCCCGCGGCCCGCGCCCCGGGGTCGCCGCGGCCCCTCGCTCCCCGCCCCCTCCTCGGAAATGCTCATTGGCCCACGCGCGCATCCGCAGAAATACAAACAGGCGCTCTCTTCCTGGAGGCTCCGCGCCCCAGGGCTCCTTTGCAGGCGTTCTCGGGAACTTGGGTGCCTTTTCCTCAAATGGTTGGGGAGCTGCCGCCCCCCTCCCCGGCCCCACCCCGGCTTTAGGCTGAGGATTCTTCACACAGGGCTGGGAGCCGCGGGGGTCTTCGGGTTCTCCTGGGATTTGGGATCCTTCGGTTGGGTTTGTAGTTCAAAAACTGGCATTCCTTCTCCCTTACAAGTTACACTTTTCAGGCAAATCGTTAATAGGATTTAAAAAAAAAAGTATAACTTCAGAGATAGTGGATTTCCGGAGTGGGAGAAGGAAGGTGTTGTCTGGGCTAGTTTGTACCTAATTTTGCCCTCTTTAAATTCATTAGTGAGCTTTTTTTCTTCTTCTTTTTTATTCCAATACTTTTTTTCTTTTTTAAATATGCCCAGTCAGTTTTGGAAAAGATGACTTTATCATGCTTTTCAAGAGCATTTTGGAATCTACTCTAAAAAATTCGACCGGAAGGTTTTTCTAATGTAAAAGACTCATCTGCAAAACTGCATCCTGTACCATTTTCTGTACCATTTTCGACTTGAATGTTAGATGCCCTTTCACTTCAGGCTGAGAAAATGTTTGCTACCTGATAATGTCTCTTACTGGTTTTTGTATAGACGCATTTTACTCTTCTATTTACCTCAGGAATTGGATGAAGTAATTGATCACTAAGGAACTACAGTGCTGGTGAGATGTGTAAGGTGAGACTGCAGTTCAACACGATTGCTCTTTTTTTCTTCTTTCTTTCTTACCAACTTCCATGGGTAAGGCTGAAACTTAAGTAATACGATGGGGCCATCTTTATTTTCCAAATATACCATGAAGTCAAATGGGGTATGGGCAGGGCTAGATTTAGAAAGGAAAAACATGTCAAATGTACCACATCTTTTTGGTGGCTCCAGCATCCCCATAGCGGAGCTTCTCCAGAGCCAAATGTTATTTGCAGCTATCCTTGATCAGTGTCTTCTCCAGGGGTAATTATAGTTTGCCTCTTCAAATTTCCTTGTGTAACTTTAATTGGATGTCTCTTTTTAAAATCTGTTTTGATGGCCATTGCTTACTCTACATTGAGTATAAGTGATTGTGTATGTGGAGTTTGTGTGTCCACAGTTTGTGGGACTTTTGTAAAGTACACCCGTTCTATTAGAATGAATTATTTTCAGCAAGCCAGTCACTTGTACTTTAATTTTTATTTTCTTGTAGTATTGGGGATGGAACCCAGGGCCTCATGGGTGCTAGGCAAGTGCTCCATTACTGAACTACATCTCTAGCTTCTTGATTTTGTTTGCTGGAAGCTGGAACAGTACTTTTCTAGTCATTATTTTGAAGGCAGAATGATAGTTTTGAGTTCTGTTTAGCTTATTAGGAATCAAGCTAGTTTGCCATATTCTGGTCACACATGGTATATGAATTCAAAGTTTTGGGGTGTTTTGAGTATTGGGGGTTGAATTTAGGGGCATTCTCTCTCTGAACGACGCCCCAGCCCTTTTTATTTCTTTATTTTGAAACAAGTTCTTGCTAAGCTGTGAGGCTGGCATTGAGACTGTGATCCTCCTGTCTCAGCCTCCCAAATACCGGGATTACAGACATGCACCAATGCACTTGGCTTCAAAGTATTGTTTTATTTAATCTGACTTGCAATGCTTTGAGTTTATAGAACAGTATAGTGTCAATGCACAGATTATGTTCTGTGCTAGAGGGAGGAAGAGAAGTTTGTTTTACATTTTTCACAACCAGTTTTTCAACTTTATACCTTTATTTTTAGAAAAGTGTAAGTAATTACTGTTAATTGATAATTTCAACCCATCCGCCCAACATATTTGGGTCCCTGGACTTTGAAATCCTCTCACAAACTTTTTATACCTATTACATCTGTTTAAGAAGAATGAGTTGTGCTTTTATTTATTTTTTTCTAGATTGAGGTATATAACTGACATTTGCCTTTTTTCTTTTCTTTTTTTTTTTCAGTACTGGAGATTGAACCCAGAGTTCTGTCTCTGAGGTATACCCTCAACCTTATTTTATTTTTTATATGTGGTACTAGGGGTTGAACCCAGAGACATCCTACCTCCCAGCTATACCCCCAGCCCTGTTTTATTTTTAAGCAGGGTCTTGCAAGGTTGATGAAAGTGTTATTACTTGCTTACACTGTCCCTTGAACTTGCAGTTGTCTGTCTCAACCTCCCAAATACAGGGATCACAGGCATATGCTACCATGCCTGGCTCTTATTTTTTATTTTATTTTTTTGCGGGTCTGGGGATAGAACCCCGGGGGCATTTGACTTCCGAGCCACACCTCCTGACCTATTTTTATTCTTTACTTTGAAACAGGGTCTCACTAAATTGTGGAGGGCCTCACTAAGTAGCTGAGGCTGTCTGCGAACCTTGATCCTCCGGTCTCAGCCTCCCAAAAGCTGGGATTACAAGTGTGCGCCACCACGCCCGGCTTATGTTTTATTTTCGAAACAGGATCAACTAAGTTGTTGGGGGCCTTGATAAACTGTTGATGCTGGCTTCAAATTTGCCATCCTCCTGCTCAGCCTCCCAAGTACTGGGATTACAGGTACACCCAGCTGGCATTTTGCCTTTAAAACAAAGACACACACACATACAGCCTTGGGAAAGGAAAGCGAACATAGACCAAGATGCTTTTGTAACTACATATACCTCATTAACTTGTGTTTGAAACTCAGTAGTGCTTGTGTGTATTACATATAATATTAATTTTTGTTCTTGGCAAAGCAAACATGGACTTGTAGATTTACTTTCAGTTTGCACATGGAGGCAGATTCATGCCTTAGACCTGGTTTGAACTCATCTTTTTTTTTCTTTTTTAACTATAAAGCCTTTTGCAAAGAGGAACCAGTGATCTGATTTTCGCTATGGAGATGCTCTTTTGTAGAGTAAAATTGAATATTTAGTGGTAGGTAATCTTGTATGGCTTATGTTGATTGGCCTGAATTGTGTCAAGACGTTTTCCACAGTTTTCACGCATGTAGACTAGTATTCATCTTCACTTCAAAGTGAAGCTAGTGTTTGGCCACCAAATAACTTGTTAAACAAAGTGTTCTAAAATGGGAAGTACCAGTGAAGGTTGTGGCGGAGTAGAGGTCTATGTTTTGAGCTGCAAAAAGATATGGCTTTTTTTTTTTTTTGTGGTACTGAGGGTGGAACCCAGGCCTTTTCTACCTCCGGGCTATACTCCCAGACCTCTTTTATACTTTATTTGGAAACAGGATTTCACTAAGTTGCTGAGAGCCTTAATAAGTAGCTGAGGCTGGCATCGAATGTGAGTGATCCTCCTGTGTCTCAGCCTCCTAAGTGCTGGGATTACAAGCGTGCACCACCACGCCCAGCTCTTTTTTTTTTTTTTTTCTTTTCTTTTTTTTTGCAGTACTGGCGATGGAACCCAGGGGCATTCTACCTCCAAGCTATACTCCCAGCCCTATTTTTATTCTTTATTTTGAAACAGGGTCTCACTGAGTTGCAAAAAGCCTCACTAAGTATCTCAGGGTGGCCTCAAACCACAATCCTTCTGTCTCAGCCTCCAGGAAGGCTGGGATTAGAATGCTGGGATTACAGGTGTGGGCCACCACTCCCGATTCAAGATACAGCTTTTTAAAATCTCTTCTTCTGGCTGATAAGCTAGGACACTATTTTTAGGTAAGGCTGTATATTTTTTGGAGTCAGTAAGTACATTCTAGTACTTCTTTGTTAGTTGGTAAACTTGAATTTTGCAATTATTAGCAAGAAGTTTTATTTTCTAAAGTAGTATGAATATTTAGTCTACATTGTTTTAAAGTGCATGTACATTCATGAACTGTCCAGTTTTCACTGGAGAGGGGAATGATGCCAAAATACCAGGAGAAATCATTTTTACTTGCAAAGGGCCTTATGTATTTTAAAAATTCACAGCATATTCGTGAAAGGCTAAGAATAGTGCAGAGGGACCTACAAGTAAGTAGACCACATCTTATAAATGCATCTGTGTTCTCTGTTTAAGAAGTAGGCTAGGAGCTGGGTACTGTGGTGGATGCTTATGATCCTAGCACTTGGAAGGCTGAGACAGGAGGATTACAAGTTTGAGGCTAGCCTCAGCAACTTATTGAGATGTCCTGTCTTAAAATAAAAAAAATAAAATAGGACTGGGAGTATGGCTCAGAGGTAGAATACCCCTAGGCTTAATCCCCAGTACCATAAAAAAAAAAAAAGTAGGCTTGGCATTAATATTCAATGCACATTAGTCTGTAGTTGTCTGTCAGACTGTATTTAAGATGCAAGTGCAGGCCCAGTACAAGAAATAAGGCCCTTTTCCTCTTGTTTCAAACGTGCAGAAAATTTTGGGTCAAGTTTGCCAACAATAACCAGGAGAAGGGGAAGAAGTACTTAAATATCATAAATTGTTAGGGCTGTTTAGTTTTCTACAATTAGATAAGTGAGCTTGCAATTGGATTTGAGTGATATTTTGAAATGTTTTCTGGAGGTGTAATATGGATGGAGAGTATGGCCATACTAGCTTATAATTGAGTTCATGGATATGTTAGGATCACTTCTATAGCATTGGCTAGAACGAGCATAAAGCATAGTGATTTTTATCAGTTTAAGGGGAGCTAGGATAATGTTTTGAGTACTCCTGAATGTCATAAAGTTAATACGCCTCTTTTAAAGACTGTTATAACATGATGACTTTATTCAAGTATAATATGTGTAAACATGCACACACACACACACACACACAGACACATAATTATTTTGTTAAACTTACCAAAAAGAAATTGAAAAATTTCCAACCTAAACCAAGAGTCAACTTTTTTTTTTTTTTTTTGGTATTGGGGATGGAACCCAGGGGCATTCTACCTCCAAGCTACACCCTCAGCCCTATTTTTTATTCTTTATTTTGAAACTGGGTCTCACTAAGGTGCAGAGGGCCTCACTAAGTAGCTGAGGCTGTCTGCAAACCGCGATCCTCCGGTCTCAGCCTCCCAAAAACTGGGATTACAAACGTGCACCACCACAACCGGCTAAGAGTCAACTAGTTTATTGGATCACTTTCTCTTAAGTAAGAGCAGAAAGTTGGTAAAACAGAATTTATATATTTATCTGAGTTTTGGATAAAAATAAACTTGATTCATCATTATATTCTTTAAAAAATACATTGCACATTTTTTTTTTTCTTGGTGGTACTGGGGTTCCTGGAAGCCCTTCTACCTCCGGGCTACACTCCCACACCTATTTTATATTTTGAGACAGGGTCTCATAAGCCAGCATGGTTGGCTTCGAACCTGCACGATCCTTCTGTCTCTGCCTCCCAAGTGCGGGGATTACAAGTGTGCGCCACCACGCCCGGCATGGCACATTTTTTGACCAATCCATTCTGAAACCTGAATGTGATTTTTATTTCTGTCCCATATTTTAGATGTTATTGGCATATTTGAATTTGTCTTTTTTTTCTTCTGTGGAAATTCTACTTGTTAGGTTGGAAGTATTCCTATATTGCCTTCTATTAGGCACTATGTGTAACGAATACAGTTAAATTTTTGTGTGTGTGAGAGATGCTGGGGATCAAACCTGGGCTTTGCACATGTTAGGCAAGTGCTCACCACTGAGTCACATCTCCAGTCCTTGGAAGTTATTTCTATGTAAACTGGGTGCAGTGGCACATACCTGTAATTCCATTATTTGGGAAGCTGAGACAGAAGGATCACAGGTTCAAGGCCAGGGTGTACTAACTTAGCAAGAACCTCTTTCAGAAAAAAAAGGGCCAAGGGTATGTAGCTCAGTGGTAGAATACCACCCTGGGTTCAATCCCTAGTAATGTCCCCACCCCCAAGTTATTTCTATGCAAAAATCAAACATGCTTTGATAAACTAATTTAAGTAACACTTAATTATATAAAGTAAAAAAGGCTAAAAAGGAGGATGCTTCTTCCTCCATCTCTAGTCCTGTTTTCTTGTGCTGAGCATGTTGGGCAGCTGGGGGGTGGGGGGGTCACTTGGCTTATAAAAGTCCTCTCAAAGCCGGGCGTGGTGGCACACACTTGAAATCCCAGCATTCGGGAGGCTGAGACAGGAGGATATGGGTTCGCGGACAGCCTCAGATACTTAGTGAGGCCCTTTGCAACTCGGTGAGACCCTGTTTCAAAATAAAGAATAAAAAATAGGGCTGGGGGTATAGCCCGGACATAGAATGCCCCTGGGTTCCAGTCCCCACCCCCTAAAAAAAAAAGAAGTCCTTTCAGTTGCCAGCATTTCCTGCAGTAGCAGCTGGAAAGAGAAGTCTGGAGAGTCATGGTCATTGAAGCAGAGTTTGGATGCAGTGCAGTGAGTATTCCGTTCTTATGCACTGTGATGTTAGGTAATAATGATAAACTACCATCAGTTTAAGTAAATGAATTGTTAAACATTCAGACAATTTCGTGGTCAGACTAATACAATTTTGATTTGTTCATCTTTTTTCCTTTGTGGTACTGAGAGTTGAACCCAGAGATGTTCAACCTCTGAGCTGTACCCTCAACCCTATTTTACTTTTTTTTTTGTGGTATAGGAATTGAACCCAGGGGCATTCTACCTCTGAGCTACACCCTCAGTCCTATTTTATTTTTATTTTGAAACAGGGTCTCACTAAGCTCCAGGGCCTCACTAAGTCTTGCTGAGGCTTGTGAACCTGTGATCCTCTTGTCTTAGCCTCTCAAGTTCTAGGATTACAGGCATGTACCACAACACACAGTTCCTATTTTTTTGCTTTTGACACGGTCTCGCTAGGTTGCCGAGGCTCCCTTTGAACCTGTAATCCTCCTGTCTCAGCTTCCCAAGTACTGGGAGTAAAGATGTGTGCCAGCACTCCTCACTACTTATTATTTTGAAACATGGTCTTGTCAAGTTGCTGAGGGTATCGCTTAGTTGCTGAGACTGGCCTCAAACCCATGCTCCTCCTTTTCTTAGCCTTCCAAGTACTAGGATTACTGGCATGCACCACCACACCTAGCTTGTTGATCTTTTAAAAAAAATATTTGTGAATTGAATTTGTGTAACTTTGGGGTGGGTGGGTAATGGTGGTAATAAGTTACCGTCTGTTGAATTTTATGGTAAGATGCACAGTATATTTACCATGGGCTGTTTATTGCTCATCATCTCCTTGAATTCTAGTAACAACTAGATAACAACAAGATAGTTGTTATTTACATTTTGCAAAGGAAAAAAATTAGGCTTAATGTGAACTAACTACGGTCACATCTCAAGGCCAATAAAGTAGCGGAGGTAGGAGGTAGTGTTCTTTCTGGAAACCTTTGCTCTGTTATCTCTACTCTGTCTTATTTTTTGGATTCCAAGGAAAAGTAGGCCTGGAGGAGCTGACTGGCCCAAGGTCACATAGCTCAGTAGTAGCAACATTAAAGCAAGTTTTTATCTCCGGAGGCTGTCTCAGGACTCTGGGTCCAGGCTGTAATGCTACATTTGGTTGAACTATTGTGGGCGAGATCACCAGATGCTGGGAATAGTGGGCAGAAGTGTATCAAAACGGATGCATCAGCCTGTGGTGTTTTCTACCAAGTATTTAAAAGCTTTTTTCTTTCTCTTTCAGAAATTATAAAGAGCTCTGATGGGCTGTTTGGGTGATACCCAGTGCAGTGAACTGCAGGTGAGTAAGGTTTAGAAGAACGTTATTTAGAAAAGAAAAAGTTGGTAATCCTGGAAAAAAACGACGAGAGAGATTTGATCTTGTCAGGAATTTCTGGGCAGAAAGGAGGAGGTGGAAGAGAGTGGAGTGACGCAGGGCTGTAGGCGACACTGGGAACCTGTGGATGAGGCCCTCGCTGAGCTGGTGCTTCTGGAACCCACTCTGAGGAGACTCTGCCTGCGGCTTTGTCAGCTTCCTTTGAAGAGAAGGGCTTGGGCGCAGTGTGTCTGCGTGTAGCTGGAACTGAAGAGGTCCTTCAGCTGTGTGTCCACGTTCTTGAGTGGTCTCTCCTTGCCCTCTGACTAATAACTTGGTTAAGTACAAATTATTTATCTTGTTATTTTCTCTGTAATCTTGGGTCATGAGTGGCTGTATAAATGTACATTTTTTAGGATCTAAATTTTGAGAATGTATAGTTGAACTAGAAGGTTGCCCCGCCTTCATCTGTGCTACCAGTCTTTTATATTATTTTTTTTCGGAAATATGTGCTAATTAAAGACAGTTTAGTTTTCAGTATTTGTTATTTCATAGCAATTTATTTTCTTGCTTTTTCATAGCATCTTGGTCTTTTAATATTAAACTTAGAAAATAGTAATACTATGGAAAAAATTGGAACTTTTTTTCTGGTGGTACTGGGGATTGAATCCCATGGCTGTACACCCTCAGCCCTGCTTTATTTTTATTATTTTTATTTTTATTTTTTTTTGGTGGTACTGGAGGTGGAACCCAGAGGCTTTCTACCGCCGGGCTATACTCCCAGACCCATTTTATATTTTATTTGGAAACAGGGTCTCACTTAAGTTGCTGAGAGCCTCACTAAGTAGCTGAGGCTGGCTTCGAACTTGCGTGATCCTCCTGTCTCAGCCTCCCAAGCGCGGGGATTACAAGTGTGCGGCACCACGCTGGGCTTATTTTTAATTTTGAAACAGGGTTACATTAAGTTGCTGACGCTGGTCTCAAACCTTACAATGCTCCTTTTCTGAGCCTCCCAAGTACTGGGATTATAGTAGTGTGCCACTATACCTGGCTGAAAGACTTCAGTGTTATCCTGTGGAGCATCAGTGCTAAAGCCCACCCTCCCTTCCTTCCTTTCTTCTTTCCCTCCCTCCCTCCCGTCCTCATTCCCCTCCATCCTTCCCTCCCGTCTTTCTTTTGCCGCTGGGGATTGAGCTGGGCTCTTGCACCATGTTAAGCATGTACTTTCCTGTTGAGCCATTCGCCTAGCCCTGCACTTGTTTCTTGATATGTTTTCAGTGCTTGTCTTTTGTTAGATATCTTACTGTCAGAAAGCTTCAGCTGTTAGTAAAATAACTTGCCATCCTGCCTCTTGGGCTCTGGCTGTTAAGATAAAAGCAGCTACTTTTTACGTGTTTGACTGAATCTAGAGTTTTTAGCCTTTTGTTCTTTTTTATTTGGAAACAGGGTCTCACTAAGTTGCTGAGAGCTTCTCTAAATTGCTGAGGCTGGCTTTGAACCTGTGCGATCCTCCTGTCTCAGCCTCTCTAGCGCTGGGATCACATGAATGTGCCATCACATCTGATGCCTTTGTTCTTTGTAGTTTAAAGAAAACCAACTTTTTAAGTTTTTTTTTTCCTCTTTTTAACTCTTCCTGCATTTCCTGGCCCATACTTCTTAATTTGCTCATAAGTCCATATTGCCTTTTAACTAATACTGTCCACTGCTAAGTCAGCACATTGGCCTTTGTGACTCTCACAGACTTCAATATGGTAAGAAACCATACTTTTTTTTCAGTACTGGAGATTGAACCCAGGGGCATTCTACCTCTGAGCTATATCCCCAGCCCTGTTTTCAATTCTTTATTTTTAAACAGGATCTCACTAAGTTGTGGAGGGCCTCACTAAGTAGCTGAGGCTGGCTGTGAACCATGATCCTCCTGCCTCAGCCTCTCAAGTACTGGGATTACAAGTGTGCACCACCACGCCTCCCTAACACCATACACTTGTAAGGTTTAAAGTGAGACTTGGCTACTTGTTGATCGTAGGATAATGCCTGCCTGTAGTTCTTTGGTCTAGAGGATTATTTTGCATATTTTGTCCCCACAGGTTTATGGGGAGGATCAGAAAACCAATTGAGGTGTATTGTTTGTCCTTCTTGAGAAACTGAGGTCTGCATTGGCCATAGGTCATTATGACCAAGAAGGGCATGAAAGCCCTCAGTCCAGGACTGAGTGAGCACCAGAAGAGACAGGTGTTTCTATTTTTGAGGTTCTGTCCAGCTTGTATCCTGGAGCCCTCTGTTTCCTGGGTATATTGGAACTTTCTTTTGTTTTGTTTTTTTTTTTTGGTCGTACTGGGGGTGGAACCCAGAGGCTTTCTACCTCTGGGCTATACTCCTCCCAGACCTATTTTCTGTTTTATTTGGAAACAGGGTCTCATTAAGTTGCTGAGAGCCTCACTAAGTAGCTGAGGCTGGCTTTGAACCTGTGCGATCCTCCTGTCTCAGCCTCCCAAGCGCGGGGATTACAAGTGTGCGCCACCATGCCCAGCTCAACTGGAACTTTCTTTTTTTTTTTGCTTTCTTTTTTGGTGGTACTGGGGTTCCCGGAAACCCTTCTACCTCCAGGCTACACTCCCAGACACCTTTTTTAAAATATTTTTATTTGGAAACAGGGTCTCCTAAGCCAGTGAGGCTGGCTCAGAACCTGCGTGATCCTCCTGTCTCCGCCTCCCAAGCGTGGGGATTACAAGCGTGCGCCACCACGCCCGGCATCAACTGGAACTTTCTTAATGTTCAAGTGAGTTGATATTAAATATCTGGACATGGTGGTGTGTGAATATTACTATTACTTGGGAGGCTGAGACAAGAGGCTCACAGGTTTGAAGCCAGCCTCAGCTACTTAGTGAGGCTCTCTGAAATTTAGTGAGACCCCATTTCAAAATAAAAAAAATAGGGCGGGAGGTAAAGCTCAGAGGGAGAATACTCATGGGTTCAATCCATGTACCACAACAGAAAATTGTTAAGTATTTTTTTTAACTCTAATTTCCCTTTTGGCATTCTGTTTCAAAATATACATACCTTAAGCTGGGCATGGTGGTGCACATTTGTAATCCCAGCATTTGAGAGGCTGAGACTGGAGGGAGGATGGTGGTTTGCTGACAGCCTCAGCTACTACTTAGTGAGGCCCTTTGCAACTCAGGGAGACCCTGTTTCAAAATAAAGAATAAAAAATAGGGCTGAGGGTGTAGCTTGGAGGTAGAAAGCCCCTGAGTTCCATCCCCAGTACTGCCAAAATAAATAAATAAACAAATAAACACACACACACACACACACACACACACACACACACACACCTTTAATTCATTTTAAGTTATGGCGTGTTGTAATTTGATATTTAAAAATGTATTAGATCATGAAACACTTTCATGTTATATATTTCACAGTTTTAATTTATGTTTTAAGATTGTGAACATCATCTCACCACGCCATGCTCCCATAATTTACCTAGTTTCTTATATAAGTTAGTTATATTGCTGGCTGGATTTTAGTTAACACTTTAATGTACATCATTATAGTTAAATTGTATTTTTTGGCTAGTATCTCTAGGATAAATTTTGGAGTGCATTGTTATGTTAAAGGATGGTTTTTGATATATATCATTATAGGGTGATTGTATCGTTCAAGGGTGCAGCACAATTCATACTCGTAGTAGATATATGGTGGTCCCAATTTCACTCTAAGTTGGACAGAAATTCACTTTTCTCAAACTTTTTTGCTAATTTAGTAGTGTAAAATAGGTTTTGAGTTTTATTTATCTCTAAAGTTGAATTTGAGTCTTGTTTGTTCATATTCCTTGCTATATTATGCAGTAGGTTATTGATGTGGGCTTTGGACAGTAAGGGAAATATAAGCAGCTATGTAATTATTAGAAAGTTAACTAGACCATTTTCATTGCAAGTGTTCATAGAGAATATGTTCTGAGTGGTAAGTGAACTTGGGGAGTGTTTGAAGTGAACAAATAGATTATTCCAGATTCAACTTGCCGTGTACTTACTGAGGGTTCACTGTCCACTGGAGGCTGTGTTGTGTCCTCTTCGTGCTTCTCAGGTTATTGTCATGGCATGTCCTGGGTTGAAGGAGGCCACTGCTGGAAAGCGCACTTGAGGCTTAACCACGTGGGGCTCTGGCTTCTCGTGTGCCTTTGTGGCTTGTTAGAGGGCTGAGAAGACACTGCTGTCCATGGCATCTTTAGCTTGTGGTACAGTTTTTTAGAAGCTCTGTTCTAAGGGATGCAAAGATAAATAAAGCTTTTCTCTTGACAAGAAACCAATCTTGTAGAGAAAATAAGGGCATCAAAAACTGCAACAACTGTTAGGATTTGTTTTTAACCTTTTCTTTTTTAGTATTGGAAATTAAACCCAAGGCAAGCCGGGTGTGGTGGCGCACGCTTGTAATCCCAGCATTCGGGAGGCTGAGACCTGGAGGATCGTGGTTCGTGGACAGCCTCAGCTACTTAGTGAGACCCTCTGCAACTCAGTGAGACCCGGTTTCAAAATAAAGAATAAATAGGGCAGGGGGTGTAGCTCGGAGGTCAAATGCCCCTGGGTTCCATCCCCAGACCCACACACACACACACACACACACACACACACACACACACACACACAAATTAAACCCAAGGCATTCTACCACCAGCCCTTTGTTTTTGTTTTTGTTTTTGTTTTTGTTTTGAAACAGGATCTTGCTAAGTTGCTGAGGCTGGCTTTGAACCTGCTAATCCACCTGTGTCAGCCTCCCAAGTACTGGGATTACAGGTGCTTACCACTGCCCCCTTTGCAACTACTAAGATTTTGATAGGTGCTGTAAAAGTTCAGAGAATGTGCTTGGGGATCGAGTGATACTGCCCCCTTTGGGATATCAGGGCACACTTCAACTGAAGAGATTGCATTTGTTTATATATTTATATGTTATTTATTTAGTGGTCCCAGGGATTGAACCCATGGACATTCTACCTCTGAACTACATTCTCAGCCCTATTTTATTTTTTAATTTGAAACAGTCTCACTAAATGTTTGAGTTGCTGAGGCTGGTTTCCATCCTGCGGTCCTCCTGGGATTAGAGGTGTATAACGCCATGCCTGTCTAAAAGGTGGCATTTAAATCGCAGGAAGATGGAGAAGCAATGGAAAGAAAGCCCTCCAGAGGGAAGACTGGTGGTATGGGAAATGTGGCTGTCAGCAAACTACATATCCAGATTACCTGGGTCCTGGGAATTATAAAGGAGTAAAATGCAAGGGGAGGTTGCCAGTGGCTCAGGATGAGTTTTGGAGGGTCTTAACATTCAGACCAAGGATGGGTATGATGGATTGGTAGGTAGGAATTGAGGGGCTAGGAACTCCTGTTGGCTCATGGCAGTAGTCCACGAGAGGGGTGATGAGGCCCTGGACTGAACTGGTGGCCTTGGAAGCAGGGGATGCCTTCAAGAGGTATTTTGAAAGTTGAGTGGAGAGAGGTGGTAAGGGATTAGGTAAGTTCTGTATCTCAAGTCACGGATGAGGTTGCAGTTATGTTTGGGAGCCTGAAAGAAGGGGATGTCAGGAATGGAGAAGCCAAGAGGATGAACAGGTCTTAGAAGTGTAGTATAGAGAAACAATAAATTTAGTTTTTTTTTCAGTATTGGGGATTGAACCCAGGGGCATTCTACCTTTGAGCCACACCTCCAACCCTATTTTTTATTTTTATTTTGAAACAGGGTCTTACTGAGTTGTAGAGGGCCTCACTAAGTAGCTGAGGCTGGCCTAGAACCTGCGATCCTCCTCTCTCAGCCTCCCAAATGCTGGGATTACAAGTGTGCACTACCACATCCAGCTCTGAATTTAGTTTTGACTGTGTTTGAGTTTTAAGGATGTAGCACACAATTGAAATCAGAATTTTCATTCTAGAAGGAACTTGAGAGATTTATTGGATCAATAAGGAAGTTTGGAGCCTGAGGGTTAGAGGAGTTGCTAGGTCTCTTGGTCAGTTAGAGCTGAAGCTTCCTGATTCCTGCCCCAGACTCCTGACCCATGCTGAGAAGTGCCAAAGGTCCTCACCCAGGAGGCAGTGCTCAATGCAGAGCTGGACGTGGCCTGGTTTGTAGAGAGCACAGGCTTGATTCTTTAGTTAAACTATATGGAAACTTTCAGACATGCAGATGTGGAAGGAAGAATGCAGTCAGTCCCCTGTATGCAGGTCTGACTTCCCAGCTGTCAGTGTTGTTTCATCTGTTTCCTCCCTCCTGTCAGCTACAGCAACAATAGAGAAGTCATTTGATGGCTTTAAATTTTGTTTATTTGTAAGTAAAGAGAGTTGAGGTTTTAGTGGGCTGTGTTCTTGGGTGTCTCGAAGAGGTTTGCAGTGAAGTAGGATTAACTCCAGAGTTTCTCTGCTGCCTCAGCTTTGTGTCTTTGGGCTAAGTCAGTCTCCTGAGACCAAAATCTTTGTTTTTCATGACAATAAAATTTGCTGCTTATTGAAAATTATAAAATACAGATGAATAATAAAAAAAAGTACCACCCAGAGATATTTATTTATTTATTTATTTATTTATTTATTTATTTATTTGTGGTACTGGGATGGAACAGAGGGGTGTCCTACCACTGAGCATCTCCAGCTCTTTTTTTTTTTTTGTTATATTGGGAATGGAATCCAGGGCCATTCTACCACTGAGCTACACCCCCAGCCCTATTTTTTGTTCTTTATTTTGAAATGGTCTCACTAAGTTGCGGAGGACCTCGCAAGGTTGCTGAGCTGGTCTCAAACCTGTGATCCTCCTGTCTTCAGCCTCCAAGAACTGGGATTACAAGCGTGCGCCACCACGCCCAGCATATCCTTCCTGTTCTTTTATATAAAATATTTAGTAGATATAGTTTCTATTTATAAACAAAAATTATAGGCTATATTTTTTATAACCTGCTTAAATTTACCCATGGTTTTGTAAATATGCACATATATTACCTATTTCAATATACATACATATATGATTCTATAAAAGTGACAAAGAACATGTGCGTATATGATTTTGAAACATGCTTTTGTCAGTTCATATCTTCCCCGTGGTCGATATATTTTTGTTTTTTTGTGGGTCTGGGGGTGGAACCCAGGGGCATTTCACCTCTGAGCCACATCCCCTGCCCTATTTGTATTCATTTTGAAACAGGGTCTCACTGAGTTGCAAAGGGCCTCACTAAGTAGCTGAGGCTGTCTATGAACTGTGATCCTCCGGTTTCAGCTTCCTGAATGCTGGGATTACAAGTGTGCGCCACCACGCCCGGCTCCGTGATCCATATTCTTAATGTTTACTGTAGGAAACTGTTCTGAGTTTCAAACATCTGGTCTGAAGGTATAGTTTTAGAACATAATCTGTTGGGAGATTGAAGATCCCTTTAAAGATGGGGTAGTGTTTGTGGTAGTGTACTTGATTTTACTATGCCATTGGCTCTCTTATATTGATTTATATTTCACTTAAGAAGCTCAACTGTTTTGAATTATGCTCAAGGGGAAAATGAAGACATACAAAGAATAGAAAAATGTTTTATAATAAAATTTTCTTGGTAAGCAGAAACTTCTTTGAGAATCCATTCTCAATATAATGTGCTTGCTTCTCAAATATGAGTTTTTGTTTCTTCATATCTTTATTGATTAATAAGCACGATAAATGATTTGGGAGGAGGTTCAAACCCTTCAGGAAATAATTTGGAATTACTGAAACTAAGAGAGCTGTCTCCAGAATTGCTGGCAATACTGAAAAAAGAACCAGGAAAAATCAAAGTAATAGATGGGGGAAAAAAATCTCAACTTTAGCTGTTGAAAATTTAGTTTATAGCTGGGCATGGTGGTGCACACTTGTAATCCCAGCATTCAGGAGGCTGAGACCGGAGGATCGCAGTTCGCGGACAGCCTCAGCTACTTAGTGAGGCCCTCTGCAACTTAGTGAGAACCGGTTTCAAAATAAAGAATAAACCGGGCGTGGTGGCGCACGCTTGTAATCCCCGCGCTTGGGAGGCGGAGACAGGAGGATCTCGCAGGTTTGGAGCCAGCCGTGCGCACTGGCTTAGGAGACCCTTTTTCCAAATAAAAATGTAAAAATAGGCCTGGGAGTGTAGCCCGGAGGTAGAAGGGCTTCCAAGAACCCCAGTACCACCAAAAACAAAAACAAAACAAAACAAAACAAAAAAAAATAGGGCTGGGGGTGTAGCTCGGAGGTCAAATGCCCCTGGGATCCATCCCCAGACCTGCAAAAAAAAAAAAAAAAAAGAAATTTAGTTTATATTGTTTTTTTTATCATCTTAGTCACTAAGATGATAGGTCCATCAGGATATTTCTTTCATGTATTTAAAACATTTTACTTTGCTATACTCAAGTCCATTTATTTGGAATTTAGGAAGATTTAGCTCTATGCAATTATCCGAACTAGAGTATAATGCACCTTAGCGTCTCGTTTTTTCTCAGTAGGCACACTCTGCCTCAGTGCTTCTTGCATATTCGGTGAGTTTGTGTTTTAAAGAACAATGCACGTCCAGCTGAATACTAAGTATAGTGCAATAAATAAAACTGCAGAATATTTGGCTTGGTGGCTCTTCCTTTATAGTCACACAGGTAAACTGGGAAGAGAACGATGCCTCTTTGTCATCTGTCATGGAAACTGTCTTGACCCAGGGCAGGCTGCTCACTACCTCTGCAGTAACCTATTGATCTAAATTTTCTTTCAGTATTTACTTTTGGTCCTGGACCAGCCATCTAGCTGTAATGTCATTCTTCAAAAGTATTTGATGTTTTGTGCCAAATGAACTTAACGATCGATTATTTTATTTGGAGACCTTTCTTTGACTCTATTCTTGCTTCTAAAATCTGTATATAAACCAGGCGTGGTGGCGCACGCTTGTAATCCCAGTACTCGGAGGCTGAGACAGGAGGATTGTGCAGGTTCAAAACCAGCCTCAGCTACTTAGTGTGGCTCTCAGCAACTTAGACCCATTTACAAATAAAATACAAAAAAGGTCTGGGAGTGTAGCCCAAAGGTAGAAAGCCTCTGGGCTCCACCCCCAACACCACACACACAAAAAATCTGTATATAAGGAAGGGAAATGTAGGTGTTTTCTGTTTATTAGTAACACATGTATTCTTTATTTACTTTCAGATTATAAAAATACATGGCAGAGCTGGCGTGGTGCTGCACGCTTGTAATCCCAGCATTTGGGAGGCTGAGACTGGAGGATCGTGGTTCACAGACAGCCTCAGCTACTAAGTGAGGCCCTCTGCAACTCTGTGAGACCCTGTTTCAAAATAAAGAATAAAAAATAGGGCAGGAGGTGTAGCTCGGAGGTTGAATGCCCCTGGGTTCCATCCCCAGACCCGCAAAACAACAACAACAACAACAACAACAACAACATTTAATTAATTAATTATTTACTTTTTTTATGGTACTGGGGGTGGAACCCAGGGGCTTTTCTACCTCTGGGCTATACTCCCAGACTTATTTTGTACTTTATTTGGAAACAGGGTCTCACTGAGTTGCTGGGAGCCTCACTGAGTAGCTGAGGCTGATTTCGAACCTGTGCGATTCTCCTGTCTCAGCCTCCTGTCTCAGCCTCCCAAGCGCTGGGATTACAAGTGTGCACCACCACACCTGGCTGTATTTATTTACTTTTGATAGGGGGATTTGAACCCAGGGGCATCTACCTCCAAGCCACACCCCCAGCTCTATTTTATTTTTCATATGTAAACAGAATGTTGCTAAATTTTGAGGCTGGCCTGGAACTTGCAGTCCTGTCTCTACTTCCAAAATACTGGGACACAGGTGTGTGCTACCATGCCTGGATAAATGCTTTATTTTTTACTTTATTTTTTTTGTGGTAATTGGAGATTGAACCCACGGCACTCTACCTCTGAGCTATGCCCCCAGACTTGTTTTATTCTTTACTTTGAAACAGCGCCTCACTAAGTTGTGGAGGGCCTCACTAAGTAGCTGAGACTGGCTTTGAGTCTGTTATCCTCCTGGCTCAACCTCCTAAGTGCTGGGATTACATGTGTGCACCACCTCACTTGGCTAAAATTGCCTTTAGCACATGTACAGTTTGTCCAATCATCATATAGTCAGATACAGAATAGCATCATCACCCCAAACGCCTTCATGTTGTGCCTCTTCAACCCATGAGCTCTGGCAACTACTGATCTCATGTCTATGTCTATACTTTTATCTTTCTGAGAATGTCATCCGAATATGACGATACAGAGTATGCACACTTTTGAATTGGTTTCTAAGATTCATCCAAGCACTTGCGTGGGCTATTCCTTTTTATTGCTGACTAGTTTTCTATTGTGTAGCAATACCATGGTTTATTTGCTCATTTACTTGCTGAAGAATATTTGTTGCTAGTTTTAGCAGTTATGAATAGAGTGGCTATTTTGTGTGAGCATAATTTTTATTTCTCTAGGATAGTTGTCTGGAGGGCAAGAGGTATTACTGGGTGATATATAGTGTGGTCCATGTTTGACTTAATGAGAAACTGCAAACCCTTTCTCCAGAGTGGCTGTCTCATGTTGGATTGCCATTAGCAATGCATGAGTGTTCCAGGTCCTTTGCATCATTTGGTGTTACCAGTCTTTATTTTACTATTTTTTTTTTCAGGTACTGGGGTTTGAACCCAAGGCTGTGTGCATGCTGGGCAAGTGGTCTTCATCCGTAGCTCAATGATGTTTTAAATTTATACATTGCATAGGCAGGTGGTGGTATCTAGTCATGGCTTTAATGTGCATTTTTCAAATGGTTTGTGGCATCAAATGTCATTTTGTGCATATGTGTGAGTGATTTTTCTTTTTTTGTGGGTCTGGAGATGAAACCCAGGGGCATTTGACCTTCGAGCTACAACCCCTGCCCTATTTTTTTTTTATTCTTTATTTTGAAACAGGGTCTCACCAAGTTGTGGAGGCCCTCAGTAGCTGAGGCTGTCTGCAAACCGTGTTCCTCCTGTCTTAGCCTCCCGAAGGCTGGGATTACAAGTGTGTGCCACCATGCCCAGCTGATTTTTCATTTTTGCATATCTTTTCATGTGCATATTTGCCATTCTCATATCCTCTTTGAAATTTTCAGTGCAGCTTTTAATTGCATTGATTTCTTATTAGTAATTTTTGTGAGTTCTTTATATATTCAGATACAAGCCCTTTTTCAGACATGTAATTAGCAGGTATTTTCTCCTAGTCGTTAAGTGTATCTTTTCTTCTAACAGTGTCTTTCATAGTGTAAAAATGTTTAGTTTTGATAAAGTCAGGTATATCAATTTTGTTCTTTTGTTGAATTGTGCTAAGATGGGTTGATTTTGAAATAAGTTTCTGGGAGGCTGAGACTCCAGGAGGATGGATGACAGCCTCCGCAAGTAGTGAGACTCTCATCAATCTAGTGAGACCCTGTGCCACAGTCAAAGTAAAATAGGGCTGAGAGCTGGGTGTAGTGGCCCACACTTGTAATCCCCGTGCTTGGGAGGCGGAGACAGGAGGATCGCGCAGGTTCAAAGCCTGCTGTGCTGGCTTAAGAGACCGTTTCCAAATTTAAAAAAATATAAAAAATGGGTCTGTGAGTGTAGTCCGGAGGTAGAAGGGTCTCCAGGAACCCTAGTACCACCCCCCCCCAAAAAAAAAAGGGCTGAAAGAGGCCCGGTATGGTGGGGCACGCTTGTAATTCCTGCGCTTGGGAGGCTGAAACAGGATTGCACAGGTTCGAAGCCAGCCTCAGCTACTTAGTGAGGCTCTCGGCAACTTAGTGAGTCCCTGATTCCAAATAAAATATAAAATAGGTATGGGAGTATAGCCCGGAGGTAGAAAGCCTCTGGGTTCTACCCCCAGTACCACCAAAAAAACAAAACAAAACAAACAAAAAAAAAATAAAGAAAAGAAAAGAAAATAGGGCTGAGAGTGAAGCTTGGAGATAAAATGCCACTGGGTTCAATCCCCAAGGCCACACAAAACAAAAAGTTTTTAGTCTAAAAAAGTGACTTAGTGTATTAGGAATGTTTTTGTTAAATTGGTTTTTGTGGAAGGGTGTAAAAAAAATAAAACTTTATCATTTTATGGAAAGATAGTGTGGCATACTATATTCCTTAGTCTTGGGGATTCAAAGAACTTTTTCTTTACTAAAGGAGATCATTGGCTTAGGTTTATGTGTGTATGTGTTTTATACTTTTTAAAGTGGTAATCACTAATATGGTTAATAGGCATACTTTTATTTATTTTTTGTATGTGGTGCAAGGGATTGAACCCAGGGGTGTTCTATCTCTGAGCTACCCTACCTCCTCAGCCCTTTTTATTTTGAAATAGTCTTGCTGGGTTGCTGAGGGTCTTGTTTAGTTGCTGATGGCGTTCTTGAAACTATGGTCCTCTTGTCTTAGCCTCCCAAGTACAGTGAGGTACAGGTATGCAAGGGGCAGAATGACAAAATACCACACTAAGCTATTTGTCTCCTGTGCCCAGTTTTTTTCTTTAAATTGTTAATAATCAGTAATTTATGGCCAATTATGAATAATCATGTACACATACTGATTTATGTGACAGTTATAAATCATTTGGTACTAATCAGATTCTATTTCTTTTTTTTGATTGTACTATTGAGCGAGCACTGGGGTGTTCTACCTCCAAGCTACACCCCCAACCTTCTTTTACTTTTTACATTTTGAAAGAGTTTCACTTAAGTTGCAGAGGGCCTCACTGAGTTCTTGAAGCTGGCCTTGAACCTTTAATCTCTTGTCTCAGCCTACCAAGTCTTGAGACTATAGGCATGCACCACCATGCCCAGCTTTCTATCTCTATTTTAATGGATACTTTCTTTACTCTAATTGTCTGAAATACCAACCTAAACTGGCTTAAGCTAGAAAAAATTTATGTGGTTTACCTTACTGTAAAGTCTAGCTACAGCTGGCTGGGTTCAGGGCTTGGTTATGTCACGAGGATCCAGTTTTTCCCCTTAGGTAATATCTGCTTTTTCTTTTGTAAACTTTAGTTGTAAGCACTTGATGTTAGAAAGATGGCTGCAGTAAGTTCGACCCCTGTTGCTTCTCAGATTTTAGATTCAGCAGGAAGAGCACCTATCTATTTCTCAGAAGTCTCAGCAAGGGTCTTATCCTGTCTCACTCACTGGCTCTTACAGGGGTTACATGTCCAGCTCTGAGCCAATCTCTGTGTTGGAGGCTGTGAGGCTCTGATTGGCCAGTTCTGGTCACATGCCACCCCTGCAACTCTATTGAAATTAGTTCCTCTGGAACTACATGGACTGAATCAGAGAGGTGAAATCTCAGAGGGAATTATCAGGAAAGGGAATAGGTCAGCAACAGATCAGAGGAGTTAACGGATCAGAGGGATTAATATTTTGGTTTCTGATTCCACCTTTCTTGCCTTACATTCTTGAAATAAATATAGGGAATAGGCGCTTGTAGATACAGCATTTTACACACTTTTGGTGAAAGTTTGGGTTTTTTTTGTTGTTTCACACATGCTAGTGGATACGTAAATACTCTGCCACTAAGGTACTTAACCAGACCACTATGAATAGTTTTTAATAGGAAGAGAAAGAATCAAAGGGGATAGGGTAGAGCTCAGGAATGGGCAAAGGTGGTTTTTTTCTTACACTGTTGTGCTTAATGTGACTCAGTTTCAGTGACTTCCATTTCCTGGACCTCTCTGTCTCCATGGGAGAGACTCTTATAGATGCTGCTTGGTCAGCGTCCAGTTGTTATGGCCAGGCAGTAGGATCACATGCTGTAGATATGGATGTGTCTGTGTCCTCCACAAGGGCGTCCACTACGCAGTAGAGTATTTCTGCAGGCTGTCCTTGTCTAGAAGTAGCTTGACTGCTCACTGCTTGTCATGTTTAGTCCATTTAGTGTGCGGAGATGTTTTCTTGTTTAGCTTTTACCTGGCAGTTTTATTTTGCTAGAGAAAGCACTTTAGCTTCTTCAGAAGGAATATGTGTAGCAAGGTCAGGCTGTGTTCTCAGAAACCAGAGGAAACAGTTGAGATTCATTCTGTAGCAAAGTACTTCTGAAACTAATGATTGGGAACCGAGTAACAAAGGTAAATATGGCAGAAATCTTAATAATCCACTTCTGAGGTAGGCATCTAAACCTAATATATCAGAGATATTAACTAGGTCATTTACCTCCAAAGCTTCTGATGTTAATAATAGTAATGCCCATAATCTTTACTTATGTTATTGACATCTTCCTGGATAATATGTTTGGTGACTACTGTTGACAGCTGTCTTTTTTTTTTTTTTTTTGGTGGAACCCGGGGCTTTTCTACCTCCAGGCTATACTCCCAGACCTGTTTTATACTTTATTTGGAAACAGGGTCTCACTAAGTTGCTGAGAGCCTTACTAAGCAGCTGAGACTGGCTTTGAAACCCGTATGATCCTCCTGTCTCATCCTCTCAAGCACCGGGGTTACAAGCGTGCGCCCCCACGCCCAGCGACAGCTGTCGTTTTGATTGCTTCTCATATCCAGTGGTAGGGTTCAGCCAGTCTTTGTCAGTGGCACACAAATGCACTTATTTTTTCAGTGGCTATTCTTGCCTAATCATTGCCTGTTTATTTAGATGGAGAAAATAGGTGAAAAGAATTCCTCTATCACATATGCAAAGTAGTTATAGAAGGATACTTTGTTTTCTGAAAAGAAGGATATTGTATGTTGATCAGTAAAATGACTTCCATTTCATGTAAGTTGAAGATTTGTAAGGTTTGGGAAATAACAATTGCTAACACTTATCTGATCACCTCTTGTATATCTGGTATTTTAAGCACTTTTACATATTATTTTACTTAATCCTTAATGTAACCCTAGGAGATAGGTATCAATTGTCTCCTCACCTGTTGGGAGGTGAACAGGTTGCGATCCCCTTGGCTCAGTCCCCTCCCGGCCATGTAGCTGGTGAACGCAGGCCAGGTGAGATTTCAAGGCAGGTCCTCTGGCTCTGAGCCTGTGCCCATCGTTGACCACATTCTTTCCCAAGGAAATATTTTAGTTTGTGCAGTATTAGTTACATTTTTCTTACTACTTTTTGCGGTGTTTATCTAAGTGTGGACTGGGAGTTTGGTATTGTAGGGAAGATTTGCTGATTCTAGGGTCACTGGTATCTGTGGATTTGTGCTATTATCTAGCAAGCAAACATTGTGTGCTTGTCTTTATCAGTAGTTCTTAACTAGGTCCATTTTTGTTCCCCAAAGAAACATTTTTTGGTTGAGCTGGGCGTGGTGGCTCACGTTTGTAATCCCAGCACTTGGGAGGCTGAGGCCAGAGGATGGAGGTTCGCGGCCAGCTTCAGCTACTTAGTGAGGCCCTCTGCAACTCAGTGAGACCCTGTTTAAAAAATAAAGAATAAAAAGTAGGGCAGGGGGTGTAGCTCGGAGGTCAAATGCCTCTGGGTTCCATCCCCAGGCCCGCAAAAAAAAAAAAAAAAAAAAAGAAACATTTGGTTGTTACAAATGATGGAATGTCCTACTGGCTTTTAGAGGGTAGACTCAAGGGATGTTGTTGCTGGTGTCAACTCTGGACTGTATCTTAACAGTAACTATGTTGTAATGCCATTCTCATGTGTGATGGGAAAAGTTACTGTAGTAATATAGAAAACATTGTTTTTGTGTTTTGTTTGACATTAATTTCACCCAAATCAGCACATGTTTTTATAAGAGGCATAAATACCAGCTATAGCTTCCAAGATTTAAATTCTCTTAAACCAGACTGAGAAGTGTAGCTTGCTGAGGGAAAAACCAAGGCCTTTTAAAGAGAGGCCACTGCTGGCATGGTAGCATACACTTGTAATCCCAGTACTTGGGAGGCTGAGACAGGAGGATAACAGGTTCGAGGCCAGCTGCAGGAACTTAGTGAGGCCCTTCACAACTTAGTGAGATCCTGTTTCAAAATAAAAAATAAAATAGGGCTGGAGGTATAGCTCAGAGGTAGAATGTCCTTGGATCTAATACCCAGTACCAAGATAAACAAAAATAGAGGCCACTTAAACACCCAAGGGTGTAACATCTAGATATTTGTTGGATTATCCTGTTAAGGACACAATTGGATTTCACTTCTGTGCTAAAAATATTAATTTGCTAAGTGTAAGCACTTAAAATATAGTACTTTTTTTTGTGGAGCTGGGGATTGAACCCAAGGACATTCTACCTCCGAGCTACACCCCATCCTGATTTTTTATTCTTTATTTTGAAACAGGGTCTCACTAAGTTGCAGAGGGCCTCACTAAAATAGCTGAGGCTGGCCGTGAACCATGATCCTCCTCTCTCAGCCTCCCAAGTACCAAGTACTGGGATTACAAGTGTGTACCACCATGGCTGGCTCTAAAATATTCTATAGTTCTTAAAACCTCCAAGCTGCATCCTTAGTCCTTTTTATTTTTCACTTGGAAACATGGTCTTGCCAAGTTGCTAGGGTGTCAGCAGATGGCTGAGGCTGGCCTTGAACCTGCAGTCCTCCTGTTGCAGCCAGTTCTTAACAGGACTTACATTTGACAGGCTCCTTCTTGATGTCAAACCTTGCATCGTGCACCATCAGCTGTCTGTCAGAGCCTTCCCTTCCCTAGCGTTTGAGGTCTTCCACAGCTTGTTCCCCACCACTTTTGGGGTGCAAACTGTAGGTTCTCTCCCCACAGTGGTTTCTTTTGGATTCTTTGCTCTGGGAAGCTTGCACTTGCGCTCCCTGGGATCTGTGTGGTGAACTGCTCACCTTTATTTTTTATTTTTTATTTTTTATTTTTTTGTGGTACTTGGGGTGGAATCCAGGGTCTTTTCTACCTCCGGGCTATTCTCCCAGACCTATTTTATATTTTATTTGGAAACAGGGTCTCACTAAGTTGCTGAGAGCCTCACTAAGTAGCTGAGGCTGGCTTCGAACCTGTGCGATCCTCCTGTCTCAGCCTCCCAAGTGTGGGGATTACAAGCGTGCGCCACCACGCCCGGCAACTGCTCACCTTTTGAGGCTAGCTCCTGCCTTCAGGTGGATGGAAAGATCTTACTCCAATGGTTCACTTCTGCTTTGCCTCTTTTGCTACAACCTGAGTTTCTTGAAAGAAGTGACCTCATGTTCCCTCTTCACATTCAGGGCTGCTAGCACAGGCCTGGCCCTCAGATGTTTGCTGAACTGAATTAGTTGACAGGTCTAACTTTCATCTTAGCCCATTGCTTAATAGGTGGGAAAAAATTCCATGCAGTATAGATTTTGATTTTCTGCCATCATGGTTATAGAATTGCAAGATCAGAGTTTGGAAAACTGAAATTTGAAGATTTGGATATGAAATATTTCTTCACCTTTGTCAGAAAACTGAGACTCCTGTAGGTTGTTGTACTTTGCAATATTTGAAATCATGTTTCATTAATAAATTTGATATATTGCTGGTATGATCCTGGCCTCTGGTTGGATCTTAGTAAAGACTTCATAAAATATAAATGAGACTTCCGGGAAGATGGCGACCGAGAAAAGCGGGGCTTAAGAGTCCCGCTAACAACCAATCTCCATTACCACAAAAAGAGCGCCTTTCATAGCCAGAAAACACCATCACCAGAAAAACAAAAAAAACCACCAGGCTCCAGAGAGAAAGCGGACTGAGAACAGAGCTCAGGGCCACAGAGGAGACACACGCGCCCGAGGACGCGGCAGCAGCGCCATACTGCCGGCGGCAGCGGCGAACTTAACGGACGGCTATAGCAAGCCGAGGTGAGCCGATGCGGAACAGCCAGGCGGGATCTTTCGGCGCAGACAGCATTTAAAGCTCCCAGTGGCTGAGCTCAGCACACGCTGCAGGGATTCAGAGTCAAAATCAAAACCAGAGAAGAAAAAATACGCCAGCCTCATGGCCGAGGGCGTGGCAGAGGCGCCATATTGCCACTGGCGGCGGCAGCAGCAGTGAATTCACCGAGTTCAGTACAGCTACATCTGCGTACTCAAGAACAGTGAGTCAAATTGCGGGCCACAGAGGAGAAATCGCAGTATTGGGCCTCCTGGGACTTGACCCAGTGAGGGAGTGGTGGTGGCAGAGATATCACACCATAGGAGAACGTGCAACCTGGCACCCCCCATAGTTTAAAGCAGCCTCTATCGACTCCCTGGGTCGGAGACTCTGTGATACAACCCAGTAAAGGAGTAGTGGGGTCTGAGATAATACAGACTCGAGATCCAGAGCACCTTAAGTGAAGCCATAGTGACCCAAGGGAAGAACCCAGAGAAGGCACAAACCTCCGAAATCATGGGAAAGAGGAATAACACTGGAGTAATGAATGTGCACAACCCCACAACATCAGAACCTGATAAAACAGAAAATCAGAGATTTCTAGAAGATCAAATCAGGAAAATAACTGTAGAAATAATAGAGGTGCTTCGAAAAGAACTCAGAGAGAGCCAAAAAGAGATAAAGGATGCAATTAATGAAGTAAAGGCCTCAATTCAAAGCACAAACAACCGATTAGACCACATGGGGAACAGAATCTCGCTCTTAGAAGATGAGCAATCCAAAAATGAATGCATAGTTTCTAATCTAGAAAAAAATATCCAACAGCAGGAATCTGACATTGAAGAAATATGGGCCCATCTTAAGAGAGCTAACCTAAGAATAATTGGAATAGAGGAGGGAAAAGAAAGTGATACCAAAGGGATCAACAATCTCTTCAAGGAAGTAATAGCAGAAAATTTTCCAAATATAGAGCAAGAGGTTGATACACAGATCCAGGAAACTTATAGAACTCCCTTTAGACAGGATCGGAGAAGAGGATCCCCACGCCATATAATTGTCAAAATGACCAATGTGGAAGCCAAGCAGAGAATCTTAAAGGCAACAAAAGCAAAGGGCCAAGTGACATTCAGAGGCAAACCAATTAGAATCACTCCAGACTTCCCAAACCAAGTCATGAGAGCCAGAAGGGCTTGGAGTAACATATTCCAAACTCTGAAAGAAAACAACTTCCAGCCAAAAATTTCCTATCCAGCAAAACTTTCTATCAAATTAGATGGAGAAATAAGAAGCTTCCATGACAAACAGAAACTGAAGGAATTTATGTCTTCAAAACCAGCGCTAGAGAAAATACTCAAAGAGATTAACTACAAAGAAGAAATAGGTAACACTCACCAGAACCAGAGAAACAAGAGTTTCCATCCAACAGACAACTAAGATTGGTTATCTGTGGAGATTCATTATTTATGTTAGTCTTTTACCTATCTCTAAGTTGTATTGTTTGCCTTTATTGTTGTTAATTTTTAGGATTTCTAGTTGGAATATTAATATACCTTCAGATATAGCATTTGGAAATATTTTATCCAATTCTATTAGTAACTTTTAACTCTGTTTACATTGTCTTTGGATATACAATATTTTCTTTTATTTTTTAGGGAGTTTGTATATTCTTCTGTTGCCTGTGCCATTGAAATCATATCCAAGAAATCACTGCCAATTTCAATGTTGTGAGGTTTTATGACCCAGATTTTCTCCTAAAAGTTTATAGTCTTAAGATTTATATTTAGGTCTTTTATCTATTTTGAGTTAATACTTGTATATGGGATTAGGTAAAGGTCCAATTTTATTCTTTTCCATGTAATTATTATTTTTCAACAATATTTAGTTAAAAGATTATTATTTCCACCACCAAATGTTCGTGGAAACCTTGTCAAAAATAACTTGACAATATAGGGAAGAATTTAGCTCTAGGCTTGTATTTAACTCCAATGGTCTATATATCTGCCTTTAGAACAGCACTACACTGTTTCAATTATTGTAGCTTTATATGGTTTGAAATCAGAAAATATATATCTGCTAGCTTTGTTCTTTTTCAAGATCGTTTTGGGTATCTAGAATTCATAGTCCATATTAGGATAGATTTTTTTCTGAAAAATAAATATATAAATATATGATAGTTTCACCTAAAAAAACAGAAAAAAAATATGCTCTAGTAAGAAAGAAAGCAAAAAGAAATATTGAAATGCTATCTTTAAATCATCAAACGCTTGGTATCAGACAAATGAAACTGTTATGTGAGATTATCATTTTTAATTTTGGATAAATTGCTATAATACTAGATGTCAACCACTAAGCCAAGCATGGGAAGGAGGGATGGGGAGAGAATGGGGTGGGGATCGGGTGGGGGCTGACTGGGCGATGTGTGCATGTATGTCTTCAAAAGTTTGTATCCCACTATGATGTATGAATACAGTGCACCAATAAAATAAAATTAAAAAAAATATATAAATGAGTTTAGGTTTTATAGCCTATATAGCTGCTGCTTAGCCATGACCTTGAGCAGGAGGTTAGTTGAAAGAAACTATTCAGAGGAATAATTACATTGGTTGATATAGGATTGGGCCTAGAATGTATAATTACTAACTCTTTAAAATGTCTTACCTGCCTTTTCTCCCTTTAGGATTTTCGTCCCTGAGTCATGGAAGACAGAAGCGCTGAAAAGTCATGTGAAGAAGCGTGTGAGTCGCTGAAGAGGCAGGACTATGACATGGCCCTCAAGCACTGCACAGAGGCCCTCCTTTCTCTCGGCCAGTACTCCATGGCAGACTTCACAGGGCCGTGTCCCTTGGAGATAGAACGCATCAAAATCGAGAGTCTTCTCTACAGAATTGCCTCATTTTTGCAACTGGTGAGTGAACACTTGGCCCGCAGTGTGGAACCATGTAAAAGTGGTCCTTTTCAGTGAGTGAGACTCTGGCTGCGCACTCTGCAGACCGGTGATTCTGGCCTGAAGTGCCAGCTGATTGCTGAGCAATTTCAACTTGGAAAATTGTACCGTTTTGCATTGTTTACTCACAGAACAAATATTTGTTGAGTTCATAAATATCTATGGACTCAGTTCTCTTCTAGGAACATGGCAAAATATTGATGAAAGAGAAAGATTCCTTCTTTATGGTACCATTTCCAGTAGGGAACAGACAAGAAACAGTCACTGTTATATAAGTACACATACTAGATCAGCTGTGTGAAGGAAGGAGGATGGCCTGGGGCTCAGAGTACCAGGGCTGGAGGTGGAGCTGCAGTCTTAAATGGAGTGCTCAGGGCAGGCCTTGTTGAACGTGAGAAGGAGGTGGGGTGGGAGGGGAGAGGAAGAGGGCAGAGCCGCCAGGCCTTGGGAGCCATTGAGGACGGTGGTGCTTGTTCTCTGTGAGGTGGGGATCTGCGGGTGCTGAGCAGAGAGGTGGCATGATCTGATTCACAGGAGCCACGTGACTTGTGTTGAAAATATTGTAATAAAGAATAAGAGTAAATGTAAGGAGACTAGTCTGGAGATTATTGGAATGACCTAGAGCAGATGGGCATGGTGACCACAATTTTAACCCTAGTACTCCTGCTGAGGCAGGAGGATTGCAGATTTGAGGCCACCCTCAGCAACTTAGCAAAGCCCTGTTTCAAATAAGCTAAAAAATGGCTAGGGAGATAACTCAGGGAGATAACTCAGTGGGAGAGTGTCCTTGGGTTCCATCCCCAGTACTGCCAAAAATAAAAAACAGCCCCCACCCCATCTCAGGGCAGAGATGGCAATGACTCAGTCAGAAATAGTAGCGGTGGAACTAGTGAGAAGAGGCTCTTTCTGGTTTAAATTTAAAGTAGAAACAAACTTCCTGAGGTACTGAATGCAGGGATTGAGAGAGAGCTGTCATGGTCACTTACCTTGAACGCTTATTTTTTGTGGTACTGGGGTTGAACCCAGGAGCATTCCCCCTCTGAGCTATACTCCAAATCCTTTTTTTGTTGGTGTGTGTGTGTGTGTGTGTGTTACTGATGGTGGAACTCAGGGGCTTATCTACCTCCAGGCTATACTCCCAGACTATTTTTTATATTTATTTGGAAACAGGGTCTCACTAAGTTGCTGAGAGCCTCACAAAGTAGCCGAGGCTAGCTTCGAACCTGCAGGAAGCTGGCTTTGAAACCTGCATGATCCACCTGTCTCAGCCTCCCAGGCGCGGAGTTATAAGCGTGCGCCACCACACCCGGCTACTTCAAGTCCTTTATACTTTCTATTTTGAAACAAGGCCTTGCTAAGTTTCTGAGGCAGGCCTCCAATCTGTGATCTTCCTGTCTCAGCCTCTCAAATACTAGGATTACAGGCTTGTGCCACCACACCTAGCTACCTTGACTAAGCAATTACCCTCTAAGCAATACCCCTCTAACTACCCCTTTAAGCAATTAGAAGAATGGAGTTTTCTTCAACTGAAGTGCAAAGGCTGGAGATGTGGAGTAGGTCTTGTGAGTTCAGATTTGGACCTGTGGAGTTTGATATGCCTTTTAGCTCTCCAACTGGAGATGTTGAGCAGGCAGTCAGATGTGCAAATGTGGACTTAGGGAGAGATTCATATGAATATTTGAGATAGGGTTATACTAAATAGAGTCCAGAGACAGAGAAGTGAGAACCGGTCTGTGGTGCCGCAATGGGAGAAGGTGAGAAGGGGAGAGTCCAGCAGAGCAGCCAGAGAGCCAAGTGTCCTGGGAGGCCCGTGGGGCCGGCTCAGCAGCCTCAGTGCTCCTCTGGAGGGGTGGCATGTGTCGCAATGGGTGCAGGTGAATCTGCCTGGAGTAGGCGCGGGTCCACACAGTGTAGGATCGGCTTTGGAAAGGGGCAGCATGGTTCATCTGGGAACAGGTGGGAGGGACAGAGAGGGTGCTGGCAAGTGGGGTGACATCCTGGCTCTAGTGTTCAGTCCAGTCCTCAGCGGAAGAGGAGGGCGGGAGTGGAGATGAGAGATGGGGCAGTTGGTGGACCGGGGAGCTCCCTGTTGATTTGTAGTATTGTGGAGTCCTCAGAGCACAGGGGGAGCTCTCCTTTCTGTGAATATTAAATTTGCAATATTTATGGCTCAACTTTGAAACAAAACCGAGCTTCTCTTTGGTAACACCTTTGTTGAAAGCATCCCTTGAACTACTTAATTTTATCTTGTGTCTTTTATTTTGCAGAAAAACTATGGGCAAGCCGATGAAGATTGTAGGCATGGTATGTTTAAAAACAGGACTCTTTTCTGATTTGAAGATTTTGAATTATTAAATTGAGCAATGTTTAAGGTTTGATTTTTTTTCTCATTTGCTAATTTCAAGAGTAATTACAGTATTAGAAACCCTCACCTTTCTGTGGCACCCAATGACTGATAATGGTTGATATCTTTACTGCTATGACAGATGTACATTTGAACACTGGCTACTAGTCATGAGTGTTGACATTCCTGCCACCCCCACCCTATTGATTTTGTGTCTTTTTAAATTTTTAGTGAGTAGTCTAGTCAGTAAAAGCCCAAGTTTAAGAACTGTAGCCCATGATGGTCGTGGTGGCGCACGCTTGTAACCCCAGTACTTGGGAGGCTGAGACAGGAGGATTGCAGGCTTGAGGCCCAGCCTTAGCTACTTAGGCCCTTCACAACTTAGTGAGACCCTGTTTCAAAATAAAGAATAAAAAGCCGGACGTGGTGGCGCACGCTTGTAATCCCAGCATTTGGGAGGCTGAGACCGGAGGATCGCGGTTCGCGGACAGCCTCAGCTACTTAGTGAGGTCCTCTGCAACTCAGTGAGACCCAGTTTCAAAATAAAGAATAAAAATCGGGCTGGGGCTGTAGCTCGGAGGTAGAATGCCCCTGGGTTCCATCCCCAGACCTGCAAAAGAAAGAAGAAAAGACAGAAAGAAAATAAATAAGGCTGGGGTATAGCTTGGAGGTAGAATGCCTCTAGGTTCAATCTTTGGTATGGAAAAAATAAAAAAAGAACTGTAGCACGTACTGTTTAAATGCTAAGTTTGGATACATGGAAAGGAGGACCTATCCTTCTTAAAATGTTTTCAGAACTAGAAGACTTTCCTCAGAAGAGACTGGCTAGAGGCTTTTCAGTATTTGCTCCTGTTTCCTTTTGGTCAGGAAATGGAGACTGGTAGGCTCCGTGGGAGCTCTCAGTGTACAATCCTGCGCTCTCTGCTGCCATCTCACTCAAGCGCGTCTCGGCGCGGGCGGGAGCGGCGTCCAGCGGGCATTCTCACACTCCCGTCCTGGATGTTTTTGTACAGCCCAGTGACTTGGATAATAGAATGTTTTATCTAGTCAGAATTGGGGGCAGGGGCAGAGGTGTTTAACATAAGTTAATTTTTTTCCTCCTTTGTGGCAACATATTAAGAAATACTAAGTATTTTATTGTAAACCTTTCAAAACTATATTATATACGTTTGTGACATATTGGACATAATTCAGCCATTCACTAAAGATCAGTGACTTCTTTCTGACTTCATGGAATTGTAATGGTTTGGGTGTTAAGTTAGAATTAAAGATGTCTAGTACAATCTTTAAAAAAATCTCTGATATCTTTGGACATTAAAAAATACCAATAAGAGCCGGGCATGTGGCACCTGTTATAATCCCAGCATTTGGGAGGCTGAGACAGGAGGATCTGGGATTGCTATCAGCCTCAGCTACTTTGCAACTCAAAGGGCCTTTCAAAATAAAGAATTATAATTCTGATTCCCTCAATTTGAGACCTTGTCTCAAAATAAATAATAATAATAATAATGATAAAAAAAATAGGGCTAGGGGTGTAGCTTGGAGGTAGAATGCCCTTGAGTTCCATCCCCAGTAATGCCAAACAAAACAAAACAAAAAAATCAGTAAGTCTAGGCATGGTGGCGCAGGAACAGCAGTACTTGGAATGCTGAGAAAGGAGGATTTCAGGTTCGAGGACAGCCTCAGCAATCTAGCAAAACTCTGCTTCAAAAATCATCACAAAGTGCCTTGCTTGCTTACATACAGATACATCATGGATATGTGTGTGTGTGTGTGTGTGTGTATTTATATATGTGTATATATATGTGTGTATGTATCTATATCTATCTATCTATCTATCATCTATCTATGGTTTTTTTTTTTTTTTTTTTTTTGGTACTGGAGGTAGAACCAAGAGGCAGTCTACCTCTGAGCTTAACCCCAGCCCTATTTTCTTGATTTTTTATTTTGAAACAGGGTTTTGCTAAGTTGCTAAGGCTGTCCTCAAACTTAGGATCCTCCTGTCTCATCCTCTCAAGTACTGGGATTATAGGTGTGCACCACTGCACCTGGCATATATCTTGCCCTGGTTCTTGCTTAATATTCCCTAGTGTGGGGTTTGGAGTGAAGCTCAGTGGTAGAGAATTTGTCTAGAGTGTACAAGGGCTTTGTGTTTAATCCCTAGAATACAGGATAAACAAAACGGTCAAAGCTTTCCTGGTATGGATATGCTGAATTTTTTTCAACTCTTTTCCAATTTTGGTGAATTTTTAGGTGGTTCCAGTTTTTTGGTTTGTCATTATAAAGTATCCTGTAGCTGGGTTAAGCCAAATATATACTTAAAAGTTTTATAGGAACTGTCAAGATGAATTTTAAATATCCACACCTTCAGCAATAAACGAGACCGCTCATGTAATTTCACTAACACTGAAACTTAGCAGCCTTGAAATGTTGCAGTCTCATGTATGAGAAATGATAGTCCCTCCTTTCATTGTCACCTTCCTACTAGTGAGGTTGATACAGACTTCTCATTTTAGAGATGTGCAAACAAAACTCCCAAGAAGGTTAACTACTTGTGAAAAGTCATGGAAAAGTGAAAACTGTTGGTGAAAGGAGCATGTGGGAAAGCGTCATGTTTTCCTGTTAGTTTTCTTTCAGAGCATTTGAGAGTTAGGTATTATTTTACAACAAATGGCTCGCCTACATAGAAGTTTAGCCAGCTCTAAGATGAAGTTGTCAAGACACGGGTCTGCTCTGTGGTGTCAGTGGAGTTTGTGGTGGAATGCAGCCTGGTGGTAATGCAGTCAGACCCTCTGACCCACTAATGTCATTTCTGGGATGCTGTCCCAAGTAAATAATCGGAAAGAAGGAAAGAATTGTATACAGAGTGGTGCTCACTGCAGTGCTTGGGTGTAAAAGTGAAATCGGTTAGCTTTCACTGTAGTTGTATTTTATGCACTCTTTGTTCATGAAAATATGATAAGAACTTAGAAAGTGGCCATTTTTAATTAGTACAGGAGTATGTAGATAAAGTTGATAATTTGAAATAGATATTTGGGAATATTGGCCAACATGATTCACATAGTTGAAGAGTTCTGGTATTATGTGTAGTTTTTTCTTTTCAATGTTAGTGATGTTACTTTTGTGTAAGATCAAGTGCTATATAGTTAGTCAGTCAGTAATAAAAGTAAGACAGAATCTTGGTTCTTGTTAATTATTATACTGCTTTGTTAGGCCTAGATGTTTCCAGGGATGGCCCTGGATGGCTCTCTTAAGTGCTCCGACCATTGACATTGTGCTTGAAGCATTTTACATACAGTGCTGTCTGGATGTTTGTTATCTTGTTGTAGGGTTATCAGTTTGCATTCCTTGCAACTTTTAGCATGCCACATCTAATTTAGCCTCCTCCCCTTCTCTTTCTGCTTCTGCCCTGTGGTGGATTAGGAAATTAGACTTGCCATCTTGGTTTATGGAAAATATACAAGAAAGCAGATGAAATAGTATAATAAACATGCATATTCTCAAAACTGAGATTGAACAATTAATGGTTTGCCCATAATTACTTCATTGTTTCCTTAAATATTTAAAAGTAATGATAAACATGACATTTACCCCTAAATACTTTAGTATATATCTCTAAAAATTAAGGCCAGTACTGCATAGCTACAATATTGTTGACCTAATAAAATTGACAATATTCTCTAATATTATCTAAAACACATTCCATGTTCAGTTTTACCTGGTTGTCCCCCAGGCTGATTTGTTTAAACCAGGAACTAATAAAAGTCATACAGTTTTGAAGTTGAAATTCTATGTCAGTAAGATTACATAGACCCTGATAACCCATTAGAGATGTACAAATTTTATGTTTCAGTTTGTTTGTTTGTTTATTTATTTGTGGTGCTGGGAGTTGAACCCAAGGGCATTTTATCTCCAAGCTAAACCTCCAGCATGATTTTTTATTCTTTATTTTATTTTATTGATTTATTTATTTATTTTTTTAACCTCCAGCATGATTTTTTATTCTTTATTTTATTTTATTGATTTATTTATTTTTTTTTTTGGTGGTACTGGGGTTCCTGGAAGCCCTTCTACTTCCAGGCTACACTCCCAGACCAATTTTATACATTTTTATTTTTTTATTTATTATTATTATTTTTGGTGGTACTGGGGGTGGAACCCAGAGGCTTTCTACCTCCAGGCTATATTCCCAGACCCTTTTTTAAAAAATATTTTATTTGGAAACAGGGTCTCACTGAGTTGCTGAAAGCCTCACTAAGTAGCTGAGGCTGGTTTCGAACCCGTGTGACCCTCCTGTCTCAGCCTCCCAAGCTCGGGGATTACAAGCGTGCGCCACCACGCCCAGCTTTATTCTTTATCTTGAAACAGGGTCTCACTGAGTTGCAAAAGGCCTCACTAAGTAGCTGAGGCTGGCTGCAAACCCAGATCCTCCTGTCTTAGCCTCCCAAGCACTGGGATTACAAGTGTGCGCCACCACACCCAGCTATGTTTCAATTTAAAAAAGAAGATTCTGAGCGAGGATTTAAGGACATCTAGAACATAAAGTATGTGGGCTGAGGTCATGAATTTTACTTCTGAGTTCAGTGCTGGGTTCTGGATAGCCAAGGTTGCCAGTCAGTGATGACTGGTTAATTGAGGTGGTTATATCAGTTTTTATTATCTGAACAGAAAACATAATGGGAAAACTTGCATGAAATAGTATTTTTTTTTTTTTTTGGCCTCTTAAATATCTGCTACATAGGAAGCTTACATTTTTTTGCATTAGCAAAATGAAAGAAATAAATGGATAAAGTAAAATAAGAAGAAAACAATCTTACCAATTCGAGTATTGTGCTACATATAATGAATGGGTGAAACTTAATAAAAATCAGGCTGTTTTTAAGCCCTAGCTGAGAGTTTTGTCAATTTAAGAACTCATCATTACGAGTTTATTGTAATCATACTTGGCCTGTGAGGTAAATGATTAACAGTAATCCCTGTTAAGAGGCTAATAGGGATACTGATAGGTGAATGAACCTTCTACAGTCTCCCTGGGAGAGAAAGTAGAATCTTTAACTTTATTCTCAGAAAAGTTTATTTTTGTTTTTTGGTGCTGGAGATCAAACTCGGGGTCAGTCTACCTCCGATCTACACCCCAGCCCTATTTTATTTTTATTTTTGAAGCAGGGTCTCGTTAGGTTGATGAGTCTTACTACTTGCTGAGGCTGTACTTGAACTTGTGATCCTCATCTCAGCCTCGCAAGTACTGGGATTACAAGTGGGCACAACCACAGGGACTAAGATTCGGTCTGGTTTTATTTCTGACTAACCATATAGCACTTACCTTACACAAAAATAACATCACTAAAGTTGAAAAAACTACATATAATATCAAAACTCTACAACTATGTGAATCATCTTTGCCAATATCCCCAAATATCTATTTCAAATAATCAACTTTATCTACATACTTCTGTACTAATTAAAAATGACCACTTGTTGCCCGGCGTGGTGGCACACACTTGTAATCCCCGTGCTTGGGAGGCTGAGACAGGAGGATCGCACGGGTTCAAAGCCAGTCTCAGCTACTTAGTGAGGCTCTCAGCAACTTAGTGAGACCCTCTTTCCAAATAAAATATAAAATAGGTCTGGGAGTATAGCCCGGAGGTAGAAAAGCCCCTGGATTCCACCTTTAGTACCACACAAAAAAAAAAGAAAGAAAAAAAAAAGACCATTTGTAATGGCTACTTTTGTTTTTTGAATGTTTTAATATTTTATCAGTGGAATCATGCATTATGTGACCTTTTGAGATGAGTGTTTTCATTCACACTGAAATGCCCTTGGGAGCCACTCAAGTTTTATTTACCAACAGGAATTTAAGGACCCCCCCCCCCAACTGCCACCAAATAAAACCACCACTGCCACCAAATTATCTATCTATCTATCTATCTATCTAAAGAATGACATCTTTTAAATTTTTTTATGATGCTTGGGATTGAATCCAGGAATGTTCTACTATTGAGTCATACATTAGCCCTTTTTATTTTTAATTTTGAAACAGGGTCTTGCTAAATTGTTGAGACTGGCCTCTAACCTGCAGTCCTCCAGCCTTATCTCCCAATTATTGGGATTATAGGCATGTACCACTGTGGTTGGCTTAACTGGAGTTGTATTTATGCATGAAGGCAATTTAAAATAAATAATACCTTGCTTTATAAAATCTCAGTAAATATTGTGATAAAGGGGGATATGAAATTAAAGATGATTATGAGCACTTGAAAACAGCTCCTGCCCTTGCCAATAGATGGAAGGGTCTGGGGTTGATCCCAACTACCACAAAAGTGAAAACAAAGAATAGAGCTTTCTTTCATAAGGTAAAGAAAATATTCATAAAAGTAGTAAAATGTCTTTTTTTCTCAGTAAGCAAATTAGTGGGGAAAATACAAGCAAATTAACCATGGAAATAGTGAAGGAAGGGAGTATAAGCAGAGGATTTGGAAATCTTTTTCTGCAATCAGTATTTCCCTTGGGGGCTCAGAACAGGGAGGTGACAAAATGCTGCCTTCTGAAATTGAGGAGGCAACAGAGGAGTTTTAAGATTGGAAAATACAGTTAAATAGATCTTTTTCTTTCTTTTTGTGGTACTGGGGATGGAACCCAGGGGCATTCGACCTCCAAGCTACACCCCCTGCCCTATTTTTTGTTCTTTATTTTTAAACAGGGTCTCTCTGAGTTCCAAAGGGCCTCACTAAGTAGCTGAGGCTGTCCTCGAACCGCAATCTTCCTGTTTTAGCCTCCCAAATGCTAGGATTACAAGCGTGCATCACCATGCCCAGCTAAGCAGTTCTTTTTCTATAGTAAAATCTTAAGTTACCAAACAAGTTACTGGAGGTTCACTTTTCTGTAACTATATAGTAAATGTACCTCTGAAGTTAGGGTTTCAGGGTGCGCACACTTGCACGTGCTTGGAATTGAACCTAGAGACTTTCTGCCTCCAAGCTATACTTCCCAGCCCATTTTATTTTTTATTTGGAAACAGGGTCTCACCAAGTTGCTGAGAGCCTCCCTAGGTTGCTGAGGCTGGCTTTAAATCTGTACTCTTACTGTCTTAGTCTCCCAAGTATTGGGATTACAACTGTGTGCAACCGTGTCAGGCTTGAAGTTAGGATTCTTAATGAGGAGGTTTTTAAAGGCACCCTAAGCATAAAATCTTTTTCTCATACATACCATTTGCAAGTTTTGCAAATACCACTTTTTTTTTTTTTGGTGGTACTGGGGGTGGAACCCAGAAGCTTTCTACCTCCAAGGCTATACTCCCAGACCTTTTTTAAAATATTTTATTTGAAAACAGGGTCTCACTAAGTTGCTGAAAGCCTCCCTAAGTAGCTGAGGCTGGCTTCAAACCCGTGCGATCCTCCTGTCTCAGCCTCCCAAGCGCAGGGATTACAAGTGTGTGCCACCACGCCCGGCTCTATGCAAATACCACTTTTTTTTGTTGTGGTAGGGACTAGGGATGGAACTCAGGGAAGTTCTACCTCTGAGTTATTCACCCAGGCTTATTTTATTTTATTTTATTTTATTTATTTATTGGTGGTACTAGGGGTGGAACCCAGAGGATTTCTACCTCTGGGCTATACTCCCAGACCTATTTTATATTTTATTTAGAAACAGGGTCTTACTAAGTTGCTGAGAGCCTCATTAAGTAGCTGAGACTGGCTTTGAACCTGTGTGATCCTTCTGTCTCAGTCTCCCAAGCACGGGGATTACAAGTGTTCGCCACCATGCCTGGCTTTTTATTTTATTTTATTTTATTTTTTTGTAGTAGTGGGGGTAGAACGGGGGTGGTGGTGTTCTACCTCTGAGCGATATTCCCAGCCCTATTTCTGTTCTTTATTTTGAAACAGGGTCTTACTGAGTTGCAAAGGGCCTCACTAAGTAGCTGTCCTCTTGTCTCAGCCTCCCAAATGCTGGGATTACAAGTGTGCGCCACCATGTCCGGCACCTATTTTATTGTTTTTTATTTTGAAACAGGGTCTCACCAAGTTGCATAGTTGCTGAGGCTGGCTGGGTACTTGTGATGTTCCTGTCTTTTGAGGATCCCAAATATTGGAATTACAGGCATGTGACACCATGCCTGGTACAAATATCACTTGAAGAATGCCATAAGTAAAAGGTTTATTCAAGCTGTGAATGGTGGTATAGGGCTGGGGTGTAGCTCAGAGGTAGAATGCTCCTGGGTTCATTCCCTAGTACTTAAAAAAAAAAGTTTATTCAAGCACATAGATAAAGTAAAACCCTTTTATGGTTTTCTGGGAAGCAGTGTTTCAGGTTTGTTTTTATGCTTTGTGTATCAGTTTTTTACTCTGTATTTTATATAATGAGGAAATTGAGAGACACTAAAAGAATTAGTGCTGACATTAAACTAGAACACTGAGAATAAAGCAGAAAGAAGGATCTGTTGCTGAAGAAGGAAAACATGCAGAAGGCAGGCGCCCAGGAGTCCTCATAGTGAATTGCCGGTGAAGGGAAGGGCAGTTGTGAATAAACAGCAAGACTTTAACTTAAAGCTTGCGGGATGCCCGAGGGCATTGTCAGAAAAAGCCTGCAGAGTTGTGTGACCAGCCAGGCGTGGTGGCGCATGCCAGTCATCTCAGTACTTGGGAGGCTGAGACAGGAGGCCTCAGTAAGGAGTGAGACCTGGTTTCAAAATAAAAGTAAGATAGGGCTATGGGTATAGGTCACAGGTAGAATGCCTCTAGATTAAATCTACAGTGCCAAAAGAAAAAAAGAAAAAAAAGAAAATAAATTTTGTGACCAGATTAAAAAGACAAAATATTGAAAGGAAGGCAACAGGGATTTAAAAAACTAAACATATAGTATTTAAAGCTGTAGATGAGATATTTAGAGGAACGTGGCATGGTGAATGCCTCTAATCCTGTACCAGGGAGGCTGTGAGAGAGGAGGATTGTAGGTTTGTAGCCAGCTGCAGCAACTTAGGTCCTCCACAACTTAATGAGACCCTGTTTCAAAGTGAAAAATAAAGTAGGGCTGGGGTATAGTTCAGAGGAAGAATGTCCCTGAGTTCAGTCCCCAGTACCCCATCCCACACACACAGGGGAAGAAGAGGTCCAGGTGGTACCTAATTTTGAATTAGTACTAGGGCTCTTCATTTCCCATATGCACTTTATAAAGGAAACATTTTATCTACAAAAGACCTTGGTAAGGAGGGCATCAAATGCTGCAAAAACTGTAGTCCACCCATCCAAAAGCATCTATTTATTACAGTTAGAATAAAGGAGACGGTAAGGGAAAGGGTTCTGGTGGAAAAGAATCCTGTCACAAATCAGCCCCAAGGACACTTGGTGATATCTTTGTCACTTTATTCCTTGGTTTGTTATATTTTTTCATACTTGTAATGAATGGCCATTTGAACCTCCAGTTAATAACTTGATTTAGGCCTTCCATTCTTTGGAGTCTTTTTATATACTGTTGCCTCAGTGTAGACATGTGTCTGAGTTTATTGTCAAAAATCAGATGACTGATATTTAGGGAGAAATTTAATTTTTGGTTCTGTGAGTGTTGTCCTGAGAGTGTAATGCTAAGCAGTGGAAGATTTCAATTTATTAATAACTAAAGGATTTAGTAGTTCTAGTAATTAAAATTTTTTCTTTTGAGGAGTTTTAGAAATATGCCTTGATTTAGACTAAGCTCTTCAATAAAAGACTTTAGAAATAGCTAAGGGTTTGATAAAAGAAATAACAATATGGTCATGTTACTGAAAATAGCAGAGTAACATTCAATCTCTCCTGTACTTTAGAAAATTACCTTTCTCATTGCAGGCAATTCTTTACAAGCAAAGGGAATTGCATTTTAATAGTTAATTCTTTTTTTTGTGAGTAGCTGAAGGCTATCAGATGGCTTAACCAAGGCTATTTTTATTAAAATATTTAAATACATATTTAATGTTACTCAGTTTTTAGTTCAAAGAATTTCAAATAGACTTTTTTTTTTTTTTTTTTTTTTTGCGGTACTAGGGATGGAACCCAGGGGCATTCTACCACCGAGCCACACCCCAGCCCTATTTTTGATTCTTTATTTTGAAACAGGGTCTCACTGAGCTGCAAAGGGCCTCACTAAGTAGCTGAGGCTGTCCGGAAACTGCTATCCTCCTTTCTCCGCCTCCCAAATGCTGGGCTTACAAGCGTGCGCCACCACGCCCAGCTTCTCAAGATGATATATATATATATATATATATATTTTTTTTTTGGTGGTACTGGGGTTCCTGGAAGCCCTTCTACCTCCGGGCTACACTCCCAGACCTATTTTTACATTTTTATTTGGAAACAGGGTCTCCTAAGCCAGCGTGCGCGGCTAGCTTCGAACCTGCACGATCCTCCTGTCTCTGCCTCCCAAGCGCGGGGATTACAAGCGTGCGCCACCACGCCCGGCAAGATTATATTTTTAATGTCATCTCTTTTTTGCAAATTCATGTATCACATCCGAGACAAGCCTTACTTTGAAAAATTTCAAGCCTTTTCAAGATACTAAAGATAATAAATAAGGGGCCAAATTGGTAGCATTGCAATTTAATTTTTGTAGAAGATACAACAGCAGGAGAATCTGAGAATCTTTTTTATCCATATTTTTTTTTGTTTTTGCGGGTCTATGGATGGAACCCAGGGGCATTCAATCTCTGAGCGACACCCCCTGCCCTAATTTTTATTCTTTATTTTGAAACATGGTCTCAATAAGTTGCAGAGAGCCTCACTAAGTAGCTGAGGTTGTCCGTGAACTGCGATCCTCTGGTCTCAACCTCCCAAATGCTGGATTACAAGTGTGCGCCACCACGCCTGGCTCTTCTATAATTATTGATTATAAATATAAAACTTAATTATAATAATTTATCTTTTTTTGCTGTAGTTCTTTATGTGGGATCCTTTAAGAAATAAAGTGCATTTCAAAGCAAACAGGTGGGAAAAATTGTTCCTGTACTGCTTCTTGTATAAAAAGAAATAGAAAAAGGAAACATAATTTTGACAAATATTAAGACATTCAAGCACCAATGTAATGGAAGAATGTAAAATAATATTCAGTCAATACCTTGTATAAAATTGAAGATATCTCAGAGGCATTCGAATATTATGTGATTCGATACTCTTTAAATATGCCATAATCATCTGAGATTGAAACATTTTTAGACTTTCATTCCTCTGAACATTTAGACATTTTCATTTTCTCAAACCTTTTTTAGCTCTTAACAACTAGTTTCTCAGTACCTCAGTTACCACAAAGGGAAGCACACTTCTTCAGGTGGCCCCAGTACAAGTTCTTAGAAGGGGGAGGGAACGTGGAGGGACCTCTTCTGATGCAGGAGATTGCTGGGTACTTTATATAACTGGCACAGTTAGTCTTTGCCACAACTCTGCTGTCATCTCCAATTACGAGGAAGGGAATAGGCTTTGGAAACTGTAATATAATCTCAGTAGGATGGTCAATTTTCTTCAAAACATATTATTTGCCTTATCTGACTTGATCCTTACCACAGATTTATACACTTTTATACACTTTGCTATTTCACACACGGCCAGATTGAGGGCCAGGCAAAGTGATGGGCCCAAGGTCATAACTGGATAGTTTTAGGAAGAGTAAGATCTGAGGTGTGGGCTTAGTCTGAAATTTTATAAGGCATACTTACCAATATTTTATTGGAGATACTTATTTATTGGAATTATCTAAAGGCATTTGAGTAGAAGGTGAGTAGAAGGTACATAATATGGTGAGACAGTAGGTTGACCCCAAGCTAATTTGTGTGTGTGTGTGTGTGGGGGGTATTGAGGCTTGAACCCAGGGCTTCATGCATGCTAGGCTAGCCAAGTGTTCTTTTTTTTTTTTTTTTTTTTTTTTTTAGGTGGTACTGGGGGTGGAACCCAGGGGCTTTCTACCTCTGGGCTATACTCCCAGACCTATTTTATACTTTATTTGGCAACAGGGTCTCACAAGTTGCTGAGAGCCTCACTAAGTAGCTGAGGCTGGCTTCGAACCTGTGCGATCCTCCTGTCTCAGCCTCCCAAGCGTGGGGATTACAAGCGTGTGCCACCACGCCCAGCTTAGCCAAGTGTTCTACCATTACATTTCCAGCCAGTATTATTTTTTATTTTGAGACAGGGTCTACCTAATTTGCTCAGGCTGGCCTCAAATTTGTAATTCTCTTTCCTTAGCCTCCCAAGTAGCTGGAACTGCAGCTGTACACCACCGTGCCCAGCTAAATGTTTTTAATTTTTTAAAAATTTATTTATTTATTTATTGATTGATTGATATTGGGGATGGAACCTAGGGGCATTCTACATCTGAGCTACACCCTCATCCCAATTTTTTTATTCTTTATTTTTATTTATTTATTTATTTTTTTTGTGGTACTGGGGTTCCTGGAAGCCCTTCTACCTCCGGTATACACTCCCACGGGCTACACTCCCAGACCTATTTTTTAACATTTTTATGTGGAAACAGAGTCTCTTAAGCCAGCGAGGCTGGCTCGGAACCAGCGCGATCCTCCTGTCTCCGCCTCCCAAGCGCGGGGATTACAAGCGTGCGCCACCACGCCCGGCTTATTCTTTATTTTGAAACAGAGTTTCACTGAGTTGCAGAGGGCCTCACTAAGTAGTAGCTGAGGCTGTCCGCAAATCGAGATCCTTCTGTCTCAGCCTCCCAAATGCTGGGATTACAAGCATGCGCTACCACACTTGGCTAGCTAAATATTTTTAAACACAGGGCTATGCTGTGTGTGGTGGTGCAGGCCTGTAATCTCAGACTTGGGAGACTAAGAGGACTGTAGGTTTGAGACCAGCCTGTTCAACTTAGTGATACCCTGTTTCAAAATAAAAAATAAAAAGTGCTGGGGGGGTGGTAGAATGTTCCTGGGTTCAATTCCCCAGTACCACAATAAATGAAGGAAGGGAGGGAGAGAAGAAAGAAAGACATACTGAGACATATTCAATTTTCAATTTAGTGATTTAATAAAGGGTATATACATACAAATGTTTTACTGCACTTTTTTTTCCTTTGGGGAGTGTGTGTATATGGTGCTAGTTATTGAACTCAGGGGTGTTCTACCTTTGAGCTATACCCACAGCCCCATTTGAGTTTTTATTTGGAATAGGGTCTCATGAAGTTGCTGAAAGCCTTGGTAAGCTGCAAAAGCTGGCTTTGAATCTGCAATTTTCTTGTCTCAGCCTCCCAAGTTCTAGGATTATAGGTGTGCACCACCATGCCCAGCTGCAGTGTTATTTTATTATTATTATTTTTTTGGTGGTACTGTGGGTGGAACCCAGAGGCTTTTTACCTCTGGGCTATACTCCCAGACCTGTTTTATTTTTTATTTTTTATTTTTTATTTATTTTTTTGATATATATATTTTTTTATTGGTGCACTGTATTCATACATCATAGTAGGATACATACTTTTGTAGACATACATGCACACTTTTCCCAGTCAGCCCCCACCCAATCCCCACCCCATTCTCTCTCTATCCCTCCCTCCCATGCTTGGCTTAGTAGTTGACATCTAGTATTATGGCAGTTTATCTAAAATTAAAAATGATAATCTCACATAACAGTTTCATTTGTCTGATACCAAGCTTTTGATGACTTAAAGATAACATTTCAATATTTCTTTTTGCTTTCTTTCTTACCAGAGAATATTTTTTTCTATTTTTTAGGTGAAACTATCATATATTTATATATTTATTTTTCAGAAAAAAATCTATCCTAATATGGAATATGGAGTCTAGGTACCCAAAACGATCTTGAAAAAGAACAAAGCTAGAAGATATATATTTTCTGATTTCAAACCATATAAAGCTACAATAATTGAAACAGTGTAGTACTATTCTAAAGGCAGATATATAAACCATTGGAGTTAAATAAAAGCCTAGAGCTAAATTCTTCCCTATATTGTCAAGTTATTTTTGACAAGGTTTCCACGAACATTTGGTGGTGGAAATGATAATCTTTTAACTAAATATTGTTAAAAAATAATAATTACATGGAAAAGAATAAAATTGGCCCCTTACCTAATCCCATATACAAATATTAACTCAAAATAGATAATAGACCTAAATACAACTCTTAAGACTATAAACTTTTAGGAGAAAATCTGGGTCATAAAACCTCACAACATTGAAATTGGCAGTGATTTCTTGGTTATGATTTCAATGACACAGGCAACAGAGGAGTATACAGACTCCCTAAAAAATAAAACAATAAAAAAATTGTCTGTTGGATGGAAACTCTTGTTTCTCTGGTTCTGGTGTGTGTTACCTATTTCTTCTTTGTAGTTAATCTCTTTGAGTATTTTCTCTAGTGCTGGTTTTGAAGACATAAATTCCTTCAGTTTCTGTTTGTCATAGAAGCTTCTTATTTCTCCATCTAATTTGATAGAAAGTTTTGCTGGGTAGGAAATTTTTGGCTGGAAGTTGTTTTCTTTCAGAGTTTGGAATATGTTACTCCAAGCCCTTCTGGCTCTCATAACTTGGTTTGGGAAGTCTGGAGTGATTCTAATTGGTTTGCCTCTGAATGTCACTTGGCCCTTTGCTTTTGTTGCCTTTAAGATTCTCTGCTTGACTTCCACATTGGTCATTTTGACAATTATGTGGCGTGGGGATCCTCTTCTCCGATCCTGTCTAAAGGGAGTTCTATAAGTTTCCTGGACCTTTGTATCAACCTCTTGCTCTATGTTTGGAAAATTTTCTGCTATTACTTCCTTGAAGAGATTGTTGATCCCTTTGGTTTCACTTTCTTTTCCCTCCTCTATTCCAATTATTCTTAGGTTAGCTCTCTTAAAATGGGCCAATATTTCTTCAATATCAGATTCCTGCTGTCGGATATTTTTTTCTAGATTAGAAACTATGAGTTCATTTTTGGATTGCTCATCTTCTAAGAGCGAGATTCTGTTCTCCATGTGTTCTAATCGGTTGTTTGTGCTTTGAATTGAGGCCTTTACTTCATTAATTGCATCCTTTATCTCTTTTTGGCTCTCTCTGAGTTCTTTTCGAAGCACCTCTATTATTTCTACAGTTATTTTCCTGATTTGATCTTCTAGAAATCTCTGATTTTCTGTTTTATCGGGTTCTGATGTTGTGGGGTTGTGGGCATTAATTGCTCGAGTATTATTCCTCTTTCCCATGATTTCCGATGTTTGTGCCTTCTCTGGGTTCTTCCCTTGGGTCACTATGACTTCCCTTAAGGTGTTCTGGATCTCGAGTCAGTAGTATCTCAGACCCCACTACTCCTTTACTGGGTTTTATCACAGAGTCTCCGACCCAGAGAGTCGATAGAGGCTGCTTTAGACTGTGGGGGGTGCCAGGTTGCACGTTCTCCTATGGTGTGATATCTCTGCCACCGCCCCTCCCCCACTGGGTCAAGTCCCAGTGAGTACAGTACTGGGATTTCTCCTCTGTGGCCCGCAATTTGACTCACTGTTCTTGAGTACGCAGATGTGACTGTACTGGCCTCGCTGAATTTGCTGCTGCTGCCGCCGGTGGCAATATGGCGCCGCTGCTACGCCCCCGGCTATGGGGCTGGCGTTTTTCTTCTTGATTTTGATTTCTACTCTGAATCCCTGCAGCGTGTGCTGAGCTCGGCCACTGGGAGCTTTAGATGCTCTCTGCGCGGAGAAATCCCGCCTGGTTGTTCCGCAGTGGCTCACCTCGGCTTGCTGTAGCCGTCCCGTGAATTCGCCGGTGCCTCCGGCAGTATGGCGCTGCTGCCGCGTCTGCCACGTCCTCGGGCGCGAGGCCGGTGTATCTCCTCTGTGGTTCTGTTCTCAGTCTGCTTTCTCTCTGGAGCCTGGTGATTTTTTGTTTCACTGGTGATGGTGTTTTCTGGTTATGAAAGGTGCTGATTTTGTGGTAATGGAAATTTGTTGTTAGCGGGGCTCTTAAGCCCCGCTTTTCTCGGTCGCCATCTTCCCGGAAGTCTTACCTGTTTTATATTTTTATTTGGAAACAGGGTCTCACTAAGTTGCTGAAAGCCTCACTAAGTAGCTGAGGCTGGCTTCGAACCCGTGCGATCCTCCTGTCTCAGCCTCCCAAGCACGGGGATTACAAGCGGGCGCCACCACGCCCGGCTGCCATCGTTTATTTATTTATTTTTTGCCTGGCCAAACATAAACTTTTTTTTTAAATTGGTGCATTGTAATCATATATCACATTGGAATACAAGACTTGAGAGGATATACAAGCACACATCATCCAATTAGCCCTCATCCAGCCCCCATCCCATCCCCTCCCCCTCCCTGGATCCCATGCTTGTTTGGTGATTAACTTTGATACATTTGTTTATATACCTCCTGCATTTTAAAGAGGCTTCATCCTCCCCAGTTCCATACCCTCTGATTGGTCACCTTAGTTGCTTCACTATAGGGCCCTTTCTATAGCTCGACCTCTTCCTGTTGTACCTTTCCCTCTAGTTTTTGCTGATGAGGGGAAGCATCTGATTTTTATTTTCTGCGATATTTCTCTCTGCATGCCGCATTGCAAGTACTGATCCCAATCTTGATGGCCTCAGTAGTGGCCTGGCTACCCGGTGGACTGATCCAGACCTCACTGGCTCAAGCAGCGGCCTTGCCTCATGGGAGGCCCCGATTCTGGTCTCGCTGGCCCCGACACCAGCCTAACCCCTCAGCTGGTTCCGATCCTGTCCTTGGAGGTCCCAGTAGCGGCTTTGCCTCACGGCAGGCTCCGATGCCGGCCATTGGCCCCGGCACCGGCTTAACCCCTCGGCAGGCTTCGATCCCGGCCTCAGAGGCCCCAGCACCGGGCTAGCCTCACTGCAGGCTCCGATCCCGGCCTCGCTGGCCCCAGCACCGGCCTAACCCCTCGGCAGGCTCTGATCCCAGCCTCGGAGGCTTCAGTACCAGCCTTGCCTCACGGCAGGCTCCGAAGCCAGCCATTGGCCCCAGCACCGGCCTAACCCCTTGGCAGGCTTTTATCCCGGCCTCAGAGGCCCCAGCACCAGCTTTGCCTCACGGCAGGTTCCGATGCTGGCCGCTGGCCCTGGCATCGGCCTAACCCCTTGGCAGCCTCCGATCCCAGCCTTGGAGGCTCTAGTAGCGGCCTTGCCTCATGGCAGGCTCCGATGCTGGCCATTGGCCCTGGCACTGGCCTAACCCCACGACAGGCTCTTATCCTGGCCTCGGAGGCCCCAGCACCGGCCTTGCCTCACAGCTGGCTCTGATGCTGGCCTCATTGGCCCCAGCACTGGCCTAACCCCTCGGCAGGCGCCAATCCCGGCCTCGGAGGCCTCAGTAGCGGCCTTGCCTCACGGAAGGCTCAGATGCCGGCCGCTGGCTCCGGCACCGGCCTAACCCCTCGGCAGGCTCTGATCCTGGCCTCGGAGGCCCCAGCACTGGCCTTGCCTCACGGCAGACTCCACAGTGTTACTTTTAAAAGATAATTGGAATCTGGGGCAAGGGAATGGTTAAATAAATTGATACATATCCATGGTGGTGCATGCATTTCGGAGGCTGAGACCGGAGGATTGTGGTTCGTGGATAACCCCAGCTACGTAGAGAGGCCGTCTGCAACTTAGTGAGACCTGTTTAAAAGTAAATAATTAAAAAATAGGGCTGGGTGTGTAGCTCAGAGGTTGAATGCCACTGGGTTCCATCCCCAGACCTGCAATAAAATAAAATAAAATAAAATAAAATAAATTGATATATCTAGTTGACATTATATAATGTATAGCCAATAAGACAAATAATGCTAATAACATAGAAAATAACAGAATTTGCTGAGATCAAAGAGCACAATCCAAACCATTCTGTTTATATAGTTAAAGTTATTTAAAATTATGTACATATTGATAGAAATTGGTGGAGAAAGCTGGTCGTGGTGGCGCATACTTGTAATCCCAGTACTTGGAAGGCTGAGACAGGAGGATCCTGTTTGCGGATAGCCTCAGCTACTTAGACTTTCTGCAACTTAGTGAGAATTGGTTTCAAAATAAAGAATAATAATAATAAAAAAAATAGGAATGGTGGTATAGCTTGGAGGTAGAATGTCCCAGTACGGGGGAAAAAAAAGAAAGAAATATTGGAGATCTGAAAAATTAAGTGAAAACTGTTTAGTGGTGAGATTATGGTGAATTTATTTAGGATTTTTTGGTGTTACAATGTTTGTGTGTTAAAAATGCAAATAATAGCTGGGCGTGGTGGCACACGCTTGTAATCCCCGCGCTTGGGAGGCAGAGACAGGAGGATCGCACGGGTTTGAAGCCAGCCTCAACTACTTAGTGAGGCTCTCTGCAACTTATTGAGACCCTGTTTCCAAATAAAATATAAAATAGGGCTGGGAGTATAGCCTGGAGGTAGAAAGCCTCTGGGTTCCACCCACAGTACCACCCAAAAAAAAAAAAAAAAAAAAGCAAATAATATGAGAGGATATATTTAATACAGCCACAAACAAGTGCATTATGAACAGGCTCAGTGGACTTAGTATAATCTCATGGATATGTGAAAGAACATGATGTTAGAAGTAAGTTTTCTTGAAAAGGAAGCTAAAGTCTATACAAATGAATATTAGAATGTTGGACTTAACGCCGGGCGTGTGGTGGCGCATGCTTGTAATCCCCGTGCTTGGGAGGCAGAGACAGGAGGATCGCGCAGTTCGAAGCCAACTGTGCTGGTGTAAGAGACCCTGTTTCAAAAATATAAAAGAGGTCTGGGAGTTAGCCCGGAGGTAGAAGGGCTTCCAAGAACCCCAGTACCACCAAAAAAAAAAAAAAAAAAAAGAATGTTGGATTTAGCAATAAAGAGAAGGATAAAGATTGCTTTATTAATTGCATCATTAGCAGTTACTGTGAGAAATCATTTTGAATGACAAGGAATAAAAACGAATATATTTGACATTGATAGAAACATAGGATCCTTGTGACTGTATTAAAGACTATTGGTTAGCATTTTCTGTGGCTGTGAGACAATTGGATTCTTAGTTAATCTTGCTGGTTTTTTTTTTTTTTTTTTTTTGCGGGCCTGCGAATGGAATCCAGGGGCATTCGACCTCCGAGCTATACCCCCTGCCCTATTTTTTATTCTTTATTTTGAAACAGGGTCTCACTAAGTTGCAAAGAGCCTCACTAAGTAGCTTGAGGCTATCCTTGAACTGTGATCCTTAAATCTCAGCCTCCCAAATGCTGGGATTACAAGTGTGTGCCACCACGCCCGGCTCAATCTTGCTGGTTTTTATAAAGGCTAATTCTAAATAGTTTTGGAATATTTAATGTTGAGATGTGCCATTTCTATTCTGGTGCATTTTAATGGCAGTCTTGTGTCAGCATAAAAATGTGTGAATTTTATTCTGCTAATAAAGCTGCAGTTTCAAGCCCTCACTTAGCCAGAAATGAAAGGTTGCGCAGTGTTTTTTACTGGAGCGCTCTCTTGATCTTGAGATGGAGCCTCACAGTGTTGCCTAGGCTGGTCTCAAATCATGGGGCCGTTGACCTCAGTCTCCCATGTAGGTGGAACTACAGGTGTGTACCACCATGCTTGGCCAGATCCTTTAAAAAAATTAGTCATTTTGCTGGGTGTTGTGGTGGACACTTGTAATCCTAGTACTTGGGAGGTTGAGACAGGAGAGTAGCAGGTTGGAGACCAGCCTCAACAACTTATGGAGACCCTACTTCAAAATAAAAAATAAAATTGGGCTGGAGGTGTAGATCAGAGAATGTTCAGTTCTTAGTATACACACACAAATATACACAGTCACTTAAAATTTTATTTTTGATACAAGGGTTGAACCCAGGGGCATTCTACTTCTTAGCTATACCTCCAGATCTTTTTATTTTAAAACAAGATCTTGCTAAGTTGCCGAGGCTTTGTTAAATTTGCTAAGATTGGCCTCACACCTGTGATCTTCCTGCTTCAGTCTCCCACATACTGGGATTACAGGCATGTGCCACCACACTTGGCTAACTTTTTTCTTTATTCTTTTTTTGGTACTGAGGATTGAACCCAAAGGCATTCTACCTCCAAGTTATACTCCCAGCCCAGTTTTATTTCTTATTTGGAAACAGGGTCTCACTAGGTTGCAAAGGGCTTCTCAAAGTTGCCAAGGCTGACTTCAAACCTGTGATCCTCCCATCTCAGCCTCCCAAGTACTGGGATTACAAGCATGTGACACCATGCCTGGCTGTAATTTTTTTTTAATTGACATGATGATTGCACACATTCACACAGTATGCAGTGATCAGATCAGGATAATTTAGCATAGCTGTCACCTCAAACATTTATTATTTGTGTTGGGAACATTCAAAATACTCGTTACTAGCTATTTTGAAATTTGAAATTCATTGTTGCCAACCATAGTTATCCTGCTGTGCTGAAGAACATGGGAAATTCTTCCTCCCTCTTGTGACTTTTTTTTTTTTTGTGTGTGTGTGTGTGTGTGTGTGGTACTGGGGATGGAACCCAGGGGTATTGCACCTATGTGGTACACCCCTAGCCCTATATTTTAGTCTTTTTATTTTTGAAACAGGGTCTTACTGAGTTGCAAAGGGCCATGCTAAGTAGCTGAGGCTGTCTCCACGAACTGCGATCCTCTGGTCAGAGCCTCCCGGATGCTTGGGATTACAAGCGTGCGCCACCACGCCTGGCTTCTCCTTGTGATTTTGATGGGATCCTAATAGGTGTAGCAGGTTGTTCATGTTTATTGTCACACGTTTTTTCTTGTCCTTATATGCGTGTCTTGGATATATACTGCTGCTTTTCTCTTGTATTTTAAGTTATTCTTTTATTGCATAAGAAGCCATGCTTGTGGTAATGTGTTAGCATTGTAATCAATGCCACATGATTAATGATGCTCTTCTTTCATGGCAGTGTTGGGAGAAGGACTGGCCAGGGGAGAGGGCGCCTTCCGGGCAGCGCTTTACTGCATGCAGCTGAATGGAAAGCTCCAGCCGGTATCCACCATCCTTGCCAAGTCTTTGACTGGAGAATCCCTGGTATGTTGACGGGATCAAAGATGAATGCCTAACCACAGATTTACATTTAACTGCATAGGTGTATTGGAGAGGAAAATAATGGTTCATTTTTCCGATCAGAAATCAATCCTGGTGCTCATTTTTCTTTTTCTTTTTTTTGAAATGGGGACTCACTAAGTTGCGGAGGTCCTCAATAAGTAGCTGCGGCCGTCTGCGAACCGTGATCCTCCTGTCTCAGCCTCCCACACGCTGGGATTACAAGCATATGCCACCATGCCTGGCTTTTTTTGTGTGTGTGTGGTACTGGGGATGCTAATTTTTCTTAAACAAATGGATGCTTAATCATTGGATTCTTGTAGTTTTTGATAAAGTATTAAAAACCATATTAACTTAAAAAAATTAGAAATTATAGGATAACTATGATTTTCTTTAAAGATATAATTTAACACAGCCTGAAAATACTTTTTGGTTTTAAAATGCTCATGTGGAAGATAGGCATGGTAGTACATGCTTGTAATCCCAGAATTTGGGAGGCTGAGACAGGAGCATCGTGGTTTGCGGATAGCCTCAGCTACTTAGTGAGGCCTTTTGCAACTCAGTGAGACCCTGTTTCAAAATAATGAATAAAAATAGGGCTGGGGGTGTAGCTTGAAAGTAGAATGCCCCTGGGTTTCATCCCCAGTATTGGAAAAAAAGAAAAAAAAAGCTAATGTGGACATATAACTTTCTTATAGGGCTCTTAAGTTCAACCATCCATTTATTATTTATTTATTTATTTATTTATTTATTTATTTATTTATTTACTTACTTACTTATTTACTTACTTACTTACTTACTTAGGTACTGGGGGTGGAACCCAGGGGCCTTTTCTACCTTCAGGCTATACTCCCAGACCTATTTTATACTTTATTTGGAAACAGGGTCTCACTAAGTTGACGAGAGCATCACTAAGTAGCTGAGGCTGGCTTCAAACCTGGCTATCCTCCAATCTCAGCCTCCCAAATGCTGGGATTACAAGCATGTGACACCAGGCCTGGCGTATTTATTTTTTTGAGGTACTGGGGGATGGAACCCAGGGGCATTCTACCTCCAAGCTACACCCCCAGCCCTCTTCTTTATTTCTTTTTTTCTTTTCTTTCTTGGTCTGGGGATGGGACCCAGGGCCATTCGACCTTTGAGCTATATCCTCTGCCTTATTTTTTTATTCTTTATTTTGCAAGAGAGTCTCACTAAGTTGTGGGGAGCCTCACTAAGCAGCTGAGGCTGTTCGTGAACCATGATCCTCCTGTCTTAGCCTCCCAAATGCTGGGATTACAATGTGTGCTGCCACGCCCAGCTTATTCTTTATTTTGAAACAGGCTCTTACTGAGTTGCAAAAGGCTTCACTAAATAACAGGCTGTCCGCGAACCCAGATCCTCCTGTCTTAGCCTCCCAAATGCTGGGATTATAAGCGTGTGCCACCACACTTGGCTTCAACCGTTTATTTTATAAAATGTTTAAATTATCTAAACTAAGTAATGATTACTTTTGTTTTTGAAGATGATATGTATATAAATTAATATCCTTAGCCTGGTGTAGTGGCATATGCCACCACGTATTTGTAATCCCAGTTCTTGGGAGGCCGAGACAGGAGGATTACAGGTTTGTGGTCAGCCTCAGCTACTTAGTGAGGTCCTCCACAACTTAGACCCTGTTTCAAAATAAAGAATAAAAAATTGGGCCGTGAGCTGGATGTGGTGGCGAACGTTTGTAATCCCAGCATTTGGGAGACTGAGACAGGATGATCGCGGTTCCCAGACAGCCTCAGCTACTTAGTGAGGCCCTCTGCAACTCAGTGAGACCCGGTTTTAAAATAAAGAATAGAAAATAGGGCAGGGGGTGTAGCTTGGAGGTCGAATGCCCCTGGGTTCCATCCCCAGACCCTCAAAAAAAAACAACAAAAAATCCCCAAAAAACAAAAAATTGGGCTGAGGGTGTAGCTCAGAGGTAGAGCGTCCCTGGGTTTAATCCCTAGTACTACTAAATAAATAAATAAATAAATAAATAAATAAATAAATAAATGAATGCACCACTATGCCTTGCTATTTAAAAAAATTATAACTAATCTGATGGAACTGTTTAGTTCCATATTTATACTTTAGGATAAATTTTTAAAAATACAGCATTTAGTTTTCTAGTTTTGTTTTTTGAGATAAATGAAAAAGTACTTTTTGGAACTTTACAGTTGATAATAGGAATTGGAAGAAAAGGGTTTTCACGAGTTGGTAACTATTATAAAATTTGCTGATATTTTCTAGGAATCATAACAAAAGATAGTGAAAGCAAGAAAGTATATGTACTTTGCTTTTTGGTGTTTTTGTACCTTACTTACTCTTCTGAATTGATGACTGAAATTTAGAGCACAGTTGTACATTTCTGTGCAAAGAAGTTTATTTATCTGGGTGTGGTGGCCCATGCATATAATCCTAGTACTTGGGGGGCTGAGACAGGAGGATCACAGGTTAGAGGACACTCTGAGCAATGTAGTGAGACCCTGTTTAAATAAATTAATTAAAAATAATAGGGCTGGAGGGTGTAGCTCAGAGATAGAATGCTTCTGAGTTCAATTCCTAGTACCACATACAGAAAAAAAGGAGAAATATATTTGGGAGAATATAAAAAACAAATTAGAAAAATACTTGATAGATTACTGAGTATAATATATTGACCTGTCTTGTGAAAATGCAGTCATTTTCTAAGGAATTTTTGTGCAGTGAATTGTTTTTTAAATTTGAGAATGTCTCTTGATTTCATCAGAATCATATGAATTTAAAAGCTAACATGTGTTAATATAACAAAATTATAGTCTATTTCTAAATAGATGATAAAGAATATATCTCTACTGTATAATTAAGATGATTCTATCCCTAAAAGGCTTTTCTATATATAGCAAACATTTTATAGTTTTACCTGACCTGCTGGATTTTTAAATTTAAAACTAGTGAAAAGTAATTTGCTTATAAATCTCAAATGAAATTTGAATTTCAGAAAAGTAATATGCTTTCTTTCAATAACTTTATTTAAGCCATATGATCATTTTATATGAATCTGAGTCATAAATAACTGAGTTACCCATTTTGCACATATGAAACCATTAGTCCCAGGGAAAAAGGGTAAAAAAATTTTAGATTATTTTTCTCTTTACTTACTACATTTTGGTTTACAGTGATACCTTTTGGAAATTCTTATTGAATTAATTTCAAACTCTTATCTAGGATGAATATAGTATTTTTCCTTACCAGAAAAGTCGCACAGAGTTTTCCATGTTAATCTTTTTACCTTTTTCCATAGACTTGAATGAGGGATGAGGATAATCTTGTTTTTTACAGATAAACTTATGACAAAGGAATTGATCTGTGTTGCCATATTGAAGACTGAATATACTGATTGCTTTTCTTCTCTTTTGCTTCACCCTTTCAGAATGGGATGGTAACAAAAGATTTGACAAGACTGAAAGCTCTTCTCATGGAAACAGAGGTAAGTCTATTACAGGGATATCTTTGGAAGTCTGGCTGGTGTGAGTTAAATTTGAGAAGTCTCTGTAGCATCAGTCGAGAAGGCCACACTGTTCCAGGGCATAGTGAAACCTTCCCACATTCCCTATAACTCAGTTTGGTTCTATCTTGGGAATGTTGCCTTTCCTCAGGTCTCCTTTTTTTCTTTTTCTTTGTTTTTTGTTGTAACGGGGGATGGAACCCAGGGGCATTGTACCTCGGAGCTACACCCCCAGCCTTATTTTTTAGTCTTTTTTATTTTTGAAACAGGGTCTCACTGAGTTGGGAAGGGCCTCACTAAGTGGCTAAGGCTGTCCACGGAACGAAATCCTCTGGTCACCACCTCCCAAATACTGGGATTATAAGTGTGCACCATCATGCCAAGCCTCATGTCTCCTTTTCATCCTAGGTTCTTTCCTTAATCCTTATAAGAATGTTTAGGAAAGAATGTTTAGGGAATTTTCATTTTTAACTACTTCTGGCTGTTAGAAAATGCTATCCTTAAAAGTACAGTACTACAAAAACAAAAGAGATATTCCTTAAGCCATCTGTATCTTTTTAAGCAACAAGCAAGTCTGCGATTTATAGATTATTTTTAGGGAATGAAATTAGGAGATGGAAAGGATTTGTATCAAATCAAGTGGTGGACAAAATTGTGCTCCAGCAAGGGACTCGAAGCGCAGGCGGGAGGACGGGGACAGCCTGGGGTGTAAAAAGCACACAGGCTCTGATTTCCATTCCCCATCTGGGTATAGAAAGATATTTTTATTCATATGTTTTATTTTAAAAATAGCCATTTTAGCTAAGTGTGGTGGTTCACATTTGTAATCCCAGTGCTTGGGAGGCTGAGACAGGAGGATCGCACAGGTTCGAAGCCAGCCTCAGCTACTTAGTGAGGCTCCCAGCAACTTAGTGAGACCGTTTCCAAATAAAGTATAAAATAGGTCTGAGAGTATAGCCCAGATGTAGAAAAGCCCCTGGGTTCCACCCCCCCAGTACCCCCCCCCCCACATACACACACAGCTGGGCATGGTGGCTCACGCTTATAATCCCAGCATTTGGGAGGCTGAGATGGGAGGATCACAGTTCGCAGATAGCCTCAGCTACTTATTGAGACTCTGTTTAAAAATAAAGAATAAAAAATAGGGCTGGGAGGTAGAATGCCCCTGGGTTCCATCCCTAGTGCTGTTAAAAAAATTATTTTTTTCAGTTTTTATTATAAATGGAAGCCCTTGAAAAGTGATTTCTTGATTTGGTATTTTTTTCTTCAAGAATTGAGTGCCTACTGTGTGCTATGTATAGGCTTGGTGTTAGGGACATAGTACTGACCAAGACACCCATGGTCCTTGCTCTTTGGGAGGCTATGATAGCCTTGGAGAGAAGATAGACAACAATTAATTAACCAGTGGGTACAGTTCACATCGAGGGAAAGAATGAGCTTTTCTGCTGGAAAAATCATGGGATTGGGCTGCAAGAAACTGAGGCTATTAGCCATGCACTGAGTCACGGAGTGCTGATCCCAACAGAGCGTGTTCCTAACGTGGGACAGACGTGGGCACCAGCTTTACTTTTGTGCATTTCTTCTCCATTGCAAATCTAATTGCATGTCACAGCTCATACCACAGTCAGCAAAGAAGACAGTTACAGATTGCATGAACTGTTTTGCTACAATGAGGCTTATTTTTAAAGAAAATATAAATTTTCAAAGTCTTAAATTACTTGAAGTGACCAAGAACTAGTAAGTTCTCATTTCTTCAAAGCCATTTTCTTTCTTGTGTATGTTTAAGTCTTTTTAATTTTCAAGAGTTATAGAAGATAATTCTAAATGTTTGAGACTTTGAAAACAGAAATAAATTGACTTTTTGCTTTACTAGGATTTGGGGCTTTGTTCTTTTTTATGACCTTAACTGAATTAATCTTAACTTTACATCTAATAATAACACAAACATAGTAACAATTTTACATTTAATGTTTATAATCCTATTACATCTAAAGATACAAATACCATTGGACTTTATTTTGTTTAACTATACTGTTAGAAGAAGAGGCTTAAGTTTTGTTTGTAATTTGTATTTGAGCAGCATAAACTGTTTTTGATTAGTGAACTGATATTTAAAAAAATTCACTATAAAAACTAACAAATGCTGTAACCCTTATTAATTATTGTGCATGACAAAATTTAAAAATAGTAACAGTTTGTTATTTCAAAATAGGCTGAGCTGGTATTTAACATGTAAATGCTAGTGGATGAGAATCAAAACTTGGAACTGAAGACTGATTCATAAATACAATAAATATTTCTTTAGTAAAATCGAAACTGTCAAGCTGGGCATGATTGTGCACGCTTGTAATCCCAGCATTCGGGAGGCTGAGACCAGAGGATCGCGGTTTGCAGACAGCCTCAGCTACTTAGTGAGGCCCTCTGCAACTCAGTGAGACCCGGTTTCAAAATAATAAGAAATAGGGCAGGGGGTATAGCTTGGAGGTTGGATGCTCCTGGGTTCCATTCCCAGACCCGCAAAAAAAAAAAAAAAAAGGAAACTGTCTAATCAGTGGATTTGATTGTGAATTTCTAAGAGGGAGAGCAGTGTAATCTTTGGCTGCTTTATCCGAAGGTGAGTCAATAAAGACTGAAGGTCATAAACTAACTGAAATCGCCCTTCTCTTTTGGGATTTGAGCACATACACATTTTTAAAACACAAGCACAGCCGGGCGTGGTGGCGTATGCTTATAATCCCTGCGTTTGGGAGGTAGAGACAGGAGGATCACAAAGGTTCAAAGCCACGCTGGCTTGAGAGACCTTGTTTCCAAATAAAAAAGTGTAAAAATAGGTCTGGGAGTGTAGCCCGAAAGTGGAAGGGTTTCCAGGAACCTCAGTACCACCAAAATAAAACAAAACAAACCCAAACACAAGCACAGTGCCTTGGAACCTAAAAAGCCAGAGCAGCCTGTTGTCAGGCTGGTTGGCTGTGCCTCTTGCCCACAGTGAGGATGTGCGCCTCACACCAGGCTGACCTGCAGTGTCCCCACAGGCTCTACCCCCTGCTGAGTGTTATCTCAGATGCTGTCTCAGGAAACGTACCATGTGTTACATGTCTCTTTCAGCAGTTACAAATGTTTGAGGTTTTATTTTATGGCTGAAATATTTCATTCCATTCTTGTATATTTGGTAATTTTATTTTAATAAAATTTCCTTAGCTTTTATACTTTTATATTCTATTACACAAAATCATACTTTAAGGAGTAGTGTAGGACTGTGGTAATTAGACCTGGCTTGTAGAATCTAAAGAGATCTTTTAAGTGAATTTTTTTTAAATGAAACATAGAATGCTTATAATAGGAATAACTAGTTCTGATTTATTTGTTAGCTTATGTATTCTAATATTCAACCCCTCATTTTACAAAGGTAGGTTATCTTTTAAAAACTTACTGGTGAGCAGCTTGGCAGAAAATAACATTAATTTTGTTCCAACCCAACCTGAAATATCTAATTTGATTAGCCATACCCAATTAACATTCATGATGCTCATTTTATGGCACACGATGTTCCAGAGTTCATCTTAGATTCATCTTCAGATTCAGTTTAGCATTTCCTGAACATCCGTGCTACATCCATGGCTCAGGAAAGCTGAGAGAGATGCCTGGAAAGCCATCCTTTGGGGCACTCACAGGGGTATTCTAGCTACTGCACACACAGGGCAGTCTGGTCAGTCGGTGTGGTAATGGAAGTATGAACAGGGAGAGGGAAATGAACTCTCCAGGGCAGAGGATGGGAGTCTAAAGCATGGGGATAGTTAGTAAAGGCCCAGGGTGGCTTGGTAGAGAGAGAGATTGGCAAATAGTTGATTCAGAGAAGTGGTAGGAGTGGCAGTGGGAGTAGAGTATACAACAGACATGAGAGATGTTCTAGACCTGCTTGCTCAAAATTTGGAGAATACAGGAGAGAAGAGGGAAGAGTTCCAGGTGGCTTTTAAAATTTCTGGTCTGGTTCTCTTTGGGAGGAAGACTCCATTAACTTGACACCAAGAACACTGCAGGAGGAAGGTTCAGGTTTGGAGTAAAGTTGATGAATTTTGTTTTGGTTTTGAAGTGCTTAGGTATCCGTCCGTCCGTCCACCCACCCACCCACCCATTCGTCCCATTCATTCACCTATCCCCACTTATTATGTGCCAGATGCTCTGGGAGGTGTGGGAATGCAGGAAGGCAGTTACTGTTGACAACAAGTTTGTTTCTAGCTGGCAATGATCCATCATGTAAGATACTGTGGAATTGTTAAGAAAAAGTGCTATGCCTGGTACTTGGCTGATATTGGGGTTGTGGATCTTAGGGTGAAGTCAGAAGTGCTGGCTGGGTATTTACCTGTGAGTTAGAGCTCCACGTGGCAGGAGGGCTTATCTCAAATTGAGGATGGCTTGGTAGCATGCTATTAACTGCAGAAGAAAAGGCGCCTCTCTACTTAGTCTCTCTGTGAACAAATGAATGGTAGGTGCCACCCCACTAGAATGTAACTTCTCTTCTGTTTGTTGCCAGATTGCTTTATGTAGGGGAGTTCTCTGTTAAAGAGAGCCCGACAAGGGCTCCTTTTCTGTATTTAATTTTAATTTGGCATGGAACAAAGAACAAAAACTATCACTTGCAAAATATTAGTGTTACAAACTCCTTTTTATGCTGAATATCCAAATTTAATTCAGCATCACTGGTAATTGTCTTATGTCTTTCCTTTGAAAATTGCAGACAGCAACTAGTAATGCCCTCTCTGGATATCATTTGGAAGACTTAGATGAGGGTAAGTATAAAATTTTGTGTAATTTCTGGTAGTTTTGATTCTGGGCTTTGTTTTTTTATTGATTATTGGGGGAAATTGAGTTATAGTACATGTGTGTGGAGATGTAGGGAGAGAATATAAAAATTTAACTTTAAGGAAGTAGGTATGGATGAAAGCAGTTTCCTTGTGGCACCTTTTGGTAGAATAATGGAGTAACAGAAGTGGGAAATAACTTTGGAGGTCATCTAGCTCATCTTGCCTCCGTGTAGGACTCCATGTAAAGCTTATTCTTTGTAATCTCTGGAGAAAAGACTTTTTCTCCTCTCTCCCCTTCTTTCTCTTACTCACTCTGCCTTTCTCCCTCCCTCCCTTCCTCCCCTCCCTCCCCTCCCCCTCTTTCTCTCTTTCTTCTTTCTTTCTTTCTTTCTTTCTTTCTTTCTTTCTTTCTTTCTTTCTTTCTTTCTTTCTTTCTTTCTTTCTTTCTTTCTTTCTTTCTTTCTTTCTTTCTTTCTGCAGTACTGGGGATGGAACCCAGGGGCATTCTACCTCTGAGGTATGCCTCTAGCCCTACTTTTTAGTCTTTATTTTGAAACGGTCTCACTGAGTTGTAAAGGGCCTTGCTAAGTAGCTGAGACTGGCTGCAAACCATGATCCTCTTGTCTCAGCCTCCCAAATGCAGGAATTACAAGTGTGTGCCACCACACCCGGCTTCTTCCCCCTCTCTCATTCCTCCCTGCCTAGTATAGTTATTACATATTTGGAAGTTCTGATTATAATCTGAGCTCTTCCTGTCCTAGTTAAAGTCAGTAGTCTCCTGTCTCCTCTTGCCAGCGGAGAGGAGTGGAGACCAGCGTGCATTGAGTGTTTGCTGCATGCTGTGTTCTCTGGTAGTGCCTTTCACAGAGCATGTGTTGACGACGACGACTACTACTTTTTCTCCTTCTGTTGTGTGTGTGTGTGTGTGTGTGTGTGTGTGTGTGTGTGTGTGTGTGTGTGTGGTACTGGGGATGGAATCCAGGGGCATTGTATCTCCGAGCTACACCTCTGGCCCTATTTTTTTGTTTTTTTGTGTTTTTTTTTTTTAGTCTTTTTAATTGTTTGAAACAGGGTCTCACTGAGTTGGGAAGGGCCTCCTCAGTAACTGAGGCTATTGGTGAACCGCGATCCTTCAGTCTCCGCCTCCTGAACGCTGGGATTACAAGCCTGCACCACCATGCCCGGCCATGTATTGACTTCTTAGGGTCCGTTTTCATCTTTCTTCTTTTTTTGGTGTTTGTCTTTTTGGGGATTGAACTCAGAGGCTTTCTACCTCCAAGCTACACCCCCAGCCTGATTTTATTTATTTGGAAACAGGGTCTCAACAGGTTGCTGAGAGCCTTGCTACGTTGCTGAGGCTGGCTTTGAACCTGTGAACCTCCTGTCTTAGCTTCCCAAGTACTAGGATAACGAATGTGTGCTACCATGCCTGGCCCTTTTTCATCTCTCTGAGAGGTGATGAAATAGGTATTTATTAAGGTTTAGTAGTTTCCCCAAAGTCAGTCAGCTAGTAAGGGATAAAACACACCTTTTTGTTTTTTTGGTATTGAGGATTCTCATTCTCATATTCATTCTTTCTTTCTAGCTCTCATTCTCAAGCGCTTTCCTAAAGCTATGCCCCCAGGCTATTTTTACCACCCCCCCCCAGTACTGGGGATGGAACCCAGGGGCATTCTACCTCTGAGCTATACCCCTAGCCCTAAATAAAGATTTTTATTCTTTATTTTGAAACAGGGTCTCACTGAGCTGCAAGAGCCTCACTAAGTAGTTGAGGCTGTCCGCAAACTGCTATCCTCTGGTCTCAGCCTCCCGAATGCTGGGATTACAAGTTTTTGTTTTTGTTTTGAAACATGGTTTCCCCTAGTTGCTGAGGGTCTGGGTAAGTTTCCAGGGCTGCTGTTGAACCTACGATCCTCCTGTCTCAGCCTCCCAAGTACTGGGATCACAGGTGATCGCCACCATGCCTGGCTTTAAGCATACTGTTGAAGTTGAGTTGGCTGACTTTTTTCTTTGTGGGGAGTCACAGTGACTTATGAAGAATCAGAAAATGGCTGCTCAGCCTCCATCTGTACCCTCGCCTTTTCTCTCATTGGCTTACATAGAATCTCATCTAAAGAAATGAAAGCTGATTGTATTGTATTGAGAAGTAAGCAAATGCTGATTTTTTAGCTCCTATCTCAGAATTCAACTGTTGGAACTTTATTTCAGTTATAAAAGAGGGACACATCCTACAGTGACCTGTCAGATGAACCCTAAGTAGCATGGACGGTGTCACAGAGCTGCTGCTCACTTCCAGTAGTACAGTTTGTTATGTAAGGCTTCCTTCAGGGTAAAGGAAGTCCTGATGGAGTGAGAGAGAGACATCCCATGCTTAAGAAATGGCAAGCATCTCCCTCCTCAGTCTCCCCCGGTTCTTAGGGAAGAGATGGCCCAGGAGTAGGTCCACCGGGGATGTGACCGTGCTGGGTACCAGCTCAGTGTAGTTGCTGGCTGGCTGCCTCTTGAGTGGTTTCCAGGACTCACTTAGTTGATTGGTTGAACTCATTTGATTGGTGGGTTATGGTTTTGGTAGAGGTGAATATGTCATGTCATTTTTACATCTGGGGTAATCTGTGTGGAGGGATGATAGTATTTCTTATACATTAAAATATCAGAATTGCTAGGTAGCCTCAAATGATAAGATTATATCCTGATTACTCCCTAGGGTCTTGTAATGGTTGGCATTTCCGCCCACCACCTAGGGGAATCACAAGCAGCGAGGAATATACTTTGTGTAAAAGGTAATGTGAATTTTTTTTAAACCAATTACATGTCTTTGTTGAAAGGATAGACAGTTTTCCTTCCCTTTCTGAAAAGTAGTAATTCATATTCATATTCAAAAATGATAAAATGTGAAGGAAAAGTATAATGATTGAATAAAATGTTTTACTTCCCATTTGAAACAGAAGCCATGTCATTGTCATTAAATAATACAAGTCAAAACCATATCCATGATTCTTTTAATTATAAATAGTTATGATCTAAATGCAGATTAAGACTTAGTTTAGAAGTCTTTCATTTTACCAGTTGTATTATTATGGTTAAGCTTAATTGCTGGTCTCTTGTTAATAGGAAATTTCCCTAGGTGTGACAATTGAAATTGAATTAATATAAACCAAAGTAGAGCATAAAATAAAAGCTTATTATATTAATAACTTTCATGAAAAATAGCCATCTTCATGTAATCCTTATATAGAATTTTTGAGTATAAGGGTTAAGACTAACCTTTCAAAATTTAGTAATTGCATATTCATGTAGAAAGAATTATTAAAGTCCAATTTAAAAAGGTGAGCTATTCGGTTCTTTTTATAAGAACTAGTAACTGGTGAGATATTTATTTATTTATTTTTGTGGTGCTGGAGGTGGAACTCAGTGGCTTTTCTATTTCCGGGCTTTATACTCCCAGGCCTATTTTTTTTTATACTTTATTTAAACAGGGTCTCACTAAGTTGCTGAGTGCCTCACTAAGTAGCTGAGGCAGGCTTCGAACCTGTGTGATCCTCCTGTCTCAGCCTCCCAAGCGCTGGGATTACAAGCGTGCACCACCACGCCCGGCTCACTAGTGAGATTTTTAGATAGAAATTCTCACAACTCTAGAGAGCTTTTGATATGTGGCTTTGATGATTGAATAGTCAAGACATCAGATTTTGTAGTTGCAACAAGAAAACTAAAGAGTAAATACTGAAAATTCTAGAGTCATTGTGTTGTAGGAGAGGTCACACAATCCTATGAAAAGGAAATCTGAGAATGTTTATAGTTTAAATGAGGATAGAAAACCTTTGTTTTTTGTTAAAGGGAAATAAAGCGAAGCATAGGAAAACAAATTTTGGACTCATGAGGACATTTATTTACTTATTTTGTTAATTTTTTTTTTTTGTGGTACTGGGGTTCCTGGAAGCCCTTCTACCTCTGGGCTACACTCCCAGACCTATTTTTACATTTTTATTTGGAAACAGGGTCTCCTAAGCCAGCACGGCTGGCTTCGAACCTGCGCGATCCTCCTGTCTCTGCCTCCCAAGCGTGGGGATTACAAGCGTGCGCCACCACGCCCGGCTCATGAGGACATTTAAAAGACACATCACTCTATGATCTTACATGTGTCTTCTGAGGCATAAGAGGATACAATAATTAGAATGATTTTAAGTTCAGATGCTTCCCTGTACCATTAGGCGAAGCTTTAGATACACTTAGCTTTTCAGTGTGATGAGCCATTTGAAGATTTATATTGTGCTGATTCATTTTGCATTACTTACTGTTTTTTTTAGTTACTAACATTTTTTTAAGTTGGAAAATATACTATATTATCTTTGTATTTGTTTTGCTATTTATAGTTTTATTTTCATTATTTTCAGAAGACCTTGTATCAATTTTAAGTGTTTTTATTGATTTAAAAACTGATTTTACATATAATTTTGCAGCATATTTGCATTTAAAAAAGTTAATGATCATAGCCTTTTATTTTTATGTTTTTGACCACCGCATTGACAATTGAATTTTTACAATCTATATTTGGTTGGCACATAATTGCCCATATTTAAGGGGCACAACGTGACTTTTTTGGCATTTGGATTCACTGTTTAGTGATTACATCAGTGTAGTTAGCATTTCTGTCACCTTAAACATTCATCATTTCTTTTTGATGAGAACCTGTTTTTTGAAATATATGTACTACATTATTGTTCCCCAATTTTCTAAGTCACAAACACTGAGAAATCATTAACTCTGTGTCTTTTAAAGTGAACATTTATGTATTTACCCCTTGAATAATTGTATGTGACTTGAATAAATTTGAGTAAAATTAAATATTCCTAAATTTCTTTGAAACTTAAATGAATATCATCCAATGTTTTTAGTGAGGTATAGGAAATAGTAAAGTAGTAGAATAGAATAAAACCATTACATTTTTAGGTCAAAAGTAGAAGCCTTACATTGATAATTTGATAACTTAATTTTTTTTTAGAATGAAATTCCTAGTACATGGAACATTTTCTTTGGTTCATATCGTTTTGGAAAGCAGAGCATACCTGTGTGTGAACAACTAATCCACTTGATGTCAGTGTTGCCTTAAAAAATTCTACTCTAGGAGGAATTGTCTAATTAGAGTCCTTGTATCACAAAGGAAGCAAGTTTTAAATGTCTTTTTTGGGGAAGGGGCCATGAATATGTTGTGTGTTTAGGATCCCCTTATTCCAAAGAAACAAGTCAGTAAATGTGGGGATTGATGCTTTGATTATTACAAATCTTCTCATGTTCTCTAAACCTCTTCTTCCTTCTTTGTAAAAGACTGTGATAGATTATGGCCTTCCAGAAAATGTTTTATTTTCTTATTGAGCAGGCAGAAGGCAAATGCTGAAAGTTTAAATGGTTAAAGTATATGATAAAACAGTCTTTCCTATTCCACTTAGATTTTTAGAGCAAGGAATCTGTAGGTATGGTGCCCAGTGTACTTCAGCACATTCCCAGGAAGAACTAGCAGAATGGCAGAAAAGATACGCTTCACGGTTGATCAAATTGAAACAGCAAAATGAGAATAAACAGCTCTCAGGCAGTTATATGGAAACCTTGATAGAAAAGTGGATGAATTCATTATCTCCTGAGAAAGTGGTGAGGAGAATAAACTGTTTTTTTTTTGTCTGTCTTAACAGTGAGTTTGTTTGAATCTTGACTTTTTCGTGTGCTATGTTTTAGTTTATTTTATCTAATATCTGAAGACCTTGATCCTGATAAAGAGATGCTTTTTGTAGCGAAAGTAGACTTTGTTAAAATAAACAGCAAAACTAAACCATTCATTTTGAGATTTTCAGATATTTTATTAATTACCTTCTTTTAGGCAGTTTTGATTACTTTTTTGTTGTTTATTTACTATTTTCGCACTATGTCATTGTTTAAAATAACTAAAAGTAAATGCAGTTTTCATTTGGTATACAATTCCATCAATGCCTTTACTATTGACATTTATTTACTGTACAAAACAATTTTTGTGCTTATAGTGCTAAAACTATGACATTAATTGTTCTTTATTCCCAGCTTAGTGATTGTATAGAAGGAGTAAAGGTAGAGCACAGTCCTGACCTGTCGATTACTGTCAACACCAAAAAGTCTCACCACACGTGGACCTTTGCTCTCACTTGTAAGGTAGGAATTTGTACTGATTATTGTTCAGTTTTCTAAAAGCTTTTTGGACCTTTAAATCTTTGGGTTAAAGAGCATTGAAAATGTTCTAATCTACATATATCTTATATAGGTTCTATATTGTGCTAAAATGGATTTCTTTGTTTCAATTATTAAAAGTCTAGTTTTTTTAAACTTTGAGATAAGATCTTTGTAGATGTTTACAGTGCTTTATTTGGTAAAGAAGTCCTTGATGTATTGTCTTATAAATTTGAAATGTAGGATGGGGTTCATGGCTTACAATGAACTATTATAAAATTGAATTGTTCTAAGGTTTTTAAACGACAGCTTGTTTTTAATATTTTATTTGATGAGATCACAAATTCTGTAATAACAGGTTTTTATTAGACATTTTCTGCAGTGCTTCTCATCTTAAGTTTATAATAACATTTAAGATTAACGCAAAGTAAAAAATTTCTGTGAATGTGTTCAGTGGAAAAGTTTTGTGTTCTTTTTGGTGGTGTTTCTTCCACTGTACCATCTATATCTGAAAACATGTAAGATGAGAAAGTAACATTTTTGACATGAAAAAATCTTAAAACCATTTAGCTTCAGCCCTGAACCCAATCCACTGTTTGCAGAGATAACTGCCCTTTTATGAAGCTTCCTGTTCGAGGCTACATAGAACTTTTTTTAGGCAAAGGGTCTGACAAGTTGGAGATCGAGGGTGATACAAAACGATAGATTTTTGCCACAGTGGAGGATGAACATATCACAGAAGGAGTAGGGAGGCGAGTGGTTTACATAAATATATCATTTTAACAGCTGGCTTTTTTAACCATTCTGATTTTTTTCTTAAATTGCGTATGAGCACAATTTGTAATTTGAACATATTTTCTTAGAAGCATGGGAAAGTAACAGTCCCTTATGGAAATATTTTCATTGAAGAGCCCAATTACAATTGGATTTTTCACCCCCTTGTACTCAATGAATTATTTTAACTTCCTTGTAGCCTGCAAGAATGCTGTATCGGGTAGCATTGCTTTATGATGCTCATCGTCCTCATTTTAGTATCATTGCAATATCTGCCGGAGATAGTACTACCCAGGTATCACAAGAAGTCCCAGAAAACTGTCAAGAATGGATAGGAGGAAAGATGGCCCAAAATGGATTAGATCATTACGTGTATAAAGTCGGGATAGCATTTAACACAGAGATATTTGGAACTTTTCGCCAAACCATAGTTTTCGACTTTGGATTGGAACCAGTACTCATGCAGAGAGTAATGATTGATGCAGCTTCTACAGAAGGTAATATTTAGACTTTTTTCCCCTAATACGATGTATTAAAAGGCAACATTAAAAGATATGTACTGGCCCCTGAGTATTCCCTGGATAGGGAGAGAATAATAATAATAAAAAAAATTCCAGTTGACTCATTTCCTGCGTAATGGGCTTAGCATGGTTCACAGTGTGCCCTGATCTCTTATTTCAGTCACCAGGCAAATCATGCTGTGAGGTCCCTAAAACTTGGATGAATTAGATAATCAGGTCTCTTTTGGTCTACAAGTTTCATTTGAAAGTAAGATGATTTTCAGCACAGTAAAGTCTTTCAATATTAGTTGAGTAGAATGTCGTTGTCATGGTAATCAAATATACACCTACAGTGTCTATTGTCATGTCCTGCTGACTGTCCAGTAAGCTTTGCTGACATGAGTACCTCATCTCTGAATGAAAAGTCCTCTAAGACAATCCTTAATAAGTCAGCTTGTCCATTGCTAGTGTTGAGGAGACCAAGGTGCCTGCTCTATGTTTGGGGAAGAGGCCCCTGGTTTCACCGTATGAACACCTGCAGAGGACGATGAATCACTCTGTACACTGTCATGTGCTGCTTACACCTCAAGTTTATGCCTAGGTTCTAACAGGACAAGGGAAGGCATGTTAGCCCACACTTCTTTGGCTCTTGGTTAGATTTATAGGTGCTTTATTTTGCTTAACAAACACTAAGTATTTATTTAACACCACTTCAAATAGCACAGCTGTGTGACACTTGCTACTGTGTTGACTATAACTAATTATAACTACTTATAATGTGAAAATGTTTTTCACTGTATGCCACAGTGCCTCATGAGAACCTAGAAAAAGCTGTTCCCTTCATAAGCAAATGCCTAGGAGTTTGTTTATTTATTTATTTTTGAGGTACTTGGGGTAGAACCCAGGGGCATTCAACCTCCTGGCTATACCCCCAGACCTAATGTATGTTTTATTTGGAAACAGAGTCTCACTAAATTGCTGAGGTTGACCACGAACCTGTGATCTTCTTGTGTCAGCCTCCCAAATACTGGTATTACAAGCATGTGCCACCATGCTCGGCTAGGAGTTTATTCTTTTGAACATAGTGAACAGATGAAATTGGCATGTCTCCTTTACTTTTGCTGCTCGGTGAGGTTAAAGAAACATTTGCGTTCAAAGTTTACTGTTAGGCGACAACTTCTTGCATGTGTGCCCATGTTACCCAGACCTCACTTTGCCTTCACCTCCCACTTTGCTTTGGTTCCATTTACCTGCTTTTATTCTGGTTGTGTATGTATTTTTTTGTCATGTCAGTACTCTTTGGGGTCAGAATATGTTAATTTTCATCCCCAAATAGTTAAAACAGTTGACCAAATAAAAAAGCATAAGGATTGGTTAATTCTTTCTGTAAAGGGACAGATAGTAAATATTTTAGGTGTTGCAGGGCAGATGTTTTTTGTTGGAACTGTTTGGCTCTGCATTGTGATGCATAAGCATTCACGAGTAATATATACACTGAATGGATATAACTGTTCCAATAATCTTTATTTTCAAAAACAATAGTAGGCTAGATTTGGCTTGTCTGCTGTAGTTTGCCTACCTTTATACTGGTAAGTTGCTTTCAGAGACCAAAACTTTAGGACAACGAGGATGCATACTCTTCAAGTCACAAGACAGTTTAAGTCATAAAGACCAACATGTACCCCCTACTCTCAAGGAGTTTTTGAACATGTATATTATATTTTAAACGTTTTCTTTTATATTGTTGGTTTTTAACTCATGACTTGTTTTCCCATGTGAATAAGTTTGTAAAGGTTATAAAGAGTCCATACTAGTTAATGCAGTAAAAAAATGCAATAAAAGCCAGGTGTGATGGCGCAGTGCTTCTAATCCCAGTACTTGGGAGGCTGAGACAAGAGGATCGATTGTTCAAGGACAGCCTCATCAAGTAGTGAGACTCTCATCACTTAGCAAGACCCTGTTTAAAAAAATGCAGTAAAAACTTGCCTATGGCATTAATATGTAAAATGCTAACTATCTGCCTGTGATATTACTGAAACAGGTGATGGGAAAGGTGATTATAGAAGGGGTTGCAGGGCATTTGTCTGGGTTGAGGAGAGAGGCACTTTGACCACCTTTTCCTCCCATGTGTGCTACTTTTCTAGTTGGAGAAGAGCAGCAGTGGACAGATTTTCAAATCAGACAGAAGTGATTCAAAGTTTGATTTTCTCCTCATTAACTGTGTGGCCCTGGGTAGAGCACTTAATGTGTGAGCTTCCTGTGGAAGGGAAGTGAAGTGGACCATTGATACCTGTCTTGGAGAATTGTGAAACTTAATAAGTCTCATAATATCTGGCTTATAGTTAGCAGGCAGTAAATAGTTACTATTTTTTTTTTTTTTACCATGAGCCATGATTAGGATAATATCTGGCTTATATTCAGAATGACTAAAGAAGAAAAAGAGAGAGCTTGTTGAAAAAACTAGGACTGAAGCTGAGCGTGGTGGTGCACACTTGTAATCCCTGCATTCTGGAGGCTGAGACTGAAGAATCAGGTTCTCAGACAATCTCAGCTACTTAGTGAGGTTTCAAAATAAAGAATAATAAATAGGGCTGGGGGGGGGGTGTATCTCGGAGGTAGAATGCCCCTGGGTTCCATCCCCAGGGCTGTAAAACAACAACAAAACAAACAAACAAAAAACCAGGACTGGATCTAAGGAGCTAGCAAAGAAACAAAAACCAGAGATAAAGACCTGAGCCATTAAGGCCATAGCACTGCAGACCTGGCAGTAGAACGCAGTAGGGTCGAAAGAAGTTACCCAAGAGGGCTGATGTTCTGAGCATGGTAACTGGAAGAAATAGTCTCCTTTCTGATGTTTCTTATATATCCATTGTGAATATAATATCCTGCTCTCCCTTTTTATAATACAGATACTATATTCCTTTTTTTTAAAGATTGATCTCAGGAGCATCCTATTTCTGAGCCCAGCTTGCTTGCTTGCTTGCTTGCTTGCTTGCTTGCTTGCTTGCTTTCTTTCTTTCTTTCTTTCTTTCTTTCTTTCTTTCTTTCATTTATTTATGGTGGTACTGGGGATAGAACCCAGGGGCCTTCTACCTCTGGGCTACACTCCTATTTTATATTTTATTTGGAAACAGCTGAGGCTGGCTTCGAACCTGCACCATCCTCCTGTCTCAGCCTCCCATGTGTGGGGATTACAAGCGTGCGCCACCACGGCGAGCCCAGCTTTATTTTATTTTTTGTTTGGAAACAGGATCTCATTAAGTTGCTAAGGCTGGCTCTGAGCCTGTGATCCTCCTCTCCACCTCCTAAGCACTAAGATTATAAGAGTTAGCCACTACTGGCTCACTATCTCTTTTTAGTGACTTCTTTGTAGTTTGATATCTCTGTCTGTTTTCCTTTAAGGCTTTACCTTTAGCTGGTTATATTAAGAAAATAATTGAAAAAAAATGAACCTAATATGGAAACATTGAAATAATTTCACATAGTGAAATTTAGTTTCTTTGGACAGAGAAAAATAGATATTATACAAGAGAATAATGTAAACTGGACAAATATATTTTTGATACAAGATTTTGAACGTTACAGAAGGAAAACTTGTAATTAGGTTTAGACAAGATAGATGACATCTGGCTAACTTTTTTGGGGGTCATTACTCATATTAGCTGATGTGTTGTGCTAAATTTTAGTTCTATTTTGGATAATTTATGTACTCTTAAAGTTGATAGAATTGAATACCTTAATATTTTTGTTAAGTTCTTTAATATTTTTTTGCATGACTACATTTATTTCATTGTGAGTTTATACAGAGTCCTAAAATAATTCTGGAGAAATGAAAGCAGGATATAAATTGTATAATATTTTTTCCCTCTTCTATCTTAGCACTGGTCAGTATTTCTGATTATCAGAGCAGAGTTCTTTTGTCAGCAAAATCTTGAGGCTAAAGAAATTATGTGCAACTACAATTTTATAAACATTCTGAGATGATAAAAACATAAAGTGGCAGTGTTGTATTACTTCTGGAATATTTGATTTGAGACAATGGAGACATTGGGAACAAGATAACTTCTTTGTTACATTGGTGACAATGTGATAGCCTGGCTCATTTGACCTCCAGCCTCAGCCAAGGAGTTCTTGGGTCTTCTGTGGTTTACAGTTAGAAGAAAAGTGTCATTCCAGGTATAGGTCAGTCAAATGCAGTTGGAAATTGAGTTACGGATGGGCTCTGTCATGTTTCTATATAGTTTTGATTATAAACTATAATATAATTTGATTTGTGCACAAAGTTTGCTGGTGATGGTGTGAAACTGTTCATTGTTTAAGCAAGTTTTTGTTTTTAATGCTTGAAGCATGTTTCTCTTACATAAAATTATAAATTTATAAATTTGAACCGCACTGGGCCATCTGTTAGCTCAGTTTCCTAGACTGCTCATTGAAATGGTAACACCGACGGTAAAGGTTCCGTGTACAAACAAGCATGGAAGAGCTGCATGCCCTCCTTCCCTCCTGGTTCACATTTCACCTCGGTGATTAAAGACTCTCAGTGTTTGCTGTCTGACTTGGGGATGGGCCTTAGTGACATTAGTGAAACTTAAAATCAAGTTATATACCAGACTATACTTCTCTAATTCATTGTTCATTATTGACTTGAAAATCCTTCCTGCTTTATAGTTAATCCAAATTTGAACTTTTTCTTACTCGATTTTTTTTTTTTTTTTTTTTTTTTTGTGGTACTGGGGTTCCTGGAAACCCTTCTACCTTAGGGCTACCCTCCCAGACCTATTTTTTAGTTTTTATTTGGAAACAGGGTCTCTTAAGCCAGTGAGGCTGGCTTCAAACCTGCGGGATCCTCCTGTCTCCGCCTCCCAAGTGTAGGGATTACAAGCGTGCGCCACCACGCCCAGCTCTTACTCGAATTTTAACCTGGACTGTAAAACCATGTTTCCAATTCTATCATCTTAAAACTCAATCTTGGCCTTGTAAATTGAGCAAGTTTTTTTCTTTTGGGTAGGTTTTTATTTTCATAGGTGCGTATGTTCTACCCAGTAACAGAAGGTAACACGCACCACTCATTAGGCGTGGTGGGAGCGTGGATCTGACTGCCATGCCCCTCAGACTTTGCTGCTTGTAGGCCACATTTTTTTCGGAAGTTCAAACTCAGTTACTCCTTTTAACATTATGCTCTACTTACTGTATGTATTAACTGAGGCTAGACAGGATTTTTCAGAAATGGTATTGGAGTGGCATTATATCACATTTTTTTTTTTTTTTTTTTTTTTTTTGGTGGTACTGGGGTGGAACCCAGAGGCTTTCTACCTCTAGGCTATACTCCCAGACCTATTTTATACTTGATTTGGAAATGGTCTCACTAAATTGCTGAGAGCCTCACTAAGTAGCTGAGGCTGGTTTCAAACCTGTGCGATCCTCCTGTCTCAGCCTCCCAAACACAGGGATTACAAGCGTGCTGGCTAATTATATCACATTTTAATGAGAAATCAGTAGTGTTATACATGAATATTTTAAAAAAGATTTTTGCTAGTAGTAAGTTGATTTTCAGATAGTTTCACTGTGCTTTACCATGCAAAAAGTATTTAACCTTTCAGTGTTTTTCTTTTCCTATAATGGGGAAGGTTTTGGAAGGAGGAGGATAAAAATGATTACACTTCATAAAATTTTTCTCTGTGTTAAGTTCTAAATGTTAATCTGTGCTTTACAAATGTTAACAGCTATTTGTGGCATGTCCTAGCCTTATGTAAAAAAAGTTCTTTTCATGGATTCCTATTGTTTATTTGTTAAAATATGTAAAAGTATTTCTGATATGGGGAAAGTACTCTATTAGTGGGTTTTTATATTGTTTTATTTGTAAGAATTTTAGCTTTAGCATATTAAATTCTCTTAACCACAATGTAAAGTGTTTTATTTATGAGTTTTAATGTTGTGTTCCTTTATAAATGTGTCTTTTGTTTCTATTTAGATCTGGAATATCTGATGCATGCAAAACAACAGCTAGTAACCACAGCTAAGCGTTGGGATTCTTCTTCTAAGACTATTAGAGATTTTGAACCTAATGAAACTACTGATTTGGAGAAGAGCCTTCTTATCAGATACCAAATTCCTCTCTCTGCTGACCAGCTATTTACCCAGTCCGTTTTAGACAAATCATTGACCAAGACCAACTATCAGTCGCGGTTGCATGACCTTCTTTATATTGAGGAGATAGCCCAGTATAAAGAAGTGAGCAAGTGAGTTACTTTAGAAATACTGTTCTCTTCTTTTAGTCTCCCCTTTGGGCAGTACTTTGTTTTTAAAATGGAGGTGTGCCTAAGTGAAGACAGGCAACAAGGTGGTTATTCTGTGACAGCAGTATTCTGTCTTCAAACGTGACATGAGCTTGTTATGGCAAGAACTGTGTTTAGGACGTTCTTGCTTAAACAAGTAAGGTCTTGTGATTTCCACAAGACCTTACTGAGCATCTGCTAGGGATCAGCTCGTTGTCACGTGCTGGGAGTGTGTCTCTCTCTCTCTCTCCCTCTCTCTCTCTCCCTCTCTCTCTCTCCCTCTCTCTCCCTCTCTCTCTCCCTCTCTCTCTCTCTCCCTCTCTCTACCTCTCTCTCCCTCTCTCTCTCCCTCTCTCTCTCTCCCCCCTCTCTCTCTCTCTCTCCCTCTCTCTCCCTCTCCCTCTCTCTCTCTCCCCCCCCCTCTCTCTCCCTCTCTCTCTCCCTCTCTCTCCCTCCCTCTCTCTCCCTCTCTCTCTCTCCCTCCCTCTCCCTCCCTCTCTCTCCCTCTCTCTCTCTCCCTCCCTCTCCCTCCCTCTCTCTCTCTTTGTAGTATTGTGGATGGAAGTCCCCCTGGCCTTCACTTGAGGCTATACCTCCAGACTTTTACTTTTTTATTTGGGAACAGGTTCTCACTAAGTTGATGAGAGCCTCACTAAGTAGCTGAGGCTGGCTGCACACTTGCGCTCCTCTTGTCTCAGCAACTACACCTGGTTGCGGTTTCTCTTCTTCAGGAGCTTCCAGTGAATGGTAGTTAAAGCAAACATTCTAAATAAATTCACAGAAGCTGAAGGAAATCACATATGTTGAAAATTGTTTTAAAAATGAAATGATTTAGATCTTCAGGAAACCTGCTAATAGCCTTATAGTGGTTTATGAATGCTTTAAGTATGTTTTATATTTTACTGACGTGCCACATGTTGACCAAGTGCTTAAATAAAAAGATTATTTGATCATTTTATTAGGAATGAAAGTTTTATTGAAAGAAGATGTTAATGAGGTAATTGTTATAGTTGACAGTAACATTCTACTGTTTAGGTAAAATAAGGACGGACCTTAAAAATTTAACCACAGTTTGAGACATAACTTGGTTTTAATCTTTATTTTTTATATTTTTGGTACTGGGAATTTCACATCTATCTCTGAGATAAACCCCCCAGCACTCACCACCTCCTTTATTTTGAAACAGGGTCTCACTAAGTTGTGGAGGGCTTCGTTAAGTAGCTGAGCCTGGTTGCGAACCTGTGATCCTCCTATCTCAGCCTTTCAAGTACAGAGATTACAAGTGTGCACCACCATGCTGGGCTATCACTACATTTTTTGTTTTGTTTTGTTTTGTTTGGTGGTACTGAGGATGGAACCCAGGGTCCTTCTACCTCCAGGTTACACTCCCAGACCTATTTTATATTTTATTTGGAAACAGGGTCTCTTAAGCTAGATGAGGCTGGCTTCGAACCTGTGTGATCCTCCTGTCTCAGCCTCCCAAGTGCGGGGATTACAAGTGTGTGCCACCATGCCCGGCTATCACTACATTTTTATAAGTACTTTTTCTTTGAGTGTAGCCCACCCAACATACTTTTCTTCATCAAGCTGCTTTATTTATTATTATTATTATTATTATTATTATTATTATTATTAAATTTTTGGTGGTACTGGGGTTCCTGGAAACCCTTCCACCTCCGGGCTACACTCCCAGACCCATTTTTATCTACTTTTTTTTTTTTTAAATTTGGAAACAGGGTCTCTTAAGCCAGCGAGGCTGGTTTCAAACCTGCGCAATCCTCCTGTCTCAGCCTCCCAAGCGTGGGGATTACAAGTGTGCTCCACCATGCCCAGCTGCATATTATTAATAGCATTAATAAATTCTGAACACTTATTAAGGGTATATGCAGAAAAGAAAAAGTGGTATTACTTTAGGTATAGGTTAAATATGATCTAATCTTTGAAAGTGTCTAGTTTCAAATGAATTATATGTAGAAAGAGCATACTTTTTTTTTTTTTTTTTGGTGGTCCTGGGGATGGAACCCAGGGGCCTTCTATCTCTGGGCTACACTCCCAGACCTATTTTATATTTTATTTGGAAACAGGGTCTCTTAAGCCTGAGGCTGGCTTCGAACCTGCGTGATCCTCCTGTCTCAGCCTTCTAAGCGCGGGGATTACAAACGTGCGCCACCACGCCCGGCCTTAGTATACTTTTAAGACCATGCCATGGCCCATTTATGGTATCTTAAAAGGCTTTTATTGATTATGCTTATAGACTGTTCTAATGAAATCATTATTTAGTCAATAGCAAGGTGATAGAAGACAGTGGCTTCTATCATGTACATTATTCATATTATTAATAAGTACATATGTTAGTTCCATTGCCATAGATTTCTTTTCCTTGGGAAAGAACACTAAGATAAATCATAAATATTGTTTTGAAATAGAGTTTAAAAGCTTGCCAGAATCTTGGAGAATATTTTCAAGTGTTGTACTAGAAATTCAGAAAACAATGATAAATTAAGGTATATAGTATATATTTAATATTTTGCTAAAATTTATAAATTATTTTTACAACTTTAAAGCTTACAATGAAAGTTCAAAAGGCTTATATGCTATTAAATTAAAAATTGAAATTTGTCTGAATGGAAAAACGAAGAAGCCCTATAAAACTGTGGAGGTCAGATACCGATCAGTTCTTAGTGGTTGAGACGCACTCTAAAAGCCCTTGCAAAGCCAAGGCAGTGTCAGCAGTGTGAAAGGAAGGAGCACTGATAGCCAACAATAGAGCTTGTAAACTTTTATGACTTATTATTACTTTTTTTGTGTGTGGTACTGGGGGTGGAATCAGGGCCTTTACTACCTCCGGGCTATACTTCCAGATCTATTTTATATTTGATTTGGAAATAGGGTCTCACTAAGTTGCTGATTGCCTCACTAAGTAGCTGAGACTGGCATCAAACCTGTGCAATCCTCCGGTCTCAGCCTCCCAAGCGCTGGGATTACAAGTACTGTAATTTCAGTCACCACACCCAGCTTTTTTATGACTTATTAAAGAGATAAGTAGCTGTTCAGATGTGTTGTTTTCATTAAATATTTTCTTATTTCTGTAAAAATATTCTTCTGTACTTAAGTAAAAGTCCTTATGATTTAAAACTTTATAATATATAAATAGGTATTCAGAATTTTAACAGTATTTTAATTACAGTGTTTGATTTTCTAGTATTACAAATAACACATATTTCTATGAAAGAAATTTGTTTAAAAAAAGTTTCTTTCCCTTAAGGATTTATGTCATTCTTGATGTCATATATACAAAAGAAGATCTGAAACAAAACAGTCAAGTAATACTGTTAAGAAGTAGCCTTTTCATTGGGGAAGCTGAAGCTGGAGGATTGCAGGTTTGAGGATAGCCTCAGCAACAGAAACTCTCAGCAACCTAGCGAGAGCATGTTTCAAACCAGAATATAAAATAGGGCTGTGATGGTATAGCTCAGAGGTAGAATATTCCTCGGTTCAATCTCCAGTACCACCAAAAAAAAAAGCCTTTCCACAAGTGGATATATAGATTTTTAAAAAAAAATTTACTTCTTTTTATTCACATGTTTTAAGCCTTCTAAGAAAAAGAGGAAAATGTTTCCTTGCTTACTTACATGTCGCTGCTCTTCCAGAGTGGCAGCCTGTTAGTGTTCAGGAGCTTCCTCCTCACTCAGTGTTTATTGCCTGTGTAACTAGTTGAGCTTCCCTGCGTCTTTCACATGTGTGTTCTCTCCTGTGCACATAGACGCACGGAAGTGTGAGTCTACAACTATTTTCTGGGAGCATGGGCTTTCACTTCTCTTTCATAGTACCTACCTGAGATCTGCATTCTTGTAATCATGTATTAAGATTTATTCTGCATGTTGTTTATTAATAACATTTAAATAATTTTATGGTTCGGATCACTTGCTATGATCTTTCTGGAAAGTAGTGTAAGTCCACTGTAATTTCAATGCAATGCTTTTCCTTCTGGTCCCAGGTGATTTTAAAGTCTTAATTGTCCCAATGGTGTGTTGAAAAGACTTCCATATCAATTAATCTATGTTTTATTTTATTAAAAAGTTGCCTGCCTTTAATTTTATTTCATTTAAACTTTCTGCCTGTTTTGAATATGCATATTTCTCAATACAACCAAGTGTGTATTTTATCTCTCATATTGTTTTATTCACTTTTTTATTTTTTGGTGGTACTGGGGGTGGAACCCAGAGGTTTTCTACCTCTGGGCTATACTCCCAGACCCATTTATATTTTTTATGTTGGAAACAGGGTCTCACTAAGTTGCTGAGAGCCTAAGTAGCTGAGGCTGGCTTTGAACCTGTGCGATCCTCCTGTCTCAGCCTCCCAACCACGCCCAGCTTTGTTTTATTCACTTTAAAAAAGTTTTTTTGTAGCCAGATGTGGTGGCTCCCATTTATAATCCCAGTACTTGGGAGGCTGAGACAGGAGGATCACAGGTTTGCAGCCAGTCCCAGCTACTTAGTGAGGCCTCTGCAACTTAGTGAGATCCTGTTGCCAAATAAAGTATAAAAAAATAGTCCTTAGGATATAGCTTGGAGGTAGAATGCCCCTGAGTTCCATCCCCAGTAGTGCAAAAACAAACAACAACAACAGTTTTTTTTAATTCTAGTTTGGATTAAAGGCAGAAAGCTAGTATATAGTTTTAATTCAGTGAAGTAGAATTGAGAGAAGGTTTTAATTTGGGGTTTATTTATATTCAGTTTCTTCTTTATGGTTTCTCTGTAAGACATTCACACCAGCTTTTTGCTTCTTATTTAGGTTCAACCTTAAAGTGCAATTGCAGATTCTAGCAAGCTTCATGCTCACTGGAGTTTCTGGAGGTGCGAAGTATGCTCAGAATGGACAGCTTTTTGGTCGTTTTAAGCTTACTGAAACACTTTCTGAAGACACTTTGGCTGGACGACTGGTGATGACCAAAGTCAGTGCTGTTTACTTATTACCAGTCCCTAAAGAGAAGTTAGCACAGACCCAGGGAACCAAAGAGAAGGTTTATGAAGCTACTATCGAAGAAAAAACAAAAGAATATATATTCTTAAGGCTATCCAGGGAATGCTGTGAAGAGCTTAACCTCCGGCCTGACTGTGACACACGGGTATGTGTGAAGGAACCACTAGCCATGTAAATTCTGTGGCCGGTTTAATTCTTCTGGTTTAGTTTTTCTTTCTTCTGCCATAACCAGAAATGTAGTTGACTTGCAAATCATAAACTGATGGGCTGAGAATTGAGTCTCCCTTGAAAATTGGTTCTTTTTTAGTAACACGTAGAATGTTTCCGTTCTGTACACGTTTGATCTTTCTGATTGGAGTCAGAATTCTGATTAAGTCAGCCATAGAACAGATGAAAAATTCTGCTGCATGTCGGGGCATCTCATCTGTAGTTCTGTCTGCTCCAGATCTTTGTTGGGTTTGGGGTGAATTTTTTTTTTTTTTTTTTTTTTTGGTGGTGCTGGGGTTCCTGGAAGCCCTTCTACCTCCGGGCTACACTCCCAGACCTATTTTTACATTTTTATTTGGAAACAGGGTCTCCTAAGCCAGCGCGCGCGTGGCTGGCTTCGAACCTGCGTGATCCTCCTGTCTCCGCCTCCCAAGCGCGGGGATTACAAGTGTGCGCCACCACGCCCGGCTGGGGTGAATTTTTAATTCAGTCTTCCATGTTAACTGAAAGGCTAATGTTTTTTCTTTTTTTTTAACGTAAAACTCAGTGAATATTGTTTATTCATAATGACTGATACAGTGTCATAGCCAGTTATCACTCAAGACACATTTTACAGATGTCTTACTAATTTTATCAAGTGTATTCATCATAGGAATGGTGGAAACAAATAAGCTTTCTGTAGAAATTAAGTGATTTATTTACAAGTGTTTTAGTGTCTAAATATGCAAAGTGAGGTTAATAATAGTCTATACACCAGTAGTACTATTAAATGAGGAAATTTATGTAAAGTGCTTATTACAGTCCCTGGTGCTAAATAAACAAAGCAAGTATTATCCATAGTGATTACTACAAGAATATAATTACATTTTAAAAGAACCTCTGAACTTGTCCCCCAAACTGTTGTTTCCACAAAGTATTCTCGTGAGTTGTTAGCACTGATCATTAATGTTTGCTTCAGTGCTTTTATTAAAGAAATTACTTTGTATTTCAGGTTGAACTTCAGTTTCAGTTAAATCGACTGCCCCTCTGTGAAATGCATTATGCACTAGACCGGATCAGGGACAATGGCGTTCTTTTTCCAGACATCAGCATGACTCCCACAATACCTTGGAGTCCCAACAGGTATGGGAAGGAGATGTCTTAGTAAAGGAAATATGGTAATATTAAATTGAATATCTCCAGCATATTTTTATATGAACTTGCCTGTGTTCCTCACGAAACAGTTGAGTAATTAAGGAAAGAGAAGGAGAGGCTGGGAGTGTAGCTCAGTGGTAAAGTAACTGCTTTGTGTGTCTGAGGCCCTGGGTTCTATCCTCAGCAACCCTCCCCTAAAAAAAATTTAAAAAAAAAACCTTACAATGAAACATTTGAGGGTCATCATTTATTTTCTATGCTTTCTCTCAGAATCTAAATGAGTTTTAGTGCTTTACTCAACAGCTTTAATTTGATAAGATGTCAAGTAATTTAGGGATATTGCTCAGTAGAAGTTGAATGCTAAAGTGGCTCAAATAGTTATTTTAAAATAATTTCTAGCCAGGTGTGGTGGCTCACGCTTGTAATCCCAGTACTTGGGCTACTTTGACAGGAGGATTGCAGGATCGCAGGTGTGCGGCCAGCCTCAGCTACTGAGTGAGGCCCTCCACAACTTAGTGAGAACCGGTTTCAAAATAAAGAATAAAAATAGGGCCGGGAGTGCAGCTTGGAGGTAGACTGTCCTTGGGTTCAATCCCCAGAACAATAACAACTACTACTACTGCTACTACTACTAATAATAATAACATTTTTTTGAATGTAGATGATATTGTGATTTAGCAAACTAGAGAAAAGTATAATAGAAGGCTGGGCGTGGTGGTGCACACTTGTAATCCCCGCGCTTGGGAGGCAGAGACAGGAGGATCATGCAGGTTTGAAGTCAGCCAAAAAAAAAAAAAAAAAAAGTATAATAGAAGATATTTCAGAAACTGTTCTCAAGTTAAGGGTTGTGTAAATATTTTGTGATTTGATTCAGTCTGGCATATCTTGACATCCAGTTAAATAAGATGCTTCTGTTGAGTCTCAAGAGTGCACAGCAGCAACAGCTGTGTGACTGAATCTTTTTAGCCTCCTCACTGGGTTTTTGTCTAATGAGTCTTTGCCTTCCTTAGCTTATTCTCCTTTTTAAAAAAATTTTTTACTTTTAAAAAATATCTCAGTGGCTCTACACAATGGAAGTTTGTTTATCCTTTGTGTCAATCTAGAGGTCTTGGCACCTTCAGTAATTGGTTTTCAGGGAAAATGAGCACAGAGGACCATGTGGGACATATTTTATGGGCCGGGGCTAGAAGTGCACATATCAGTTCCCTCAACATCCTGTTTTCTCTGGTCTGGTGAACAACCATACACAGTATGGCTTGCAACACAAAGCCTGAACTATTTTCCCTGTGTTTTTGCTCGCCCATAATGCTATACCCTCTTTCTTTTTCTGCCAACATTTTTTGGAGGGAATAGTTTGCACGTTTCCACAATTCTTTATTCACTGTGATCTCTGACTCACTTGTTCACTCTCCTGAAAGTAATCAATGATCTTCTACATGTCAGAATCCAGTGATAGCTCTTCAGCTCTCACTTGGTTCAGTTTCTCTGTATCTATCCCTTTCTTTCCACTCTTCTGGCCAGTGCTGGAGGCCTGGATGGCTGCCACAGCATTCTAGTTGGCCCCATCTACTGTGTCCCTGTTATCTGGTCCCACCCACATATTTCTTCCAGAATTAGTTTTCTAAAATAATCATGTCATTTCACCACTCACAAATCTCTGAAGACTTCCCTTTGATATGTGGATAGAGTCAGTGCCTAATCCAAGGTATACGATCTCAAGGACAGTGCTTTCCAGTGATATCTTTTCATTGCTTTCTGCACGACTCTCCCTTTTTCCAAGCCCACCATGGTCTAGCCATGTTAAAGTACCTTGACGTTAGGGCCGGGTGTGGTGGCGCACACTTGTAATCCCAGCATTTGGGAGGCTGAGACAGGAGGATTGTGCAGGTTTGAAGCCAGCCTCAGGTACTTAGTGAGGCCCTTTACAACTCAGTGAGACCCTTGCCGGACATGGTGGCATACGCCTGTAATCTCTATGCTTGGGAGGCTGAGACAGGAGGATCACACAGGTTCGAAGCCAGCCTCAGCTACTTAGTGAGGCTCTCAGCAACTTAGTGAGACCCTGTTTCCAAATTAAGTATAAAATGTCTCGATGTATAGCCCAGAGGTAGAAAGCCTCTGGGTTCCACCCCCAGTACCACCAAGAAAACCAAAAACCAAAACAAAACAAAAACAACTAAGTGAGACCCTGTTTCAAAATAAAGAATAATAATTAAAAAAAAAATAGGGCTGGGGGTGTCGCTCTGAGGTAGAATGCCCTTGGCTTCCATCCCCAGTACTGCCAAAAACAAAAAAAAAAGTACATAAAGTACCTTGAAGTTTATTTAGTTTGCCTATTTATGCATTTAGTGGTATTGGGGATTGAACCCTAGGCCATTCTGCCTCTGAGGTACACTCCCAGCCCTATTTTCTGTTTTTAATTTTGAAACAAGGAAGCAGGGCATGGTGGTGCATGCTTGTAATCCCAATACTTAGGAGGCTAAGACAGGAGGATCGAAGGTTCATAGCCTCAGCTGCTTAGGCCCTCTACAATTTAGTGAGACCCTGTTTCAAAATAAAAAGTAAGCTGGGAGGGGGGAGTAGCTTGAGGTAGAATACACCAGGGTTCAATCCTCAGTACTACAAAAACAAAATAAAATAAAAAAAGAAACAGGGTCTTGCTAGGTTGCTGAGAATCTCCTGCTATTTGCTGTTGCTGCCCTTGAACCTTTGATCCTCTAGTCTCAGCTGGACAAGTATTGGAATTATAAGTGTGTGCCACCACACTCAGTGTATTTGCCTCCTTATCTCTTTGTTGTTGTTGTTATTATTATTATTATTATTATTATTATTATTATTATTTATTTTTTTTGGTGGTAATGGGGAGGGAACCCAGGGACCTTCTACCTCTGGGCTACACTGTCAGACCTATTTTATATTTTATTTGGAGACAGGGTCTCACTAAGTTTTTTTTGGTGGTACTGGGGTTCCTGGAAGCCCTTCTACCTCCGGGCTACACTCCCAGACCGATTTTATACTTTTTATGTGGAAACAGGGTCTCTAAAGCCAGCATGGCTGGCTTTGAACTTGTGCGATCCTCCTGTTTCTGCCTCCCAAGCGTGGGGATTACAAGATGCAGCACCATGCCTGGCTCAAGTTTCTGAGAGCCTCACTCAGTTGGTGAGGCTGGCTTTGAACCTGTGCGATCCTTCTGTCTTAAGTAAGTAATAGCTTGTTACGTGGTCAGTTTGTTTTTTCAGGATTTCCTTTTTTTGTTGTTGAGGTGGTGGACTGGAGATTGAACTCAGGGATGCAGCTCTACCTCTCAGCTATATCTCTGGCTGTAATTGATTTTTGAAAGGGTCTCACTAAGTTGCTGGGGGTCTTGTGAAGTTTTTGAGGGTTGCCTTGAACCTGCAATCCTTCTGTCTCAGCTTTCCAAGTACTGGAATTACTGGTGTGCTCCACCATACCTGACTGGATTTACATTTTTTAAGGAGAATATTTTTGGTTGAGATTATCTGTCATAATGTAACTTTAATTGTATTTAAAAAAAACCCTGAAAGTGTTAGATGAGTTTTCATACATAAATAGCTTCTGATTGGAGTGTAACCTCACAGAAAATTTTTTCTGTCTATGCAATATCCTATTTCAGGATTATTCTGTAGGCATTCTGCAAATTTCTAAGTACCTCTTTACACACACTTCCTATTTTGGTTCACATCCCTGTCATTTTTATCATAGTTAATTAGTATTTTAATTGTAGTTGTGAGAAAGAATGCTGTTCATTCTCCATTTAGCTTTATCTGTTTGAGCATCTGTTTTCCATTTAAATCTTCAAAACTTAACCAAGCTGTAGAAGGCACTAGTAAGGCAGATCTTATTACAGTTGCCGTATGTGCATCCTGTGACAGGTGCTTTTGACCCTGAAAAACAGGGTAGATATGGGTGATTTGTGTCTGAAAATGTTAGAATTTTTAAAATATTGTTTGGCTTTTGGTACTTAAAAAAAATCACTGTCATTTTGTAAATCAAGATTGTTAAACTTTGGTATATCTTAACCTGAGATCTAAAGGTTTCTTCCTTTTCCCTTGTTTTAAACCTAAGAGATCTTTCCATGGATTAGAATTTACATTTTACCCGTTGGAACTCAGTGAGGCCTTGTTTCAAAAAAGAATAAAAAATAGGGCTAGAGGTGTAGCTCAGAGGTAGAATGTCTCTGGGTTCCGTCCCCAGTACAAAAAAAAAAAAAGTTTTAAATTCAGTTTTTCCCTTTGCCTATTATTTACAATGCAAAACAACAACAACATTATTACCTGAAAAAAATTTTTGATGTTTTTATGTAACAGAAGGAAACTACATTTTTGGAACATAGCTGCTTACAAGCCAGGCAGCTCCTAGACTAGAAGTGTTTTGACTTTTTTTAGATTAGATGTCAAAATCTTTTTGTATTTTGAATAGGACAAGATAAAGTTAGTTTTGATTTACACGGTAAAACATCCTCTAGTGATTCTGTTGGGAAATTTTCTAAAGAGTAGTTTTATTTTTTATTTTTTTATTTATTTTATTTACTTATTTATTTATTTATTTTTTTGGTGGTACTGGGGTTCCTGGAAGCCCTTCTACCTCCGGGCTACACTCCCAGACCTATTTTTACATTTTTATTTGGAAACAGGGTCTCCTAAGCCAGCGCGCGTGGCTGGCTTCGAACCTGCGCGATCCTCCTGCCTCTGCCTCCCAAGCGCGGGGATTACAAGCGTGCGCCACCACGCCCGGCGATAAAGAGTAGTTTTAGATAACCATTAGTTGGTGTAAAAGTTATGTGATTTTACTGGTTGAAGAAAACTTAAGAATACTTGTATGTCAGGTTCTGTTCATCACTAAGATGCATATGTTTAAAATAACATTTTTATTTTTCATAGACAATGGGATGAACAGTTGGATCCTCGGCTGAATGCAAAACAGAAAGAAGCTGTTCTGGCTATTACCACTCCACTGTCCATCCAGCTGCCACCTGTCCTGATCATCGGACCCTACGGGACAGGCAAAACGTTCACACTGGCTCAGGCAGTCAAGCACATACTGCAGCAGCCAGAGACCAGGTGAGACAGGGATGGATGTGCACTGGGATTCGCAGAGTAGACGCTAGCTCCATTCGTGTTCTAAATGCACAATGGGGGCAGCAAGACGATTTTCATCCAGCTCTTAAAAATTAAAAGGAAAAAACCTAAACCCCAAGGCACTAAAATTTGAATTCTCTTGATACATACTGTTTTTTAAAAATTGTCAGTGTAGATGATGATAGTTTTAAATAGCTATCCTAGCCGGGCATGGTGGTGCATGCTTGTAATCCTGGTACGTGGGAGCCTGAGACCAGAAGGATGGCAGATTCAATGCCATCCTCAGCAATTTAGCGAGGCCCTCAGGAACTTAGTGACACCTTCGTCCCAAATAAAAAATTAAAACAAAAAATAGGGCTGGGGGTGTAACTTAGAGGTAGAATGCGCCTGGGTTCAATCTCTGGCTCTGTAAAAAGAAAAATAAAAAAACCAAAACAAAGAAAAGCCATCATAACTCCAGGTCTGTTAAGGAATTGTGATATAGATTAGAGTCCAAAGAGCTGCATCTAGAAAATGTATTTTTTTATATGACATTTAAAAATAGTTTTAGATAGCTTCCGTTTTAGCTTAGAGTAATGTAATTTCTTAAAGGCAGCACTGATGAGATGTTAGCATGCTGAGTTAAGTTGAGGGCAATGCATACTGTTAGGATGGCCACTGCTTTTTTTTTTGGTATTATACTGCTTGAATAGTTTTGTGTTTTATCATTCCTTTTATTTGCACCATTTATTTCAGCAGGATTCTCATTTGCACCCATTCTAATAGTGCTGCTGATCTCTACATAAAGGATTATTTACATCCATATGTAGAAGCAGGCAATCCCCAGGCAAGACCTCTCAGGTATTTTTTTAAGGCTTATTATGTATCTGTATAATACTTTGTTATTCTTAAGAAAAGGTGTCTGTAAAGATTTTAGTAACTTTGAAAATACCCAAATTTTTAATTGTGCATTGGCATTTTGAGGCTTTGTCTTTTGAAGAAATCATTTAAGGCAAATACAAAAACCTCTGATCATTCGTTTCTTAAACATTAAGTACAGATAAAGACATCCTTTTTTAAGTTTTGTGTATAAAAATGTTGTTACGACCTGAGTAAATTTTGATATGAGAAAGTAATGTGATTAATTTAAGTCAAATTTAATTAAAATTATAGCATATTTAGTATGCCAGAGTAGTCATTTAGTAACAATTCTTTATGGAAATAAAATTTCGATCATCATCATGCTGGTAATTTCATAGAAGCTACACATTAAAGAAGCATAAAACACGGAATGATTTCTGTAGTAAAATGTAATTGACTAGTATTTGCAACTTTCTGCTACACTTAACAAAGTGTCAAATAAAATTTTAAGTTGATGTAGAAATGTCTTTTGATTATTTGTGAGCATGAAGTATACTTAATGATAGGATTGTGGGGGAATAAAAAATCCTTTTCTTCAGAAAACAATAAAGAATCATTAAATGGTTACTTATTATACCATCTGCTTTCATTGTTATATGAATTGTTTAGTTTTGCCATTTTACAAACTAATATGTCATGTCCTGGGTTGTTCAAACTATTAATTATGGTTTACAAATTAATTTCTAACCACAGTTTTGATTCATAATTCACTAACTTTTTATTTCTAATTGAGTCCAGGCATTGAAAAAATGAAATTATTCTATCTGTTTAATAACCACAATCAAAACCATTCGAATGATTTTAGAATCATGTTAAAAAAAGGAGAGAAAAAAAGTGGTATGGCCTGTTAATACAGATTTTTATGCTATATATTTTTAGTAGTCAAAGCAGAAATAATCAAGTGGAATCTTAAAAGATTAAAAAGAAAATATCAAATGTATATAATCATTAGAAATGAAAATGCAATATTTGTTAAGGGATAAATTCATCAATAACTAATTTGCTTTAGAGTCTAATCTTTTGCTTATGAGTGAAAGTTGAACAGGTAGCCTTTTTTGAAAAAGAGTTTTTATTCCAATGGAGATAAATTGTTTTGTTTTTATTGTTGGCAAGTGTGTGTGTTTGTGTGTGTGTGTGTGTGTGTGTGTGTGTGTGTGTGTGTGTGTGTGTGTTGCAGTGGAATTTGCTAGTCCCAGGTATCATTGTGTGCTTGGCTGGGAAATAGTGGGGTAAAGCCCCTCAAATCATGGTTGACGTAGCATAGGTCATTTGATATTTTGGGTGGTAGAGCTGTTAATGAACTTCATGGCCCATCTTTTTTTCTAGGTTATATTTTGCTTTTTCCATATAAAGTTATTTTTTGGAGGCTTCACTCTAACATGTAGTGCATGCAACCATGTAGAATAAAACGTTAAACCCCACTGGAGTATGTGTTTAGCAGGAGTGGCCCAAATGTAGAAATTCGCCTGCCAGGAAAAGGTCTCCCATCTTCATAAGCCTGACGAGTGATTCATTCCAAATGGAAAAATACTTAAATGTATGCAAATGCAGGTTTTTTGTTATTTCATTTAGAAAATGGAATAAAATGAGGAAGAGCCTTCCCCACATATTTTCTTTATGTGTTCCTACAGTTTCATGTTACTTTTTCTCTTTGGGAAAGGTGCTAACTTGCAGATGTATTTCCTAGGAGTATTAATGCACTGACTTCTTAGGATTTATTAGCACCATCTATTATTACATTAACTCAGAATAATTTATAAATTTCCTCATAGACTGCAAATAGAAAGGGTTTGGGGAATGGAGTAGGGAGCATTAGAGTGAGGCGCTGTCCTGGGGGTATGGGCTTCATCTAAGCAGTCAGGAAGCAGGGAGAGAGCACAAGAGGGCGCCAAGTGTCTGCGCGACGCAGAGAAAGAAGGGGCATCCCAGGGGTGCCTTCTCTTGGTGGTGCACATTCTTCCACACACTTACATTATAGTATTTTCAACCCTCCTGACAGGGTGCATATGAGGTAGTATTTTGGAGCTCTTGGATATCTGAAAACGCCTTTTTTATTTTGCTGCTAGATTAAATGGATAGTTTAGGTGGAAGAAGAGTACGATTCTAGTTGACACTGTGTGGTTCATAATCCTGTAGATTTTCCTTATTATTTGTTTACCAATAAATTGAGTATTTAGACAGGTAGGCCAGGATCAGTAATCATTAGGATTTATTTCAGGATTAACTTTGATGTATCTGGAGATGTTTTCATATGAGCCAATGTTTACCTTTTCGCTTCTGAAAAAAATGATATAGAGAATGATGCAGAGATTGCAATCCTAATTCCAGTTTCAAATTATATTATGTAAATTTTTTCACTGTGCCAAATATTAGTTTCCCCCCTCAAATTACATTTAAGCATGGCCTTAAAGGTGAATAATTAATAAACTCAATCCCACTTTGGTTTGAAGAATTAATAAATTTGTATATGAATTTTGGTTAAAAAATGACTACCAATTTCCTACTTAAATTTTTATTTCAGAATTAAAGATTTGTAGTTGACCTCTAATAGCAGTTTTTATGATTTAATATTATAATACCAGTGTATGAAAAAAGTAAAAAAACTAATAATAGTTATATCAGTAAATCCATCACTCTTTTAAAAACATTTCTGTCAAATATCTAGAGGAAGCCGGGCATGGTGGCGCACGCTTGTAATCCCCGTGCTTGGGAGGCTGAGACAGGAGGATCGCACAGGTTTGAAGCCAGCCTCAGCTACTTGGTGAGGCTCTCAGCAACTTAGTGAGACCCTGTTTCCAAATAAAGTATAAAATAGGTCTGGGAGTATAGCCCAGAGGTAGAAAGCCCCTGGGTTCCAACCCCAGTACCCCCCCACACACATATATAGAGGATATAAAAGCAAGAACCATTAATATAACAGTAAGAGGCAAGCGCCTAATGTACAAATGGTTGCTCATTTATTTTTTATTTTGTGGTACTAAGGATGGGATCCAGGGGCCTTCTACCTCCAGGCTATGCCCCCAGACCTACTTTATTTGCAGAGGGCCTCACTAAGTAGCTGAGGCTGTCCGCCTCAGGTCTCAGCCTCCTGAATGCTGGGATTACAAGTGTGAGCCACCACGCCTGGCTTAAATATTTTTTTCAATGAAAAATAAAAAGTAACCTTTAGTATGGTGGTACATGTCTGTAATCCCAGTACTTGGGAGGCTGAGGCCACAGGATTGTAGATTTGAGGCCAGTCTCCACAATTTAATAAAACTCTATTTAAAAAAAGGGGAGGGGAGCTGTGCATGGTGGCATATGCTTGTTATCCCAGCATTTGGGAGGCTGAGACAGGAGGATCTGGGTTCACGGACAGCCTTAGCTTTTGCTCAGTGAGACCCTGTTTTCAAATAAATAGTAAAAAATAGGGCTGGGTATATAGTTCGGAGGTAAAATCCCCCTGGGTTCCATCCCTAGTACCCTAAGAAAAGGGGGGGGGTGCTCGAGATGTGGTTCGTGGCTTAAGCCCCAGTACCAAAATATGTATTTGTCCATGCGATGTCTTGTTACATACAACTCTTCTCGTAATGAATACTTTTAAATGGAGTGGAGTAAACAGCAGAGTTTCTTATTGTTTTGACTACTCATTCATTTCACGATATTACTTTTTTGTGCCTGTGTGATGTACATTGAATATTAGCTGAGTATTTGAAATGCTCATTTTAGTTTTAGCTTTGCTGTGGGTGAAGGAAAGAAGAGGGGTTCTGTTTGTTGATGCCATGTATTGTGCTATATACTTTATGCATGTTATTTCATTTGATTCCTCCAAGTTCCTGAGAGATTGAGTTGTTATATCTGTTTTGGAAATAAGAAATGAGATTTGCAGGGGTCAGAACAGGTCTGCATCCTCTGGGCTTTGGTTTTTGTAATTATCTAAAAGGAATAAGTTGGACGTGGTGGCACACACCTGTAATCCCAGTATTTGGCAGACTGAGGCCGGAGGATCACAAGTTTGAGGCTAGCTTTGGCAACTTGATGAGACCTTGTCTCAAAGTAAGAGATAAAAAGAACAAGCCGGACATGGTGGTACATACTTGTAATCCCAGCATTTGGGAGGCTGAGATGGGAGGATCTTGGTTTGAGGACAGCCTCAGCTACTACTTAGTTGCAACTCATTGAGACCCTGTTTCAAAATAAGGAATAAAAAATAGGGCTGGGAGTGTAGCTTGGAGGTAGAATGCTCTGGGACCCATCCCTAGTACCGTGGGGGAAGTGGGGGAGAACTATGGAGCTCAGTGTCTTGGGTCAGAGGTGTGCACTGCCATGCCTGGCTCTTGCTCCTTCCTAAGGCCCACCTCTGAATTTATGAGCTCTTGCCCTTTTCTTTCTCTGTGGGTTCTCTCTCCTGTATCTATTTTTTCTTGTTAAAGTATTTAAATATACTATGCCTACTTCTTTTTTTGTGTGCGGTACTGGGGATGAAACCCAGGCGCCTTCTACCTCTGGCCACATCCCCAGACCTATTTTTATTTGGAAAATAGGATCTTACTAATTGCTGAGAACTAAGTTGTTGAGGCTGGCTTTGAACCTGTAAATCATCCTGTCTCAGCCTCCCAAGTACTGAGATTATAAGCATATACTACCACGCCCGGCTGTGTCTACTATTTTAAAGAAAACAAAGCAGACATCTGCTGTGACCTTAAACACCTTCCTTTAGGCTAACTTCTTTAAACAGCTGCCTGTATTCTCTGACTTAGCTCTCTCTTTCTTTTTCTCTGGAGCCCAAGTTAGTCAGGTTTCCACCTTTACTTTTACCCTGAACCCATTCTTTTGTGGTCACCAGTGGTTTATTTGTTGCTACACAGTGTGGTGATCCTCATTTCATCGTCTCTTAGCGGGAGTTGACACAGTACTCCTAGCTATTTCTTTCCTGAAGCACTGTCTCCATTTAATTGCCAATACTCCACACTCTCCTGATTTCTCCTCTAGTTCAACAACTGCTTCTTCTCGGTTGCTTTACCGTATCCCTCTTCTTCCCTCAGCTTCTCAATGTGTAGTGGTCCATCGGTCATTCTTCTTTCTCTAGTTTCTTTTTTATCTACTTTTATTCTCCACGTAACCTCATCTAGTCTGAACGTTACCCCAGTCTCATGTTATCCCAGTACTCTATCATTGGACCCAAGCATTTTTCTGAACTCCAAACATGTATCTTAAGTATAGGGTAGCTTTACTTGGATGTCTACTGCATATGTCTTAATACTGAACTCCCCAAATCCCACTCCAAATCTGTTTTTTTCACCACCTTTGTAAACACTACTACCATTCATCCACTTTCAAAAGCATGGAATTATTCTTTCTCTAGAATTTTACCTCTGGTTAATCAATAAATTCTGTTGGCCTTACTTTTAAAATATCTAGTGAATCTGACCATTTTCTCATTTCCATTGTTACCTTCCTATCCCAGCCGCCATCTTCTCTTGTCCAGACTTCGCAGTGACCTCCTTGCAGGCCTCCCCACTTCTCTCCCTGCGCTCACCTCAGTCACACAGAGGTGTGTTGGCATCAGCTTGTACTGGCTTGTGAGAACTGTCATGCGCATGTCTTCCCATGTTCACATTCAATGACATCATGCTGGTAGCTTGAAATTGGCCATAGCAATAGTTTTTATGCCACAGAAATCAGGAAACTCTAGCAACCAGCCCCTGCTCCAAGCTGGTGGTTAAACATTTACTGGCATACCACTATCCAACCCTCTGTCTAAGTTTACTTTGCCCAGAGAGTAGTCCTCTAACATGAGTTGTGTCATGTGACTGCCCTCAGAGTAAATTCAAAGCTGTTATGATGATGCCAAGCCCTGTGTGATCTGCTTTTGTACTGTAGCATAGTCGGTATCCAACTGATGGTGGGTGGATGGATGGATGAGTCTTTTCTATAGTATCTTATCAATTTGTAGCATTAGGCCTATTAATATTGTTCTTTTGCAGTTAATGGAAGAGATGCATGTTCTTAAGATTTACACTCTTTCTGATCATTCAGAATTTAAATCTGTTTTTTAATTTTCAGTACCTCAGACAGAGGTCTATTTAGATACAGGTCCAGGAAATTATCTAAAGTAAAATGTAAATAACTCTTGAGTTTCTGTGATGAGTATGCAATTTCATATTTTTATTAGCATGAGTAATTAAAATATGAGTTCAGTGTATTTTTGTAAGTATATTTTTAAAAGTTTCAGAATGGAATGGCTTTAAACTTAATTAAAAAACTGTGATGCTTGTAAAACTTATGCTTGTCATTTCTCTTGTAAGATTAATCTTAACCTTTAAAAATTGTTAGATATTTATTTTGTGGTAGTACCTATATTCTATTTAAATATATATATATATATTTTTAGTGGGAAGTCACAGTGGACATAGTGGTAGTTTATGTTAAATTCTAATCCAGTAGAGTGCTAATGATTATGAGCTTTATTTGTTAATTTTTATATATTTTAGTTTTAAAATAACAGTGTTAAGATTTTAATGTCTGATACTGTTAAGTTATTGGTAAATGTAAATCAGAAGTATTATTTTCTTTTGTAGGGTATATTTTCGAAATCGCTGGGTAAAGACTGTCCACCCAGTTGTGCATCAATACTGTTTGATCTCAAGCGCACATTCCACCTTTCAGATGCCACAGAAAGATGATATTCTTAAACATCGAGTGGTGGTGGTGACTTTGAATACTTCCCAGTACCTCTGTCAGTTGGACCTTGAACCTGGTATGCATGACGAATTCAGACTCCGCCACATTGTTTTACAGGGTTAGGGCTTGTGCATTCAGATTAGACCAGGATGTGGCAGCCCCCTGAGTGCACTTAGTTACCTGTTTCCTCCCTATGGATGCTTTTGTGCAACAACACCTGAGTCGAGTAGTTACAGCAGAGATTAGCCCACAAAACCTAAATATACACCTGTGGCCCTGGGCTGAAAAAAAATGACCCAAGCTGCAGTGGAGACATCTCATGACTGCTCTTCTATTTGTTTTTTAGTTGGTGAGGGGGTATCTATTTATTAATGATCATGTGAGGGATTCAGATTTGGGCAGCGTTAATTTTTCTTTTTATAGCTTACTCAAGTTTTATCTTAAGTTGCTATTATAGTGTGGAGACATTAATCATAATGGGATTTTTATGACATAGTATTATTTATGTACTGACACTATGTAAAATCAGTCTGAGTACAAATATAAGATGACAGGTTGTTCTGATAAATATGGTAGAGCCTAACCACCAAAATGTATCACAGAGCTGGGCTTGATGGCTCCCAGCACTTAGAAGGCTGAGACAAGAGGATTGTAGGTGAGAGGGCAGCTATAGCAAGACTCTCTTTCAAAAGAAGAAATAAAATAGGGTTGAGAGTGTAGCCTGCAGACAGAATGCCTTGGGCTCAATTCTCAGTACCACCAATTACCCTAAAGCCAAAAAAAAAAAAAAAAAAAAAGTAGTATCACTTTAAGGTAGGATGCTCATTTATTACTGCTGTATTATAATTGTTGACATTGTTCAAAAATTTTTGCCTTCTTTTGGAATTGCTTTCAGAGCCGGTGATAAATTCTTTTGAACATTTTAGTCCCTGGAAGGAAGAGACTGTTCTCTTCACCTTGTATTTCTGGCAGCGGGCCCAGGGTATAGACACCTGGAGGCCCGAGATAAACTTCTATTTATCTTAAGTAAAGGAATGGTGGCCAACCTTTTTCAAAATTTCTGTTGAGGGTAGATTTTATTTTTAGAGAAGCTTCAAGATCTTTATGAGACATGTCTGATGAATAAGGTAAGTGATTAAACTGGGCAATCCTGTTAGGGGTAAAATGTACAAAAAGACCTGCTTTTCACATAATGAGACTTATTTTCTTGTGCATGCAGCTCATAGCTTTCTGGTGAGGGCAGTTATAAAGGCAGAGTTTCAAAACTGTTTTGCACATTTTTGAGCATCATTGGAGTGAGTTACTTTTTTTCCCAAGTGACTTATTTGATTGGAAAACACTTATTTGAAATGTAAATTTTGGTATTTTTAAAAAAACAATCAGTCTCATTAACTCTGTGATTATAATTTACATATCTGCCATGTAGATTAAGAATTTAAACCTCATAAACAGTATAGTTTTGTGAGAAGGAGTAAGGAATAGCTTTGGAGGTAGGGTATAAAATTATCCCTAACACGCTGTGCGTGGTGGCTCACTCTTGTAAACCCAGCATTCGGGAGGCTAAGACTAGAGGATCACAGTTCGCGGACAGCCTCAGGTACTTAGGCCCTCTGCAATTTAGTGAGACCCTGTTTCAAAATAAAGAATAAAACATAGGGCAGAAAGTGTAGGTCGGAGGTCAAATGCCCCTGGGTTCCACCCCCAGACCCGCAAAAAAAAAAAAAAATAATCCTTACTGGAAGTAAACTAGGTCCTTAGTTCTGGATGTAGTTTACACTTTATCTTACTTAATTCTCATATCAACCATATCAATGGTTGTTTTATAGATAAGAAAATTGAGAAGCAAGTGAAATCAGCTTGCTTAATTCATGTGAATTTGTCTAGCTTAAGCAGTAGTCAAATGTTTTCTTGATTTCTCTAGTTCCTGATGGAAGCATCACCCTATTATGTTGTTATCTAATGAAAATAGGTTTTCACTAGTTTCTGTTTATCTAGTTTGATCTCATACTTAGCCATTTTTGTTAATCTTTTAGAATAAAAGCACAACTTCCCCTCAACAGGAAGAAACTGGCACGTGTCTGTATCATGCTTCAGCCACTGTTGATAAACAGACCACAGTTATTGATGCTTGTGCTGTCACTCGGGGCCGTTGGTCTGAATGGATGATGATAATGGTTATTGCTGTCTGCCAGTAAGATTTAGGAAGTTCCCAACCTAAAAACAGGCTGCTTTTAAGCAGATTATTTGTAAGTCTTGATATTCATAGGAATAGGGATGGAAATAGAGACTAGGTTTCTGAGCTGACTTAGAGGAGACTGGCTAGTCCATTATGCCACTGGCCTTTGAAGTCATCCCTTTCCATTCTGTTGAGAAACTGTGTCCTTTGTTAACACTAGTAAAAAGAGAGAGCGAGCCTCCTTCCTACCCTACTGAGTTGGCAGTGTGGCGGGTCAATGTGTTCCTTCATTGAGTCACCAAGGAGGTTTTTGTCTTTTTTCCCTCCTTCCTGCACACACGGAACTGTGCCCTAGCTTGAGTGACAGCAGCAACCAAGATGTGGGATGCCTCCTACAGTAGGCACTTTATCTGGGGAGCATTTGGTAAAGCACGTTTTTGACATTTGTTATCAGTCACTGTTTTTGCAGAGTAGTGATTTGTTTTTAAACCAGGTTGGAGTCTTAGACTAAAAATCATGTTTGTACAGTCATGTACCACATATTGATGTTTCTGTAAGTCAGGGGCTGCTTATGTGATGGTGGTCCCCTAAGGTTCTAACGGAGTTGAAAAAATCCCCATGGCCTAGTGTGTCACAGCCACTGTGAAGTTGTAGCACAACACGTTTCTCAGGTGATGTTGGTGATACTGGTGGAACAAACCTACTGTGCTGCCAGCTGTGTAAAACGCACAGCACATCCAATTATGCATGATGCTCAGTGATAATAGTAGACAGCTGTGCTCCTGGTTTATGTATTTACTACACTACACTTTCTTTTTTTTCTTCTTAAGATGGGGTTCTGCTATGTTGAACAGGCTGGCCATGAACTGCTGGGCTCAAGTGATCCTCTTGCCTCGGCTCCTGAGTAGCCGGGACTGCAGGGGCACATTACTGCACCCAGCATCTTATTTTTACTTTATCATGTACTCCTACTTATACAGAAATATTTACTGTGAAACAGCATGCTGTGTTGCAGCCTCCCACACCTCATGTTTACTGGGCCTCTCTAGGGCATCTCTTCTTGTTTGATTTAATCTCCTTTTTTTTTTTTTGGTGGTACTGGGGGTGGAACCCTGGGGCTTTTCTACCCTGGGGCTTTTCTACCTCCAGGCTATACTCCCAGACCTATTTTATACTTTATTTGGAAACAGGGTCTCTCTAAGTTGCTGAGGTTGGCTTCAAACCTGTGGGATCCTGCTGTCTCAGCCTCCCAAGCTCAGGGATTACAAGCGTGCACCACCACGCCCGGTCTAATGTTCTATTGTTTTGTTCATCATGGTCCTAGGGGCAATAGGCTACACTGTGTGTGTGTGTGTGTGTGTGTGTGTGTGTGTGTGTGTGTATGTATGTGTCTGTGTGTGTGTACACCATACATATAACATATAGTCTAAATGTAGAGCAGATTATAACATCTAGATTTATGGAAATATACTCTGATTTTCCAACAATGAAAAATCACTTAGTGCCACATTGTTTGAAACATATATGCCTGTTATGAGATGCATGGCCATACCGGAAAATAAATCCAAATGATGAAATTAGTGAATTTGCTGATAAGATATACTTTGGTTTAAGTCTCAGGTTTTCTTTTATGTTAGATTTGTGTCTGATTTTCTTTATTTTAATATCTGTAACATGGATGATTAGGATAAAGTTGCTTATGAATTACCATTATTTTATTTTTGGTGGTTTGCCAAATAGGTAACAAAAGGGCTTTATAGCTATCAGTGGTTTTGTTGCCCTTTTTTTTGCCCCAAAACCATTGCCTTATACTTTTAGAATACTTTGTATACATAAAGATTTTTATTTTTTATTTTTATTTTTTTGGTGGTACTGGGGTTCCTGGAAACCCTTCTACTTCTGTGCTACACTCCCAGACCTATTTTATACTTTTTTTTGGGAAACAGGGTCTCTTAAGCCAGCACGCTGGCTTCGAACGTGCGTGATCCTCCTGTCTCTGCCTCCCAAGCGCGGGGATTACAAGTGTGAGCCACCACGTCAGGCTCTCTATATAAAGATTTAACAGTCTTTTGAGCTAGCAGTACTAGACCCAGAGGTTACATACCTATTATTGAGTTAAACAGTTATTCTTAACTTTTTTTGTGTGTGTGGTACTGGGGATGGAACCCAGGGGCTTTTCTATCTCTGGGCTATATACTCCCAGACCTATTTTATATTTTATTTGGAAACAGGGTCTCACTAAGTCGCTGAGAGCCTCACTAAGTAGCTGAGGATGGCTTTGAACCTGGGCTATCCTCGTGTCTCAGCCTCCCAAGCGTGGGGATTACAAGCATGCGCCACCACGGCTGGCTGTTTAACTTATTTTTTAATTGATGATTTAACTTGATAGTTGTCTAAGTTGAGGATAGGTCTTAAAATAATTAGCTTAACAAACCAAACTTTTCTTCACAGAAGACAGCTACGTCTGTCTCTATTGCTGCTGTGATAGACTTTGCTTGTGTCTGTGCTATACTTTCTAGGTTTCTTTACACACATCCTATTAGATGAAGCTGCTCAGGCCATGGAGTGTGAAACCATTATGCCTCTAGCATTAGCAACTAAAAACACTCGGATTGTTTTGGCTGGTGACCACATGCAGGTAAGTGCTCTCTTAGTCATCATGTGGAACAGTAATTTTAATTAAATTTTGGTGTTTCATATTGTTTTCTAAAACATCCTGTGAAATCATGTTATGTATTATACTTTAAGTACTTTAAGTATTTTTCTGCTAATGATAAAAATACTGACATTTCTGAAGAAACATTACTTGGTCACTTTTTTTCTTCTTTGACTAATCAGTGTTAAAATTCTTGTTTATTAATTTGAAGCTCACTTATCTGGAGTGTACATGCTGATTCTTACCTTTTCTTTTGTACTGTGCTGGGATTGAACTGGGGCATTCCTCATGCCAGACAAAAGCTCTATCTCTGTGCTACACCCCCAGATTCTTACTTTTCTTTTGTGTATGTGTGGTACTAGGCATGACAGCCATGTAAGTTGCTAAAGCTGGCTTTGAACCTACGATCCTCCTGTCTTAGCCTCCCAAGTACTGGGATTACATTGTGTGCCACCACACCTGACATACTTTTTTTTTATAAAATAAAAATTAAATGATATTTTCTACAATTCCCTAATTTCTGTCTCTAATATCTGTTTTTGTAAAGGGTTGAGTTTTTTGTATTATAAAAAACTAAAGGGCTTAATTAAAAGTTATAGTCAATCTCAAAGAATGTCAGATTTTATGTATTTGAATTCCTATATATGAGAAAAGAAACACAATTTTTCTATTAAGATATCTATTTTACAATTTGGAGTTCTTTCTCTTCTACCACAGTTGATTAAGATTGCACCTACATAGTATTAGAACTGTCAAGACATCCAGGAGAGAGGTGAATGTAGAGGAACAAATTTGGTTTCTATTCCTTTGCCTAAAGTAGTTTAATTTTGTTCTTTAGCTATAAAAGGTATAACCTAGGATGACTCCTTTTACTTTATGAGATCAAAAAGGTTGTTTTGAGCTTGGCACAGAGGCACATATCTTGTAACCGCAGCCACTTGTGAGACTGGCAGGAGAATCACAAATTTAAGGCCAACCTGGTCAACTTAATGAATTCTTGTCTCAAGATAAAACTAAAAAAGAGAGGGATGGGGATGTGGCTCAGTGGCAGAACACTTTGCCAGCATGTAGTAGGCCCTGGGTTCAATCCCCAGTCTTGAAACAAAAATGAGAGTTTTTTTTGCTATTAAAAATTCTAATCATAGATGTCCCAACAGCCCATCATTTTAAATAATCGATCAGTTTTGGTGCAGTAACTGATGTGATTTTTCCCAATAATGCAATGAATTGCATCCCTAAAATTACTGAAGTACAGGCTGTTTATCACTGAAGAAGCCATATCTGAAGAAACTAAAGTTAGTGTTAGCATACTCAGTGAGGAATTAAAAATTTTAATCTACTTCCTTATAATAAATAGTATAATGGTTTCTTATAATAAAAAATAGTATAATGGTTTCTTATAATAAATAGTGCAATACAGAGATTGCATATTGTACATTCATCATGTTGAAGTTTAGTACATCAGAAGTTCTGTCCAGCATAGTGGGTTTTTTACAAACCAGTTAGGAAAAATACTATTTGTGGTATTTAGTTAAATCTTCTCTGTATGTTTGTCTGTTACAGCTCAGTCCTTTTGTTTACAGCGAGTTTGCCAGGGAGAGAAACCTTCACGTTTCATTACTTGACCGACTCTATGAGCATTACCCTGCCGAGTTTCCGTGTAGGATCCTCCTCTGTGAGAACTACCGCTCCCATGAAGCTATCATCAAGTAGGTGTGAACTGCCCTCTCTGATTCACACTTTCTGTGGCCTGTGGGAGGGAACGCAAATGACTTACGGCTAGAAACATGTTATTCACAACAGATTATATGGTTAGTGTCCCTGGTGTTGCAAATTCCCTTTAATCTTATGTTTTTAAAAGAAACATTAAAAGAGTTGTGATTTTTCACAAAAGCAGTCATGGGAATGGAAATTCAGGTTCTGTTAGTTATACCGTATATTTTTCTGTGACTAAATATATAATCTATATTAAAAACTACATGTTGCCATAAAGAAGTATACTGACAAACCATATAATGGTCTTGGGAACCAATTTTAAAAGAAAGAAAGGAAGAAAAGCCACGAAACTTATTAATGAGCTTTTTAATGACTCCTATTAAATACGATATGCAGCTGTAAGTGGAAACATACCCTCCGTTGATAGCTCAGTGGAGAGTCACTGCCTAAGCAGCCGTGTAACCAGAGTCTGGCTGAACCCAGGACATCACCAGCCGAAGCTCCTTTGTGCTCCTTTCCAGTTATCACCCCCCCAGAAACTTAAACGTTTAAAATGTTTAGTATAATCTAATAATATCAATGATGGCAATCACATGAAAGCCATTTTTAGGTTTCTCTGAAATCAGTTGTATAGAAAAAATTGTATCAATAACCCAGGATGTGATTCCTGTCTTAGGCATTGCCAAGCATTTGTGGCGTCACTGATAAGCCTGGTGCTAGGTAGTTTCTTCAGTGAAATGTAAGCATTGCACAGTTGAGGCCTTGAAGTACTGCACTCGTGTGCTCTGTTTCAGTGTCTTCATATCTGTATGCCCACACATATAGTCACACATTGTTTAACGACAAAATACGCTTTGATAAATGTGTCATGAAGAATTTGTCAAGGTATGAACATCATAGAGTTTATCTGCACAAAAAGATGATATAGGTCAATTACTTGATCTGGCTCTTGATGCATTTAAGAGATTCAGTAAACATGAGACGTAGGAGGTGCTGCCAGTATAATGTAGCATACTGCTTTAGAAGGATAATTTTTTATAAGCAGAGGGAATGTGCTCTTAAATAATGATAAACTACAATAAACAGATAAATGAGTAGTAGTCATTTATTATTGTTATCACGGATGATATACTGTACATAATTCTATGTATATACATAGTTTGTGGTTTACACAATTGGCAGTGTAAGAAGCATCACCACAGACACATGGTAATGGCCTTGTGCAACAATGTTAAATGGCTGGAACAGAAATTTTCCATTTTATTATAATCTTATGGGACTGCCATTAGATAAAGGGTCATCATTGATCTTAATCATATGACTGTATATGGTATACATTAGTAGAAGTGTGTATTTCTGCCAAGAAAATATACTGGGTGTGGTGGCATATGCCTGTAATTCTAATACTCAGGAGGATCGCAGGTTCAAGACTGGCCTCAGCAATTTAGTGAGACTCTTAGCAACCTAGTGAGACCCTGTTTCCAAACAAAAAGTAAAAAGGGCTGGGGGTATATCTTGGAGATAGAAAGTCCCTGGGTTCAGTCCTCAGTGTACACACACACACACACACACACACACACACACACACACACACACACACCCACCCTCAATACTGGTTAGCAGATTTTCTCATAGAACAAAGGTCTCAACTAGTATTCAACTGTCATTATGCCTTCCTTTTCTCTCCATATTCTGGCTTCATACCTTACTTCAAATCAATCCATTTAACAACATACCAGGGGCTCTCTGTTATATTGCTGTGAGTATTTTTGGAGAAATTGGCATCACAGGTATTCAGTGTTCAGACTAAAATTAATCATGGAAAGAAAGCGATATAATTAGAATTGATTGACTTTTTGTTGTGGGTGAAATTAATTTTGATGACTGATTGTTCTTTTTGTTCATTTCTTTCTCTGCAGTTATACCTCTGAGCTTTTCTATGAGGGTAAACTGATGGCCAGTGGAAAGCAACCGGCACACAAGGATTTCTACCCACTGACCTTCTTCACAGCACGAGGGGAAGACGTGCAAGAAAAGAACAGCACAGCTTTTTATAATAATGCAGAGGTGCCTCAGTACTTTTTGTAAATTGTTAACACTTTCTCAGTCACTTGGCCTACTTTTGTTGAGCATTTCTTTAAAATTATGGGCTAACATTGTGCATTAATTTCATCTGTATGAAAATTATAAAATTTATTATTTCTTTTATACAGATTTGTTAAGATGAAATTCCTACAGTAAACAAAAAGTTGAGTGCTTTTTGTCTTAATGGCAAAACACAAATTACATTATTTAAAGCCAACATTATTCTCATAGAATTATACAGTGCATACTCAAAATAAGTGTGTATTCTTTTTCTCTCCTTTTCCTTTCTTCTTTTTCTCTTTTTGTGGTACTGGAAATTTAACTCAGGACATTCTACCTCTGAGCGACACCCCTAACCCTGTATGTTTGTTTGTTTGTTTGTTTGTTTGTTTATATGGTACTGGGGATTGAACCCCAGAGGCATTTTGCCTTCAAGCTACACCCTCAGCCCAATTTTATTTCTTATTTGGGAACAGGGTCTTGCAAGGTTGATGTGTGCCTCACTACTTGCTAAGGCTGTCTTGAACTTGTGATCCTCCTGTCTCAGCCTCCCAAGAACTAATATTACAGGCTTGCGCCACCATGCCTGGCCTTTTTCTATAATTTTTAATGAGTAACGGTCATTTTGCAGAATCTGATTTTCCAAAGAGATCAAGCAGTCCCAAGTTCTGTCTTGTCGTGTGCGACAGCTTAGTTTCTTCCTCTTTCTGGCTTTCAGAGAGAATGAAGGTATATGAGGGGTAAGAGCAGGCAGCAGACAAAATCATGGTGAGTCTTAGGGGCTGGGGCTGGCAGGCCAGACGTTGTGGTTTAGGTTCCGACTGTCAGAGGGGGTTGCAGGACTCCGGAAGTGCCTGATTGTCATCAAGGGATGGGTCCTTTGTGTGTGGTGGGGACGGTGAGCCCAGCCACATTCTACCATAAGTTATACCCCCAGTTCTATTTTTTAACTTATTTTTTGTATGTATGTGTTTTTGTGGTACTGGGGATAGAATTCAGGGCCAATCTGCCTTTGAGATACACCTATAGTTATTTTATAATTTTATCTTGAAACAGGGTCTCACTATGTTGCTGAGGCTGGCTTTGAACCTACTGGGATTTCAGGCATGCACCACTATGCTCACCTGAGGCTTGGGTCTTGACCTAATACCATTGGATTTCCTGCTTTACTCATTTTGTTTACAAAGAAATGTCTTTGTTATGTAATTATAATTCATCTTTCCCTTTAAAAATTAATCAGAGGGTTGTAATTAGAGGTTAGGACAAGAAAATCATCAGTATTCACTTATAAAATCCTAGTCCAAAGCCAAGAAATATGGTACTTTCATTAGTCTCTACCAGTTAATTTTAGGAATTTAGGAAAAGGTAAACTTGCTCTTTAGATATTTGAAATGCTGCAAATAACTCTAGGGGTCTCTTTGTTGTTCTTGTATTCGTGCTGGAAGCCATTGGCCAGGAAATGAGCCCTGGTAGTGGTGGAAGTGCTCACAGGAGAGGCAAACAGGCCTGAGCTCCAGAGGCCTCTGCCTCCCTCTGCGCCCTGGGACCGAGCTGAGCCCCAGCCAGCCTCCATTCTCAGGCAAGGCTGACACTTGCCAGAGGCTCATCCTGGGCTTCTTGTTTTGCCCCAGCAACATAGTATACTTTTTAGGAAACTTAAAAGCTATAGGTTAAATAACATGCATCTTTCTGGGCTGTCACTTTTACTCAAAACCTTTTTTTTTGGAACAAAAGGGTTTTTTTTTTAATACATTTTTTAAATTGAAAATAAATGGTATGCCGGGCATGGTGGCTCACGCTTGTAATTCCCGCGCTTGGGAGGCAGAAACAGGAGGATCGCTCAAGTTCAAAGTTAGCCGCGCTGGCTTAAGAGACCCTGTTTTCAGATAAAAGATATAAAATAGGTCTGGGAGTATAGCCTGGAAGTAGGAGGGCTTCCAGGAACCCCAGTACCACCAGAAAAGAAAAGAAATGGTATACATTTAAACTGTACTTGGTGCCCAACCCCCCACCCCCGGTTTTCCCTTCCTCCTCAACAATGGATGTCCAGGGTAACCATGCTATATTCATACTTTTACATATATTCAGATGTGGACCCTCACTAATCAAGTTCAGCCTTCCTCCTCCCCTATATTTCCATTCAAACTTTGCTGAGATTTCCCTTCCATTATCTGGAGTCCCTCTGGTATCCCCAATGCTCCCTAGTTTGGGCATATGAGAGGAAAGATATGTCCCTTCTCTTTCTGTGCTTGGCTGATCTCACTTAACATAATGCTCTCCAGGGCTTTCTACCTTCTTGTGAATGACATGATTTTGTTCTTCTTTATAGCTGAATTGTGCTTATTTCCCATAATTTTGCAATCCATTCATCTGTTGATGGGGACCTGGGTTGGTTCCATATTTTGGCTATTACGAATTGTGCTGCTATGAACATAGGTATGCATATGTTGCTGTAGTTCTCTGATTTCAACCCTTTTGGGAAAATACCCAGGAGTGGTAGAGCCGGATCATATGGCGGATCTATTCCCAGTTTTCTAAGGAATCTCCACACAGATCGCCATGTGGCTGAACTAGTTTGCACTCCCACCGACAGTGTAAAAGAGTTCCTCTTTCCCCACATCCTCGCCAGCATTTGTTGTTATTTGATTTCTTTATGCTTGCCACTCTGACTGGGGTTAGATGGGATCTCAGCGTAGTTTTGATTTGCATCTCCCTGATGGCTAATGATGTAGAACATCTTTTCATGCATCTATTGGCCCTTTGTATCTCTTTTTTTTGTAAAGTGTCTATTCAATTCAATTGCCCATTTCTTGATTGGGTTGTTTGTTTTGCTAGTGTAGAGTCTTTTGAGCTCTTTGTAAATTCTGGTTATTAGCCCCCTAAACGAGTGGTGGCTGGTAAAGATCTTCTCCCATTCTGTAGGCTTCCTCTATAGGTTGTTGATGGTTTCCTTTGATGAGAAGAAACTTTTTAGTTTGATGCCATCCCACTTGTTAATTCTTGCTTTAATTTTCTGAGCTTTGGAAGTTTCGCCGAGAAAGTTACTGCCTGTGTCTATATGTTGTAGTGTTGAGCCTATGTCCTCTTCTAATAACTTCAGTCTCTGGTCTAATTTCTAAGTCCTTGATCAAAAGGGTTTTTTTTAATATTAAAAAACAAAATAATAGCTGGGCATTGTGGTACATGCCTGTAATTCCAGTACTTGGAGTTTGAGACAGAAGGATCGAAGGTTCATGGCCAGCCTCAGCTACTTTGTGGGGTCCTCTGCAATTTAGTGAGACCCTGTTTCAAAATAAAAATTAAAAAATAGGAGCCGGGCATGGTGGCGCACGCATGTGATCCCAGCATTTGGGAGCTTGAGACTGGAGGGTTGCGGTTCGCGGACAGCCTCAGCTACTTTGCGAGGCCCTCTGGAACTTAGACCCTGTTTCAAAATGAAGAATTAAAAAAAAAAAAAAATAGGGCAGAGGGTGTAGCTCGAAGGTTGAATGCCCCTGGATTCCATCTCTAGACCTGCCCCCCCCCCAAAAAAAAAAGGACTGGGGATGTATCTCAGGGGTGGAATGCCCCTGGATTCAATCCTCAGTACCATACATACACCAACACACAAACAAATTAATAAATGAAAACAGATAACATGTGTTTTGCCTTTAAATATTAAACACATGGCTTTAGAGAAATTTCAAGCGACCTTGAACTTCATCCGAACAAGGTTGTTAAAACATTCTCTTCCAGCCGGGCATGGTGCACACTTATAATCCCTGCGCTTGGGAGGCTGGCTTCACAGGTTTGAAGGCAGCCTCGGCTACTTAGTGAGACCCTGTTTCCAAATAAAATATAAAATAGGTCTGGGAGTATAGTCCAGAGGTAGAAAGCCTCTGGGTTCCACCCCTAGCACCACAAACAAACAAACAAACAAACAAACAAACAAACAAACATATTCTCTTCCATTCCATGAGTCACTGAAATAGAAGATTTTGAGACACATTATCTCTGGGGCTTTTTCTAGAATGGGGAATATCTGACCCTACTTCACTGAAGCTGAATACCGCCACCACAGACATTTTGAGTTTTTGAATCCTATAGAACTGTTATAAATTAGTGTAGTTTTGTGAGCAGTGTAAAACTACTGTTATATGAGTGTAGGGATACTTGGACAGTAGACTTGGGCTTTTCTTGATGATATATAAAGGAAAAACCAAGGTCTACTTGTATGGTAGAGCATACATTCACTATTATGAAAGGAAGATAGTCTTACACAGAATTACCATTAAAATGAACTTAAATCAGAGGTTGGGATTAGAAGCAAAAAAAGAACCTGGCTGGGTGTGTTGGCACATGCTTACAATCTCTGTATTTGGGAGGCTGAGACGGGAAGATTGTAGGTTGCAGGTTCAAGGCCAGCCTTGGAAAGTAGTGAGACTCTCATCAACCTAGTAAGAAGAGACCATGTTCCAAATAAAAAAACAGAGGTCCTGGAGCTGAAGGAGTGCTCACCACATTTTGGTTGTGTGCAATCCCTATTGTTTAAGAGACATGGTTTTTTTTTTTTTGTTGTTGTTGTTTTTTTTTTTTTTTGTGGTACTGGGGTTTCTGGAAGCCCTTCTACCTTCGGGCTACACTCCCAGACCTATTTTTACATTTTTATTTGGAAACAGGGTCTCCTAAGCCAGCGCGCACGGCTGGCTTCGAACCTGCGCGATCCTCCTGTCTCACTCCGCCATGCCCGGCAAGAGACATGGTTTTTTTTTTTTTTTTTTTTTTTTTTTTTTGGTGTACTGGGGTTCCTGGAAGCCCTTCTACCTCCGGGCTACGCTCCCAGACCTATTTTATATTTTTGAAACAGGGTCTCTTATGCCAGCGCGGCTGGCTTCGAACCTGCGCGATCCTCCTGTCTCCGCCTCCCAAGCGCGGGGATTACAAGCGTGCGCCACCACGCCCGGCCTAAGAGACATGGTTTTAAATTATACATTTTGTGGTTGTACATCATCTGAGCAAGTCTTTTTCCCAAGCTTAAAATGATAAAGAGAGCTTTGGGCTGGGCGTGGTCACGAACGCTTGCAATCCCTGCGCTTGGGAGGTGGAGGCAGGAGGATCGTGCAGGTTCGAAGCCAGCTACAGTGGCTTAAGAGACCCTGTTTCCAAATAAAAAAAAGTATTAAAAAAAATAGGTCTAGGAGTGTAGCCCGGAAGTAGAAGTGTTTCCAAGAACCCCAGTACCGAGAGGGGGCGGAGGGGGAGGAGATAGGGAGGAGAGAGAGACAGCATGTGCGTGCATTGGTTCTGAATTCATAACTCACAATAATGAAGTGGCTTCTGTTTAATGAATTAAATTCTCAACTTTGATTCTTTTTTCTTTTTGAGGTTGAACACAGGCATTCTACCTCTGAGTTACATGTCCCCAGTCTTTTTTTTTTTTTTTTTTTTTTCCCCCGTCACTGGGGATGGGACCCAAGGGCATTCTACCTCCCAGCGACATCCCCAGCCCTATTTTTTATTTATTTTGCAAGAGGGTCTCACTGAGTTGCATAGGTCCTTACTACATAGCTGAGGCAGGCCATGAACCGTGATCCTTCTGTTTCAGCCTCCTGAAGGCTGGGATTATAAGCAAGTGCCACCACACCTGGCTTCCCGGTCTTTTTTATTTTTTATTTTGAAACAAAGTCTTTCCATGTTGCTGAGACTGTCCTCAAACCTGTGATCTTCCTGTCTCAGCCTCCAAAATACTGGGATAGCAGGTGTGCACCAGTGTGCTCTGCTTAAGATATGATTCTTAACTTTGAGGTTAAGTCTGATGTAAGGATCTATGAAAACAAATACCAGAAAAGTGAGAGGTAGACAAGGACATATAGATATGGAAAATGAATTTATTGATTTTGGTGGGGCCTGAGGTAAAAAGGAGAACATGACTTTTTCCCCCCTTTGGTGTTAGTGATTGAACTCAGGGGTGCTCTACCTCTGAGCTACATCCCCAGCTCTATTTTATTTTTAGTTTGAAACAGTCTCACTAGGTTTCTGAGGCTGGCTTCCAACCTGCGATCCTCCTGTATAAGCCTCCCAAGTTCTGGGATTACAGGTGTGTGCTACCATTACCTGGCTATAATTTAGTTTCAGTGATATGTAGAAACTTTACTATTGCTCTCTTTACCTCCCTCTCTTTTTGTGCTGTAATTGTTATACATATTATATGTAACAAACTGAATATTTTATAACTATTACTTTATATAAATTTATGTATTTGAAAATATTCTAAAGGGAAAAAGGGGGAAAGTTCACATGTATAGATTTTTTTTTTTTTTTTTTGGTGGTACTGGGGTTCCTGGAAGCCCTTCTACCTCCGGGCCACACTTCCAGACCTATTTTTACATTTTTTATTTGGAAACAGGGTCTCCTAAGCCAGCGCTGGCTTTGAACCTGCGCGATCCTCCTGTCTCTGCCTCCCAAGGGATTACAAGCATGCACCACCACGCCTGGCAATATGTATAGATTTTGCTGTATTAACCTCCTTCATGTGGTTTTTGTTATGGTTTGAATGGTGGGGGTTCTTTTTCTCTATTCAACTAAGGTTTGTTGAATAGAAAAATTAAAACTAACAGGCAGCTCAGTGCAGCTTTAACAAATCTTTATTACAGCATCAGTAGGAAATAGAGCAGTAAGAAATAAGAGGAGAAGAAAAAACAGCATGCTGACCCGCACGCTGGAGAGCCCTAAAATGGAACTCTGGCCCCTTTTGGGGACCCCAACCTTTAAATAGATTTTGTATTGGTATCTTCCTCATCAGCGTTACCAGGGCAATGGGCTGGTTACTTATTCCTTAGCCAGGTGGTGCCTCTTTGTCTCCGGACAGTGCACTTACTAAGTGCAAGGGTCAAGAATCTACCTGGCCCTTGTCTCTATTGTATTGGGCAGTATTAGTTGCTCATCAACTAGGGTGCTTTGAAGCCACACACAAAGTTTACCTTTCCTATGCCCAAGCCGGATCCCAGAGGAGAGGAGGTAAACAGGGGCACTGGTTGCCTCTATTGTAGTTTTAGGGCTAATGGCTTCAGTTGACTCTAAGGCTTTTACTATAGGTTAATCATCAGAATGAAGGGCAAAGACAGAGAGGAACTCTGCATTGTAATCGCTGCAGCCCCCTCCCTGCCTGAGTGCCTGCACGGCACCTAGGCTCTGACTATATTTTACACTTTGGAAATTACCAAAGCAATTTTCCAATACTGGCAAATTAATACATTTTGATGCTTGTTCCCAGTACTGGCAGTTTTTGATTCTCTTCTCTGGATTTGAGTTACCATCAGATGTCAATTTCCATCCACTTCCTTTTTGCTTTTATTATCATAATGTTACATTTCTATATGTTGTAGCCCAACTTCATGCAGTTGCGCTTTAAATCAGTAAGTAGGAGAAAAAAGAAGAAATACACTGCTATACTATCTTTTACAATTATCCAATTAACCTTATTAGCAGTGTTCTAGCTGTTGACACTTGCTATTAGCTGAAGAACTAGTATTTCTGGAATGGTGCGTCTTCCAGTAAGGAATTCTCTCCAGTTTTGTTTACCTAAGAATATCTTTATTTTTCTGGGTATAAGATTAGTTTTTTGCTTTTAGCACATTGAAATATGCTTCTGTCCTCCTTTGTTTCTGATGAAAAGTCATTTGTGTGTGTGTGTGTGTGTGTGTGTGTGTGTGTGTGTGTGTGTTGCTGGGGATGGAACCCAGGGACATTCTACTTGCGAGCTACACCCCCAGCCTGATTTTTTATTCTTTATTTTTGAAACAGGGTCTCACTAAGTTGCAGAGGGCCTAAGTAGTTGAGGTAGACTGTGAACCTGGATTTTCCTGTCTCATCCTCCCAAGTACTGGGATTACAAGCGTGTACCACCATGCCCATCTATGAGAAGTCATTTTTAACCTTACTGGAATTCTTTGTAAATGATATGTTGTTTTTCTCTTGCTGTCTCCAAGATTTTTTTTTTCTTTGACTGTCAACATTTTGATTATGGTGTGTCAGGGTGGGAATCAGGTGTGTTTATCATACTTGAAGTTCATTGATCTTGGATGTATAGATTAATGGTTTTCATCAGGTATGTAAATGTTTTAGCCATTAATTAGAGCATTTTATAATGCTTTTTATTTGCCCCTTCTGTTTTTTCCATTGTATGTATGGCGGGGAGCTCAGTGGTGTCCCTATGTTCTTTTTTTTTTTTTTTTTTGGTGGGTCTGGAGATGGAACCCAGAGGCATTCGACCTCTGAGCTACACTCCCTGCCCTATTTTTTTTTTTTTTATTCTTTATTTTGAAACAGAGTCTCACTAAGTTGCAGAGGGCCTCACTAAGTAGCTGAGGCTGTCCGCAAACCCTGATCCTCAAGCCTCAGCCTCCTGAATGCTGGGATTACAAGGGTGTGCTGCCATGCCCAGCTCCTTGTGTTCATTTTCCTTCATTTTTTTTTTCCTCACTGTTCTTCAGATTGTAGGAGCTCCATCTTCCTGTTTGCTGAATTCTTCTGTCAGCTCACATCTGCTGCTGAGTTCTGCTAGGTCCATTTTTCATTTCAGTTATTTTACTTAACAATTCCTCAGGGACAAAAATTGGTCCACAGTGTGATTCTGCTGAAGTTCGGTTTCTTGGCAGAGGCAGTGTATTCCTGGTTTGTGAGTCCTACTAGTACCTTGTCCTGGGCAGAACTAACTGCAGTTGCTGGGGGAGGGGCATGGACCTTGCTCATCACTCACTGTCATTTTGGCATCCACCTTAAGAGCAGATGGTGTGTGTTTGAATGTAGAGAGAGACAGAGAGACAGACATCAATCCAGTCCACCTTAAGAGCAGATGGTGTGTGTTTGAATGTAGAGAGAGAGACAGAGACAGACATCAATCCAGTCCACCTTAAGAGCAGATGGTGTGTGTGTGTGTGGAGAGAGAGACAGACAGACAGACATCAACCCAGGCTGCCATCTAGCTGCTACCATCACCAAGTATGGACCTTCTACAACTCTCAGACCAGGGGAAATTGGGATCTGTTCATTTGCATAAAATGTGATGCTATTTTAATGTAAAGTTAATGAAATGGCCTGGCCAAACCTGTACCACAAGAAGGCAGTGAATTCTGGAAATCCATATCTCTGATCAAAATATGTCCTGGTCCCAGCTGTGTTTGGTGTCAGCTGTTGGCTGGGTTACCTCATGGTGGAGCGGCAATGCTTCCCCTGGCTTGTACTGCTGAGACGCAGTGGCTTCTTCTGGTTGGCTGGCCAGTTCCATTGGCCTAATGAGCGAGGGGATGAGAAGCACCAGGGGTGTGAGGACTTGCTTCCCTGCTCTCCCCAGTTTCATGGCCCTCTCCTTGTTCTCCTCAGCAGGGTCTCAAGTCTTTTCCCATTTAAGAGTGAGGCTGACCAACTCCCAGTGGCGTCATCTCTGATTATCGTGTTTTCATTAGTTGCATTATTGTAGTATTAGTGTATGAAATGTGAACAAAAAATTTTCTCAGTGTGTTCACATCAGCAAAGCATTATTCCCTTTAGAGGTAGTTTTTAAATGATGTTTGCTAAAATGGGTCATTTATAAGTGTATTTCTGTCACCATATTCTTTCTTCAAACCCTGACAACTTGAATGTGCATGTGTGTGTTTGTTTAAAGGTGTTTGAAGTGGTAGAGCGTGTGGAAGAGTTAAGAAGGAAGTGGCCGGTGGCATGGGGGAAGCTGGACGACGGCAGTATTGGTGTAGTGACCCCGTATGCTGATCAGGTGTTTAGGATACGTGCTGAGCTTCGGAAGAAGAGACTGTCTGATGTAAATGTAGAAAGGGTGCTAAATGTTCAAGGTAAGTGTTACTTAGAGAAAAATAAAGTATTTTCACTTTTTAAGTTTTCTTAAATGATGTTAGATCTTTAAGCAATTGTAGATTATTCTTTTGGGCCAGCAACGATGGATTCACTTCATACCAAGTTTTTCAGTGTCAAATTTTGCAATTAGAGCCTGTTTACATATTTATTAAAATTATATATCTAAATAAAAGAAGTATTAACAAGTGAACTTTTCTATAACAGTAATTGTATAATGTCCCTTAATATATTTATGCTGTAGTTACAGTGCTATAATATATAATAATAATATAATATATGCTATAATTACATATAGCATATGCATTTTTTTTTGTGGTACTGGGGATGGAACCCAGGGGCATTTTACCTCCAAGCTATACCCCAGCACTATTTTTTATTCTTTATTTTGAAACAGGGTCTCACTGAGTTGCAAAAGGCCTCACTAAGTAGCTGAGGCTGGCTGCAAACCTCGATCCTCCTGTCTCAGCCTCCCAAAAACTGAGATTACAAGCATGTGCCACCACGCCTGGCTTAGCATATACCATTTTGATACTGTGTCTGAGGACTAATTTCTTTAGAAAAATTTTATTTGTAGATTTCCCCAAGTGAATCATTAGCAGCAACTCTAAATTGTATTCATGTAGTAATTTTTTTTTTTTTTTTTTTGTGGTACTGGGGTTCCTGGAAGCCCTTCTACCTCCGGGCTACACTCCCAGACCTATTTTTACATTTTTATTTGGAAACAGGGTCTCCTAAGCCAGCACCTGCGGCTGGCTTCGAACCTGCGCGATCCTCCTGTCTCCGCCTCCCAAGCGCGGGGATTACAAGCGTGCGCCACCACACCCGGCATGTAGTAAATTTTTATAAAATTTGCTTTGAAATATGTGAGGCCACCCTGTGATGTGAGCATTAAGAAAAGCCCAGTGAAGAGTCAGGGTAGTGAACAACAGGGAGAGGGATACAGTGTCCAGGTCACGGGGACAAACAGCTTCATCTACCACGCACCAGCCAGATTGCTCAGAACCTGAGGTGAGAATTCTGGAAGGAATTCTAGCGCGAAACTAGGAAGCACCCAGAAGAGACCTGAAACTACCATATGTTAGTCAGGAACGCTCAAAAGAACTGGGATTGTTTGGCTTAAAGAAGAGAAAACTAAGGACTGACATGAAAACTGTTATCAAATATTTAGAGATGTGTCGTAGAATGAGGGGTTAGGTTACTTACAGCAAAAGAGCATGCTGTACAAACCAGACTCTCAGGCTCCTGTGGAATCAGCTGTGTGTGCCCCGGTTGGCCAGGGTGACCCTGCTTCAAGATCCTGTGTTGGGCAGGATCTTGGACTAGATAATCTCAAAGGGTTGGTTCTAAGCAACAGCATTAAATAAAATTTTTAAAATGTGGTAAAATGTTGCCGGGCGTGGTGGCGCACGCTTGTAATCCCCGCGCTTGGGAGGTGGAGACAGGAGGATCGCGCTGGTTCGGAGCCAGCCCCGCTGGCTTAAGAGACCCTATTTCCAAATTAAAAAAAAATATAAAATAGGTCTGGGAGTGTAGCCCGTGGGAGTGTATCCTGGAGGTAGAAGGGCTTCCAGGAACCCCAGTACCACCAAAAAAAAAAAAAAAAAAAGTGGTAAAATGTATATAATATGCATTTTAACCACTTTTTTTTGTGTGAGGTTAAGTGGCATGAAGTGCCTTCATTACCACTGTCTGTCCCCAGAACTCATCTTCCCATACTGAAACTTTGTGCCCATTAAATGACTTCCACTCCACTACTTCCTGTTTTTTCTGTCTTGTCTCTGTGAACTTAACTATTCTAGGTACCTTGTGTAAGTGCAGTCTTATTTATTTATTTATTTATTTAATTTTATTTATTGGTGGTACTGGGGGTGGAACCCAGGGGCTTTTCTACCTCTGGGCTACATTCCCAGACCTTTTTTATATTTTATCTGGAAACAGGGTCTCACTAAGTTGCTGAGCGCCTCACTCAGTAGCTGAGGCTGCTTTGAACCTGTGCGATCCTCCTGTCTCAGCCTCCCAGGTGCTGGGGTTACAAATGTGCATCACCATGCCTGGACTAAGTAGAATCTTATAATTCAGATTATCTCTTATCCAAAGTGCTTGGGACCAGAAGTGTTTCAGATATTGGAGCTTTGGGGTTTTGGATTTTTTCCTCCTTAGACTATATTTATCCTTTTGTGACTGGTTTTTTTCACTTACTGTGTCTTTGAAGTTCATCCATATTGCAGCATGTGTCAGATTTTTATGACATTTTCAGGATAAATAATCCACCATATGTATAGATAGTGTGTTCACCTGTTCACCTGTCCATGGACACTCGAGTTGCTCCTCTTGGCTATTGTGAACAGTGCTGCTTGGAACATGAGAGTACAAACACCTCTTCAAAACCTTGCTTTCAGTTGGTCTGGGTATTATGTCTGTCAGCATTCTTGCTGCTGCAATTTAAGGACTGACCACATAACTTAGAGGAAAAAAGATTTTTTATGGTTTTGGGTTCAGTCCATGTGAGGCCAGGGACCAGGGATCTCAGGGCAACAGGAGTGGAGAGAAAGAGAGCATGGGCCGTGCTCACATCATGGAGGCTGGAAGCAAGAGAGTGAGCCCAGGGAAGAGGGCTCTCTATATATTATAAAGTTCCCAAGGCCACACCTCCAGCCACACCCTGCTGGCCTACCAGCTATCACCCAGGTAAATCCGTAACAACGGGGTTATCCACTTCTAAGATTGTAACCCTCATGACTCATATCAACACTGAATATTACAACTAGGCATGGTGGTGCATGCTTGTAATCCCAGTACCTGAGAGGCTGAGATAGGAGAATCACAGCTTCAAAGCCAGCCTTGGCAATTTAGCAAGGCTCTCAGCAACCTAGTGAGACCCTGTTTCCAAATAAGAAATGAAATCAGGCTGGGGGTGTAGCTTGGAGGTAGCTTGGAGATAGACTGCCTCTGGATTCAATCCCTAGTACCCAAAACAAAAAGCTTTGAATATTAATAAACACACTCTTTTTTTTTTTTTTTTTTTTGGTGGTACTGGGGTTCCTGGAAGCCCTTCTACCTCCGGGCTATACTCCCAGACCTATTTTATTTTTGGAAACAGGGTCTCTTTAAGTTAGAGCGGCTGGCTTCAAACCTACGCGATCCTCCTGTCTCAGCCTCCCAAGCGCGGGGATTACAAGCGTGCACCACCACGCCCGGCTTAAACACACTCTTTAGGGACATTTTCTACCTAACTATCACAGAGATCTATCCAGAACTGGACTTGTTGCTTTCCAGGGTGGCCCCGCCATTTTACATTCCCACCAGCAGCTCACAGGAGTTTCCATGTCTCCATACTCGTGCCAGCATCTGTTATTTAGCAATTAGATTTTAAAAATGCAATGCTTTATTATATCAATGATTCAGAATGCCAACTTCAAATCTTTTTAATTTTTTTTTTTTTTTTTAGGAAAGCAGTTCAGAGTTTTGTTTCTTAGTACAGTACGTACAAGACATACTTGTAAGCATAAACAGACACCAATTAAAAAGAAAGAGCAACTTCTGGAAGATTCTACAGAGGACTTAGATTATGGTTTTTTATCTAACTACAAGCTGCTCAATACTGCCATCACAAGAGCACAGTCCCTGGTTGCCGTGGTGGGGGATCCCATTGCACTGTGCTCTATTGGAAGATGCAGGTAATTATGTGCTGTTGATTGAGATATTAAAGAGGAAAATGTGAAGTAATTCCTATCTGTATCTACGTACTGTATAAGCCTTCTCGGCTAATTAAAATCAGGCTTACTATTACCCATAGCAACTGGAACCCAAAGTGTATGACCTTGGTCTGTTCATTAATGCGTAATTGTGTGCACATTCATTTACTCCTTCCCAAATGCCTTCTTCTGAGCATTCTTCTAGCTGTGGAAATTCATCCGTGAACAAAACAGACAAGGAGAGGAAGGCTGACAATAAACTAAATGAGGATATTATGTAGTGTCGTACTTGGTAAGTTTAATGGAAAAGAAATGGAACAGTAAGGGGCATAGGAGCGAAGGGTTGCGACTGTAAGTGTCAGGGGAGAGGCCTCGCCGAGAGGCCGTCTCTGGAAGTGAGGGCGCGAGCTGGGTGGGCATTTAGGCTGACAGTGCTCTGAGAAGTGGGGCAGCAGTGCTGGGGCCCGGGGTGGTTTTGTGTAGATCTAAGTGTACCTTTGATGGAGGTGATTTTGTATTGCGTGCTGCCTCCTTTCTTCCCTTTATGGTTAAATTCCAATTCTTGATGGCCGGCCTTCCTTCTTCCTTCCTTCCTTCCTTCCTTCCTTCCTTCCTTCCTTCCTTCCTCCTTCCTTCCTCCTTCCTCCCTTCCTTCCTCCCTCCCTCCCTCCCTCCTTCCTCCTTCCTTCCTTCCTTCCTTCCTTCCTTCCTTCCTTCCTTCCTTCCTTCCTCCTTCCTTCCTCCTTCCTTCCTTCCTTCCTTCCTCCTTCCTTCCTCCTCCCTTCCTTCCTCCCTCCCTCCCTCCCTCCTTCCTCCTTCCTTCCTTCCTTCCTTCCTCCTTCCTTCCTCCTTCCTTCCTTCCTTCCTTCCTCCCTCCCTCCTTCCTTCCTTCCTTCCTTCCTTCCTTCCTTCCTTCCTTCCTTCCTTTTTGCAGACCTGGGGAGGGAACTCAGGGGCATTCTACCTCCAAGCTACACCCCCAGTCCTATTTTTTATTCTTTATTTTGGCACAGGGTCTCACTGAGTTGCAACGGGCCTAAGTAGCTGAGGCTTTCCGTGAACCCAGATTCTCCTGTCTCAGCCTCCCAAACGTTGGGTTTTTGTTGTTGTTGTTGTTTGTAGTCATTTTCTCTCAAAGCTTCTCATTGAAAATAATTCCTCATATCTGGTTAATTCAGAGAATCTTAAAATTAAGGAGGTTAGAAGTGGCCATTACTTGTCTTTATAAAGGATTGTTAGTGTGCTTTAGACTGTCTGAATTATTTTAGTATTCATTAGACTATATTTCTAGTAAAATATAGTTAAACTATCAACCTAAAACAATTTGCGTATACTCTTTTGACTGAATTTAAGCTTTATAAATCCAGGAGTTTTTTATTAAGTCAGGGCATTCTACCCCTAAGATGTAGACCCTCAGTCCTATTTTACAAGTCTTATTTTACATGCTCAGTTTCTGAGTCCAGTTCTATAAGATTTGCCTTGTTAGAGTATTGAAAACTATGTTAAGATAGGCGTGTTATCAGGTTCACACAGGCAATCTCAGGTCAAAGTCAGCCTTAGCAGTGTAGTGAGACCCTCAGCAACTTAGCAAGATTCTGTTTCGAAATAAAAATTAAAGGCAGGCCTGGTGGTACACGCTTATAATCGCAGTACTTAGGATCTTGAGACAGGAGGATTGCAGGTTTGTGGCAAGCCTCAGACAGCACTCTAGCGAGAGCTTCCAAAGCTTAGTGAAACTCTGTTTCACAGTAAAAGAGGACTGGAGGTGTAGCTCAAGGTAGAATACCCCTGGGTTCAATCCCTAATACCAGTTAAAAAAATAAAAATAAAAACAAAAAATTAGGAAAAGGCTGGAGGTGTAGTTGAGAGGTAAAATGTTCCTGAGTTTAATCCCCAATGTAAAAAAAAAAAAAAAAAAGAAACTAAAACTTCTTAAAAAAAGCAGTTGAACAAAAATTTATTCTTTTATGGAAAATATAAGCCGGGTGTGGTGACACACGCTTGTAATCCCAGCATTTGGGAGGCTGAGACAAGAGGATCACAGTTCGCGGACAGCTTCAGCTACTTAGTGAGTCTCTTTGCAACTCAGTGAGACCCTGTTTCCCAATAAAAAATAAAAAATAGGGCAGGGGGTGTAGCTCAGAGATCAAATGCCTCTGGGTTCCTCCCCCAGACCTGGAAAAAATAGTGCTGGGGATGTAGCTCAGAGGTAGAATGCCTCTGGGTTCCATCCCCCAGTACCATTTAAATAAATAAATAAATAAATAAATAAATAAATAAATAAATAAATAATACACACACACACACACACACACACACACACACACACACACACACACGTACGTATATATCCAGCTGTGAGGAAGCACATTATAATCTCAGTACTTTGAAGGCTGAGCCAGGAGGATCACAGATATGAGGATAGCCTCAACAATATAGTGAGACCCTATTTCTAAATAAGAATTAATAAAGGGCTGAGGGTATAGCTCAGAGGTAGCATGCTCCTGGGTTTAATTCCCCAACCGCCCTCCACCCCCAAGTAGGATTACTTAAACTTCTATAAGTGTGCCATTATCTGTCACTGTAAGTTCAAGAGAATGTGGAAAGAGATGTAGACATTCCAGAATTCGCCTTGGGTAATTATTTCTTTTTGATATGTTAGAATTAAAGGTGAGAAAACTACTAGGACATAGCTCTCTTTAAGTTACATTTTCAGTTGCATTATAGATTTGGGAGCATTTATTGTTTTTCATATTCTAACAGGAAAAAAAAAACTTATGGGGATGATGGCAGTTTGGGACCTTTATGAATAAGCTGCATGTAGCCGGGTATGGTGGTACATGCCTGTAATTCTAGTACTTGGGAGGCTGAGACAGGATGCTTGAAGGTTTGTGGCCAGCTTCAGCTTACTTAGTGAGACTCTCTTAAAGTAAGAAGTAAGCCAGGCATGGTGGCGCGCGCTTTTCATCCCAGCATTCAGGAGCCTGAGACTGGAGGATCCTGGTTCATGGACAGCCTCAGCTACTTAGTGAGGCCCTTTGCAACTCAGTGAGACCCTGTTTCAAAATAAAGAATAAAAAATAGGGCTGGGGATGTAGCTCAGAGGTAGAATGCCCCTTGGTCCCATCCCTGGTACTGTTAAAAAAAAAAAAAGGCAGTAAAATAGGACTGGGGTGTAGATTGGAGGTAAAATGCCTCTGGGTTCAATCCTCAGCACCAAATTAAATTAAATTAATTAATTTATTTATTTAATAGGGCTTAGTATGTAGCTCAGAGGTAGAATGCCCCTGAGTTCAATTCCTAGTACCAAGAAAATAAAAACATAAATTAAAATAAGAATAAGCTGCATCTATTAAAGATACCAAAAGAAGTTAATTTCTTTTATAGGAGAATCAAAATAGAATCAAATAGAGTTTTAATTTATGGTTATATTAGGAAAAATAACTTTTTAAAAAAACATAGTTTGAAGGGATCATGATTTATCTTATTTGTGAACAGTTCTGTTGTAATGTGACTATTTCATATTTTAAATATAGATTGCCATTCATTTATAGCTACAAATGGGGAGAGAAACATATTTAAGTTACAAAAGAATAGAATTAAATATTTTAAAAGAATGTATTGATTCAGCTCTGATCCTGAGAATATTTATTTATTTATTTATTTATTTATTTATTTATTTATTTGTGGTGTTGTGGACCCAAGCCCCAACCCTCTTGTTTTTTTCTGAAAAGAGTCTCCCTAAGTTGCTAAGGGCCTTGAACCTGTAACCTTTCTATCTCAGTCTCTATCATTAATTTATTATCTATTGGGAGTGCATTTTGTATTGGGCCTGGTGGTACTTGCCTGTGATCCAGTGTTTGGGAGGCTGACACAAGAGAATTGTAGGTTCCAGGCCAGTATGTGATAACTTAATACGACCTTTTTCAAAATAAAAAATAAAATGGGCTTGAGGTGTGGTTCTGAGGTAGAGCCCCTGGATTTAATCCCTGGTAACCCCACTTTCACACAGTGCATTTGGTTAGAGTTGCTGTGGTATTTTGTCACTGATATTTGTGCTTGATTAGAATATATTATTTCACATCTATAAAATGGGATGATGTGTCTTAAAAACAACTAGAAACTATTTAGAGACTAAGAAGTCATTGGAGTCATGTGGAGCCACATCAGTTTTGAGCTCTTTTTTTATAAGTACCTGCAAATATTTACCAACCTGAGTATTTTTAAAGAAACCATTACCCTTTCATAGAGTCATATTATACAGTCGATTGCACGAGATCAGCATTTTCATTCCTTCTCTGACATGAATTTTTACTCTCTAAGAGCAAATGGGTGAAGAATTCTTCCTGAGGGCATGTTGTGAGAATTGTCCAGGGCTAATTTTTAACTTGAAACTGGGTCTACCAAGTGCTTATTTCTAACTTCCCAGCTGGGATGTGCCAAAGATTTCAAATTAATTTATAGACTAAGTAAAATGTTTTTTGAGGAATAATGAATTGTGCAGCAGGGGAGGGGAGAACACAGACTCCATAGCCAGATGGAAACGGTGCTTATGTGTTTTATTTGGACAGTTTAGTCGTGGCTGTAACCTAAGAGTTGTTAGTTGAGGCAAATGGATAGCTTTAATTTTACTAGGAACTAAATTTAATCTCACAATATAAGTAAACTGAGAGGATGTAACATGATTCTCATGCCCTGTAAGAATGGAGAAGTGAATTCTTACCGTTGGAGATCATCAGGCCCCCCTTTTCACTTGATATTTACAAAAAATTAACATAATATTCTTAGTTTCGAGGAATGGTTACTCTGCATATTATGCCAGTTTAGAAATGAGTTCATTAGTTTTTAAACAATTTCTTGCTAAATCTGAAGTGAAAGCAGTGAACTCTTGACCGTTGGCCGCTGTGTATCAATACGTGGATGGTCTGTCAACTGCTTTCTCTGCAGGTGCTGCTTTATGTGCTTTGCACACATGGCCTCCCTCAGTCATCCCAGCAACCCTGCAATGTGGCTGTTTTATTTGCATTTGAAATGGGCAGTCTGATTGGGAGAGTTTAAATAACTGCCCAGGGTCACATAGCTATTAATGTGGTTCACTCAAGCAGATGTCAGGTTGACTTCAGAACCCTGGCTCTCCTCTCAGGCGTCACTGCCTCTCCCAGGCCTGCACTTGGCACTGGATGGGGAGGATGGGGCGGAGGCAGAGTGGTACTCCACACTCCTGTTCTTCAGAGGAGGGCTTTCCTTTCACTAGCACATTTCTAACTCAGTGAAGTCTGAGCATATTTCACACATGTGTGGAGGCGTACACACATACACCCTGACCTAAGGACCTTGCGTTCCCTCTCTCCTCTCTCTTTCTTTCTTTTGTCCCTTCCTCCCTCCCTCCCTTCCTTCCTTCCTTCCTTTCTTCCTTTCCTAGGGATGAAACCCAGGGCATTCTACCTCTGAGTTACACCCCCAGCCCTATTTTTTCATTCCTTATTTTGAAACAGGGTCTCCCTGAGTTGCAAAGGGCCTCACTAAGTAGCTGAGGCTGGCCATGAACCTTGATCCTCCTGTCTCAGCCTCCCAAATGCTAGGATTACAAGCGTGCACCACCACACCTGGCTGTTTTCTTTATTTTTATGCAAGTGATTTTTCAGTGTTTTAACAGTGATCCTAGAAGGTTTACATGAAAATAAAATCAAGCTTTTTGTTCATGTTCTTAAGTGACTAAGAGTAAGGTCATGTTCTCTGATATAACCTGACATTATATTGTGATGTAGAGATATACTTGGATTTCCTAACAATATTACTGGGAAAAAAAGGTTTAAAATAAAATATGTTGCTGGGCATGGTGGGCATGCTTGTAATCCCCATGCTTGGAGGCTGAGACAGGAGGATCGCACAGGTTCGAAGCCAGCCTCAGCTACTTAGTGAGGATCTCAGCAACTTAGTGAGACCTTGTTTCCAAATAAAATATAAAATAGGTCTGAGAATATAATGCCAGAGATAGGAAGCCCCTGGGTTCCACTCCCAGTATCAATCCCCCCAAAATAATACTATATGTTAAAATTTTAGGGAAGTGCTGAGAATTGGTAAAGGCTCTAAATAACCAGAGTGAATTCTTACTCAAATTTTCCAAGTAAGCTCGCAGTTATTCATGTTCGGAAATGCCTCCTCATGCCATGCATTGCACTTGAGTAGAAGTTTCAGAAATTCAAAGGCAATGTAATACTGTTTGAAAGAACCTTCACTATGAGGAAAAGTTCTCTTTGACTGTAAGATGAATTTATGAAGAAAAATTACGTTTTATGAAAGGTTAGAAGCAACAGTTATTTCAATAATAGGAATGATAATATTATTATTGTTATTATTACTATTATTGGTGCCATATTTTACTCAAGAAGAGACTGAGGTATAAAAAGAGGTTAAGTAATTTGCCCAAAGTCAACACAGCTACTTGGTGATGGAACCAGGAACCATTTTGCCATGTCAATGGGACAATAAGAAGACAACCCAGATTTATTTTCTGTTGTGGGTGTGGGTGTGGGTGGTTCTAGGGATTGAACCCAGGAGTATTCTATCCCTGAGCTACACACCCAGCCCTATTTTATTTTTATTTTGAAACAAGGTTTCACTAGGTTGATGATGAGAGTCTCACTACCTGCGGAGGCTATACTCGAACCTGTGATCCTCCTATCCCACCCTCCCAAGTACTAAGATTACAGGAGTGCACTACTATGCCTGGCTTATCCAGATTAAAAATATAAGTTTCAGATTACTTTTGAAACTTGTTTAACTTGATTAATTTATAGTAAATGTTTAGTGTTACTTCTAAAATGGGGTTCTTTAGAAGCTCAAAGGTTGTTTTTGAATTCCTGGGATTTTGTAGACAAAGACTGTCACCAAACCACCCCACTGCTTCTTAGGAAGTGTGAGGTTCTTTGAAGGCTCCTCTTCATTCAGCGTTGCACCAGATCTACTTGATGTAGCTGAGGGCAGTGTAGGCACAGGGCGTAGATTATAAGGAGATAATTCAAAAATAGAACGTTTTCCAGCATTTGGCTGTTTAAGTGGGAAATGAAGTATAGAATACGGAATTCAGATTATAAACCGAGGTCGAGATTGCCAGTGCATTCTTCCCTTGTTGTGCGTTGTCTTAGAAGTCCAACATCAAAGCAAAATGAAACTAATACCTTATTGATCAGACTGGGGGAAACACCCTTCCATTGAATATAATATGTAGTAGAATTTTGTTGATATTTTAGCTATTTGACTATAATGGCTGTTTCAGTCAAAGAGTGGAGAAGTGTATGGATTTTTAAACCCTGATTGCTGCTGGGCGTGGTGGTGCACACTTGCAATCCCAGCATTCGGGAGGCTGAGACCGAAGGATCTCGGTTCGTGGTTTGTGGACGGCCTCAGCTACTACTTAGTGAGGCCCTTTGCAACTCAGTGAGACCTGGTTTCAAAATAAGAAAAAATAGAGCTTGGGGGTACAGCTTAGAGGCCGAATGCCCCTGAGTTCCATCCCCAGTACCACAATAAAATAAATAAATAAATCCTGATTGCTGTATTAGAAATAATTCTTCATGCTGGATGTGGTGACACATGCTTGTAATCCCAGTACTTGGGAGGCTGAGAAAGGAAGATCACTTCCCTCCACAACTTAAACCCTATTTAAAAATAAAGAATGAAAGATAAGACTGAGTTGTTGCTTGGAGGTAGACTACCCCTGAGTTCAATCCTTAGTACTGCCAAAAAATTAAATTAAAAAGAAAGAATCCTTCCTTAGATTTCTTATGTTTCTATGAGAAGAAAACTTGATTCTTTTAGAAGGTTCTTGAAGCCAGTTATGGTAGCGCACACCTGTAATCTCAGTGCTTGGAAGGTCAAGGCAGGAGGAGGATTTCAGGATTCCAGCCTCAGTAATTATAGTGAGACTGTATCTCAAAATTAAAAAATAAGATCAGATTGGTCAGATTGGTATTGTAGTAGCTTAGGGTTAGAATGCCCTGTTGAGTTTAATCCGTAGTAACACACACACACACACACACACACACACACACACCTCTTCAATAAGTTTTGAGTGCAGTTTTCTCTTTTAGTATTTATTAATTTAATTAGGGAATGATCGATGTTAAATTACTATTCTAACTCCCTGTATTTTCCATAGTTTATTTAACTCATATAACTTAATTAATGTTATAGGCTGTGCTTGTGACAAGCATCTACTCAGTAAGAGAAAAACAGGAATTGTTTTTGAAAATCCTTGTGCGAATGGTCTCCTTTGTGGTGTAAATTCACGTTCTGAGCTGGATGTCTCAGTCAGCCAGCACCAAGCTGCTTTGGCTCTGTAACACCTTAGGACATACAGGTGTAGTGATGTGAACTGTGTCGGTTATATTGAATGGTAGATAGTACATAGACATTGTCAAGCATCGCTTACTGTGTTCTGGGATGGGTGTTGCTAGGCAGCTTCCTCATGGTGTGAACACCAGCGAGTGCACTTACACAGAGCTAGACTGCTGTGACATGAGTAAGTGCTGTCTTGTGTGGAACCAGTTTTGTATGCAGTGACTGTGTGGTACACAACTGTGCGTGTAGACGTGTGTGCTTGTATGAGTATGCCCAGAAGTACTCAGTGTCTGTAAAATTGAGTTATTCTTGGTTTTGAGATCCTTACTTGTTGTGTGGATAATAGAAATAACTTTCTTTATTATTAGTGAGGTAGTAGTTGAGTATTGACCATGGATTTGCATTGCCGAGCCAAATTTACTGCAAGCCCATTCTGTACTACTGTAGTTTGAGCATCAAGTTTCAGAGGCTTGTGATTTGGTACAAAGATCACTCCTAAATCATAGTCAAATGACTACTGGATTTAAGGATTTAGGACTTGGGGGAGGGTCAGGATTTGAATTTTTTTTTTTTTTTTTGTGTGTGTGTGTGTGTGTGGTACTGGGGATTGAACCCAGGGGCATTTTACCTTCAGGCTACATGTATCCCAGTCTTATATTTTCTTTATTTTGAAACAGGGTCTCACTGAGTTGTAGAGGGCCTCACTAAGTAGCTGAGGGGCCACAACCCATGATGCTCCTGTCTCAGCCTCCCAAGTAATGAGATTACAAGCTTGTGTTACCACAACCCACCAGAACTTGAAATTTTTAGTTCCTTATATTAATTTTTGTGATCTTACCCACTGAAATTGTAACCTGATCTTCTGAATCTTTTCCATAGGAAGTTTTGGGAACGGTTTATTGCTCTGTGTCATGAAAATAATAGCCTACATGGGATCACGTTTGAACAGATCAAAGCTCAGTTAGAGGCTTTAGAACTAAAGAAGACGTACGTGTTGAATCCACTGGCTCCTGAGTTTATCCCCCGGGCTCTGCGACTGCAGCATTCGGGAAATACCAACAAGCTGCAGCAATCGCCACCCAAGGTACGTAAGCCTGTCAGCAAGGCTCGGAGGTAAAGCTGAAGGCACTGCAGCAGTGTCTCACTCTTCTGCAAGTTACCGAAGTATTGAAATTGAAGGTTGCATTTGGTGGACAGCAGTTTCTATCGGGAGTTTGTCTAGATGTATACATGGTTAATATCATCGTCTTCAAACACTTAAGAAGAGAAAACTCCTGTGTCATTGTTTGACCTAACTTTCCAGTCCTTCCCGCTGTTAGACTTGCTTTAATGGTTGGATGAGATGTGAAAGAAACAATGAGGTTTAAAAGAGTATTACTTTTTTTTTTTTGAGGTACTGAGGATGGAACTCAGGAGCATTCTACCTCTGAGCTACACCCCAGCCCTATTTTTTGTTCTTTGTTTTGTAACAGGGTCTCACTGAATTGCAAAGGGCCTCACTAAGTAGTAGCTGAGGCTCTTTGAACTCTGATCCTCCTGTCTCAGCCTCCCAAATGCTGGAATTACCAACATGTGCCACCACACCTGGCTAAGAAAGAGAATTACATTCTAAAAGCATGAACTCACAACATATTATTTACAAGGACTGTGTTATAACAACAACATTTGAATAAGGAAGATAATTCTAATATTTTGTTGATGACTGGTTCATTTCAAGTGCCATTTGATGTAGAAAATTTGGCCAGCTTCTTGACTATGAATTGATTTTGACTTTGTGTGTGTGTGTGTTGGGGGGGTCTGGGAATGGAACCCAGGGGCATTTGACCTCTGAGCTATACCCCCTGCCCTGTTTTTTATCCTTTATTTTGTACAGGGTCTGTGAAAGTAGCTAAGGCTGTCCATGAACCGTGATCCTCTGGTCTCAGCCTCCCAAATGCTGGGATTATAAGTGTGCACTACCACGCCTGGCTTGATTTTTACTTATCTTTGTTGTATAGTCGATTAGATGGAATGGAAGTGGGAGAGTCAAGGCTATTTCCACTTTTGAGCTGTAGTTATTTTGGGACGACAGCTGACTTATTTGCTGGAGTGCTTGAAAAAAAACTGTACTTAGAATCCTGAAAAGGTTCAAAGAATGGCATCTGTAGTATTTGCTCCAGTATTTTTGTGTAATTCTCAGCATGGCATTAAACCTGTCAATCTGAATTAAAAGAGTATGTCAGCCGGGCGTGGTGGCGCACGCTTGTAATCCCCGCGCTTGGGAGGCAGAGACAGGAGGATCGCGCAGGTTTGAAGCCAGCCGCGCGCGCTGGCTTAGGAGACCCTGTTTCCAAAATGAAAATGTAAAAAATAGGTCTGGGAGTGTAGCCCGGAGGTAGAAGGGCTTCCAGGAACCCCAGTACCACCAAAAAAAAAAAAAAAAAAAAAAAGAGTATGTCAGTGTTGAGCTTCATTATACCTAATGTATAAACAGTGATGAATGTTTTAGTATTTTCAAAAGTTTTATCTAAATAGTATTAATCTGAGAAGCACTTCCTTTGTTAATATACTGTTGTATATTCTTCATCAGTAAAACCGTATGGAATGTGCATTAATGCTCTGTGATTTTGACATTATTAGAGGATCGAGCATTATATATAAATGAGTTTCCTCTGCATGCCAGGTGTCATGATAGGCGCTAAAGAGGCATAGATAGCAAATAAGTCCCTTAGTTCTCTTGTGGCCATGGGTGTTGGAGCAGGGAGCAGGATGATGGTCAGAGGAAGCAGGTGGCGTCAAGGCTATTTCCACCGTGGAGATCTTGTTCATGAGTTTATTGGGTGGCTGTAGATAGTGGGAGATTGGAAAAAGCTAGAATATAAGCTCAATTTGGGCAGAGGTTTTTTTCTTTTCATATTTACTGCCATAGTTTGTGCCTAGAGCAATGTCTGGTTCATAAAAGGTGCTTAAAAGTATATTTTAGGCGAATGAGTGAAGCTTATGAAGGAGTTGTGTGTTAGTTAGCTCTCCATTACTGTGACAGATAGCAGAGGTAATAAACTTAGGAAAAGAACATGTTTATTTTGGCTCATAGTTTCAGAGGGTTCAATACACAATCAGTTGACCCCATTGCTTGGGAGAGTATGCAGCCGAGTGAAACCACCCGTGGCATGGCTGGGAAGCAGAAAAGAAAAAATGGAAGAGGAATGGGCCAGGTCCACAGTCTTCTCCAAGGGCATGCCCTGAACGACCCGAAGACCTCACTCCCAGGAGTGCCCAGCAAGAGACCAAGCCTCTATTGCACGTGCCTTTGGGGACGTCCCAGGTCCAAACTGTAGCGAGCTTACAGAGGGCAGGACGTGAGCGCAGGCGGCTGTCCACAGGCCAGCGAACCGCTTGGGCTCTGTGAAAGTAGGGATTCTGGTAGAAGCTTCCTGATTTATTTTTTATTTCAAAATGTTGAGGGTCATTATGTTCCCTTGCACATTCTTCAGTCCTCTAGAGTAACTACAGTAGAGTCAGCTCTTCTTACTCAGGAGAGTAAGCATTAAGTAACACACTGTACATGAAGCCAGGGTAGAGAATATATATTGAGTCCATTTGTTTTTCCAAAACTGTAAACTTCCTGAAGATAAAAACTTAATGTGATCAAGGTATACGTTTAGCATGCCCCACAGCATCCAGATGACAGTGCACATTGTCTGGCACGCTTCTGGCTTTACAGTACAGGATTACCCTAAGCTGTGGCTACTCTATTAGTTTCTCGCTGCTGGTGTAGCAAGTTACCACAAACATGGCAACCTAAAACATCACAACTGCCTCACCACAGGGTTCTGTCGTCAGCTGTCTGATAGGCTTGTCTGGTTTCTCTACTCCGGGTTTTGCCAGACTGGGATTAGGACACTGGCTGACTGAACTCCTACCTGGGGCCTCTGGGAAGAACCTGTTTCCATGTTGGCGGAATCCCGTTCCTTGCGATTGTGGGACTTGTTTCCTTCCCGGCTGTCAGTCAACGATCATTCTTGGCTGGTAGAGACTTTCTACTACTTCTCAGAAGTGTCCCGGGCATCTCAGAACCAGCAGTAGTGCATTGACCCTGTGTCCCTCAGAATCCAGCTTCCCTTCTACCACATCCTTTACTTCCCCTCATCTCTCTGACTCCAGCCAAAAAAATTCTCTGCATGTAGGTTCACAGCTTTAACTCTCTGCAGAGCCCCTTTTGGCATGTAATATAAGTAGCATAGTCACAGGACCCAGGGAGTAGGGCCTGGTCATCTTTGGGGGTGCTGCTCTGCCCCCATATCCTAGCCAAGGTGCTTGTGCTTTCTCTGTCTGGTTTTCTCTACACCTTGTTCCTGGTTGGCGGGTTATTAGCGAGCTCCAGTGAGGGGGTTGGTGGCTAGGACATCCAAATGGCTCGTCCCCCCGTTGCACGTGTTGCAGCGGGCTGGCCTCTGTCAGTGCGTGTGCCGCTGGCTGCTTGTCGTCACTTCCAGTCGCTTCTGCTTCTGCTGTACCCCTGCTCCTGCCATCTCAGGGTGTGTCTGTTTTTCTTTTCATGTTTTCTCCTTTATCACTTCTCTCTTTCTCAGAAGTTAATTTTTTATAATGTTGCCAATTACTGAACATTTTTTCTCGTCTGATTAATGGGCTAACTATGATTCTTTTGGCTATTTTTCTGACACTTTGAGACTTAGATCTTAGATGCCCTTGTGCACACATAACTAACTTACTGACCTTAAACCTTCAGTGTTTGCTGCTGTTCTCAGTTACATAAGTAGATAAATGAAGTATCACTGTATTTTTGCTTTGATCAAAATGAAATTTTCTTCCTCTTGTAGGCATTACCCCCGCTTTAGTTTTCTGATGTTATATGCAAATAAATTTGTGTTTATCTAGAGGTAATTTTCATAATGTGCCACTTTTTCCTCAGCTAGTTTCTGTATTAGTTACATGTAGTCCACAGGAACAGAAAGGTTTTTAGAGGCCCAGAACTTCAGAAGCATTGTCTCTTCAAGTATTGTTTCTGCCCAAATTGCACCGTTTTTGAAGGTAGAACAATATACCATTTGTGTATATACCATTGCTTTATATAATAAATCCTCCATTGATGGACTTGAGATTGTTAGCATTTTTCACACGTCTAAACCATGCTGTGATAACATCTGTGCCCATATCCATGATTATTTCATTTGGATAAATTCCTAGAAATACAATTAGAAGATTAATTTTTTTTGCTTCTAATAAGTTTTGCCAAGTTGCTGTCTAGCAATGAGCTAGATCTCTGTCAAGCAAATTCTGATGTTGCTCTTTTCCTGTTCCTTTAGAAAATGTTATACCTTCAGGAACTACGAATCATATTCGAAATAGCATAAATCCCAAACGATGGTTTACATTTCTGTTACCGTTTTAAAGGTTCTCATCTTCAAGGATAGAAAACAACTTTTATATCTTTGTCATTTCTTAGCAAATTTGTAGAGAAGCTACAAAGGAGTAGAATTTATGCTTTACTCATGTAGATTGCATTTTTTAAATTAAAAATGCATTAAAAGAATTTTAGTGGAGGCCCAGCAATGTTATTTGAGTTGGCCATGACATCATGTTTAAAAAGAAAGTTGACCTAAGCAGTCTAAGAGCTATTGATCATAGACTCATGGTTTTAAAATTTTACTTGTTACTGATCATGTTTAATTTGTACATAATTAGGAAAAGGGTTCTTGTTCTCTAATATCAAGTATATTTAAGTGATTATACATTTGCCTTTTTCTTTCAAAGGGAAAAAGCCTCCTCCAAACCCAGAGTGATCATTTCCAGAATGATGGGATTGGTAAGTGGAAAGTTAGACCCATGAAAACTTGTTTTTTTGATACCAGAGATTCACCCCCAGATTTTTCCACAAGAAAGAGCCTTCTCTTTCTCTTTCTCTGTTTCTCTTTTTTTCTCCAGTATTCACAAACACCGATAGTCGCTTTGAACCTTAGTTAATTCTTTTATTCTTTTATGACAATGTGTTGATATGTCATTTCTAAAAAGGTGTCATTTCTGAAAAAAAGGTACCAGCATGTATATCCACAAGTTTAGAGGAAAAATATTTAAGCCTTTCATCTAATATAAATGTCCAGAAAATATTTTTGTCCAACAAATTTGTTAGGTCATACAAATTTCAATGAAGTTTATTTAAATGCTTGTAAATATCATAAAAATTATGTTTTTAAAGTTAATTGCGTAGCCTTCATTTTGTGTGTGGCTATGTTGCAATTGCAAATCAAAACTTTATTCTGAAGAATAGTTTTTCTAGTCCTTGAATACAGCTTACTGGAGGTGTGTGCACACATGGTTTGTGGGTTTATTTCTTAACTAAAACCTCTCTTAACTCTTAGGAGCTAGAATTATGTTAAAAGGATACTTTGTACAGCTCAGCCTGATATTAGAGAACATTATACTTTCATACTGATAACTCTTTTATTGCAGACTTGGGAAATGTATTTTGCTTTTGGGTGATTTAAACTATTTTTGTCTAGGTGAGTATGTACAGTGATTGAGTGCATCCTTTTTCTGTTTATTTTTCAGTTCAGCCCAATCCTTCCGTACTTATTGGCAATCCTATTAGAGCATATACTCCTCCGCCCCCTCTTGGACCTCACCCAAATTTAGGAAAATCTCCAAGCCCTGTTCAAAGAATAGATCCTCACACTGGGACAAGTATTCTTTATGTACCTGCTGTCTATGGAGGGAATGTAGTTATGTCGGTGCCTTTACCTGTAAGTGGATATTTGAAATACTTTCTGTTGAATAAAGTAAATAAGCTTCACTCAATTTAGTGACAGTCCCAAACAGTGTTTTACCAACCTTTTATTTTTATTTTTTCATGGTGCTGGGGGTCAAGCCCCAGGGCCTCAAGCATTCTGGGCAGGTGCTCTACCACTGAGCCCCAAGCTCTTTTGTTTTTCAACTTTTCATTGTTTTGTGTTTTTTTTTAAGCTTTAAAAAAAAAACCACATCTTTGATCAATCGTAAAATTATTAAATAACCAAAAAGATGTTGCTTACAATTTGTTACTAGATTATAAGAGATGATGGAAAAAAAAAACCTGTGAATTGGATGTTTTGATTTAGAAGGTTGTGTATTCTTTAAAAGCATTTTTTTTCCTGAGCGAAAATGGGCTAAAAGTTAACAGGTAGTAAATTGGTCTCTTGTTTTATTTTGTCTCTAACTTTTTATTCTTATGTAAGTCAGAACTCTTTCTAAGATTCATAGAAGAGATGGGGAGGCTTGGGTTAATCTACTTCTTCATTCTACCTCTGAGCAACAACCCGCCAGCCCTATTTTTTATTCTTTATTTTGAAACAGGGTCTCACTGAATTGCAAAGGGTCTCACTAAGTAGTAGCTGAGGCTGTCTACGAACTGTGATCCTCCTGTCTCAGCCTCCCAAATGCTGGAATTACAAGCATGCGCCACCACGCCTGGTTTAATCTGCTTCTATTAGATCTGAATTTATCTGAAAAATTCCTGGCCTTAGGAAACCGTACATTAGGAATCCATTACATTACGGAATCCTTGCTAAGACTAGTATATAAAGCCATTTTTATTTTTGTTAGGGGCTTTGAATATTTTAGTGATTTTTATTAATTTGCATTTGTATGAATATTTTTAAATTCAGGATTTTTGGCCAAGGAAATAGTTTCTTTTATTTAAGTGAAGTACTGCAATTTCAGGTAGCGGCGATCATTGTTACAGGCCTTTGCATACCTGCACATCCTAAAAGGAAAACAGTATTTAACTGCACAGGTTCTATGGTCACGTTGACCATGACAGTTCATATCTTAGCAGCCAAGGAGTGATTGTCAGTAAGAAATATGTAATTCATGCCCACTCTCAAAGACTTTAGATTTTAGCCGAGTTATTCCTTCCCTGGCAGCCTGGCAACATTATACATCATCTGCTATAAATAGTAAGTCTCTTTGGATTTAAATTTCACTTTAATAGGTCAGAGGCTTTTAATATGTAAGATTTCTAAGAGTCTCCATCTGATAGTTATAATAAAATCATAGGGGCAATAGTTTAGGTGGTGTTATATTTAGTCCTTTTATGTTAATGTGCAGAAGTTATATATCTAGACACACCTAAACAAGTTTTCTCATCCTGTATTTTAAGGTAGAATAAAATTAATCAAAAGTACTAATTAAAGTAATAACTGAAGCTGGGCGTGATGGTGCATGTTTGTAATCCCTGCACTTGGGAGGCTGAGACAGGAGGATCACATAGGTTCAAAGCCAGCCTCAGCTACTTAGGCTCTCAGCAACTTAGTGAGACCGTTTCCAAATAAAATATAAAATAGGGCTGGGAGTATAGCCTGGAGGTAGAAAAGCCCCTGGGTTCCACCCCCAGTACCGCCAAAAAAAAAAAAAAAAAAAAGTAATAACTGCTTGAATTTCAACTTCAATAAATGAACATTAAATTATTTGAATATTCACATAAAATTGAAATACCTACCTTTTGAGTTAAAACTCCTTAGAGTAAAATTTTCCCTTTTTCTCCTGTTCTCTAATTCATCTATTTTTATAATTGTCTAGGTGAGTGCATCCTTTTTCTGTTTATTTTTTCATTTTAGTTCAATCCTTCTGTACTTATTTGCAATCCTATTAAAGCATATACTCCTCCACCCCCTCTTGGACTTCACCCAAATTTAGGAAAATCTCTTTATAACAATGCAGTTATAACTAAAGATAATTTTCACGATAATGTGTGACATGTATATATTCATATTGATGGGAAATTATTTAAGCATATAAAATGATTGAATGCCCCAGGAATAATTACCAATTTTTAATTCTTAATGTTTTTCTAACCTGAAAAATGATCCCTTTTTTTTTTTTTTTTTTTGGTACACATTAAAGATTCAAGGAGCCTTTTTTTTGGCCATTTAAGACATGGCAAAGATTCCATCAACTGTCATGGTTAAGTAGCATCAACTTTGCATTTGTATGTTTTTGTCATTTGTCTAATGTGCTTTTGCTTTTCCTCATCAGAGCATTATAGCATTTTGCATTCTAAAATATACTTAATGCAATTATTTTATTTCTTGTACTAACCTAGGTACCATGGACAGGATACCAGGGTAGGTTTGCCGTTGATCCTCGAATTATTACACATCAGGCAGCGATGGCCTACAATATGAACATATTACATACACATGGACGAGGGTCTCCTATACCTTATGGCCTGGGGCATCACCCACCCGTCAGCATAGGACAGCCACAGAGCCAGCATCTGGAGAAGGATCAGCATGAGCAAAATCGAAACGGTAGGTTGCCGTTCCCTATTCCTGCTCCCAGGTGATGATGTGCAGAGTTCTGTCACAGATACATGTAGATGATAGATCTCTCTGAGAGAGAACTGGGTACAAAAACTATGGACCCTCTTTCCAGATGACATAAATATGTACACAGGTACAAACTTTGCATGTAATTTCAGAGGGTCCTTTAGGTTAAACCTACCACTTTGGATTGGTTTAATTTTTTTCTTGAAATATATTAATTTTAATATTTATAGTGCTTTAAGTAGTCATTTAAAATTGAAACTTCTCTCCTGTTAAACAGTTTTGTTAACACAAAATATTCTTGTGGTATATATACCAAGCGTTAATATTATTGTGAGATAGCTGATATAAAGTAGTTAGATCTTATGCAAATCTGCCAGAATTATAGATAAGGAAAAATTGCCCACTTTTTTTAGCTAAGTTTATGAAAATGCAGTTTATATACAGTAAAATTTACTCTTTTAAAAATGTACACCTGAACGAGTTATAACAGAGTTGATAACTATCATCAAAATCAAGATATGAGGATACATCACGCCAAAAGGCTTCCTGGGCCCCTTTGCAGTCATTCCCACCTTCCCCCCAGCCCTGCCAACCACTGACTTTGTACTTAGATGGTGTCCGTACTCTAGTGTGTCCTGTGAATGGCATTATAGAGTATACGGTATTTCGTGTTTGGCTTTGCTCACTAGTTGAATGCTTTTCATATTCTCTCAGGTTGCATGTGTCAGTTATTTGGTCTGTTTTTATTCTGCATTGAGATTTCATTGTATGGCTGTGCTACCATGTGCTTATTCATCCAGCCATTGGTGAACATATTAGTATTTCTAATTTTTGGCTCTTATGAATAAAGCTGCTAGGAACATATGCTTGAACATATGTTTTCATTTCTCAGGTAAATACCTACAACTGAGATTGTTGGGCATATTGTAAATAGATATTTAACTTTATAAGAAACTGTCATATTATTTCCCAAAGTGGTTGAATCATTTGATTTCTACTAGAAATGTATGCGATTTCCCCATTGTTTCTAATTCTCACCAGCATTTGATTCTGTCAGACTTTTTGATTTTTACCTTTGCTAGTGAATACCTGATGGTACATCATTGTGATATTAACTTGTATGTTCCTAATAACTAATGATATAGAGTATATTTTTATTATGTTTATCTATTGTATCTTTTCTGATGAACTGCCTATTCATATTTTCTTACTTTTTTGGTACTGGGGATTCAACCCAGAGGCATTCTATCTCCAAGCTACATCCCCATTCCTACTCTATTTTTATTTTGAAACAGGGTCTCATGAGGTGGATGAGTCTCACTACTTGCTGAGGCTGGCCTCCAAACTGTGATCTCCTCTGTCAGCCTCCCAAGTACTGGGACTACAATGTGCACCACCATGCTTACATGTACTTTTTACTTGTTTTTTATTAATTGGCTTTTGTCTTATTAAGTTTTAAGTGTTTAAATATATTTTGTATAAGTCTTTAATTAAATATGTGTTTTGAGATGTTTCCTCCCAGAATATGGCTTTCATTTTCTTTATAATGCCTTCTAAAGAGTGATGCTTTTGCTTTTGAGGTCCAGTTCATTCACATCATCTTTCTGTGAATTGTTTTGGTGTTATGCCTAAAAAATCTTTGTCTAACCCAGTGTCATGAAAATCATCTTGTTTTCTTCTAGAAATCTTTAAGAGATTTTAGCTGTTACATTAAGATTCATTTTGGGTTAAATTTTTACATATGGTGTGAAGTAATTTTTCTTTCGTAGTTATTTTGTTTTGGTTTTGCATGTATCTGTTCCATGCCAACATTATTTGTTGAAAACTCTCCTCTCATTGAATTCCCTTGATGCTTTTGTTGAAAATTAGTTGACCACTAGTCTCTTGGACTCTCTTCTCTTGGTTCAGGTTCTCTTGATTCATATTTTTTTGTTATGTCAAATAGGCTGTCTTTATTATTATGGCTTTATAAAAGGTCAGGAAATCAGGCAGTATGAATCCTCCAAATATATTATTTTTCCCCAAAATTGTCGATTCCAGGTATTTTTCAATTTCTATATATACATTTTAGAATCAGCTTTTTAGTTTCTAAAAAAAAAAAAAAAAAAAAAAAGAAAAATGCCAGCTGAGATTTTGAAAAGTGTTTTTAGTATGCAGCCTTTTATATTTTACTTTGAAGCAGGGACTAAGTTGCTGAGGCTAGCCTCAAACCTCAAACTTGTGATCCTCTTGTCTCACCCATCAAGTTCTGAGATTTCCGGTGTGCAATTTAATAATCTCAGCAAGTTAGTGAAACCTTGTTTCAAAATAAAAGATAAAAAGGGCTGGTAGTCAAGCTCAGAAGTAGAATTGCCCCTGAGTTCAGTCCCAGTAACCTTCCCCAACCCCTCAGAAAAGAATTTTTATTTAGTATGTCAGCTTTGCTTCGTTGTGATGAAGAACCTGAGATAACTCATAAGGAGAAAATATGTATTTTAGATCATGGCTTTAGAAGTTTCCGTCCATGATTTCATGGCCCCATCACTTTGCACCTGTGGTGGCACAGTGCATCATGCAGGAGTAGGTGTTCTTATAGCAGCTGGGAGGTAAGGGGGGGTCAGGTCGCAGAAACCTTGTTCAGGCTCACCCAGCGACCCAACGTCCTCCCACCAGGCCCACCTGCTGCGGGTTGGACTAAGCTGTCATCGTATGGGCCACTGGGGAACATTTAACATGCCAACCATAACATTCAGCTTAGGCTCCTTTGCTAAATTAGGTTGACACGTTATTTGAAGTTTTCTTAATTGTGTTTGTAAATGAACAAAGTATTGAGTCTTTATAAATAGGCAAACATGCCCAGGCTTTTTATATGTCTAGTTTAAGCAAATGAGGCTGTACATTGCTAGAGATTGGGCAGTTTGTTTTGGGATTATTTGATGTTTTAAGGTTATTCCTTTTTAAGATTTTGCCTTGTCATTGAGGTTTGCTTCATTTATAAATTTTCTTTCTTGCAGAGAAACTGCAACTCTGAAAATATAAGAACAAAATCCAAGTAGTAATATAAATCGATAATGAGTGAAAATGTTTAAAATATTCTGCTGCTTTGTCTAATATTGGATAGTCACTGGAAATGTCACATTCACTGGAGAAAATTTATAAGGATTTTAAAATATTTTCTTAGGTAAAAATGATTCAAATAATGCTGGACCTGAAATTAATACGATTCGTACACCAGAGAAAAAGCCTGCAGAAGCAAAACAGGTATGTTACTTGCATATGGTTAGTACCTTGTTCTGATGAGTTTAATCTGATGGGCTCTCTTGGAGTCTTGATATTTTCTAAGGAAAGTGTCTCTCTCTCTCTCTGTGTGTGTGTTTATTTTTTACATTTATTGTTTCACAGGAGCCCAGCGGTTGTGCTGTGCTTTTTCCTGTCACTTTTCCTTTGGCTGTGTTATTTTCTTTACTTGGTACATTTTTCTTAAATTTTGTAATTCAGTGATGGTTTTGAATTTAGAGATTTCTCAGGATAAGACAGTAAATGGAGACAGAGGCAGTGTACCATTGACAGTGACCTCAGGATGGGAAGAGCGGGTGTAGCAGAGGGAAGACAGCTTCCTCTGCAAGTCCTTTGCCTCTTCTCATGCCCACTGCATACATCTTTAACTCTTCATCTGTCCATTCATCTGCTTTCCTTCTGTGCTTGTGAACAGTTACAGAAAACCACATCATTGGTTGAACTAATGTTTCCTAACCTCGTGGAGCGCATGGGGCTCCCACAACTTTCTTTTGCACATGCCCAGCTCCTTTGCTCTGTTTTTTTTTTTTTTTAGTGGTTCTTCTCAAGCCTGGTTACCTTCTACCTGCTGTTAGCCTTATCATTAGGAGAAGGCTTTGCCTTAGACTTAACTTCATTGGGATTTTACCCCATTGATTTATGACATTAAATATCTTTTATGAGCTGGGCGAGGTGACGTGCACTTGTAATCCCAGCATTCAGGAGGCTGAGACCAGAGGATCACGGTTCACAGACAGCCACGGCTACTTAGTGAGGCCCTTTGCAAGTCAGTGAGAACCTGTTTCAAAATAAAGAATAAAAAATAGGGCTAGGGGTACAGCTCTGAGGTAGAATGCCCCTGGGTTCCATCCCCAGTACTGAGAAGAAAAAAAAAACCCAATATTTTATGGCATTAAATATTTTTCTAAGTCCTTGAGCCTCTTTACTTCCTATTACCAGTCTCAGAGGAGGACTTCCTGCTAAGACTAGTCTCTCCTCTTCCAGTCACTTCACAAACCTGCTCCTGCTCCTCAGCTATCTTCAGATACTTCCTCTTCCTCTTCTGCCAGCAGGGTAGCTGACTTGTCCTCTAGCCTAAAGTACATTGATAGGCTTTTAAGGAGTTTCATCTTCATCTGCTTTGTAGCGAGTGCCACGGGTCTCCTTTTCACTTCATCTTTTGCTTCTCAACCCACACAGGCTGGTAACAGGCCTTACCATCTCACTGAAACCTCTGAACTCCCAAGTGAGCATATCTTAGGAACACAAACTTCGGTTATAGTCTTACTGGGTTCTTTTTGGTGTTTGGCATGGCTTTCCACTTTTGTCTGCCATCTTATGTCTTTTATTTTTCTGGACACTTTTCTGTTGGTCACAATTCTTTCTAATATGATCTCTGTCTTACAAGTTTCTATCTACCTCTCCCCATATGTCCCTAGTCCTTAAATTGGGGTTTCTTAAAGTTTTACCATTTTTCCACTTCTCTTTGCATTCTAAGGTTTCTTACTGGAACGGTAAACTTATTTACTATAAACTAGTCCAATCTATGACATAAGTACCCGCTCCATGATAATGGCTTAAATCTGTACCTCCAGACTCAGACTAGCAATTAAGCAGCTGTTCTCTGTGCTCAGTCACTTACGTCCCATAAGCATCTCTGACTGATGGAAGGATTCCACATTGGAGGAGAAGGTGCAGTGTGAGGCAGCCAGGGGAACCCCTTGCTAGAGTGGTACAGTGAACATGGTGCGTGTTTGGAAGGGCACAGAGAGACAGCACAGGGATCAGGCCGCAGCAGCAGATGGAGTCAGAGGCAGGTGGTACAAGACCAACTGCAAGAGCCAGGTGCTGTTGGGGCCTTCGCTGTTTTCCAGTCCTCAGTGAATATTTAGCACCAAAACCTGTAAGGACACTGAGATGCTATAGCAGTTCATTAAGTGGCTTAAAAGAGCTGGGAAAGAAAAATGGCCTTTTCCTATCTTGTATTTTGTTTTTTAGGTTGTCACCACTTAGATCACATTTGTATTTCAAAAGGAAACCACCACTATCTATTTTAAAATTCGTGGTGGGCTACCATGGCTTATTGGGACTAAAACAACATTGATAATTCAGTATTGAATCACTCAGGGTCTTTTGTAATTGGACTCTTACCATTTCTTCTAATGTCAAAAAGGAGAAACTTAATATATTAACAAGTGAAGTTTTAGCTCAGTGAACACGACTGCTCTTGGCTCCCAGATCTGCCATACTTTTCTGCTCTCTTAGCCTTTGCATAAACTGTTACCTTTAGCTAGAATGTCCTCCTCTTCCTGGAATAGTCTAGCTCTTTGTAAGATTCAACTCAAGTGCCATACTTCGGGGTGAAACCTCTTTTTAAAATTCGCTTAGACCTTCGTATCTCTTACCACATCGTCCTTCAGAATCTCGAATCACACATTTACTTGTTGATAATCCTCTCCTGGATTCGAACCCAAGGGTTAGCAGTCTTTTATTTAAAAGACTAGTTAGTAAATCTTAAACTCTGTGGGCTCTCTAGTCTTGTTGTAAGTCCTGCTTAGCTCTGTCACTGTACTGCAAAAGCAGCCATAGATAATATGTAAATGAGTGAGAGGCTATGTTTTAACAACACAATATTTATTTACAAAATCCCAGTGGTCTGGAAATGGTATGGCTGAGGCCATTGTTTCAAGACCTTTGCTCTAAGCTCTTGAGGCTGTAAGCTGAGTCTTGCTATGTCTTGTGAATCTCCAGCACGAGGCACGGCACACTTGGTAGGCCTTGACCATAAATGTTTGCTAAAGGAAGGAATGACAATAGTCTGCAATGACAAAAATTGGCAACTCACTGTTTCTAGGGAAGTGGTAGAGGACCTGTTTGTTCATTTCAAAGTTGGTTAAATTGCGATAAAAATTTTGTCAATATTGACATGTTTGAGGGAAGTATATTAGATGTATAAAATGATAAAATCTGAAGGAAAGAACACATTTATTGATTTATACCAGAAGGAAATAAATGATTGTCTTTCAAAGGGAGAAAGTGTGAAATTAAAAATAATATTCTTGAAGGAATTAAAGAGGATTTGCTAATAAAATAGCAGTATCTTTCTTATGACTCAAATTTAATATGCTGTTTTTCTGTGTCATCTTTCTTAATTAAAAAAATATTCCCTATTCAGTTGTCAGAAAATGATTGACTTGGCGCCCAGCCCTCCTGTTGTCCCTGTTTAGAACGTCTTGCTTCCTTTAGATGTGTTAGGGTTGGGAAAAGGTGGAGAGCCACTAAACTTGGATTTTCTGCAGTTAAAAAGACTTCTTCTTTTTTTCTAGGTTGATTTGGAATCGAGTCCACAGAATAGAAGTCCTGAATCTCGCCCTGGTGTTGTTTATCCCAATACCAAATTTCCTCGCAAAGATAATCTCAACCCAAGACACATCAGTCTTCCTCTTCCTGCTCCTCATGCACAGTATGCAATCCCTAATCGCCATTTCCATTCCCTTCCCCAGCTACCAAGACCACCATTTCCAATTTCGCAGCAGCACACCTTGTTAAATCAGCAGCAGAATAATTTGCCTGAACCACCAAATCAGATGCCGCCCCAGCCACATCAGGTAGTCCAGCAGCAAGGTCAGCTGAACCCGCAGGCCCAGCAGCCGCCTCCTCAGCCTTCTCCTGCCTATCAGGCAGCACCCAACAGTGCTTTTTTCAATAATGCAGTTTCTCATCGACCACAGTCTCCTCCTGCAGAGGCTGTGATTTCTGAGCAACAGCCCCCTCCCATGCTGCAAGAAGGCCATAGTCCTCTGAGAGCCATTGCACAGCCCGGCCCCATTCTACCTTCACACCTGAACAACTTCATTGACGAGAACCCCCCAGGATTACCTATAGGAGAGGCGTTGGGTAAGTTCACCTGTTAACTCTAGGCATCAAAAATTCAGAGATGTAATCTCAGCATTCGGGAGGCTGAGACTGGAGGATCGCGGTTCGTGGATAGCCTCAGCTACTTAGTGAGGCCCTCCGCAACTTAGTGAGACCTTGTTTCAAAATAAAGAATAAAAAAAAAATTCAGAGATTTTTCACTTAAAATGACACCCACTTTACAATATTAATCTAGATCACGATTGATTCATTTCTTCAAATAATGTCAGCAGAAATCAGCTACTTGGTATAATAATCAGAATCTAGTTCCAAATGTTTCTATAATAATAAGGCTGTAGTTGGTGTCCAGTTGTATCATATGTAAGTGAGGAAAAAAACCTTACAGTTCTGGTTTCTGCCTAATTTAGAAAATATGTACTTTGTTCAAAACCAAATTGCAGCTATTTCTTTGTCTTGTGGAAAAAATCTGTAAAAGACAAAAATTAACTAGAAACCCCAAATGTATAAAAACTTGCCTTTTCACAACTGTTTCCTCAGATCGTATACATGGAAATGTAGCTCTGGAAACCTTAAGGCAGCAGCAGGCGCGACTGCAGCAGTGGAGCGAGCATCATGCCTACCTGAGTCAAGGCGGTGTTCCCTACCCTCACCATCACCACCCGCACCTCCAGCACCTCCCCCAGCCGCCTGTGGGTTTGCATCAGCCGCCCGTGAGGGCTGACTGGAAGCTTACCAGCAGTGCTGAAGACGAAGCAGAAACCACGTTCTCACGGTAGTGCAGCCTCTATAGCCGCTGACCCATCTCCCCACACCCTTCATGACAGCAGTCCTTCTAGCTTTCAGATGGAATATTGTCTCAAAGAAATTGAAGGCTGGCCTTCTTGGTCCATGCTACCAAGTTCCTTTGATTACCTCTGAAATATACAGAATTCATTTAGGAACAACTCTTGTACAAATCTGGGCACAGATAATCTACTATGGGCTTTGAGTTAATTTGGCTCCTTACTTCATGGTCTCTTCTGCAAGAGAAGCATAGCATCACTCTGGGATTTTTTTTTTTTTAATTCAGTAACACCCAAAACACAGAGTTCATGAGGGCATAAATAAATTAGTGGATAAAAATTAAAATTATAAATTTATCATTGATTTTTTTTTTCTAGTAGCACAGACTTCAACCTTATAAATACTGTGAGTGTATGGTCCTGATGCTAAGCATATTTTTGTGGTCCTTGATCCCTTCCAAATCAGGCCCACCATCGTGGTGACCTTTTATCACTTGAAGTTCCATAGAGGCGGGGAACAGATGCTTTGAATACCAAGGGGAAAGGATTGCCACTCAGGCAGTTGGGCACATTCAGTGTTGTGCTCAGCACCTTCTGCTCACGTTTGAGATTGCTTATTGCTGGCCCGATTGAAGCGCTGTGATTTGGCTTGTAGAAATGACACATAGTTGACTTAGTTCTTCTTAACGTAATGGAGCCTTTCCCTTGTTTTCTCCCCATATTTCGTCATCTTCATCTAGCTTTCAGGATTTACTCAGAGAGCTGTCTCATCGTGACCAGAGTGAGACTCGAGAGCTAGCTGAAATGCCACCACCTCAGTCCAGACTTCTGCAGTACAGACAAGTTCAGGCGAGAAGCCCACCAGCAGTGCCATCTCCCCCCTGCAGTGCAGACCACGGCAGCCACCTTTCTAGCTTCAACGACAGCAGCAGAGACGTGGAAATCGCCAACAGCCCAGCGTTTCCACAGCGCCTCCCCCCGCAGATATTCAGCTCACCCTTCTCTCTGCCATCTGAACACCTTGCCCCTCCTCCCTTGAAATACCTGGCACCTGATGGAGCATGGGCTTTTGCTAATTTGCAACAGAATCACTTAATAGGGCCAGGCTTCCCCTACGGCCTACCTCCACTGCCTCACAGGCCACCACAGAACCCTTTTGTACAGATACAGAATCATCAGCATGCTATTGGTCAAGAGCCATTTCACCCCTTGTCATCTCGAACAGTGTCTTCTTCTTCGCTCCCTAGCTTGGAAGAGGTAGGTGTTATTCTTCTTTCCTTGGGGATTATTTGACTTGAACAATAGCAAAATGTACTGATTTAATAGTAGGAGTGGCTAGATCTGTTGTATCTAATAGTCTTTTAAAGATAATGCTTCCTTGGAAATTATTCTAATTTCTACCCCATTTTGCATCATTCTGGATTTTGAAGAATGATCACCATCAGTGAGACATGAAGCACCCTAACTGTGTTTATTGCTGTTTTGGACACCGGAGTTAAGAATCTATTTAATATTCAAGTATCTTTGTCCTCTCTGATCTGAGGAAATGGTTTTCGGTACTGTTCCTGCCCCCCCCCCCCACGCCCTTCATCGCACTCACAGGTGTTCTGCCTCTGAGCTATACTCCTAGACTTGCTAAGTTGCCGAGGCTACTGTGGATCTGTGATCCTCCTGCATCAGCCACCCAGGTCCTGGGATGTCAGGCATGTGCCGCCTGCCCGGCTGGCACTCACCTTTTGTTTTAAGTTACATTTGTTAGAACTTTCCCAAGATGTTGGCCTCTTGAGCCTGTGGCTAGCTCCAGGTGCCAGCTCTCCTTCTCCCATCACCAGTCCTACGCTTGATTAAACGGAGGGGTTGATATGTAATGAGACTGAATCCTACCTAGATGCTGGAATTTGCAGGTGTTTAATAGAAATTGAGTCTGCTAAGCTAAGCATTTTAAGGTAGCTTGAATTCTTATCTTGAAATACTTAGCTATTCCCAAAGAGCATCTTTATGGATTTTCATTGATGTGAAAAATTTAGTCATTTCAGTTTATAAAACTTCCAAAATGGTACCACATGGTGTAGACTTTAAAATGTTATCTAGCTGTTCCCAATAAGCTTGCAGTGATTAGAGAAAAGAATGTATAACAAGCTGGTTGTGGTTATTGCCAATCACAGATATCTTCTTAAAACAGGATAAACATTTCCAATTTTGATATGTGAAAAAAAATTTTTGGCAGTTCCTAAAGGATTTCTAAAGGCTTTTAGAAATAATTGACTCACATATTTTATAAATTCTCTACTACAGATGCTGATTAAAAATTCTAGTTTCATAGGGAAAGCTCTATATCTTATTTGCAGGATTTGGGAAGTAATTTGTTCAGATTGCTCTAGTATCGATTGGCTCATTCTGTGTAATAACTGTCATTAAAACAACTTAGTTGACGTCTTAGGCTTCTGAGGTAAGTTGTAGACAAAATAAGGATGTACTGGTATCTGCGTGTGTATATATTTGTGAGGATTTAGAATTTTGGAACTGTTCTTTACAAAGACTTGACACACATTTGGTATTATTATGAAATGGTTTTATAACTGAGTAGTTGTACAATTTTCAGTTATGCGATGTTCTATTTATCGTTAATGAAATTCACCATTTATAGCAATTATAAAGTATACAATTTAGTGGGTTTTACTATATTTGTAGCATCATGCAGCCATCACCACTATCCAGTTTCAGAGCATTTTCTTACTCCTGAAAGAAACCCATGACCACTAAGCAGTAAATTTCAGTCTTCATTCCCAGGACCTACAACTACTAATCTATTTTTGTCTCCATGGGGACATTTCCTATCAATAGGATCATATAATATATAGCATTTCATACTTGGTTTTCAGAATGCATCTACACTGTAGCAGGTACCACTGTTTCATTCCTTTTTATGGCTGAATAATGTTCCATTCTATAGATATGCCACAATTTATCTGTTTATCAATTGGTGAACATTTAGGTTGTTTGCTTTTTTTGTCTTGTATGAATAATTCTGCTGTACTATTTGCGAACACGCTTTTGCATGAAAAGTATATTTTAAATTCTCTTGGCTCTGAACCTAAAAGTGAAATTCTTGGGCCATACAAGAACTTTATTTAACTTGTTAAGGAACTGCCAAAGTGTTTTCCACTGTTCCCCACACCATTCCTACAGCAATGTATGAGGATTCTACTTTCTTCACATTACTCACTTTTTAAAAATTATTATTATAGTCATCATGGTGCTATGATGAAGTAGTATCTCATCCTCCTTTGGATTTGAATTTCCCTAATGACTAATGATGTTGAGCATCTTTTCATGTGCCTTTTGGCCATTTATATATTTTCTTCAGAGAAATGTCTGTTCCAGTCCTTCAGGTATTTTAACAAAGGGATCTCTCTCTCTCTCTCTCTCTCTCTCTCTCTCTCTCTCTCTCTCTCTCTCTCTCGTGGTTGGTGCTGGGGATGGAACCCTTCTACATCTGGACTATACTCCCAGACCTATTTTATATTTTTTTATTTGGAAACAGGGTCTTTTAAGCCAGCGAGGCTGGCTTTGAACCTGCAAGATCCACCTGTCTCTGCCTCTCAAGCACAGAGATTACAAGCATGGCCACCATGTCCAGCTAAGGGGTTCTCTTTTTGTTACCAAATTGTAATAGTATTTTTTCATACCTTCTGGATATTATACCCTTAATTTTATATTTACAGTTATTTCTTCTACTTTGTAGGTTATGTTTTCACCTCCTTTTGTGTGTGTGTGTGTGTGTGTGTGTGTGTGTGTGTGTGTGTGTGTTTTACTGGAAATTAAACCCAGACGCATTGCACCTCTGAGCTACACCACCTGCCCTATTTTTTAGTCTCTTTATTTTTATTTATTTATTTATTTATTTATTTATTTATTTATTTTTGTGGCTCTGGGGATGGAACCCAGGGGCATTCGACCTCCAAGCTACACCCCCTGCCCTATTTTTTATTCTTTATTTTGAAACAGGGTCTCACTGAGTTGCAGAGGGCCTCAGTAAGTAGCTGAGGCTGTCCACGAACCACCATCCTCCTGTCTCCGCCTCCTGAATGCTGGGATTACAAGCGTGCGCCACCATGCCTGGCTTTTTCACCTCCTTTATAAGTGCCCCATGATGCACAAACATTTTAAATTTGAATAAAATTAAATCTTATATTTCCTTTGGTTGCTTGTGGTTTGGGAATCAGATCTAAGAAGTTGTTGCCTACAAGATCACAAAGATTTACTTCTACATTTCCTTCTAATAGTTTTAAAGTTTTAGCTCTTACACACTTAGTTCTTGGATATGTTTTGAGTTACTTTTGTACATTGTGTGAGGTAGTTAAGAAATGTATTCCTTTGAATGTGGTTATCCAGTTTTCTCAGCACCATTGTTGAGAAGACTTCCCATTGAATGATATTGGCACATTGTCAATTGTGGCTGTAATGTTGGGTCTATTTCTGGGCTCTCAGTTCTATAAGTGGTTATTGTGGTGCCGGCGCCAGCTCCAGCTCCAGCTCCATGCTGTCTTTCATACTGTAGTGTTGTCGTAAGTTTGGGGATTGAGAGTGCGAGTGTTCGCACCGTGTTCTGTCTACTTCAAGCCTGTTTGACCTATTCTAGGATTCTTGTTTTCCCACGTGAGTTTTATGATCAGTTTTGCTAATTTTGGGGGAGCGGGAAATGAAGTTGAGACTTTTTTAAGTGTATGGCTTTAAATCTATAGATCATTTGGAGATTATTACTATCTTAATATTAAACTTTCTTTTACCTGAGCATGAGAAATCTACCCATTTATTTAGATCTTTTAAAATTTCTTCTGATAGTATTTTGTAATATTCTAAGTATTCTAATATTGTACTTAATTTGTAAGTATCTTATTATTTTTCATATGATAGATGATTGTTTTTATTTCATTTTTGTGATGTTTATAAATACAATTGATTTTTATATTGATTTGTATCTTTAATTTTGCCAAACTCTTTATTAGCTCTAATAGATTTTAAGAGGGGACTTTATGATTTTTTAGTATAGAATACAATATTATATACAAATAGGGAAGACTTTTCCTTCTTTTTCTTGTCTAATTACTCTGGCTACAACCTCCAGTATAATGTTTAGGGGTGTACATTTGCAAAATTAGAGAAACTAAGTATATCTGAAGTGAGAATTCCCAATTTCCTTCATCTGTTGATTTCTTGGGGTATGCTTTGTATAAAGTAAGTGAGTGTGAGTGTGTGTGTGTGTGTGTGTGTGTGTGTGTGTGTGTCTCCAAGGATGGAACCCAGGGACAGTCTTCTTCTGGCTATATCCCCAGCTCTATTTTTTATCCTTTTTTTTTTTTATTTTTTTGGTGGTACTGGGGTTCCTGGAAACCCTTCTACCTCCGGGCTACACTCCCAGACACCTATTTTTTTATATTTGGAAACAGGGTCTCTTAAGCCTGTGGAGCAGGTAGTCTTCTTTCTTGGAGAATATTCCAGATGTACTTGAGAATGTGTTATTTTGCTTTTGTTGGGTGGAGTGTTCATAGATATGTCTTATCGTGTTTTCATATTTTTAATTTCCTTTTGAACTTTTGTCTAGACATTATATCCATTGTTGAAAGTACAGTATTGAAGCCTCCAATTATTATTAACTATTTTTCCCCTTTAATTCTCTTCATTCTTAATGTATTTTTATGACTCTGTCATGAGATACCTATATGGTTGTATCTTCTTTCTTTCTTTTTTTTTTTTTTTCTTTGCAGTCCGGGAGATGGAGCCCCAGGGGCATTGTTTCCCCAGCCCTATTTCTTAGTCTTTTTATTTTTGAAATAGGGTCTCAGTGAGTTGCGAGGCAGTTTGCAAACCGCAATCCTCCTGTCTCAGCCTCCTGAATTACAAGCATGTTTTTACCACGCCTGGCTTGGCTGTATCTTCTTTTCTTCTTCTTAACTTTTTTTTTTTTTTTTTTGTAATGGGGATGGGACCCAGAGGCATTCTACCTCTGAGCTATACCCCCAGCCCTATTTTCATTTCTTATTCTGAAACAGGGTCACAGTGAGTTGCGAAGGCCTCACTAAGACATCTTTTCTCTGTCAGTAGTTTTGCCTTCAGGTACATGTGTATTTCGGTATCAGTGTGGCCACCAGCTTTCTTTTGGCTGCTGTTTGTGTAGAATGTCTTTTCCCATTTTTTCATTTCCACCATTTGTGTGTGAATCCAAGTGAATCTCTTCTCAATAGGATGTGATTGGATCATGTCGTTTTTCTGTTCTGACAGTTGCTGCTTTTTAATGTTAGAGTATAGTAATTTACATTTAATGATAGTGAAGTACTCCTGATGAGGATGAGTACTAATAAAGTATTCCTGTCCGTTTTTATATTTCTTACATGTCTTGCATATTTTTGTTCTAGAATTTCTCTGTGATTCTTTTGTGTTTTTCTGTTGCACCATTTTCATTCTCGTTTGGATTAATGCCACCTTTTCTTGTGGGCAGGGGGTGGGTGGGGAAAGAGGAGTCCTGGTGATTGAACCCAAGACCTTTTGTTGCGATCTAAACCAAACCTCCTACCCCCAATTCCAACTTAATTTTATTTATTTTTGTGGCACTAGGGATGGAACCCAGGGGCATTCTACCCTCAAGCTACACCCCAGCCCTATTTTTTTATTTTTTATTTTGAAACAGGGTCTCACTGAGTTGCAAAGGGCCTCACTAAGTAGCTGAGGCTGGCTGTGAACCGTGATTCTCTTGTCTCAGCCTCCCAAATGCTGGGACTACAAGGGTGTGCTACCATGCCCAGCCCAACTTGATTTTAATAAGACACAAGAGGTTTAATATTCTATACCTCCATTTCCTTCCCCCTGTACTGTGGTTGTCACAAACTACATATTTATACAGTGGTCTCCATCAGAGTAGATTTGTAATTGGTGTTTTCTGTATTTATTTCTAAAATCCCGTAGGAAAGAAAAAGAGGAATTAGTTATAAACCAAAAAATACTAATATTTTCTTTCATATTTACCTATGTAGTTACCTTTTCCTCTGTGTGTGTGTTTGTGTGTGTGTGTGTGTGTGTGTTTGAGGTACTATCTAATGTCTGTCTAATGTCATTTCAACCAAAGGCATTTATAAATGCAGTAGTAGCATTTCTTAGAGGGAAGGTCTAGTCACAAACTCTGATTTTGTTTACCTGAGAATATCTTGGTTTCATCTTCATGTTTGAGGATGGTTTTGGCAGCTGGAGAATTCTTGGCTGACAGTTTGTTATTTACTTAGCACTGTGAAGACCGCGGCCTTCTGGTCTTCCTGGTCCATCTTCTTGCCGATTCCTTGTGTACCTTGGCTTGCTTCTCTTGATGTCTTTATCTTTGGCTCTCAACACTTCGATTACTATAAGTGTCAATGTGAATCTTTGAATTTGTTCTACTTGGAGTTAACTGAGCTTCTTAGATATAAAAGTTAATGGCTTTCATCAAATTGATAATGTTCAGGCCATTATTTCATCTCTCTCTCTGCCAGTTTCTCTTCTGTCTGGGCCTGCCATCATTTAGATGCTGGTGTGCTTGATGGTATCTCATAGGCCTCAGACCTGTTCATTTTCCTTCCCTTTTCTGTTTCTCAGAGTGGCTGGTCTTGATCGACTGACCTTGAGGTTTGCCCATTCTTCTTCTCATTTAAATCTGCTGTTAAACCCCTCTCGTGAATTTTTCACTTCAGTCATCATACTTTTTCAACTCCATAATTTCATATTTTTATTGTAATTTTTATTTCTTTTTGTGTGTTTGGTACTATGGGTGGAACACTGGGGTTTTCTACCGCTGGGGTTTTAAACCCTGGGTAGAATACTGGGGTTTTAAACACTGGGGTTTACTCCCAGACCTATTTTATATTTTATTTGGAAACAGGGTCTCACTAAGTTGGCTGAGAGCCTCACTAGCTGAGGCTGGCTTTGAACCTGCGTAATCCTCCTATCTCAGCCTCCCAAGTGCTAGGATTACAAGTGTGCGCCTCCATGCCTGGCTTTAATTTTTATTTATTTATTGATATTCTCTATTTGGTGAAACATTATTTTCAACTAGCTAAGAGTGGGGACCCATGCCTCTAATCCTAGTACTTGGGAGGCTGAGACAGGAGGATCCCAGGTTTGAGGCTAGCTTCAGCAACTTAGCAAGACCATGTTTTAATATTAAAAGGGGTGAAGCTGGGAGTATAGCTCAGAGGTAGAATGCCCCTGGGTTTATTTATTCCCCAATGCCAAAAAAAGGGGATGGAGAGAAGGGAGACCATCTAATACATATACAAGAGACAGTGATCAACAAAATTAATAAATTGGGTCTCTTGTCATGCTTAAATTATAAAACTGATCATTAAATGAGATGTTCTGTTTTCACTAAAGTTTCTGGCACCATGGTTAATGTGACTTGGAATTTCCATTGGAGTAGTTAGCTCTTCCGTAGTGATTAGCTTTGATGGCATAATTATAAATAGAACCCTAATTAATATGCTGACTTTTCCCCCAGTTACTTATTTATGTACATGGGACATGGCTTGCTAACTTCATGCATTACAAATATGTCTTACAATGGTAAGCAAATTAGGAATTTTTACTTAATGTGACAATTATTGTTAGAAATTTATACTTAAATATAGTCGTTTTTCCTTCTTGTTTAGATTTTATATACTAAATAGCTTTTGAAATATCATTAATTTTGATGTTTAGAAAGATATTAGTAGTAGAATTTGAAAGTAATGATTCTGTTTAGTAACATAATTATTTGACAGTACAATAATCTTTATAAACATGCATACATATATGGAGTTGCTCCTGGACCCAGAAATGGGAACTTCAGATAATGTAGGATGAGCCACTAAGTGACAACAGTGAAATTATTTATGACCCAAGGACTCTAAAATGAAACCTGAATGTCAGTCACTGATGTGATGCCATCCAAATGAAACAATCTGAGGGGCAGAAGACATATATAGAAGAAATAGTCTGCTAATGAAAAAACAACAAAACTAAGAGCCAGATTAAAAGCAACGGGAAAAAGTGTCACAAAAATAAAAAAAAAAAAAGGCAAAAAACGTATCTCTTTCCCATTTAAACAACCTAGGGGTTTACAAGACTAAAGTGTTGATAGACACGTAAAGGGCCTTCTCAGACTGGAATAATTTTCTTCAGTGCATCCTAGAGATCTTTTTCTAAAATTTTATTTGGGGGATTATGTCTTTCAATATAATGCATTAGCTGATCATGACAGAGCGCACCGGTAACCCCAGTATTTGGGAGGCTGAGACAGGAGGATCATAGGTTCAAGAAGAGCTTCAGTAACTTTCTCAGCAACCTAGCAAGACCCTGTTTCAAAATAAAAAGGACTGGGGGTATAGCTCAGAGGTCTGGAATGCCCCTGGATTCCGTACCCAATGCCACCAAAATACATACATACAGCACACACACGGTGCCTAGAAATTCCCCTGTCGTGAGGGAGGATCTGAAACTTGAAGCTCATCAAGCATTTTATTTCAGTCAGTGAGCATGCTCTATAGTTACCTGAATTTAAATTACTTAAATAGGATTAGTAATTACACTTGTGTTATTTTAGCAAATGCAACAAGTTGTCGCTGGTTATTAAAGTTAAGATGATAGATTATATTTGGACATTTTAATAATAAAATGTTAAAGTATGAGCTGGGCGTGGTGGTGCACGCTTTTAATCCCAGCATTTGGGAGGCTGAGACAGGAGGATCATGGTTCTCAGACAGCCTCAGCTACTACTTAGTGAGGCCCTTTGCAACTCAGTGAGACCCTGTTTCAAAATAAACAATAAAAGCCAGGCATGGTGGCGCACGCTTATAATCCCTGCGCTTGGGAGGCTGAGATAGGAGGATCTCACAGGTTCGAAGCCAGCCTCGGCTACTTAGTGAGGCTCTCAGCAACTTAGTGAGACGCTGTTTCCAAATAAAATATAAAATAGGGCTGGGAGTATAGCCTGGAGGTAGAAAGCCCCTGGCTTCTACCCCCAGTACCACCAAAAACAAAAACAAAAAAACCACAAACAAAAACCAAACAAAGAATAAAAAATAGGGCTGGGAGTGGAGCTCGGAGGTAGAATGCTCCTGGGTTCCATCCTCAGTACCCGGGGGGAAAATGTTAAAGTATATTCTCATGACAAAGACTTTGATTTATTGAAGCCTTTAAAATAAGCCTTAGAACTTTGGAACTAGTCGGGGCCTTGAAGCTCATTTATTTTAACTCCCCTTTTTTTTTTTTTTTTGGTGGTACTGGGGTTCCTGGAAGCCCTTCTACCTCCGGGCTACACTCCCAGACCTATTTTTACATTTTTATTTGGAAACAGGGTCTCCTAAGCCAGCGCGCGGCTGGCTTCGAACCTGCGCGATCCTCCTGTCTCCGCCTCCCAAGCGCGGGGATTACAAGCGAGCGCCACCACGCCCGGCAACTCCCTGTTTTTAAAAGGAAACTGAGCATGGGATGGTGAAGGATTGACACCGGGAGCAGTTAGCAGTTTCAGAAGAGCGGAGACTCCAGCCCATTCTGTTTCTGGAGCTTACACTGCTCTTACATCTTTGCATGAAGAGCATGGTTATTCCTGGAGCATGAGGAATGGACTGTACAGAACTAGAGGCTGTAAAAAAAGCAAAAGTCCTTGGAACAAAGAATTGCAAATTTGGCTGGATAAAACTTTTCTTTTGGGGGAATGGGGGCAAGGTTCGCTTGCAAGTTCTTGAGTTTTGAAATCTAATAAGTTCTACCTGTTAAATGTTTCACTACTCAGATGATTAATGTTAAGATCTCAAATAGCAGAGTTAACTATAAGCAATTAATTTCTCAGTATTTAAAATAGAGCAAAAAATCTCTGCTGTTATTTTTTCAAGAATCGAAAAATTTATTTAATTATGGTAATTATGAACCCTCAGGGAACATGCACAGTGAGTTGAAGGGCATGCTTTCACCATGAACTGTTTAATTTCCCACCCAAACTGCAGTTCCTCCTGTTAGAGGTGTCTTGATCTGTAGTTAATAAACAAGAGCCAGGGAGCTTCAAGGTAGTTCAGAATGTCCCAACAGCAAGTCTGACAAATTTCTTAAATGTAATATTTCCTTTATCCCAGAGTCTCCTCTGTTACTTTATATTTGCACATAGAAAGGTAATATTTCCTGGGAAGAAAATACTGTTTGCAAATTGTAAATGCCCCTGCATGCAAGATGCTTCATATGGTATTTTTTAAAGAATTTAGACCTAAATTTATTTGAATGCACTTCGCTACAAAGTCACATTCATTTCAGTATGTTTCTTTTAGATAAAAAATATAGAAATAAATGTGCTATAATTTTGGAAATTAAGGTAGGTTTTCCTTGTGATTTTTTTTTTCTTCTTATGGCATTGGAGATTAAACCCAGGAACAGTTTACCTCTGAGCTATACTCCCAGCCTTATTTTGTTTTTTTAATTTATTTTATTATTATTTATTCTGAGATACTAGGGATTGAACCCAGGGGCAATCTGTCTCTGAGCTACACTTCCAGCCCTAACTTTTATTCTTCATTTTTAAACACGGTCTCACTATGTTGTGGAGGACCTTGCTAAGTAGTTGAGGCTGGCTACAAACCTATGATCCTTCTGTTTAGCCTCCCAAGTACTGGGATTATAGGCATGTGCCACCACACTTAGCTTTTGTTTTCTTATTTTGAAACAGGGTCTTGCTAAGTTGCTAAGAGTCTCGTTAAATTACTGGGGCTGGTCTTAAACCTGGGATCCTCCTGTCTCATCTTCCCAAGTACTAATGAACCAGCACGCCCTGCTCATTATTATTTTTTAGCGTTACTATTATTTCTTCTAGACCTCTCTCTTTTTTTTTTTATTTATCTGTTCTAGAGACCCACTTCCATTTCTGGTAACCCTTGATTATTCATGTCATCCAAAATTTACTCCTGGACTCCTTCCAGAGCCTCTCAATCTTCTGCTCTTTTTATTACTTTTTGCTTTCTCTCTCTCTGTAGTGGATGTGCCTGGCTGGCTGTGCTCTGCTGTGGTTTGGCAGGGGAAGCGTGTAGTGTGAGGCCAGCTGTGTGCTGCACTGACTTGCAGTTACCCCATTCCCAGACTTTTCTCTCTCTCGCCCTCCGGTGTCCCGGTGCTCCTGGGGCCTGCGCCTCCATGGGATTCTGCAGGGCAGATGGGTTCCTGTTCCCCTCCCCATGCAGTTCTCCATCCAGGGGTGACCTGACACAGGGCCTGTGTCTCCTAGAGGAGGGTCGCCACAGGGTAGCTGTCAAGGTGGCTCAGACATAAGTATTAGCTCTAGGCAAGATGGCGCACACCTGCAATCCCTGCTGCTCTGGAGGCTAAGGCAGGAGGATCATAAAGTCAAGGCCATCCTGGGAACTCAGCAAGATCCTGCCTCAAAATAAAATAGGACTTGGAATATAGTTCAGTGGCAGAGTATCCCTGGGTTAAGTCCTCAGGGAAAAAGAGAGGGAGGAGAAAGAAAGAAAAAGGGAAGGGAAGGGAGAGGTAAATGTCTGCTCTTGATACTTCTAGTCTACATTCTACTGAAAATCCTGGCCAGGTCAAGAAGACAAGGAAATAAAGGCCCAGGGATTGTAAAGGAAGAAATGAAGCTGTCTCTATTTGCAGATGACATGATGGACAATATAAAACAAAACCAGGAATCTTCAAGAAGCAAACTAATAAAAACCCCACAATTAATGTGCATGTAACAAGGTCATCGGATGCCAGGTCAGCACACAAAACTCAATCACATTTCTGGAAATTGGCAGTATGTAATTGGAAGCCAGGACATTAAAGCCAGTACTAATTACAGGTAGCTCAGAGGAAACCGAAATCCTGAGGATGAGTCTATCAAAACCTGACAGGACCTGTATGCTAAAAACTACAAAACTCCTAACTGTAATTCATGTGATCTATAAGCCATTTTATTCGTTTCTCTGCCTGTACTCACCTTACCTTTGAGGAATTCCACTGCAGCAAAGCACTTTTCACACATTTACCTTTATCTCTATTGTATAAAATAGGTGTACCGGGGACCATATATATATATATAATTATATTTATCTTTTTTTCTTTCTTTTTTGGTGGTACTGGGGTTCCTGGAAGCCCTTCTACCTCCAGGATACACTCCCACGGGCTACACTCCCAGACCTATTTTATATTTTTATATTTGGAAACAGGGTCTCTTAAGCTAGCGCGGCTGGCTTCGAACCAGCGCAATCCTCCTGTCTCCGCCTCCCATCCGCGGGGATTACAAGCGTGCGCCACCACGCCCGGCTATATTTATCTAATTTTAAAAACATTTTTAAGCTGGGCGTGGTGGTGCACCTTGTAATCCCAAGGCTTGGGAGGTGGAGACGGGAGGATTGCGCAGGTTCGAAGCCAGTCGCGCCAGCTTAAGAGACCCTGTTTCCAAATAAAAAAATATAAAATAGGTCTGGGAGTATAGCCCGGAGGTAGAAGGGTTCCATCCCCAGTACCACCCAAAAAAAAAATTTTTTTTAAATTTTATGTTTTGCTTCTCTTTCTGACACAAAGAATCATAATCATAATATGATTTGAAATTGAATTCCATGTTTCACCTGAATGTTCGTCTCTATCAAATAGCAGCTTTTAGGACTGGTACCGATAATGTGGTTCATACTTCCCCAGACCCTGCCGCACATAGCAGCTCATTGGTGGGTTTTTTGGAGCTCAGTTTGGAAGATAGAAGCGATACACATTTTATACAGTTTGGATGTTGTCTTTTCTAAGACATCGGCCTTCTCTTTCTGACTTTGGCATTCCTGATTGAAACCTTGTGCTTCATATGTTTGCCCATTGTTCATACTGATGATTTATGTTTGTCCATTATTTAAAGCAAAAGGGCTTCTAAAGCTAATGGTGAAATTTATCTGAGTATGTTTGGTGCTCCCCATCACCAGGAGACCATTATACCCTGCTCTTTCCAAGGCTTTAACTGACATTAGTTTTGTACTTTATTATTCACACATAAAGACTTGAGAGTGTGATCCCCTGCAGATTGTGACGGGGTTAACTCTCCACTGAATAATAAAAAGAAGCACTTCATTTTGATTTTAAGGGCTAATTGTCTTCATTACAAACCTCAGTAAAGGAGAAGCTGCGTGAGCTGTTGTGATCCATCAGAGCAGTTGTCTAGGCATGGTGGACGGAGCAGTCGAGGAGGTCAGCTGTTCTACTACACACCTTAATTGAGTGGCCTAGATCAGGACATTTTAGCCGCATTGATTCCTTTCATAGTTAGCTCTAAATTAATTCAAGTGGCTAATATTCCCACAAACCAAAAGCAAATTTAGAATGGCTTTGATTGCTGAAAATTTTCTTTTTAAAGAAGGGTAAAGCCGGGCGTGGTGGCGCACGCTTGTAATCCCCGCGCTTGGGAGGCGGAGACAGGAGGATCGCGCAGGTTCGAAGCCAGCCGCTTGCGCTGGCTTAGGAGACCCTGTTTCCAAATAAAAATATAAAAATAGGTCTGGGAGTGTAGCCCGGAGGTAGAAGGGCTTCCAGGAACCCCAGTACCACAAAAAAAAAAAAAAGAAGGGTAACATTAGAGATGGGTTTAGATGTTTTACTTAGAGACAGAAGAACAATAGAACATGAGAAGAAGAACGAGCTGGCTGGCGGTCTTTCCCTCGCCTTCCTCACTCAGCCGAGGCTGCAGGGGCCGCCTGCCCTGCCTGCCACAGGAGCTGCCAGCCTCTGGGCACTGCGCACTAGCGCTCCCACGGGTCTTATGCTCCCGATGCGCATGCCCACGGTCTCCTGATCTCATTGACATGGCAGTGCCTTCTATGCTTCCTTTAAATCCCCCCAAAATTCCCATTGTTACTATGCCCCATCATCTTTCTTTTTAATTCAGCCTCCACTTACAGTGGTAAAAGAAAGATTTCTTAGAATCAATGTTGACCACACGCTGAAGAGCAAATTTACTATCATTGGGAGAAAAAAAGAAAGGGGAAATAAAAAGGCAGTCCGTGCTGTCACTTAAGACCCATCGCGAAATCTTTGTTACAGTAAGACAGTGAAATAACAAGCAGCCCCCCTTTATGTACCAGGAACTAAGCTACAAGCTGTGTTAACTCATTTAATTCTTTCAACAAGCCTGGGGGGAGTAGGGTGGTTCCTTTTACAGGTTAGATAAATTGCCAAAGGAGACACAGCCCTCACGCTGCGAGCCTGGCCCAGATGGAGGCTGCTCCCTCGCCAGCGCCCACACCACCTCCCTGTTAGAATTGACACCAAGAACAGACCAAGGAACGCTTAGGTAGCCTCAAAACAATCCCGAAGTGGCCGGCAAATTGTGCTCATCACGACGGGCTGTGCAAATTTCAGGAGTTTGAAGAAGAGAAAATAGAATAATCAGGTTTCAAACAATGTTATGAATATTTTGAAGATTGTAATGAATATTCTTTTGTCAGTTGATTGAGTAAAAGAAATGCGGTGACATCGTCAGGAGAGCTTATGTTGGGCAGGAGGAAGTCGTCTTGCCACCAGCCCAGGTATAAGGACAGGAAGCTGGGAGGTTGTGAGAGCCCGAGAGCTACATCAGGATGGATGACTGTTCAGGATGGCAGAGTCAGCTGATTTATGACCGCACTCTGCCCACTTAATTTTGAATAGATGTGCTTCACCACACTCCTCCTTTGCTGTTATCTAAAATATAACAATGGGAATATATATATATTTTTTAATTGTGTGTGTGTGTGTGTGTGTGTGTGTGTGCACGCGTGTGCTACTGGGGGTGGAACCCAGAGGCTTTTCTACCTCCAGGCTATACTCTCAGGCCTATTTTTATACTTTATTTGGAAACAGGGTCTCACTAAGTTGCTAAGAGCCTCATTAAGTAGCCGAGGCTGGCTTCGAACCTGTGCGATCCTCCTGTCTCAGCCTCCCAAGTGCTGGGATTATAAGCGTGCACCACCACACCCGGCTTCCAATGGGAGTTTAGAACTGGAGACAACTAGCTCAACTCTCATGTTTTGCAGATAAGAAACCAGAATTAAAAGAATCAGGCGTGTATCATCATAGAACTGTGTAGAAAGGGATAGAAGTGAGTTTTGAACCCACGTCTCCTGACACTGTGCTCAGAATTCAGATTGCCTTTTGATGGAGGGAGGGGAAAGGAGGGAGAGCTTCTTAGTCACAACAAGGAATATTCTTGAGACTTTCTGCTCAATAAAGCAAGGCTGCTGTGGGTCTGAAAGGGGAGGTGTGTGCAGCAAGGCTGCCTGACTTACGAAATGTGCTTTTCCTTTGAGTAGTATGAGCCCAGAGGACCCGGGCGGCCCTTGTACCAAAGAAGAATCTCATCTAGCTCAGCCCAGCCTTGTTCTGAAGAAGCGAGCACTCCTCAAGACAGCCTGGCCCCATGTAAGGAGCTGCAGGGCCACGGCAACCCACCTTCTTTCGGCTTCTCTTCCCCGGAGTCCTGGACGAGCAACGCCTCAGCGGCCCCCTACCAGAACATTCCGTGCAATGGATCCAGCGCAACTGCCCAACCCAGAGAGCTGATAGGTAAGACCCGCAGCCGGGAGCCAGAGTGCTGTGATTTTACCTCCTTGGCACCTGGCTCTTTCTGGGCTCTCTGCTCTCATCCCCTCCACCCTTGCCTTACTATCTTTGAACCATATTTTATGTTTAGAGCTCAGAAACGTAGGCCTTAGGCATATGTACTACGTAAGGACTTTATCACTTTCATTTTTCTGATCTAGAGGGGTATCCCCATGCTTGGAAAGTGAGATCATTTGGACCTGTGGTTGACTAAAAGAAGTAATGTATCTCTAAATCAGTAGAATCACCTGTGCTTGGGAGGAGCTTATTTTCTGGTTATTGGGGTCCCTCATCAGGGCCACCGGTGGGAGTGGGTGAGGGGTCAGTACCAGTGTTCGGGGATGGGTGGTGACAGTGGCCAAGCAGCGTTTCACAACTGCAGATTGCTTTTATTCTAATAAACCTAGAAGACATGGCTGAGAAGAACACCCAGGAAAGGGCAGAGTGGGGTAACTCTGGGGGAGTCCAAGGTCGCCTCCTTGCTCGGGAATAAGGAATGAGCTTTCATCGCTCCTTTATTCCCTCTTTTAATTATATTGAATCTAAAGGGACTTAATTAACCTACCCAGATTCTCTGATGTCTTTTTTGTAGACTACAGACATTGATCTTTGTGAGCATTTAGTCTGAGATCGTTGTATGGATTTCTGTCCCCATAGCATCCACCTTTGTATTTGAAAATTTAATTTTGACCATCTTTAGAATGTGAATCCATTGTTTCCGCAACTGACCCACTTCTGAGTATGTGCTGTCTACGCATATTTTTAGGACAGTGGCCATGATAGAGCAGAAACACAATGGACATGGGAGGGAGGGCACAGAACCTTTAAAAGCTTTGGCTTTCGTTTCCTGGCCGGAGACATTGTTTTTTAACCCTTAAACATTCGCCAATACCTACTCTATGTAAGCTGGGTATTATCCTGGGGTTGCTTAGTCATTTTTAAGGTCTAATATTAAGATATTCATTTATCATATTTGAATTTCCTGAGTAACATGCAAATTACAAGTCATTGATGATAATTTGTACTTTTGGTTGTTTTATTATCTACTTTAAGGATAACATTTCTCTTTCTCCCCCCCCCCCCCCCCACACACACACACCTAAGTTTTAGGATAGCTTTTGGGCAAAATCTTTTAAAACTCGACCTGAACTTAGAAGTTCCTGAACAGAGGCACTCGTGCCGTTTATCACCTCTCTTGTACAAGTAGAGAATGACCATTTCCTTCATTGCTAGGATACAGTTGTGGGTTTTGTTTTTGGTTTTGTGTAGTTGAAAGGAATACTTAGTTTTAACAGTAATTCAGAGTCACCACAATGTCTTGAAGTACAACTTTTGTTGATTAGTTTTGGGGGGGTATTTTTGTTTGTTTTGTTCAGAGAAACATAGTTGAGGATCACACAGGAAATAACCAGCATTTAAGAAACTTATTTGGGGTAAAGCTGGGTGTGGTGGTGCACACTTTTAATCCCAGTAGTTGTGAGGCTGAGACAAGAGGATCACAGGTTCATGGCCAGCCTCAGCTACTTAGTGAGGCCCCCCTGAGGCCCAACTGCAACTTACTGAGACCCTATTTCAAAATAAAAATAGGTCTGGGGGTGTACCTCAGAGGTTAGAAGCCCCTGGGTTCAATTCGCAGTACTACAAAAACAAGCAAAGAGAAACTTATTGTAGAAGTTTTAAGATTTATTTCTTGAACTTGAAAAACACTATACTATGCCTTCCCCTGCCTAACTTTTGGTACTGAGTTTTGAACTCTACCCCTGAGCTACATTTTTATTTTTTTATTTTGACCCAGTGTCTCACTAAGTTGCTGAGGATTTCTGTAAGTTGCTGAGGCTGGCCTCAAACCTGTTATCCTCTTGTCTGACCCTCCAAACTAAGATTGCAGTCGTGTGCCACCATGCCCAGTTCTGTATTGCTTTTAGTTTAAAAGAGAACAATGTTCTAGAAAGATGCTAAACGCTCTAAAATACTTTTGAACGGTTTTGTGAATTTCTAAAGTTTTAAATAGTACTATAAAGTTAACATTAAATAAGTGAAATACTGAGACTAAATAGTGAAATATTTTATCTTAACTTCTAGCTTTTTGTCATATTAGAAACTGTGTTTCTGAGCTGGGTGTGGTGGCTCCCGCTTGTAATCCCAGCAATTTCTGTTTTTTAACCCTTTTTTGTGGTACTGGAGATGGAACCCAGGGGGTTTCTACCTCCAGGCTACACTCCCAGGCTTATTTTTTTATACTTTATTTGGAAACAGGGTCTCACTAAGTTGCTGAGAGCCTCACTAAGTAGCTGAGGTTGGCTTTCAAACCTGTGCGATCCTCCTGTCTCAGCCTCCCAAGTACTGGGATTACAAGCGGGAGCCACCACGCCCCGCTTATTTTTAACCTATTTTGAATTCAAGGTTAGAGTAATCTTACCAAATACCTGGAGATCAAACGAGGGAAATATCTGATTCTCTTCTGTTTGGCAATTGTCTTAAGCTACATCTGATTACAAGTAACAGAAACTGGTTCAATTTAGCTGAAGTACAAAGACTTTTTTATGGCAGTTTGGTGCAGGAAAGCCAGTTGGATTCATGAGAGGAACTGGATAGTTTCCTGAGAGCTGTGCCTGGTCCGTGTAAAGCACACAGCAAGAAGCGCCTGGCCGCCTCTTGCCAGTGCCCGGCTTCCTCTGGGCTGCGGCTGCTCCTGATTTCCGTGTGGACCAGCCTCTGGTCGCTCTCCTTCTCCTTGTGTGTTGGAGTAGTTTTGAGTTGCCATAGTACCTCAACTCCACATCATTTAGCTATAGGTCTTAAAATCAGTCTCTCATTCTCTGTGCGCGTGCGTACACACACACACACACACACACACACACACACACACACTTCTGAGAGAAATATTTATAATCTAATACAGTGCTATTTAAATTTTTTAAAGAATGAAAACAAAAGCTTTAGTGGGCAATAGCACAGGTAGAGTCGTGTGTGTGTGTGTGTGTGTGTGTGTGTGTGTGTGTCCGTCCAACCCAGGGGCATTCTACCTCCAAACTACACCCCCAGCCCGATTTTTTTTTTTTTTTTTTTTTTTTTTTGGTGGTACTGGGGTTCCTGGAAGCCCTTCTACCTCCGGGCTACACTCCCAGACCCATTTTTACATTTTCATTTTTGGAAACAGGGTCTCCTAAGCCAGCGCGCGTGGCTGGCTTCGAACCTGCGCGATCCTCCTGTCTCCGCCTCCCAAGCACGGGGATTACAAGCGTGCGCCACCACGCCCGGCCCAACCTGATTTTTTATTCTTTATTTTGAAACACGATCTCACTGAGTTGGTCCTCCAACTGAGATCCTCTGGTCTCAGCCTCCCAAATGCTGGAATTACAAGCCTGTGCCACCTTGTCAGGCAGGGTAGAGTCAGATTTCAAAGGCTTTGAAAGTCAGGCAGATGATAGGAAATGTGGCCCAGCTTAGAGCTGAGCTTTGTTTTATCCCCACCACCACCTTGTTCCACATCCACTGAAAATATGCTTAAGGAAGGGGTGCTTTTGACAAATGGATTGCAATGCCTCTGATTTAAATATGCATTCTTTCTGTCTTCTTTTTCTTTTTTTTTTTTTTTTTTTTGTAGTACTGGGAATTGAATCCAGGGCCATTCTACCTCCCTCCAACCTACACCCCCAGCTCTGTTTTATTTTTTATTTGGAAACAGGGTCTCATTAAGTTGCTAAGGCTGGCCTCAAGCCTGCAGATTCCTGTCTTAGCCTCCCAAGTACTGGGGTTACCAGTGTGTGCCATCACACCTGGCTTACAGCTCGTTTTTCCTAGTTAAAATCTGTCAGCAGCTAGTATGATGACGATCAAGGTAGAATTGTACAGATTGCTTCTTTCATTTCTCAGCGAGCCTTCATATTTGACCTTTAGTTTTTATAAATTAGCTATTCCGGTGCACAGGCTCCTTTGTAAGTACTAGGGTAGAGGAACGTGGTTAGTGTGCTGTGATTTTAGCATTCTGTGGCAGCTGTCCAGCCTTTTGGCTCCACTGTCCCCAAGCCCTGGAGATGAGGCACAGCCATGCCCCTCTGAGCGGAGGAGATGCAGGCGCAGCACCGGGCTCACCCTAACCCACCTCGCTGTTCTCTGCTTTTAGCTCCACCCAAGGCTGTCAAGCCCCCTGAGGATCAGATGAAGCCCGACAGCCCTGAGGCGTCCAGTTCCTTCAACTACAGTGTGCTGCAGCATCTTGGCCAGTTCCCACCCCTCATGCCCAACAAGCAGATTGCAGAGTCGGCCAGCAACAGCAGCCCACAGAGCGCCGCGGGGAGCAAACCCACCATGTCATACGCCAGCGCGCTGCGGGCACCGCCCAAGCCCCGGCCCCCGCCCGAGCAGGCCAAGAAGAGCAGCGACCCCCTGTCTCTGTTCCAGGAACTCAGCCTGGGCAGCTCCTCGGGCAGCAATGGCTTCTACTCCTATTTTAAATAATCACTTTCTTTTTCCTCAAGGGAAAACATTTTAGTTTCTGTTTGTATCAATAGAATTAAGGTAGTTGGACTCCATCTATAGATGCACAGTTCCTTTTATTTTAATATTAAATTGTTCTCACTTAATTGCTTTGCTGCTAGACTTGCAACTAATTTTTTAAAAGTATTTTTCATTATTTTGCATTTTTGATGTGAGTCAGACTTTTGACAGCTTTTATGTAGAATAAAAATATTTTTAAATTTGTGTATTGTTACATATGTTTGCATCGAGCTAGCAGCTAAAAGGTTAATTGTGCAACTATAAAAAAAGAAAAAAGTTTGTCTAAAATGTATTTAAAAAGAAAAAAATTGTAAGTAGCATTTACATTTATTCAATAATATTACCATATGCTGGGTTTCTGTACCAGAAATGGCCAGTTAATGTACAAATGTATGTTATTTTTGCTCAAATTCATTTAAAAATTTTTTAAATAAAGGGGCAGCATCTTCTAAATACTTTAAGTTTTATCAGCTTTTTTTGTGTGACAGGATGCTGCATTCTAAAACTGTACCAGTTTTAGACTGTGACGTGCTGTCGTGATCTCCATCCACCACAGGATAGAGCTAAAGGCATTCTTTGCAAGTGTATTTTGTATGCCACTGATTTTTTTGAAGTGTGAAAAAACAGTGGCATACTTAGTTTTGTTTTTTGTTTTGTTTTTTTTTTAGACAAGCTCCACTTCAAGCTTGTTTTTAATATTAATTTGATAGTATGTTTTCTTAAACAAATCATGAAGCTGAAAAATTTTTAGGATTGTTGGTGCTTAGTAGACTTGATAACTATTTTAAAAATGCGTGAATTTAGTAAAACCCTTTTTTTCTCACTATGCATGTGTAAATGTTTGTAACCTGGCTTCCCCCTTCTCCAGTGGTATAAAGAATTATGCCGCTTCAAGGTTTGTTTTTTTTTTTTTCCTCCAGTAAGATTTTTTGGTACCTTATTTGATGTTTACATTAAAATGTGACATTATAACTGGCAAGTCAAATATTTTGCTAGTCGTTTTGTTTAAGTAACATTAAAGAAAAAGTATAATTGTCAAAAACTGATCAAAACTCATCAAAATTTAGGGCAGAAAACTACCTTGTTTTTCATGTCTTTTGATTCTTCTAAAATACCCCTATTGAACTTGTACAAAAATATAAAATTTAAATGCCTATCTTAAATATTCTATAGTCTGACAGTTGTTTTGAATGAACTTTGGTCAAAATCCAAAGGAAAATGTTTACCCTCTTAAAACTTGTGGTCTTCTCACACGTTGGAAGCAGTGCATGTCCTTGTCATTTTCCTGATTGAGTAGTACTACTTTTATATTTCAGAGATACCTTGAAACTATAATATTACATTTTTCTTTTTAAAGTAAGATGAGGCCAGGGAACATTTCAGATGAACCCAACCTTTCTGATGCTCCATTCAACCATAGTTTTTTGGAAGTGTGCTTTTGCTAGGCCATTCTGTATGCGAAGGACATTTTAAACTGGGTGGAAAAAGTCAGAGAGAGGAAGGACTCTGCCAGTGCTGACCCGACTAGAGGTTAGTCTGTGTCTCTGGCTGCGGCTGGCCCCAGAGCGACAGATAGTTTGGGAGGAAAGGGTGCCTTTGGTGGAAGGTGAGTGAGCCGTGGGACAAATGTCACGTACCTCTCCTCAGTTCTACCTACCTGTAGGCCCAGAGCGCCACTCATCTGTACGTGGCTGCTCAGCACAGGCCACGGGCTCTTGAGGCACCGATGTGGACCCGACCCGGAGGCTGCAGAGTGTTCATTGTTAGTTTAAATCGCAGTTGGGAAACTGAGCCAGCAACTCCAGCACAATGCTTCACTCATATGATGTCACATTACCACATCTAGCTATGGCCAATTCTGTTCAGCGTGCTTTAGTCGGAAGACAAAGTTGTGTTATTCTGCTGTATATTTCTGACTATATAAAACTCAAGACAGCCCAAATGAAAGTGAGGATGCTTAGGAAAAACAATGTCTCATCAGTGACGATCTCCCACCCCCACCCACATGTTAACGTACAGGACTACAACACGAGTTAGCTATGTGATCAAAAACATCGTGATGATAAGACGGAATGAACTGTCAGGGCTTTCTGTTAACCTCCTCACGAGGTTATTTGTCTAGTTTTGTTTCCATACTTGAACCTTTAAAGAATGTTATTAAAGTATTTATATTTAGTTAAGGAGGTCATGTGCACTCCCTGCCGCCTTATATGCTTCTGTTGGCGATGGAAGCTTTGGTAAGAAAGGGGTCAGTTTGCCATGACATTCTTTTCTAAGCCGTGAACGGTGATAGCTGCTTATCATGCTTATCAGTCCATTGCTCCGCTCTGCCCCGCCATGGCCGTGTTCCCTCCTTCCTTCCTGGCTTCGGCGGGGCAAGGGTTTCCCCGTTTCTATCTGACACTCCTTTTACATTCTGAGTCAAATGCTTATCTTAACACCTAACACGGTTTCTCTTTCTCAGCATGACTTCATGCCATCTTTAAAGAATCTTATTTATAAGCATAGTATCTTGGAATGGTTTTGAGCAAATCTTACTATGACTCATTGCAAGTTTCCATCGAAATGAGGCCTGGTCTGTGTATAATTGACGCTCTTTTGCATTGGTTGGGTAGTGTTAGCGAGTGCCCATAAGGCGGACTTAGAAAAGTAACTTAGTGTCTCATTTCCTATACTAGGTTGAACCTTAGAGCTCAGATATAACACACACGTTTTCTTTCTTTTTTTTTAAAGAAAACTTGATGACAGCTCTAGGATAATAGCAGTTATTAGCAGCTTCCTCGTGGTCTGTAGCAGATCTCTCCCGAGAGGTTGTTAGCGTGACTTCCCTCTACCTCTTTGTTCTGTATCACTGTGAAGTTTCCTTGTTCGTGCCAGAACTAGTTTTTTTTTATTCATTTCACTTTTTAATTTCAGTGCATCTTGAGATTCTCTTTCTTTTTAATCTTAAAGAATTTCTATGGGGTGATGAGCTTATAGAGTATCCATGCTGAATTTTTTTATTCTTGATCTAAAAATGAACTTTTGTGCAGATTTGAAGAGGCTTGTTCAGTGTAGCGTGGATATTTTCCAGTGTTTCAGTTGCTGCTTTGACATATGCTTTGCCAAATTCATAGCAGAGCTGTGTGTTTTTTTTTTTTTTATCAATCAGTAGTTAATTATCGACTACTTAAGCTAACATAACCTTAATTTTCCTTTCTTCACACAGCTACACTTTGTATCCAGGTCATCTTGTATATGTGAAATACCAGACTGCTTGGCATGGCTTTTTTTTTTTCCAACAGAGATTCTAGAATAAATTCAGGTTTGGTATAAATATCAACTGGTCTTTTCAGTTCAAAGAATTGCAGAATAAGTTAAATAAGCAGAATTCCCACTGAATAAGCATTATCTACTTAAATGTAGCAACCCCTCAGACCTATCTATGAAAATAGTTTCCTTGTTTATGGAGATATTGCAGTTGCTGAGAGAGCTAGCTGAGTTTTCTAACGTGAAGGTTATTAATACCATAGTATGTTGCTCTAGCTTAGCCAATTTTATGTGTTTTCAATATTTTCACCTTTAAACATAAAAGAATGTGTCTCTAGCCACCTTGGCTAAGAGAGTGTGAAAAGCAATTTCCAGGTAACTTTTAGTATTTCAACCATTGATACTAGAAAATTAGGTTTCCTGAGATAATCGTTTAAAAAGAAACACCCTGGGCGTGTTGTTCCATAGTGGAGTTGATTTTAAAAAGGGAACCTCAGAGAAATTATATCAAAATAGAAGGCTAATTCTTTCCAGCATATTGGCAGATACAGATTGCTGCTTTAAAATATTATGCAGTCTAGCCGTCGTTTCTGAGGAGCCTTCCAGCTCCTCAGAGGCCATCTTTTCTGATTTACCAGACAGCGTTTCTACAAATCCCCGTGACATGTGAAAACCCTCGGTTTCTACCACCGCCCTGTCTGCCTTCCTGAGTCTCCAGGTAAAGGTCTTAGTGGATCTGTTTTCTTCTTTCTTAGTCATGTGATCCATGTTCAGACTGCCTAGAAATTAGGAGAAAGAAAAAAAGATAATGTTCTGTCATTCCTTGTTCACAAACCGTCGCTTGGTAGTGTTGGTCACATATGAGGAAGGTGCGGCCTTGGAAGAGTAAGGAGCCAGTTGTCTTCAAAGTGCTCATGGCAGCAGGGCGTCTCACCATCCCAGCTACTTGAGGCTGGGCACTTATGTGCTGAGACTTTATGATAAAGCTGCTAGGTTCACACTTATCACCTCCATCCCTGGTTAATTAGCAGTCTCAAGACCGCTGTCACAAGGAGCGAATCTCAGTAACATTCTCACAAAACACATTTGGAAAATGGCATTATGCTATTACTTTACAGCAGAAGGTTGGGTTAAGCAAAGCAAAAATAAATAAAAACAAATTTGATGCAATATTTGAAATCTATGAAGCTACTGAAAATAACGACTTTGTAGTGATTTTTAAGGAAAGAGACATCAAAATTTCTAAATAGGGAAGAGAGGTACCTAGTTGAAGAATCCAGGCTTACAGATGTGAACTGTGATTAAATCCCAGACCTGGTTTATAAAGCTTCTTAAACTGGAGTGTTAAGAAAACCCAGAGATGTTCATATACTTAGAGTTTCAATAATCAGAGTATTAGACCAGACTTTATTTGCAATTTGTCCAACAGAGAGATTTTATTTTGATACAGATATTAAGCATAAAGCATAGTAAGTTTTATATAATTCTATGAGTTCATTAAACAATATTAAGAAACTTTGATTATGTTCTTAGGGAGTCTTAGCGAGTTCTACCTCATATATGAGGTCTCTTCTGTACTTTATTTTGCATACTAGCATGTGATTGCCTGCCTTAGAACTATGTATAGGAGGGGAAATCAATATTACCTTTTAAGAAATTTTCTGATTTTATGAAATGATTGTTTTTATTAACAGTTTTTTTAATGTTTGAAAATTAAAGGGGAAAGAGTGGCAGATCACATAGATGTCAACATTGTGTCTCTATATACATCTGTCCTGTTGAAGATTTTAGAACAGGATAAAGAAAAGAGAAAAAGAGGCTCTCAAACTTTAACCAGCATCAGACTTACCTCGAGGCTTTGTTGAAGAAGGCATTGCTGGACCCCACCCGAGTGTGTGACTCTAGGCTGAGTTCCCAGCGAGGCTGATGCTGCTGGTCCAGAGACCGCATCTTGAGAATCGCTGGTCTAGAGAAAGTCTGAAGGTCTTTCCAGGCATGCATTTATTTACTCGGTATAGAAAATTGATCTCTTGAGTCATTTTTATAATCTGGTGCCACAAACGCACACTGATGGGGAAAGACCTTCAGCCTTGGGTTGGTTGCCACACCACCCTTCCCCACTGCAGGGTCTGCCCTGCCTTTCCTCACTGGGGTGGAGGAGCTCTTCCCTTCCTGGGGTGAATTGGTCTCGTGCGCAGCCGCCTGGGATTTGGTCTTGAAGGGGGGGGGTGTGAGAGAAGGGGGGGGGTTAAAGATGTCCTTACAGTCAATCTTGATTCCTGCACATGGAGACGAGAATTATGGAAAGAAGCCATCAGAACGTCACGAGAATGCACTCGGTATTTATCGAGGCTCCTAAGTACAGGAGTCCCTGTCCTGAGATGGCAGTGACACGGAGCATTGAAACAATAGGTGGTACCCAATAATGTGTTGTGTAGTTTTCTGGTTTTTCTTGGGGGGGGGCAGTGAAGGCAAAGGACTTGCTTGTGAGTTCCTCAGGTTAACAGAATTATTTTGGGGTATCTGCCATGCCCGCAGGTGTGAGGGAGAACCCGCAGTGGTGTACATGGCAGAAAATAATTGTTTCGGGTTTTTTGCTACCTTTTAAAAATCTATATGTGTTTGCAAATCAGTTTAGGGGAACCTGCCATCTACGTGGCATGAGTTATTCATAAATCATAGGTGCACATGTATGAACAAGTTATTTTTGAGAAAGAAACTGCCTATCACCTACCTAATAAATCTGACAGGTATTTGGATATTTTGACATTTGTGTGTTGTTAATATTCACCCTGGACTGTACCTTGGGGGGTATTGGGCTCTACTTCTGGTTTTTTATTTGCCTTTGAATTTACTGAGATACTAGCAGGAGAAAAAAAAACAACCTGTTTGGGGGGTATAGACTATGGAGCCGTGTAGACATCTACATGCCCGTCTTGGAGTGCAAGGCGTTGGGCCCTTGCAGCATCACGTCTGCGTAGGAGGCTGGCCGCCTTTGGGGAGGATCGTCAGCACAGGTTCCTCTATGCAGTCCCCGCTGGTGGGCGCTTTGGTTTATTTACACTCTGTCTTGCATGATGCCTGTACACCAAGACCTCTTGGTACTCTTTCAGTAGATAAGGGCTCTCGCCGGTTGAAAGTCCTCAAGTGTCAGTTACATCTAAGGAGGTTCCTCAGCACCCCCAGAGGAAGGGCCCTGGGCTCTCAAACACCCAGACCACACCTGCTCCTCTGGACCCCACGCATGACACGTGTATCATGTACCTCATCTGATTTCTGTGCCCGTCATCTGACCTGGTTCTTTGAAAACCATGAAGGTACTGGTTAAACATAGTTATATCCTAAGCAAATGTGGCAATTCAAACACTTCTTTAAATTGTACAGGGAATGGGGTTTGCATTTTGTTAAAGGGTCCTGTTATTAGTCACAGGGGATTATTTCTGATGCTTCAGAAATACAATTCTTATCTACCATGTGCGGTAACTTCATAGGATCAGTTACTTAGCAAATTCAGACTGGGTCTTATTTTAGAAAGTTTTCCCACGGGAGACTGTATGAAACTGGGCTGATGAGTTTGGTCTCTGAAGGACCCATGTGCGGCCATTGGATCCAGCATGATGAATGGCAAAATCATCATTTTTCTTTGCAGTAAATGATACCTCATCTGAGGAGCTCTGATACCTGAAGAGTTTATTCTTAAAAGTAAAAATGACTTTGTACCATAAAGTAACCCCAAAGCTACTCTCTAGGGTTTTTATTTTCTCCTCTTTGGGTCTTTGTCTCTTCTTTTCTAACTTAGTCTTTGAAATTACTTTAGCTACTTTGGTTCCTTAGAACAAGTTTTCAACTTGGGGTCTACAGTCCTACAGTGTGATCATTGTCTCAGTGAAGTTCTTTTGTTTTAAAAGATTCATGGTAACACAAAATGTATTTTACTGCTACAACTAAAATGTATTTATAATAAAATGCCTTTTTAATAATTTGGAGATTGGTTTATTATGTGTGAGTTATAATTCTCTTTCTTTTTACTTCTGAGTGAGGTCTTACATGAGTTAAGCACAACACTTTGATCTTAGTTGTAATATTAAATGGTAAAACTGGTGGGACTGAGAACTCAGTGTCCGTAAAGTTGTAGCCCTAAGTGTCCAAACTGTGGGGTTTGATATCAACAGTAGTAAATGTTACGTATTGGAAGAGTATGGTTTGGGGAAACTGTTCCCCGGGGACCCCTGCTAGGGTCCCGGACACACTTTACCCCAACCCACGACAACTCAAAATGACCCCAAACAGAAAAAAAAAAAACACGGGTTCTCGTCCTAAACTAAGAATAAATATGCATAGCTTGGACAGTTGCTGAAGATTTAAAGAAGTTTATTAGAAAGATAGAAATACAGAAACTAGAAATACAGCTCCATACCAGACTGGCATGGAGGGGTGACTCGAAATGAATACACCAAAGGGATCACACATGGACCGGACTTTTATACCCATGACCTCCATCTTGTTTACGTAATTCTGACGTAGTGAATGTCCCTGTAAGGTACCTCCCCTAGCAAGGTGTGGCGAGGTGTCTACTTTCATGAAGGCCAGTCCCTCCTACCATCTTAGCTAGCTTATCCAATCATGTAGATCCGTCTTTAGATAAAGGCCTAGTTCTCAACTAAGATCTGTCTGTAGATAGTGACAGGCCTAGTTCTCCTCTCCTTTTGACTGGTTAATTGCTTTTAGCTAGGTTAATTTACACTGGACTTGTTGAAACCAAGTCCTTGTACAGATTTGCCCTTCACCCAATTTTTGAAATATATTAATAATCATAGCGTTCTCACATCTTCCTAGGCCATTCCCAGTACTGGTACAGTGAAAGCTTCCCCAGTAGCCACAGGAAGTGAACCCTTTCCAAACCGCATTCAATAGGTAGCTGATGTTTTTTAAAAAATGTTATCAATTACCTAGGGGCATTTTTAAAATATTTGAAACAGGGTGCGCGCGCACACACACACACACACACACACACACACACACACACGGCTATGTGGAAAATGGCCCTGAGTCAGGGTCTTGTTTGGTTGGGAAGTAATTGTACATCTGCTATGATGTAATTTTTTTTTTTTTTTCTTTTGGTGGCACTGGAGATGGAACCCTTCTATCCCCGGGCTACACTCCCAGGCCTATTTTATATTTTTTTATTTGGAAACGGAAACAGGGTCTCTTAAGCCAGCGAGGCTGGCTTCGGACCTGTGCGTTCCTCCTGTCTCTACCTCCCAAGCGCAGGGATTACAAGCGTGCGCCACCACACCCGGCTGATGTAATTTTTAAGAAGCATTGGCAGAGCCAGGGATGATAGCCTGTGTCTGAAATCCCAGGCCTGGAGGCTGAGACAGGAAGATCATAGGCTCAAGGACAGCCTCAGCAAATAGACTCTCAGCAACCTAGTGAGACCTTTGTTTCACAATAAAAATATAAAGGACTGAGGGTGTAACTCAGGCAGAATGCCTCTGGATTCAGTCTCTGGTACTTCAAAAAGAAATGGTACCTGTTGCGGTTAAAATGTGTTTGGTGTGTGAAGGGAGAATTCCCCCACCACAACCACACAAACAGGAAAACAGAGAAAAACCGTGGATTCTTGTTCTGAACTAAGTATAAATAAACATTAGCCCGAACTCTTACTGAAGATTTAAAGAAGTTTATTAAAAGATGGAAATACAGAGAACAGGAACAGCTCCATACTAGACTGGCATGGAGGGACGGCTCGAATGAGTACACCAAAGGAATTACACATGGACCCAGCCTTTTTTATACCCATGACCTCCATCTTGTTCACGTAATTCTGACGTAGCGAACGTCCCTGTAAGGTACCTCCCCTTACCCTGTAAGGTACCTCCCCTAGCAAGGTGTGACAAGGTGTCTCCTTTCATGAAGGTCGACCCCTCCTACCATCTTAGCTAGCTTATCCAATCATGTCAATCTGTCTTTAGATAAAGGCCTAGTTCTCTCCTAAGATCTGTCTTTAGATAGAGACAGGCCTAGTTCTCACCTATTGACTGGTTAATTGCTTTGAGCTAGGTTAATTTACACTGGACTTGTTTTAGGCAGAAATCAAGTCCTTTCTTTACCCCTGGCTGCTGCCATTTTGACACAACTATTTTGAAATATACCAATTATTTTCTTTTGAAATATATTAATAATCAGAGCTTTTCCAAATCTTCCTAGGCCATTCCCAGTACTGGCACAGTACCGACAGGTCACAGAATGCTTTGTGTGACCTGTTTTATTTTTGCTGTTCTGAAAATCTAGTTTGGATATACTGTGCTTGAATGTACCTTAAAGTTGTAAATGTGATGGTCAGCCTTCTACAAGAACAGTTTAAAACACTTTTTTTTTTTTAGTGCTGGTGATCTGAGTAAAGACTTCATGCATGCTAGGCAAGCACTCTACCACTGAGCTACATCCCTAGCCCAGTGAGCCCATGATTAGCTAGTTAATCTTGTTCTCTTTGACAGGACATGGATTTCTAGGTTTGGGAAAGAATAGCGGGTCTTTATGTCTAATTCAAGTGATCAAGTGAATTTAGAGGCCCCTCCGCTGCTTTTATTATTTATTTATTTATTTATTTATTTATTTATTTATTTATTTATTTATTTTGCTGGTGGTGGTGTTGATACTGGGAATTGAACCCAGGGACATTCTACCTCCGAGCTACACCCCCAGCCCTATTTTATTTTTTGTTTTGAAACAGGGTTTCATGAAGTTTCTGAGGGTCTCGCTAAGTTTCAGGGTTGCTGCGAACCTGCGACCCTCCTGTCTCAGCCTCCCAAGCACATTGCAGGTGTGCACCACCACACCCAGCTTTCCTTGAGCTGCTTCTTGTTCTAGGTGAAGTAACCTAAGGGTCTGTAGTCGGTAGAACGATGAACCACAACTCTCACATGTTGAAATCCAGGCCCGTTGATGCCCTTTAGCGCACCTGAAAATGCTATTAGCGTAAAAATCAGTGTGAAACTAATTCACAAAATAATCATTTTTAGGGTGTATTCATTTCGAGTCCCCCCCCCATGCCATTTTGGCATGGGGCTGTATTTCTATTTTCTGTATTTCTTTTTAATAAACTTCTTTAAATCTTCAAAAAAAAATAATCATCTTTCATCAAACCTGAAAGGAATTCCGTGCAGGGCACCTGTGGTGCCCATGATAGACAGCTGGTGGGCGTGGAGTGCCAGATCAGAGAATGGTCACTAGTTTGTTGAATCCGGAACATCCAGATGCCCCTGTGGTTGGCTTTAAGCAACCTGAAAACTCCTGGTCAGGAATTGACCGCTGCTTGAATTACATAGTTTTGTCCTTCAGAAACCCTCTGTCTGAGACTGGAAGAACCACCTGTGGATTGCCTGGTCGAAACCAGCCTCAGCAACCTAGTGAAGCGCTCAGCAACTTAGCAAGAACTTGTTTCCCAAATTTAAAAAGTCTTAAAAAGGACTGTGTGTAGCTCAGAGGTAGAATGCCTCTGGGTTCAATCCCCAGTACCACCCCCACACACACACAAAGCATGCATGTAATCCCAGTACTTGGCGGGGGGGGGGGGGGGGCTGACACAGGATCGCAGGCTCTCAGCAATTTAGCAAGACCCTGTTTTCAAATAAAAAAATAAAATAGAGCTGGGGGTGCAGCTCAAAGGAAGAACCTAAGGGTCTGTAGGTGGAATGATGAACTAAACTCTACGTGTTGAAATCCGGGCTTGTTGATGCCCTTCAGCGCACCCGAGAACGAATGCTCTTAGTGTAAAAATAGGGCTGGGGGTGTAGCTCAAAGGAAGAATGCCCTTGGGTTGAATCCCCAACACCCCACCCCTCAAAAAACGAGACAAAAGGGGCAAAATCCCTAAACCTGCATATAAATCCCCCTGTTCTCTCCAGTCGGAATCAGTCCGCTTTTCCTGTGCCTGCAACTGAGCCTAATCGCGGCTTCGGTATCCTAGTTAGATGAATAGTCCTCAGGCAACAGCAGCGCCGGCCCCTTGGCCTTTGCAGAGCTCAGGTTTGATGCTAAGAGCTCCAGGGCCTGCCCCGCCCACAGGGCGCCCTGCGCCGCTGACTGGCAGGCAGCCCAGCCAGTGGGGCAGCGCCCCGCCGCGAGGCCCCGCCCACTCCGCGCCGCCCTCTGCGCGGGGCAAAGCGGCAGCCATCAGGGATGTTCGCGACTTTCCAGGCAGCGCCGTCAGAGCCTTCCGTTCGACAGCTTCACCATGGTTATGTCAGTTTTGATGGCTGCTGCCTACTTGAGCGGAGCCTGGTCTGTAGGCATCCGCCTGCCACGCAGAGCTTTGGAAACGTGACGAAATCCCCCTTTGTCTAAAGCTGTGGTGGCTGTTAAATCCTCAGAGGCAGGTAATTAAACTGTTCAGAAGCTGCAGCTCACAAAGCTTCTGGTCTTATCCTACTCAGCCCATTAAAACCGGTGCTCTGCAGATTCACTTAAAGCCGTCATTTTGGGGAAACTGCTGCTAATCCCTGAGAACAAAGTGGCACTGGTGGGCTGGTCCACAAGAGAGCCGAGGAGAAATGGTTTTTTTTTTGTTTGTTTGTTTTATTTTTATTTTATTTTATTTTATTTTATTTTATTTTATTGCAGTACTGGGATGGAACCCAGGCGCATTCTACCTCCGAGCTACACACCCTCAGCCCTATTTTTTATTCTTTATTTTGAAGCAGGGTCTCACTAAGTAGCTGAGGCTAGCCGCAAACTGCGATCCTCCTGTCTCAGCCTCCCCAGTGCTGGGATTACAAAATGCACCACCACGCCCAGCAAGAAGTGGATTTGATGGAGTTTCTCCCTAACGACCCCACTAAGGATGAGCTATCTGGCCTGCAAGTGTCAGAGGCCTTGCAAAGGAAGCTCAGGTCTTCAGCATTTTCAAAAGGTTTCACATATTTATTACTGAACTAGCAGAACCCAGGACTACGGAAGCCCTTCATAGCTAGAGATCCAGTTCCCAATTACATATGCCCAAGTGTGCAGGGGTAGCATTTTCGGTCTGACACCGTAAGATGATCGTGACCTTGTAACAGCATAAATAGGTGTGCCAGCCCATGGCTGATCCCTTACGGACCCAGCTTGGCTCTGCACCAGCGTCTCCTCTTGGAATTGAAATTACCAGTTTCCATCCAACTCACTGGGGAACAAGTTGATTTTGCTTCTGTTCTTGGCCAGGAAGTGATTCATCCTGAAAGTCTTGCAAGAAGACATGGAAGGATCAGATTCAGAAACACAGATCCCAATGGCAGAGAAAAGGCACAGGCTTTTTTTTATTTATGTGCAAAAGATACGGAGGTGGCGCGCCCCCTGTAATCCCAGGACTTGGGAGGCTGAGGCAGGAGGATCGAGTTTAAGGTTAGCTTGGACAACTTAGCAAGACCCCCTCTCAAAATGAAAAGGGCAGCTGGCTTAGTGGTCTACACCTGTAACCCTGGTACTTGGGAAGTTGAGATGGGAGGATTGCAGGTTTGCCGCCAGCCCCAGCAATTTGGTGAGGCCCTGTTTCAAAATTAAAAATAGAGCCGAGCGTGTAGCTTGGAAGTAGAATGCCTCTGGGTTCAATCCCTAGTACCACAAATATATGCTAATTGAGATTAGTCAGTCACAAAAAGGAAAAAATCAGATGCTCTCCCTAATACGCAGAAGCTAGGGAGAAAAGGGGTCATAAGAGGAACTCTAGACGAGGAAGGAAAAATCATAGAGGAGCAAATAAGGCGACCCAACCCAGGGGGATGGGAGGAGGAGGAGAGGAATTCCCTAATATATACAACCCTATCAAAGTCAATCACTAAGCCAAACATGAGAAGGGGGAGGGCTTGGGGAAGGGCTGGATGAGTGATGTGTGCATGTGTGCCTCTGCCATCTTGAACCTCATGAAATGTAGGATTATAATGCACCAATAAAAATGTAAAAAAAAAAAAAAGGGCTCACTGGTTAGGCCCCTGGGTTCAATCCCCTGTAACACACACACACACACACACACACCTTGCCCTTGTCCCTGGCTCTCAAACCTACCTGCTGCCTTACGAGCTGACTAGAAGTGGATGCTCTAGGCTGGGGTCTTTCCCAAGAGGAAGCCTCAGAGACTCAGTCTCCTTAGCTTTGTGAACGGGTCTAAAGTAGTAGATGGTTGGGAGGGGTAAACTTGAGCTATCAGCTATGTCTTGGGGTGCTGGGGTTTGGATAAGTGAACCCCAAAGGCTCACATGTTAATGGCTTGTTCCCCAGACTGTGGTGTAACTGGGAGGCGGTGGAGCCTTTAAAAGATGGAGCTGGGCGTGGTGATACACACGCCTATCATCCCAATACTTGGGAGGCTGAGACAGGAGGATCACAGGTTCAAGGCCAGTCTCAGCAACTTAGTGATGCCCTCAGCAATGTAGCAAAACCCTATTTCAAGATTAAAAAAATAAATAAAACAGGGCTGGAGGTGTAACTCAGAGGCAGAATGCCCCTGAATTCAGTCCTTAGTGCCCCAAACAAACAAAAAATAAAACATGGGCCGGGCGTGGTGGCGCACGCTTGTAATCCCAGCTTTTGGGAGGCTGAGACCCGGAGGATCGCGGTTCGCGGACAGCCTCAGCTACTTAGTGAGGCCCTCTGCAACTCAGTGAGACCCGGTTTCAAAATAAAGAATAAAAAATAGGGCAGAGGGTGTAGCTCGGAGGTCAAATGCCCCTGGGTTCCATCCCCAGACCCACAAAAATAAATAAATAAATAAATAAATAAATAAAACATGGGACCTAGCAGAAGGTCTTTAGGTTATTGGGGTGTAAACTTGAAGCTTGAAGGGGACTGTGGGACCGTAGTCTCTTTCTTTCTCTTTCTCTCCTCCTCTTCTCTTCTCTTCTCTTCTCTTCTCTTCTCTTCTCTTCTCTTCTCTTCTCTTCTCTTCTCTTCTCTTCTCTCTCTCTCTCTCTCTCTCTCTCTCTCTCTCTCTTCCAGGACTGGGGATGGAACCCAGGGACATTCTACCTTCTAGCTACATTCCCAGCTCTGTTTTTTTATTCTTTATTTTGAAACAGTTGCAAAGGGCCTCCCTAAGTAGCAGAGGCTGTCCTCAACCTCGATTCTCCTGTCTCAGCCTCCCGAATGCTGAGATTACAAGCATGCGCCACCTCCCCGCTCTTTCTCTCTTTCATTCCCTGCAAAGAGGTGACCGCCTCATCTGCCACATACTCCTGCCCTGCTGAGCTGTGCTATCCTGGCCCCAAAGCAATGGGGGCAATCAGTCAAGGCCTCAAGCCTCCAAAACTGTGAGCTAAAATAAACCTTTCTCCCTTATAAGTTTGTTTCTCTCAGGTATTTGTTGCAGTAACGGAAAACGAACTAACACAGGGTGAACCTATATGCCATCTGGTACCGTAATAATTCCCACCAGGCTGATAGGGTGGAAGATTAACTGTTTTGGAAAAGAAAAGAAAAAAGGGAAAAACATATTGTGGTCTAGTGTAATTAAAGGTAGCCTTGTACCTCGCAGCAAAGCACTTGTAGGAAGTCTCTGTGCTTAAGGCCTGACACGCTCTAGTTGGAAAATCATCTCATGCCTGAGCTGTGCAGGCTGTGCTGGGCTCTGCCGTAGCAAACACAGCAGCTCAGTCTCAGTGACCTGCCCGCAGCCAGGTGCGGGGACCAGCCGCTCCAGCCACAGACACCTGAGGCCAGGAATGGGGCCAGGCATGAGCTCTCCTGCACACCTTTCCTGCTTCCAGGGGCCTCTGTGTGTTCCCACCCCTCCTGTGGCATCTTTACGTGATGCCTCTCTGCCCGACTTCCTCTGCCAGCATTCCAGTCTGTGCATCAATGGACCAGCCTGTCCTGAAGCTGCCGTGCACGGGATGCTGTGTGTGTGGGGGGGGGCGGGTAGGAGAAAGGGTAAGAATGGAAGATTCTGGTTGCTGGATGATTCTTTAGAAAATACAGAGAGGAGGGGGAAGAGAGAGAGGGAGAGAGAGAAGGAGAGAGAGAGAGAGAGAGAGAGAGAGAGAGAGAGAGAGAGAGAGAGGAGAAGAGAAGAGAGGAGATGAGAACAGAAGAGAAGAGAAGAGAAGGGAAGAGTTAGTTACTGGGGCACACCCCTAGCCCTAATGTAATTTTTCTGAGCTACACCCCAAGCCCTAATGTAATTTTTATTTTTCAGATCTAGGGATGGAACCCAGGGGCATTTGACCTCCGAGCTACACCCCCTGCCCTATTTTTTATTCTTTATTTTGAAACCGGGTCTCACTGAGTTGCAGAGGGCCTCACTAAGTAGCTGAGGCTGTCCGCGAACCGCGATCCTCCAGGTCCCAGCCTCCCAAAAGCTGGGATTACAAGCGTGCGCCACCACTCCGGCTCTCCCTAATGTAGTTAAAAACAAAACAAAACAAAACAAAAAAAAACCAGGATGCCGGGCATGGTGGCGCACACTTGTAATCCCCGCGCTTGTGAGGCGGAGACAGGATGATCACACAGGTTCGAAAACAGCCACTCTGGCTTAAGAGACCCTGTTTCCAAATAAAAATATAAAATAGGTCTGGGAGTGTAGCCCGGAGGTAGAAGGGCTTCCAGGAACCCCAGTACCACCAAAACAAAACAAAACAAAACAAAACAAAACAAAACAAAACAAAACAAAACAAAACACCAGGATCTCACTACGTTGCTGAGGCCCTTGCTAAGTTGCTTGAACCTGTGATCCTCCTGGCTCAGACTCCCAAGTGCTGGGATCACAGGTGTGCGCCACCACGCCCAGCTTCAGAGACCTTATCATCAGCCAGGTGTGCAGCCACAGCGCTGTTTCAGGTGGGCGAGCACTCACAACATGAAGACATGTCGGGCACCAGGAGGGCTGACGCAGGGATTCTGTGTGGAGGGGTTGGAGAACTCAACGCCCACGATTGCGGAGCTGGGTACGCTAAGTGGACTTCCACAGGTCGGAAGCGGGCACGCCTCATGCCCTGCTGTGCCTTCAAGGAACCCTCCCAAGTCTCTGATCACCATCCTTAAACTCGCCCACCGCTGGACTCACTTCTTGAAGGTCAGGACACTCTCTCTCTCTCTCTCTCTCTCTCTCTCTCTCTCGGTAGTATTGGGGTTCCTGGAAACCCTTCTACCTCTGGACTATACTCCCAGACCTACTTTATATATATATATATATATATATATATATATATATATATAATTTTTTTTTTTTTTTTTTTTTTTTTTTTTTTTGGAAACAGAGTCTCTTAAGCCAGCGAGGCTGGTTTCGAACCTGCGCGATCGTCCTGTCTCCGCCTCCCAAGTGCGGGGATTACAAGCGTGCGCCACCACGCCCGGCCAGGACCATCTCTTACTCCTGGTTATATTTGTTTTGCACAGCGCCTGACCCGGCTCAGGATGCTGGTAAAGTGGTAGACAGAATTATGGCCCCTGCTGAAAATACTTAGGTCCCTTTCCCAATCCTCAGAACCTGTGGGTAAATGTCTACATCCTAATCGCCGGGATCTGTTACCTTTGAGGGGAAAAGAGACTTTGCAGGTAGATTAAGTGAAGGATTTTTGAAATGGGGGCAAAGCCCGGCATGGCGGCACATGCTTGTAATCCCAGCATCCGGGAGGCTGAGGCAGGAGGATCACGGTTTGCAGACAGCATCAGCTACTTAGTGAGGCCCTCTGCAACTAAGTGAGACCCTGTTTCAAAATAAATAATTTAAAAATAGGGCTGGGAGTGCCTCTCAAAGGTAGAATGCCCCTGCATTCCTTTTTCCAAAACTGTAAAAACCATAAAAAAGTGATGTGTACATGTATGTACACACAAGTTTTTTTTACCCCAATATGATGTATGAATACAATGCACCAATAAATTTTTTTTTGAAGATTTAAAGAAGTTTATTAGAAAGATAGAAATACAGAAAATAGAAATGCAACTCCATGCCAAAGTGGCATAGGGGGGTGACTCAAAATGAATACACCCCCAATAAGAAGTTTTTAAAAAACTATTGAAAAAAAAACCAAGACAGGATTCATTTTGGGACTCGTTATGCATATTTAGTCATTCTAACTGTAGGAAAAGGAATCCTCCCAGAATACTCAGGTACTGGATCACATGCCATTGACTCCACATGGCTTTGGAGCCAGAATTATAAGCAGTTTATTTACATGAGATATTTAGAGTTATCAAAGGAAAAAAAAACCATAAAAAAATAGAAACGGGGAGACCATCCTGGAGTAGCCAGAAAGACTGGTGCGGCGAGTTTGGGGACAGTGTTCTCTGGGCGGCCACCTCTTGGCACACGGGTGGGGGAGAGAGGGTGAGAGCGGGGCGATGGGTCGTGGTAAGGGGGATAAAGATGACGGATGAGAACCACACATAGAGTCCATGCGGCTTGGCTCAGGGGCGAGACCGGAGTCATTGGAAGGAATGGTGGCTATGTCTGGCGCCTGCAATGTCATCCACAAGATGGGACAAGGCAGAATAGGGTCGGGTTGGGTGTGGGCACTTGTGTGGTGGCCTGGAATACCAGGGAGCAAGGTCTCTGCAGGGTACAAGGCAGTTCACTGGAACTCATGCCTGCCAGGAGAGACGGGCTGGAATCGTGGTCACAGGAAGCTCAGGCCTGGGAAAGACTGGAGTTTCTTGGAGACTGGGTGAGAAGGGACCTTGGGTTTGCCAGAGCTGAGGGGCAGAGGGTGGAATTCCAGATGCTGGTCAAAGGACCAGCCATTGCGCAGACTTGAAAATGTGGCTTGCGAGTCCCTGGAGCTTTTGGCCAGGAACTCCCAGGTTCTGTAGGCAAATTCTCTGTCCTCCACCTCCTGTCCAGGTGGCCAGAAAAGCTGTGTGGGCAAGAGAAATGAGACTAAACCCACAAGGATGGAGATGTCCAAGGAGTCAGCTCTTTTACTCCCAGGCAAAAATTCTTGTCGGTAACAAAGTCCAAAGAAAGTAAGACAGGTACCGTGGCACATGCCTGTAATCCCAGTACTTGGGAGGCTGAGACAGGAGAATCAAAGGATGGAGGGCATTCTCAGCAACCTAGCGAGACCCTGTTTCAAAACAAAAGCTCTTATCCGGGCACGGTGATGCACGCTTGTAATCCTAGTACCTGGGAGACTGAGACAGGAGGATCGCAGATTCGCAGCCAGCAACTTAGTGAGACTCTATTTCAAAATAAAGAATAAAATAGAGCTGGGGATGTCGCTTAGAGGTAGAAGGCCCCTGGGTTCAACCTCCAGCGCCACAAAAACAAAAACAAACAAACAAAAACAAAAACTGGGCTGGGATATAGCCCGGAGGTAGAACACCCCTGGGTTCAATCCATAGTACACCCCTCCATCCCCCAAAAAAGAAAGTTTTGGTCCTAGTGATGGCAGTTACCCTGATCAACTTTGCTGGCGATGCAGGATCAGTGTCCCATGTAGGGTTATTATGGCCTTGTGGTCACCATGGTGACACTGTACCATGGAAGCCAGGGGAGTCCAGGGCCCTGGTCCCAGCCTGCCCACAGCCTTTGGCTCAGTGGATAGGTTCCACATCATCCGTTCACAAATGCCGTGTCTCTACTTCTGATCTTTTTGGAAAGCAGGTAGGGTAGAAGTTAGAAATGAGTTTGTAAATAAAATATCTGAGCTGGGTGTGGTGGCGCACGCTTGTAATCCCAGCATTCGGGAAGCTGAGACCTGGAGGATCGCAGTTCGCGGACAGCCTCAGCTACTTAGTGAGGCCCTCTGCAACTCAGTGAGACCCGGTTTCAAAATAAAGAATAAAAAGTAGGGCAGGGGGTGTAGCTCGGAGGTCAATGCCCCTGGGTTCCTTCCCCAAACCCGCAAAATAAATAAATAAATAAATAAAATATCTGTTCAAAATGGGACAAGTCGCGTTGGCAGGGGAAATATTGCAGAGGGACATGATTAAGATTTTCACTCTCTTTGTTTTGCTGCTTTATAAAGATATATATAAAGGTATCCTTGATATTTCTAGTTTCCAGGAGGCAAAACCATTTGGGCAGGTCCTATTGTGAGTTAGTCAAAGACAGTGAAGTGTCTCTTGCCCCACCCCAAGTTCGGGGGAGGGAGAGACGGAGGCTTGGTAAAGGGGTTGGTAAGGTTGGTTCTAATTCCTGCTCGGCACCAGGGAACTGGGTGGCGGCAAGCAGCCCTGTAGGACCCTCAGTCTTCTCTTCTGTGCAATGGGGATAAGAAAGCTTCCAGTGGCAGGCCAAGCCACAGGAGCATGACATAAAGGGGGAAATAAGTAATAAAGAGCCCATCTTCATTTAAAACTTTGATGTTGTGTTCGTTGTAGTGTAAGAATGTGTGTGTGTGTGTGGGGGGGCCTTCCCCCTCCTCTTACGAAATTAAAATGTTAAGATATAGAACTAAGTTCGAATAATCCTGCAAGTTTCTGCTTCTGTAACCCGCTTGCTAATATAGAATTAGGTCAGAGTAAAGACTTGTGAGTTCCTCCTTTGTAACTGCTTGCACGAGTCCTCGCTTCTGTAATCCTGCTTACGCCCATTGGCTTTAACGCTAAAAGTTGTTTTAATCTAAAAACCTGGTTTGCTGTTAGAAACTGTTTTAAGGTTAGACTTGTCTTTTAAGATTCTTGTTTTGATGTTAGGCGTCGTTTCTTTAAAGTTTGAAATATTTTTAAAATATTATAAAGTGTTTTAGAGTGTAAAGCTATTTTTCTTGGAAGTGAGTTCTAAGCCCGCCACAGCCTTATCTATAAGAAAACATCTGGCCCTCATAGCCCAAGCTAGAGGTTACCATAGTAACCAAGCCTAAGGGAGAGAGAGACATTCCTTGGCTGGCGGTGATGTAGAAAGGCTGTCCTTTAAAACTATTTGCTGTGATTCAAGTGTGTGTGTGTGCTTGCTTTTAAAATCATTGGTTGTACTTGTTTACCTCTTTATTTGATTGTCTGTATCCTACCTTTTGGCGGGCCGTGACGTGTGTAACCACTCCCTTCAGGGGCTATAAATATAGAACCTGAAGTGGGCTCAGGGTCGACTCTGACCACATCCTTCTGTCATTGAGGCTGAATGCTAGCTCGGCCAGAGGGAAATCTCTGGTAGCCGCTGGGCAATTCCTCTAACGACAGTTAGGCTTGTGAAAGAGTTCTGACCACTGGCTTGCCAGTAAGAGCTGCAGCACAATAAACCCTCCGTGTGATTTACATCCTTGGTGAGTTCTTCGTTATTTGGGTAAGGGGGCGACTCTCGGACCCTAACAGTAGATATTTTCCATTAATTTTTTTTTTTTTTTTTTGGTGGTACTGGGGTTCCTGGAAGCCCTTCTATCTCCGGGCTACACTCCCAGACCTATTTTTACATTTTTATTTGGAAACAGGGTCTCCTAAGCCAGCGCGTGCGGCTAGCTTCGAACCTGCGCGATCCTCCTGTCTCTGCCTCCCAAGCGCAGGGATTACAAGCGTGCGCCACCACGCCCGGCAATTTAATTTTGATCTTTAAAAATATCATGTTTAAGCTGGGTGCAGTGATGCACACTTGTAATCCCAGTACTTGGGAGGCTGAGCCAGGAGGATCGCAGGGTCGTGGCCAGCCTCAACTACGTAGTGAGGCCATCCACAACTTAGTGAGACCCCGTTTTAAAATAAAGAATAAAAAAATAGGGCTGAGGGGAACAGCTGAGAGGGAGAATGCCCCTGGATTCCATCCCTAGTACAGCAAAAATAAATAAATAAATAATAAATAAATAAATAAATAAATAAATCATGTTTAGCTAGGTGCGGCAGCCCACAACTGTAAATTCAGTTCTTGGGAGGCTGAGAAAAGAGGATCCCAGGTTGGAGGACAGCCTCAGCAGCTTAGCAAGACCCTCCACAACCTAGTGAGAGCCTGTTTCAAAATAAAAAATAAAACAAGGCTAGAGGTGTAGCTCAGGGGTTGAATGCCTCTGGGTTCCATCACCAGTACCTCCCTTCAAAGAAACCCTTTATTTATAGACACTGAATTTATTTATTTATTTATTTATTTTTGTGGTACTGGGGATGAAACCTAGGGGCATTCTACTTCTGAGCTACATCCCCAACCCAATTTTTTTTTTCATTTTGAAATAGGGTGTCACTGAGTTGCAAAGGTCCTAACTAAGTAGTAGCTGAGGCTGTCCACGAACTGCAATCCTCCTGTCTCAGCCTCCCAAATGCTGGGATTACAAGCATGCACTACTACGCCCGGCTAGACACTGAAATTTATATTTCATATAATTTTCATGTCACGAGATATCATGATATACTTGTCTTTGGATTTTTTTCTATTTTACTATTTATTTCTATTTCTTTCCTTCTTTCTTTCTTTCTTTTTTTTTTTTTTTGTGGTACTGGTGGTGGAACCCAGGGGCTTTTCTACCACCGGGCTATACTCCCAGACCTTTTTTATATTTTATCTGGAAACAGGGTCTCACTAAGTTGCTGAGAGCCTCGCTAAGTAGCTGAGGCTGGCTTCGAACCTGGGATCCTCCTGTCTCAGCCTCCCAAGCGCGGGGATCACAAGTGTGCGCCACTATGCCGGGCTATTCCAGCGGGTTTTGGAAGCAGAAGAGTGCAAATGACTGCGCTCCATGTGGCCCAAGTGTCTAAGTCCAGCTTCCTGATGCTGGGTCCAACACAGGGCGGCCTGGGAGCCAGGGCGGGGCGGGTGTTGGCTGGGTGTTGGCCGGGATCCTCTGCAGCAGAGTCTACAAATAGCCCCACCTATTTTTAACACCCCTGCCTAGTCAGAGGGTTTCCGGTTTCATCCCAAACAATCCCAGGGTCCCTCTGGAGGCTGGAATTGAGAACCTGCAGGTCACTTGGCTCCCCCAGCGGGCATTCCCGCCTCCCAGGCCCGCACCTCCCCGGAGACAGGCCTTCCCTTCTCCTCCAGGGTCTGGGGCCCCTGGGCAGCTGCCGGGAATCCAAGCGATTGCTATGTAAGGCTCGAGGGAGAAGCCAGTGTTGGGGCAGCTTTTATTTCAAACCACAGGCGTATTCTACCCAACAGGGCTCCTGGTAGCCGAGGAGGGGCGTTCAGTTCACTGGAAAGGAGAGTTGCTGGCTCTGGACGCAGGGGACTCCCAGGACTCCTAACTGAGCACAGGGCGTCCCTGCAAAGCTTTTAAAGACGCCTGGAGCCTGCTCATGGGAGACAGCCAGGGGCAGGGCTGTGCGCAGGTGCGCTTGCTCTGATCCCAGAAGAACCTGTGCAGCCTGCGAGTACCTCTGAGTGGGGGAGAGCCCGGACGCCATGGCTGGGCTGGCGGGGCACGGGGCTGATGTGAAACTCCGCCTCCGCCCCAAGGCTCTAGGCTGGGGCCGCTTGAGGCCTAGTGCTCGGGCTCGGCGTCCATGCAGGACTCCCAGGGGTTCTGGGGCATTCGAGGCAGGGAGAAGAGCAGAAGCGCCAGGCCTCCCAGGAAGAGCAGGACGAAGGCTGCGCAGGCGCAGGCGAAGGACCAGGAGTAGTAGTATTCGATCCACACGGTGTCCTCGCTGTCAATCATGCGCTTCACCGACTGGCGCATCACCTCCACCGAGACGAAGATGCAGAGCCCTGGGGAGGAGCGCAGAGCGCTGGGGAGGAGCGGGCTCAGGCCTCGGGGCTCCAGCTGCCACCCCTCCCTCGCCAAGGGCGTCAGTGACCCCACCCTTCTTTCTTTGGGTCGGGGCTTTCTGGCAAGTTCCCCCAGTGTCTTGAGGATAAAAAAGAGCAAGGTCTTTTTCCCTCCTTGCCCTCTAGGGACCACCGAGGCTTCTGATCCCTCCCCCAGCCCCCGGACTCTACCTGCAAAGGCATAGAACATGGACGCCGGCCTCAGCAGGTAATCCCGCTTTCCGCAGAAGGACAGCAGCGCGCAGGCGGTGCCCGCGATGATGAAGACCAGGCTGAAGATGGAGATGGCCGCCGCCGAGATGCTGTACTCTGCAAAACAGGGTGCCTCGCAACTGGCCGGTGGCCCGTGGCCTCTGGGTTCTTGGAACAGAGAGGCTTCCACCTGCCCCACCTGCTGAGAATTCTCAGAGGACCGTGAGCACTCCTGAGACGTTTTCTCAGCTACTTTTACAACAGCCTTCCTAGGCTTTGCTGCAAAACGTGCTCCCAGGCCACTCAGAGCCAGCCAGGAAGTGTCTCCTGCAAGGGCTGTCCCCAGCCCTGATGCATCGCTGGGCCGTGCTGGAGAGGGCTGCTGTCCTGCAGTCCCCAGAGTGGAGAGGTGACCAGGCTCGCCGCACCAGGCCCCCGCTGCTCCCCACCAGGAGCCGGGAAGTCAGCGTTTTTCTTTTCTGCCAAGTGACTCTGGCTCAGTTACCTCCCGCCGCCCCTGCCCTCCCCAGCCTCACCCTTCTGAGTGGTGAATTCAAAGATCTCCGAACTCTCTCCGGGGTTGAAATGCCTGAAGTAGGAACAGTTTCTCTCTGCAAAGGAGGGAGACAGCCGTGGGTGGGAGAAAGGATCACCGCCCCAGTGGAAGCGCCCTGGGCCTGCGGGGTCTTCTGGCTGGCTGGCTTTCCCCAGAGTCCTGAATCTGGGCCAAAGCATCTCTCTGGCGCCTAGAACGTTTCAGCAGGACAACCGTGTTGCATAAGACAGGCGGTGCTGAGCCGCCAGGCACATGGAGCAGCGGAGACCCGCGCCCAAGTAATTTGTCGGGGGTACGGGACACCCGGTCACTCAAGAGCCGGACAGTGATCCCCAAGCCAGGCCTCTCCCCGGGGGACTCTGGGCAGAGCCTGGAGACTTCTTGGACCAAAGAAGAGGTGCTCTGGGCATCTAGTGGTGGAGACCAGGGGCACTGCCAAACATCCTACTATGCACAGAACAGCCCCCAATATCAATATATTAGAAATACCCAGCTCCAAATATCAATAGCTAAGAAACTCTGGATCTACCCCAAAGCCCTTTTCAGAATTCAGGCCCTCTCTGATTCACCAGCGGACTCAGGAAGCAGCAGTTTCCAAACGCTTGCCAGGAGATTCTGATGGTCGGCCAGGTTGGGAACCCCTGCTCCAGGTGCCTCTAAGTGCTAAGCAAAGGGTCTCCCTCCCTCCCTCCCTCCCTCCCCCCCCCTCTCCCTCTCTCTCTCTCTCTCTCTCTCTCTCTCTCTCTCTCTCTCTCTCTCTCTCGGTGGTACTGGGGTTCCTGGAAGCCCTTCTACCTCCGGGCTACACTCCCAGACCTACTTTGGAAACAGGGTCTCTTAAGCGCCCGGCTCTTTTTTTTATTTTGAAACAGGGTCTTGCCAAATTGCCCAGGTTGGACTCAAACTTGTGAACCTTCTGTCTCATCCTTCCAAGTATTGGGATTACAGGTGTGTGTCACCTCCCCCAGCTTATTTTATATTATTTGATGTTTCCTTAAAAAAATTAGCTGGGTGAGGCCGGGCGTGGTGGCGCACGCTTGTAATCCCCGTGCTTGGGAGGCGGAGACAGGAGGATCGCGCAGGTTCGAAGCCAGCCGCGCTGGCGTAAGAGACCCTGTTTCAGAAATATAAAATAGGTCTGGGAGTGTAGCCCGGAGATAGAAGGGCTTCCAGGAACCCCAGTACCAAAAAAAAAAAAAAAAAAAAAAAAAAAATTAGCTGGGTGTGTTAGCAAACCCTTATAAGCCCAGTACTTGGGAGGCTGACACAGGAGGATCTCAGGTTCTCAACCAGCCTCAGCTACTTAGTGAGACCTTGTTTCAAAATAAAGGCGTGGTGCCGCACACTTGTAATCCCAGCATTTGGGAGGCTGAGATAGGAGGATCATGGTTCGCGGACAGCCTCAGCTACTCATTGAGGTCCTTTGCAACTCAGTGAGACCCGGTTTCAAAACAAAGAATAAAAAATAGGGCTGGAGGTGTAGCTCAGAGATAGTCTGCCCCTGGGTTCCATCCCCAGTGCTGAAAAAAAAAAAAAAGTCTAAAAAATAGGGCTTGAGGTGTAGCTCAGAGGAAGAATGTCCCTGGGTTCCAGTACCTCAAAACAAAACAAAACAAAAAACCCCCAAAAAAGTAGGTTGCTTTTTATTTGTGTGAGGACCTTTATTGATTTCTTTTTCCTGGGGCTCCATGACCCTCAATATAAATACATCTCTCTGCCTTTGGCTTAACTGGCATCTAGTTTGTGAGTTCCCGGCTTCGCCTCCAGGCTATATTTGCATGATCACAAGGGGTCTAATGCACAGTTGCTTCCGGGAATGTGCCCGGCGCTGCCCAAGTCATGGCTTTCCTTAGAAGAAGCCTTCCTTTGCCTTTTTGCACCAAGGATGGGCCGCAGGGCATTCTACCTCTAAGTCACACCCCTGACTGTTTTTATTTTGAATTAGGGTCTACCTAGGATGCCGAGACGCTTGCTCAGTTGCAGAGGCTGGCCTCGAACCTGTGACCCTCCAGTCTCAGCAGCGTCCTTCTATCTGGACACATTATCTTACAAGCGCTGGTGCCTGTGTTCTCCTCCCCTTCCTTCCTCTCCTGAGGTTAGGAAGGAGAGGACCTGGGGGACGGAGTTTAGCAGCAGCAAGTGCTCCTGGGGGGAAACGGCCTTCTCGAGAGCCTCTGTATTGAAATCTTCCTCCTTCAGAACCGAGCTCCCTGGGGTTCCTGCCGCCGAGGTCGGAACTGATTCTGCATTTTCCTCTTACACAGCACCCGCTGCTACTCTAATTCATAACGGGAAGCTCTCGTATGTGTTAGACAATTAGTCATTAACTGTAGATTCTCTTGAACCGCTGTTTCGAAGCGGCTCATGTCATAAGTCTCCCCGGGCCTCCCTCTGGACAAAGGAACCTTTCTGTTTTGTTCTTGAAGGGCCAATTTCAGCTGTCATTGAAAACCCTCCGAGAAGAATTGACCGATTCAAGTGGATTTCACGGTCAGCCGCCTCTGGCGACTGGCCTCTCTATCTGTGAGTTAAAATCCCTGCAGCGGGTGCTGTGAGCTAAGCCACCTCCAGAGCCTGGCCGGGCACAGCTGTTTGGCCCTTCTGGATTGCTGGGGTGACTTTCCCCAGGAGCGTTTGGGGGTCAGCCCCCACCAGGTAAACACCGGGCTCGACTCTGCCAGACGGGACCGCTGCCAGGCATCGGCATGGGAACTGAGTGCGCTGCGGGCCAGGCCGGGCGTGCGCCTTGGGGGACTGTGTCCTCGGGTGGTCCAGGCCCTTCTTGGTCACTGATGGCCCTGAATGGGGCCAGGGTCACCCCAGGAGGACACAGGATTCTGTCACACAGGCCGATCCTGGCCTCACATCTGGGTGGGTGGTAGCTGGGAAACGGAGCGTCTAGACACCTTAAAAAGGAAGGACTTCCTGTCGGCAGATTAATGGATTAGGAAACTAGGGTCTCTACACACAATGGAATTTTACTCGTCCATAAAGAAGAACAAAATTTTGCCCTTTGCAGGAAAATGGATGGAACTCGAGAACATTATGCTAAGTGAAAAAGTTCCAGAATGTCGAGGGCCATGTATTCTCTCTCATATGTGAAAGCTCACACAAATGAGGAGGGAAGAACAGGGGCAGGGGACTTGGGGAGGGAGCTGGGAAGGAGAAAGGGGAGACTTGATGGAGGAGACGGTTCACAGAACACTGTGTCCATACATGAAGCTATCATGCCGTGACCCGTATGGGGGAGAGAGGGAGCCGGTGAAATCCAGAGGGAGACACACCAGTGCTGCGTGGCCCTATCGCTCGGAACCTCATCGTGATGTCATTACAGTGCACCAACAAAAGTGTTCTTTTTTTAAAAAAAAAGGAAGGGCATCCAAAATGGGTTCTGAGTGGGCCACTTGGTTGCGATGCAAGGACCCTGCCTCTCTGACATCCCTCACATCCCTACCCCAACCTCTACCCCACCCTTTGCACAAAGCCTGGGGGACTCACAGCTTTGCCTCGAGGGGCTCTGGCCCCTTCTTGGGGAGGAAAGCAGCAATTGTTACAGACTGGGAGGGGCCGAGAGCCCTTTGCCAGGACGACGATCCAGGACAAAGGCAGGTCCACTGAGACTCCCCCTTGTTCCTCTGCAAATGGCTTATGGTGATTTCAGCACGTCTAAGACTCAGTGGTCTAAAACTGTGAAGTGGGTTTCTGCTCAGAAAAAGCGGTGAACTCGGCTATCAGGTTGCAGCAGTCTGGCTGAGCACCTGTTCTGGCAGAAGGCGTCTGTAATGGTTTGGAAATAGAAAGTCCCCAGCCCTCATGACAATGGGGTGGCGATGTTGGAAGCAGGGCTTGGTTGTAATCCCAGCAGTGGGTAAATCCGTTATAATGACTGTAATGGGTTTATTGGGTGGTGGCCCAGGCTGGTGGGGTGTGGTTGGCGAAGCTGGGCCCCTGCAGGGGCTGCAGCCTTGGGGATTATGCATGATTTCTCCTCCCCTTGCTCGCTCTCTTGCTTCTGGCCTCCATGATATGAGCGTGAAGGCTTGCGCTCTGCCTCTCTCTCTGCTTCCTGCTGCCGCCATGTCCTGAGATCTGCGGTCCCCGGGCCTCCCATGGGCTGAACTTGAAATCTCCAAACTGTGAGCAAACAAACCTCTCTTCCTCTAAGTTACATGGTTGGTCTTTTAGGTTATATCTGTGAGAATGCTAAGGCAGAGTCCCAGGTGGGGCCGAGCCTTGCTAAGTGTACCAGTTTCAGAGGACCAGAAGAGAAGAAAATTAAACTCCAAGGTGAACTTGAATATGTATGGTACTAGGGATTGAACCCAGGGGCATCCTATCTCTGAACTATACCCTCAGCCCTTTTTATTTTTACTTTTTGTGGTACATGGGCTTTCTACCTCCAGGATTCACTCCCAGACCTATTTTTATATTTTATTTGCAATCAGGGTCTCACTAAGTAGCTGCGGCTGGCTTCAAACCTGTGCGATCCTCCTGTCTCAGCCTCCCAAGCACTGGGATTACAAGTGTACTCCACCACGCCTGGCCTCCCAGCCCTTTTTATGTATGTATGTATGTATGTATGTATGTATGTATGTATGTATTTGTTTGAGTTGCTGAGAATCTCACTAGTTGCTGAGGCTGTCTTCAAACCTGGGATCCTCCTGTCTCTGCCTCCCCAGTACAGGGATTATAGACATATACTACTATACCTGGTCAAGGTGAACTTGGATTAATGAGGATAATTGTGGATTATCATGGAGAACCTAGTCCATTGGGGAAGCAAGTGCCTGTCTGTGAAGACTGTAATATTCTAAGAATAATTCATTGAGTTGCACAAAACTTGTGTGGGGTTGGGAGAAAGCTCTCACTTGAATTGATGCCAGTGTTGTCTCCAGCCTTTTTAAAAAGATGTTTATAAACTGGGCTTGTTGGCGCATGCCTGTAATCCCAGTACCTGGGAGGCCAAGACAGGAGGATGGATTGCAGGTTTGATGCCAGCATCAGCAGTTTAGTGAGGCCCTCAGCAACTTAGTGAGACCCTATTTCAAAATAAAGAAAATAAAATAGAACTGGGGGTGTAGCTCACAGGTCGAATGTCCTTGGGTTCAATTCCCAGTTCCACAAACAACAAAACCACTGGCTGGAGAGATCCAGGACCTGAGTCCAGCACTTCGGAGCGCTGCTCTTTGATAGGGAAAGTCTAGTTATGACCCTGGTCTCTAACATAGACTTACACAAGTGGTGAGGGAAGCCCCTGGAATTCTTGGGGTCCGTGGCACGATGCTCTTTCATGCAACCCCAGTATCCACACTAAGATGGGGGAGGACACAGGCTACAAGGAAAGTAGGGTCTGCTAAAGGGGCAGAGGCTGAAGGGAGCGAGGCCAGGTGGCCTCCTCGGGACTCCCCTGGACTTTGAGACATGTGGTCTCTTCTGACAGCTGGGGGACCCCCTACGCTGGCCACAGGCCTTGAGGCGGGCCTCAGATGTGGGTCCTGTGCACAGCCTCCTTCTGAGGTGCCTGGGAAGGTAGAGCATCACACAGCTCCTGTCCTCAAGCCCCAGCCCTCTGTGTCTCCTCTGGCACCAGCTCCTGTCTTGCAGCCCCAAACCAAGCACGTCAAAGCTGGCCGCCCTGGGCTCGTCAGAGTCAGCGGTTCTTTGAACAGTGTTTGTATGTGTCCTGGAGGTGAGGTGGGGTCTGGAGGGCAGGGGGCTCTGGGTTCAAGACTCCAGTGTTGAACTCCCAGTTGTTAGAGGAGCAGGCTTGGGAAGGCCAGGCCCAGCCTCACTGTCCCTCCCTGCAGAATGAAAGCCACCTGCTGGGCAGGGTGGTACATGCCTGTAAGCCCAGTACTTGGGAGGCTGAGACAGGAGGATCACAAGTTCAAGGACATCCTCAGCAGCATAGTGAGGCTCTCAGCAACCTAGTTAAGACTCTGTTTCAAAACAAGAGCATAAAAATGCTTAGGGGGTATGGTTCAGAGGTAGGGTGCTCCTGGATTCAATCCCTAGACCACAAGAAAGAAAAAAAAAAAAGAAAAGAAAAGGAAGGAAGGAAAGAAAGAAAAGAAAAGCCACCTGTAAGAGAAGAACCCGTGCACTGAGTTGCTGGACGGCAGCATAATGCAGCGACTGAGAAAGGGGGTGAGTGTTGGGACAGAGGTAGCTCAGTGTGACCCTGGCCAAATCACTCAACCTCTCTGGGCCTCTTTTTTCTTTTCTTTTCTTTTCTTTTCTTTTCTTTTCTTTTCTTTTCTTTTTTTTTTCCTTTCCTTTTCTTTTCTTTTCAGTACTGGAGATGGAGCCTGGGGGCATTCTACCTCTGAGCTATACCCCTGCCCTATTTTTTATTCTTTATTTTGAAACAGGATCTCACTGAGTTGCAGAGGGCCTCACTAAGTAGCTGAGGCTGGCTGCAAACCATGATCCTCCTGTCTCAGCCTCCCCAATGCTGGGATTACAAACAAGCGTGCGCCACCACGCCTGGCCCTCATTTCCCATAAGATGAGATGATGATATAATAGTGTGGACTTCATGGAAGTTTCTCAGAGGCTCCGATGAGGTAATGACTGTGTGTCACCACTGCCTTCCAGCCGCCACAGCGTATCTTAGGAAGGGCCCTGTGTGTGATGAGTCACTTCTTTCTGTTTTCAAGACTGTGTCCTCATTGCCTGTAATTCCTGGCTGAAATAAGAGGATTGAAGGCTCAAGGCCAGCCCTAGCAATTTGGCATGACCCTGTTTCAAAATAAAAATGGCTGGGAGGTATAGTTTAGAGGTAGGACATCCCTGGTTCAGTACCACACACACAAAGAAATTCTTTCCCTCCCTTCTACTTTTCCTCCCTTCCTTCCCTCTGTCTCCTTCCTTTTTTTCTCTTTCTGTCTTCCTCTGTCTCTGACTCTCTCTCTCTCTGTCTGTCTCTCCTGGGGATTGAACTCTTCTACCTCCTTAGCTACCTCCTAGCTGCCCCCCCCCCACCATTTTGTTTTTTGAAACAGGGTCTCAAGTAGCTGAAGGTCTTGCTAAATCCTGAGGCTGGCCTCAAACCTGCGATTCTCCAATCTCAGCCTCCCGAGTTCTGGGATTGCAGGTGTGTGTTACCATGCTTGGCTCTGTCTTTATCTTTCAAGAGCCTGATTATGCAGTGACTGGGTGGGTCTCTGAGTTTATTCTACTCAGGGTTCATTGAGTTTCACGGATTTGTAGATTAATATTTCATCCCATTAGGGAGCGTTTGACCACTGATTTTTGCACATTCTCTCTCTCTCGCCCTCCCGGGACTCCCATAGGGATATGTTGGTGTGCTGGGTGGGGTCTCACAAGCCCCAGAGACCCTTTCATTCTTTTTTTTTTTTTTTTCCTATCTGTTCCCAGACTGGCTGATCTCAGCGGAGCTATCCTTATGCTCACTGACTCGCTTTGGCCTTCTCAGATCTGCTCTTGATCCCTGTCTCGTGAAGTTTTCATTTTAGATATTATACATCTAATGCCAGAATTTTTATTTGACCCTTTAAAATTAGAATTGTTGTCACTAAGAGAGGAGAGAACACGTATGAACTCTCATGCAGAAAAGAATGATCCCAGGAAGCCCAGGAAGGGCGGATGGAAAGAGAAAGGAAACTCCATTTGCAGAGAAAAGGGTGGTGGCAGAGAGCACACAGCGCCTGCTTCGGGGAGTGTTGGTATGACTCATGGCTGGACCAGGACGAGAGGGAGAGACAGACTCTGCTCAACCTCAAGGCCACGCAATGGCCGCCGCAGGTCCCCTGAGGCTGGCGCTCCCCAGGCCAGCCGGCCTCTCCCCTGCACAAACGCCCATGCTTACTGTTCTGACTTTAAAAAGCAGATGGCTCCAAGGACAGGTGGACAGGACCATTCTGTGCATTCCATGCAGGGTCCCTGGAGAAGCTGCCTCGCCCCGCCCCGCCCCGCCCTGATGGAGTTGGCTGGCTGATGATTCTGTTTACAAGTGGGCAGTGGCAGCCAAGGGCCGTGGGCGTCTGCGCTACGTGATACCCGCAAAGCCATGCCTGTCACAGCCCTCAGCCCCTGTGGGCCCAAGACAGCTGAGTATTTAGGAGTCTCTGAGCGCCCAGTGGGGGTAAGCAAGGCTGAGGGTCCCTGAAACAAGCAAGAGGGAGGAAGAGGAAGAGGAGGAGGAAGAGGAGGAGGAGGAGGAGGAGGAGGAGCAGGAGGAGGAGTAGGAGGGTTGGACTTGGGCTCTTGGCCTTACATGAGAGATTTGCTGGGCTCAGTACCAGCTCCCTTATATCTGATGTAGCACTAGAAGGGATAATTCCGAATGTCAGGAAGGATTTCACACAGACCCTGGTCCATGGCCACCTCGAGCCCTGTTTGTTAGCACCGGAAGGGAGGAGGAGACGGAGGCCGAGATCGGCCTCATCCTTCACGAACAGCCATTTAGGAGGTGGCGAGCACTGGCGGCCAGAGCCAGCCCTGACTCTCCACGGAGCACTTCCTGCTCCGTGTGCTCGGAATCCCCAGAGCTCCATGTTTGCAGAGTAGAGACCAGTCACACGAGCACCCAGGTTTGTTCCTGAGTCAGGAGCTCACCTGCAGGGTGACTGGGTCAGAGGGTGGGAGATGGAGGGCTACCCTCAAGTTCCAGGGGAAGGGATGCTGTGTCCGGAGGAGGAGGAGGGAGATGAGCAGGAGGACCTCAGCTCTTCACGACAGGGCAAGCGGCTAGTCCAGGACCAGCCCCGCATCACCCTCTGTGCGCCCTGCACCCCAGCACCCCTGCCAGGCCTGGCCCCCAGCAGGGGCCATACTTGCTGTCACAATTAGCTTCAAATTCTCAGCCACTAGGAACAAGGCGCCCTGTGTTTTCACTGCGCACAGGCCCCCATGAATTGTGCAGCAGAATTCCTGTCTACACTCCTGCTCAGAGGCCGAGGAACGAGCCCGCCAGCCCCATGGCTCCCTCCAGCCTGAAAACATGGGGCCACCCAGCTTGTCTCTGCAGAGAAGGAATACAGCTGGGATCCAGGGAGGGACACATCTTAGGAACCTCTTACTCCTCGTGCCCTGCAGTCCACTCTGGATGTGAAACACCCCGCAAAACAGAAGTAGCTGGAGAAAAATGCCTTTTGTTTTTTCAGTAATGGGGATGGAACCCAGGGTCATTCTACCTCTGAGCTTCACCCCTCCCCTAGGGTCTCACTAAGTTGCAGAGGGCCTCACTAAGTAGCTGAGGCCAGCCGCGAACCTGCAATCCTCCCGTCTCAGCCTCCCGAGTACTGGGATTACAAGCGTGCACCACCATACCCGGCTACAAATGCCCTCTTTTGACAACCAGCTCCGGCCATCAGCACAGCCACACGCGATTCTGACCCTCCTACCCCAGCAGGAAGGGCTGGGTGGATGCTCTGTTCTGAGATAGAGAGTCCTGCGTTGCTTTCTCCAGGGGAACAGATCTGGGGTCCTGGGCAGGGCAGGAGGCGGGGAGGGGGCAAGTGTGGGTACGTTACCCCTGGGCAGGGTGAGGGTTCCACAGTTCTTGTCCTCGCCGTGGTCCGGGAGAACGCGTGTGGTGCAGATCCTCCAGAGGCCGAAGTGGGCCGCCTCGCAGGTGGCATTGTGCTGCTCCCCGTGTGGGCTCAGCACGGCCCAGTGGTCGGTGACCACGGCCGCCATGGCTAGCACCATACCCACCAGGATGCAGAAAAGCGTCACGCGGACCTTCAGCGTTTGGGTCTGGGACATGGCGGTCGCTGGGGTGTGGGGTGCTCTGGGTGGGGGGCAGCGGCGTCTCTCAGGGGAGGTGACAGCCCAGCTAGGTGGTGGCCGTGCTTTTTGAGCCGGGGCGGAGGCTAAGTTTAGTGTGCCTGGCTGAGCCAGAGGGGGCTGGCCTTGGGGTTGAGGGACGCCTGCGGCCGGGCTGAGCAGCTGCCCAGACGCGTCAGGGGCCTGAGGGAGACTTCTATTAAGGCCGGCTCGTGTCACAGGGCGGCTTCTGCTCAGGTTTCAAGGATTTCTTCTCCTCTTGGAGCCAGAAATACCCCAGGGTAGGGCAAGGAGAGAAGGCTCTAGACCTCTAGACGGTGACTTGAGACCTGGATGGGGTGGAGTCGGAAAGGGGCGAGGAGGAGGAGGAGGCAGGCTCCCTGCTCGGGGCTGAAGGGCACCGTCAGGAAAGGGCAGGTGGCAGGGGTGAGGGACACAGGTGCACGCCTTCCTGATCTTACCCCCACAGGGCGGGCACCAAGGCGGGGCAAGCAAGTTCTCACCCTGGGGACCTAGGGACTGCCTAGGAATGCCTCAGGGACCCCAGCCGGGGCCCAGCAGCCCGCCTCCCAGCAAGGCACTCTAGCCACAAACCCCACTCTGCCAAACTGCAGGAAGATGCCAGCAGGTCCCCAGGCCCGGCCTTGCCCAACTCTGAGCCCACCGTGACAACACAACTGCCTTTCCAATTCTCTTCCACCCCACCCTTGGATCCAGAAGAAAAGCTCCATCTGGGGTTAGAAACCCCTAAACACCTTTCTGACGCCCTTTGCAGACCGCCCTTTGAAACCAAGATGGGCGCCAAGAGCCCAGCCGGGCCGGATGGCCGCTGGGCCTCCCTGAGCTTTTCCGCTTCCGCTTCTACCAGCAGTTGGTAATAGGGATCTCCCTCTTGTGTTTCCATGGGGAAAAAATAAGTGAGTATGTAAAAAAGATTAGACGTGGGTTGATTTACAGCCATTGGGTGCACACTTATACGAGAGAACCTATGAGGGTTTAGGGCCCCCGCCTGAGGGTCCTGCCCACCACGTGTCCCCCAGGCTGGCCCTTGACTTTCTGCTCCTCCATCCCCCGACCCCCCCCCCCCGCTTTTATAGTTCCTTTGTTCTTGGCTCAGCACCGGCCCTTTTTGGGTGGACACGTGGCAGGAATAGAGCCCTGAGCTGGGCAGGGCCTTGAGCTGACACAGATTACAGAAGCACTCTGCCCGGGCCGGCCTGGAGAAACACTTCAGTGCCCACCCCTGAGAGCCTGGGATGTTGACGACACTGGTAACAGTGATAACTGCTGGTTTCAGGGAGCGCTTGCTGCCTGCCAGGCGGTCTGCTAAGCCTTCCCGCGGTTCCTCAGTTGGTCTTACACTCACCCAGGAGGAGGGCAGCCATCTCTCCCAGTTTACAGGTGAGGACACAGAGGCTCAGAGACGTGAAGCAACTTGTCCAAATTTACACAGTGACGAAATGGGGAAGCAAGCGGCAAAACGCAGAGCCTGGACTGGACCAGTGGGTGAAGCTGAGAGAAACCTCCAAGATCCACCGTGACCCAGGAGGAATCCGTAGCCCCAAGAGAAGATGGGAAAAGCCAAGACCAGCCAGGGAACAGGGGCCGGGGCTGAGCTGAGGCCTCACGTCCCCGGCCATGGGCTGCATCAGTGCGCTTCCGTCTGAATTTTTATTTGTACAAAACCCACCTCCCACCAGAATGTTATCTTCTAGGAGCTACTCTTGAAGGTATTCTTGTCTTTTTGTTTTTTTGGCTACTGGGGATTGAACCCAGGAGCATTCTACCTCGAAGTTATAACCCCGGCCCTATTTTATTATCATTATTATTATCTTTTGTTTTGAAACAGGGTCTCACTAAGTTGCTGAGGGTGTCTCTCTAAGTTGCTGAGGCTGGCTTCGAACCTGTGATCCTCCTGTCTCAGCCTCCCAAATATTGATTATGGGCATATGCCATCATGCCGGGCTAGTCGTTTTTATCTCTGCTCCCTTCCCCTGCCCCTGCCCGTGGGGATGATCCATCACAGTGCCTGAATGCTGAGGGACCTGCTCAGCTCAGAGCGGGACCTTCTACACCCCCGGGGCGGTGCAAGGCAAGTCCTCTCCAGGGAGAACTCCTGGAAGCTGGGAGGAGGCCCGCCCGGCCTTGTGGCCTAGCCCGAGTCCCTGTCCTCCTGTGGACCCAGCTTCAGCAGCCAGGCAGCCCGGGCTTTCCGGTGCTGGCAGCCTCAGGTAGACCCATTCCTTGCAAAGCAGCAGGAATTCCCAGGATTTTAAGACAGACACATAGATAGAGGCTGTTTAATTTTAGCTTAGGAGTAACTGTGGGGTCATTTGAAGAAATATGAACGCACTTTGACTTTCCCAGTGTGGTGGGCACCCGTGCCTTCCGGTGCTACCCCTGGAGGTCTTGGGAAATGTCCCCAGTGCGGCCGGTGCACGGGTTCGCTCCGCATTGACTGGTGTGACATTGTGGGACCATCAAAGAAGCCAGGCTCGGGCGGGGCAGCGTGAGCAACTCGTGCTGGGCGCTCCCTCCGCAGGGCAGGTTTGCGCCAAGTCCTCAACCCAGCGTGACTGGAAGCCTGAGAGGTAGACGCCTCTTCCTTTTGAAGTCACCTTTGTGTGAAGAGCTCCTCTCAGCCAGCAGCTCCTTCTCTTCCCTGTTTAGTCAATCTCTTCAAACAGACCTGTTCTGCCCACAGAGGCCACAGTCAAGCCGCCTGCTTGGCTCCCCCCGGGCCTTGCTGGGCCAGGATGGGGTCCGGACAGTGGCCCCATGTGGCCGAGGGCATTTGCTGGAGCCAGGGCAGGGTGACGGCCATCTGCTCCCAGTCAGGTGCACCGCTATCCAGGGCATCAGAGCGGTGTCTCTGTGGGCAGAAGCTGGCTGGGATGGAGGACAAACCCAGCTGGGCTGCTCCCCAGCTGAGCGGCTTCCAGCAGGTCCTGAGCCCGGCTAAGCTGCCCTTTCCTCCTCTGTAAAACGAGGGCAATGGGCCTGGAGGGAGCTGGCGTGAGGACTGGAGACGGCGTATTTGCCAGCTGAGCCTGTGACACATGCTACAAATTGAAGTGTGACCCTTGAAGTTCGTCTGTTGAGGCCCTGGCCCTTAATATGAAGGTGAGGTGTTTAGACGAGGCCTTTGGAAAGGAATTTGGTTTAGATGAGGTCAGGAGGATGGCAGATTTTTTTTTTTTTTTTTTTTTTTTTTTTTTTTTTTTTTTTTTTTTTTTTAGTGCTAGGGACTGAACCCAGAGGCATTCTACCTCTGAGCTACATCCTAGCCCTATTTTATTTTTTTATTTGGAAACAGGGTCTCGCTAGTTTGCCAAGAGCCTCACTAAGTTGCCAAGGCTGGCTTCAAACCTGTAATCCTCCTATCTCAGCTTCCCAAGTATTGGGATCATAGGCATGCCACCATGCCTGGCTGTGATGGGATTGTTAGAAAAGACCATCTATTCACTCTTTAACCTCTCTGCCCTGTGAGCAAGTGAGCAGAGAGGCATCTGGAGGCCAGGGAAGGGAGGGGGCCCCCAGCAAGATCCAGCTGTGCTGGCGCCTGGATCTTGGCCTCCCCACTTCCAGAACTGTGAGGGCACACGTTTCTGCTGGTTGAGCCACCCAGGCTATGGTGTTTTCTTATGGCAGTCTCAGCTGAATAACACAGCAAGAAGTTGATCCAGAATGGTGGTTATTATTATTTGTAGACTACAGATGGATCGATTTTTCCTGCTAGTCGGTAAGTGTCTGAAAGACAAAGACACTAAAGTTATGTTATATACTCATTACAGGTCTCCTCTAAGGGCTCAGCCCAAAGTAGAATTTTCATGAATGCTTTATGGAATGACTGTTGGATGGATGGGTGGATGGATGGATGAGTGGATGGATGGATGAGTGAGTGGATGGATGGATGGTTGGATGAGTGGATGGATGGATGAGTGAGTGGATGGATGGATGGATGGATGTATGGTTGGATGAGTGGATGGATGGATGAGTGGATGGATGGATGAGTGGCTGGATGGATGAGTGAGTGGATGGATGGATGGATGGATGGATGGATGGATGGATGGATGGTTGGGTGCGCAGATGGATGGATGAGTGAATGGATGGATGGATGGATGGATGGATGGATGGATGGATGGTTGTATGTGAATATGTGTGGATGGTTGGGTGGGTGGACGGATGGTTTGTTGGATGAGTATATATATGAATGGTTGGATGAGTGGATGGATGGATTGATTGACAGAGGAACTAAATAAGGGCACAGGAGCTTAAATGCTTTGTTCTACCAGATAACCCAAAGGGCATTGCCACATGTTTAAGGTCATAGGAACCTAAGAGTGGCATTAGGGACAGCTTTTGGACCACCTGGACTAGTAATTTGCTTTTCAGTGCTCAGGGATGTCTCAGGAGGACACAACCATCCCCTGTGAGATCAGGTTCAAAAGGAAGCTGCCTCCTGAGATCCAACATTCCTGTAATCTTCCAAGTGGACAGGCCTCACTCAGCTAATTCAGAGTGAATCAGTTTTGTCCTAAAATACTATTCTCCCAAGAAGGACCAGAATATAACTAGGGGGAAGAATGCACCATCTTTCAGAGGTAGGCTTCATTCTGAACCCAGGGTCAGGCAGTTCTTTAGTAATGTGCTGACCTGGTTTTGGGCCTTTCATGTTTAATCTTTTTTTTTTTTTCTTTTGGTGGTACTGGGGATGGAACCCAGGGGCTTTCTACCCCTGGGCTACACTCCCAGACCTATTTTATAATTTTATTTGAAAACAGGGTCTCACTAAGTTGCTGAGAGCCTCACTAAGTCGCTGAGGCTGGCTTCGAATCTGCATGATCCTCCCATTTTAGCCTCCCAAGTACTGGGATTACAAGCGTGTGCCACCGTGCCCAGATTTTGTGTTTAATTTCAAAATACTATAAACAAGCTAAACCCTTCCCAGTTGGTCCCAACTCCCCAACCACCTTCTCCTTGCCCCTCCAGCACCTTTTGAATCAGACTGTCGGTTGCTTCAAGCTGATGGCCCTCTGTTCTATCCCATAAACCTCTGCCCAGTGTGGTTCCAGGACTGTGTTACCTGCATCTTCCCTGAAACCCTTCCCAGAGCTCCTAGGGAGGCAGATCCTGGTGGGAAAATATGTATTTAATAAAGCACAAAAAACATCATTCGACACAGTGCAAAATGGTGTGATATCAGTTGCCCATAACACCTGGCCTGGCTGTTGCATGAGGTTGGAGATGCCCTCATCCTGTTCATGCTGCCCCAGCCCCTGGGCTCAGCAGGGCTCCTGTCCAGCCTCACCTTCCCTGCAAGCCTCTCTGGACCACCCCGATCACAGGGGCGTCTCCCTCTCTGTTCCTTCAGGACCCTTTTGGACCATCCAGCACACACAGCAGGCCGGGGCCCTTGCAGGACTCCCGCCCTAATACAGTAGGAGAAGATGTACTTCCAGCCTTTGAAAAGTCTGCAGACGCTGGGCGTGGTGGCGCACGCTTGTAATCCCCGCGCTTGGGAGGCGGACAAGAGGTCATGGTGGTCACCATGGGCCGGTCCCAAGGGGATTTGGTGAGTGACAAAATATGGAAGCGAAGGGTGGGGACCAAAGCTGTAGAACACGGGTGGGTAGTAATGCATTTGACAAAGACGAAACATGCTAGGAGAAAGACTGGGTTCTAGGCTGATGGGTTCTGGTTCAGACACTGTAGCCTTCACTCTAGGATCATTGCTACCTATGTCTTCCCTGAAACTCTTCCCTGAGCTCCTAGGAATATGAATATGTATATATATATATATATATATATATATATATATATATATATACTGGTGGTACTAGGGATTGAACTGAGTGATCTGCCTCTGAGCTACAATACAACCTTATTTTGAAATGGGGTCTTGCTAAGTTGCTGAGTCTGGCCTTGGACCTGTGATCCTCCTGTCTTAGCCTCTCAAGTACTGAGATTATAGGTGTGCACTATCACACCTGACTTCCTAGGATTTTTTTTTTAAAGTAAAAGTGTATTAACCTTAGAATTAGGAAAGCATTGGTTTATTATTAATTTTTAAATAGACCCAACTATTGTAAGTTAATCTGTGGGCTCTGGGTGTCCCATAGGGAAAAAAGGTCAGGACGGAGTCCACTAAGCCTGCCGGGGTCCAGCCTCGACCAGTCCAGGGGTCTTGAAGGAGGCGTAGGGTCGGCGAAATTGAAGAATGAGAGATGCCGTGCTTAGTAGCAGGGGGAAGGCATCTCTGCCTGTGCCCTAGAATATACTTTATTTATACATGAATCTGACAAATTACAGCAAGCCACATCATACGTATTTTGCTTTTCATTTAGTTTTTTTAAAACCACATTACACATACATTGCTTTTCATTTAGCTTTTCATTAACCTGAATTCCATGTAGCAGGCACACCTCGAAGCCACCTGTTTTTCCTGTTTTTGCTTTTTGTATGCTTTTACATGGAAATACTTGGTATTAACAACTTTTGGCAAAACATGTCCTTAATATACCTGGATATAAACAACTTTTAACAATATATGTTTTTAACATATGTAGGTATATTATGCACTATATTTGGAATAATTCAACCTGCCTCAATGAGCTCATATCCCAGTACCCGAAATTATCCAAATTAACGTTATACAAATCATTGTGGTTACCTAGCCACAAACATCAATTTTATTCTAATTATTAACCTAACAATGGAGCTCTGCGAAGCACATTCAAATCTAAAGCTAAACCCAAAGTACAGAAAACAAGGGGCTTTTCCATTAAAAGGAACACAAAGATTTTAAAAGATCTTTAAGGGGCACAAAACATTTTACTTTTGCATTTTATATCTTTAAATACCAAATATACAATTTATTTTCTTAAATTCTTATGATCTTTGATCAAAAACACTAGAAAGGGGGGGGGGCTCTACCTCGCCGATTTCTCCATCACACATAATAAACTTTAACTAAACTTATCCTTAACTACTAAATGCTAAATTTAACTATTTTTACTTCTAAAATTAGCTGCTAATTTTATTTCTTATTTTTAACTACTAGGTATTCTATAACTTATTTTGACCCAACCACCAAATTTATACTAAACTTATTTTATTTTTTTAACATACAATGCCTACATCTAATTTCCTATAATACCTATTAAGTTGTTTACCAAGAGAACTCTTTTGTCTTTAGTGAGCAGTCACCAAGAAGGTCCCCGCCTGCCCAACCCTCTGTAGGAACGGCAGAGTCCTGACATCAAGCCATTTTCCAGTAATATTAACTCTGTGTTTTCCAATGATCATCGCTCCTTACAGGAAAGTGGAGGATGGTTGGAGGTGGAAGAGTATTCTGATTAGTGCTATCCCCTTGAGGGGGATACTATAGTCGACCCCCCTAACTTCTAAGCAGTCATATGGAGGGCCTTGCACAGTAGGTATAATTTGCCTAAAGTTATTTTTTTCCTTTCATAACTAAAACTTTAAGTGAGTCAGGTGTTGTAAGCAGAGGAGCAAAGAATTCTTTTTTATGTAGCTTTTTGAAAGTTTTCTCATAGTCATATTCTTCTTAATGCTATTCCCAGCACAAATCTTAGGGCATTTTTCAATCATTTTCACATCAATTTTCAGATTATTATAAAACATCAATCTTCAATCAAAGCAATATTCAAATTTCATTAATATTATCATTATTATGACTAAAATCAAGAGGGATAATGGCTTCAGTTTTGCCAGAGTCCTCCAGCCCTGCGGAATTCTCTTCCCAGCTGCGACCCTCTCATACAGCAGGAATGGTGCAGCCTCCGCCATAAGCCCTTTCCCTGGGAGTATAAACACAGGCATGAAGCCTGTGATCCTCTGTGGCTGCAGGCTTCCATTTTTGTGGCTTCTCTGCAGTTTTGTTGAAAGCTGCAAGTTTAAAAATACCCTAATGTGCCAGGTGTGGTGGCGCACGCTTGTAAGCCCAGCATTGGGGAGGCTGAGACAGGAGGATCGAAGTTCGCAGACAGCCTCAGCTACTTAGTGAAGCCCTTTGCAACTCAGTGAGACCCTGTTTCAAAATAAAGAATTAAAAAAAAATAGGGCTGGGGGTGTAGCTTGGAGGTAGAATGCCCCCTGGGTTCCATCCCCAGTACCACACACACACACACACACACACACACACACACACCTTAATATACATGATGTACATTCACAAACATATCAAAGTCAATCACTAAGCCAAACATGAGAAGGAGGGAGGAAGAGGGAATGGGTGGGATTGGGGAAGAGCTGAGTGAGTGATGTGTGCATGTATGCCTCCACCATCTTGTACCCCATTAAGAGGTATGACTACAGTGCACCGATAAAAAAAAAAAAAGTAAAGTTAGAGCCAGGCATGGTAGTGCACGCTTGTAATCCCCGTGCTTGGGAGGCTGAGACAGGAGGATCGCACAGGTTTGAAGCCAGCCTCAGCTACTGAGTGAGGCTCTCAGCAACTTAGTGAGACCCTGTTTCCAAATAAAATAAAAAATAGGTCTGGGAGTACAGCCTGGAGGTAGAAAAGCCCCTAGGTTCCACCCCCAGTAACACACACACACACACACACACACACACACACACACACACACACATTAAAGTTAAAAACAATGAAAAAAAGTACCAGTATCAAGCATATCTTCCCCATCTCCCCTCTGGATCCTGAGGTCCCCAGGCAGCCCCTCTGCCCTGTTCCTCCTCTCTGTCCGCCTCTCATCTGGGCAGCAGGGTGTTACACTGGGTTCAAGTGCAGGGGGCTCAAGTCACCTGGCTGGTTCTGTGTCCCCTCTCTTCTTCTGCACCACCAGCTCAGGTGGCTCCACCTTAAGGACCAGAACAGGCCCCCTGATGGTGCAGCTAGATGCCCAGAGCTCCTGGGAACTGTCAGGATAGGGCTGCTGCAGCTTTCTGTCACCTTTGTGAACCTGGGAATGCCCCGGGGGGCTTTGAGTTGCCAGGACCTGCAAAGAAAGCTGCGGCCACAAAGTTCCTTGGCTACCTACCACCTCCCAACAGCCCAGGGGACATCAAAAATAGAAATGGACATCAGCAAGAGAGGGGCCCTGGCAGCAGGAGGCCTCTCCGGGTTGGATGATGAGTTCTTCCCAACCATAAAAGTGGGCTCAGGCAGCTCTCGGAGCACCACCTCCAAGGGCTGTTTTAGAACAATCCATCATGGGAAACCTCTTGGGTGCTATCAGCAGACCCTGCAGAAGGCGCACACGGATGCTGGTCATTGAGAGGGGGCATGCATGAATGTCCTGTTTAATTCATTCTCCCAGCACCTTGGTAGGGAGGAGCTGCTTAGAGGGAGCAGGACTGAGGGCCCAGGTAACTTGCCCAGTGCTGTCCTGGGAGCAGGAGCTGGGAAGGCTGGATCTCCATGTTTCTGGCCCTCAGCTGCCAGGCTGTGGGCAAAGGAGACCATCACGGAGCTGTGGGTCCCTGGGTTAAGCAGGGCCAGACTTCCAGTCTTGCAAAGTTCTGTTCCCAAACCTGGGAACAAAGGCTTTGAGGAGTGTTCTACCTGTTATACTCAAAGTCTGGGACCCCAGGGTGACAGAGACCACTACCACATACAGTAATGCAAACAACAGGAAGGGGTTTATTGGGGAACTAGCTCGAGCTGGGGTCCAAGTCCCTCCGACACAGTGGAGTCTTGACAAGGACCCCGAGTCTTTGTTCCAAGACAGTTTTATACATTTCAGTCACTCGGGCTGTGATTTACAAAGGAGTTATCTTTAAACCAAAAGGAATCTTTGCTGCTGTTATCACAAGCAACTGGACAGGATACTTGGTGCCTCCCATTTGGTTCGTGCCTCCTGGGGTTGGTTGGGAGTTTCTCATCCTGACCCAGGTGCCAAAACTGGCACTTAAGTGTTAGTCGTATTCCTGGGAAACTGAAACTTAGGCCTAGAGTGTTTGCTGTATGGATGAAGCCTGTCATGGCCCCGCTTTGGTCCTACACTACCCTTCACCTTTAACCAGGGTTATTTCCCCAACTTCTATTTCTGAAACTGGCGGCTTAAAAGTGAAGAGGGGGAAAAAAGGTAGAAATCTCACTAGACCACAGAGAGCAAATAGACCAGCTTTCCTAACAGGCCCCAGCTGGGTTGCAGTTTTCATGCTTATGAAAATTCTCGAAGAAAAAAAAAAAGCTGACTTCCTTGCTTTAGTGTTCTGGTCCTCCCTTCCTTGCTCCTTGGGCTTGAGTCTTCTTCTAGGATGACCTGATTGAACGAGACAATTCCTAAGGGACTGGCCAGTTCTGCTGGTCATGGTGTTCGACGATATTGTGTTCCTGTTTGGCGGAGGCACAAGTTCACTTTGGCTCAGGAGGAAGGTGGCAAGAATCCACTCTATAGATGCGTGTCTGGGGGAGATGAGGCCAGAGAGCACAGCAGAGCTGGAGGCATAAAGTTTGATGGGGTCCCAGACTGAAGTTTCGATCACTTTGAAGTGGGCAGACTTGAAATGATGGGGCACCTAGGCAAAGGAGGGCAGTACCTTACTCTGCCTGGGGTTGACCTGATTTCTGTCCCCCGGCTAGACTACATTTCCCACACTCCTTTGCTTTGAGATGTGACCACATGACTGAGTTCTGGTGGGTGGCTAGTGGACAGAGGGGGAAGTCATGGCTTCCTGGTCCCTTGACGTCTCCCACAATACCCTCTACCCACAGATCATCTACTGTGGCTGTCTTCCCTCAGCACAACTGCCGAGGGGATTTGAACTACTGTTTTAGCCGCTATTTCTTTGGGGATTGTAGTTGGCCAACTCTGAGTAACACTGCTGAACCAGAGTGGGGCTCTGAGCATTTTTAAATTTTTATTTCTTGTGGTACTGGGGGTTAAACCCTGAGCTACACCCCCTTATTTATTATTAAATAAGTGGCATATTATTTTTATTTTTTATTTTGAAACAGGGACTCGCTAAGTTGATGAGGCCGGCCTTGAACTTGCGAGCTTCCTGTCTCAGCCTCCCAAATGCTGGGATTACAGGCATGTGTTGCCGTACCCAGTTAACGATGTTTTCACTGGGGAACTAGCACATCTCTTTCTGGGTCAGCTCTTGTGGACCTAACTCTTGCAAGTTATATGTACCAGTATTGGGAATGGCCTAGGAAGATTTGAGAAAGCTCTGATTATTAATAGATATATTTCAAAAATAATTGTGTCAAATTGGCGGCAAACCTGGGGAAAGAAAGACTTGGTTTAGGTTTCAGTCAGGAAGCAAACAGCTATTGAAACTTAAATTAACCTAGCTAAAGGTAATTAGCAAGACTATAGGAGAGGGGAACTAGGACTTCCTCATCCTCATTCTAAAGACAGGTTTTCATGATAATTGGATAATCTAGCTAGGATGGGAGGAGGGGGTTGACCTTCGACCTTCATGAAAGGAGACATTTTGGTGGGGAAGGAACCTTACAGGGTTTTTACCAGAATTACATGAACAAGATGGAGGGTGTCATGTATAAAATGTCCGGTCCACATGTTGTATCTTTGGGTGAATTCGTTCGAAACCCCCCCCCCCCACCATGCCACTCTTGAATGGCATGGGGCTGTAACTGTCTTCTGTATTTCTATCTTTTTAATAAACTTCTTTAAATCTTCAGCAAGAGTCTGGGCTAATGTGTATTTATCCTTAGCTCAGGACAAGAACCCGCACATTTTTATCTTTTTATCTTGTTGTGGTTTGAGGGAAATTGTGTCCAGGACCCTAACAGGGGTCCCTGGGGACAGTTTCCCCAAAACCATATCATCTCAAACTGTAACATTATGGAGGCGGAGTCTTTACCTGAATGTGACCTTGAATTTACCTGAATGTGGAGGGGAGTCAGTAAATGTGCTGGCGATCCCACATGCTGGCTGTGAGGCTAGTGCTGAGCCCGAGTTTCCTTGGTGCTAAGAATAAACAAGGGGTACAGAATATCTGAAGCAAGCAGCCTTGGCTCCAGGCTGATAGCCTGATTAGCCTGAAGTGGGGGTCACTTGGTGCAGCCTGGCAAAAGCCTGCACCCCCCAGGGTGGGGGGCTCAGCTTGTCTGCAAATATCCTTTTCCCCAGGGTACCCTTTTCAGGCAGGAGGAAACAAGGTCTGAGCTGGGCATGGTGGTGCTCACCTGTAATCCCAGTACTTGGGATGCTGAGATAGGAGGATTGCAGGTTTGAGGCCAGCCTCAGCAACTTAGTGAGGTCCCTCAGCAAGCTAGTGAGATGCTATTTTAAGATAAAATATAGATGAGCCGGGCTTGGTGGCGCATGCTTATGATCCCAGCATTTGGGAGACTGAGACAGGAGGATCGCAGATTTGTGGCCAGCCTCAGCTACTTAGTGAGGCCCTTTGCAAGTCAGTGAGACCCTCTTTCAAAATAAAGAATAAAAAATAGGGCTAGGGGTGTAGCTCAGAGGTAGAATGACCCTGGGTTCCATCCCCAGTACTGAAAAGAAAAAAAAAAAAAAGGAATAGGACTGGGGGTATAGCTTGGAGGTAGAATGCTCCTGGGGTCAATCCCCAGTAACAGGGCAGGGGTGTGTGGGGACACCAGCATCAGCCTTTCTCTTTGCTTCCTGTTTGCGAAAGGCCTTCGTAGGAACAGTTCTGTTGACAGAAGCTCGGGTGTTCAGTCCTCCGGGTCCTCAGAAACAGTGCAGCCCGCGGCTCTCGGGAAGAAGACTGCAGGCCACACACCTGAAAGAAGCGGTGGTGGCCCAGCTGGATGTGGAGGTGCCGGGAGCAGACCCGGGGGAGGCCACCCACTGTCCTTCCTGGAGCCTCTAAGGCAGGAAGGCTGCCATCCAGCCGGGTACACCTCCAAGTGCAACCCTGGTGGCTTACAGCAGGAGCTGCTGGGGCCTGGGGGATATGCCACGTGGTGCCTGGACCAAGACGGCCACTCTGGTCCCTTTCTCTGGCCCTTACCTTGCTCCTCCCAAGGCTGGGGTGGGGCGCCGGCCGCCCTGCCTGAGATCAGGTGGCTTGTTCTGAAAACAATAGAAGAAAGCCCCCCGCCCCTTTACAGTACTGGGGATGGAACCCAGGGGCATTCTACCTCCAAGGTACACCTCCTGCCTTATTTTTTATTCTTTATTTTGAAACAGGGTCTCATTGAGTTGCAAAGGGCTTCACTAAGTAGCTGAGGCTGTCCATGAGCCTGCAATCTTCCTGTCTCAGCCTCCCAAATCCTGAGATTATAAGTGTGCGTCACCACGCCCGGCAGAAGGAAGCTCTTTTGACCTCTCACCTGAGCTACTTTCTCCTGCCCAGTGTGGCCAGCCATAAGGCTCACATTTTGGTACTAAAGCCCACCCTCTCTCTTGGGATTCCTTATTTCAGAGCTTGATGGGAAAGGAGGCTGGTTAGTGGACTTCCTTAGAGGTACCTTGGGGCCTCTGCAGCTTGGCCTGGCCTGGTCGGGCCTCACCTGCAGATTCTGAGACCGGGCTGAGTCTGCTCAGCCGCCTGTCTGTCTATCCCTGTAAAGGCACCTCGGAGAGGTGGCAGTGCCCCAGATCCCAGCCAGAGAACCTGGCCTCGGCCAGTCTCCCCCTCAGTCCCCAGCTTCTCTGGGAGGGTCCACAGTGTCCTCAGGACCCCGATACCAAGTGCCCTCAAAGACTCCAGGGGAGTCTCCCCCACCTCCCCATATCAAGAAGAGACGATTTCAAAAATGTTTTTATTTAATTAGAAAAAAAGACAGGACTAACAACCCCAGACCAGTGGAGAAAATGGGATCACAGGTGCCCAAGGGGGAAACACAGGGCGGGAGGGCAGGAGGAGGCGGGCGGGGCCACACACGCCCCCTACTGGGTGCAGGGATCCGGCCAGCTGAGGCCGGGGCCTAGGGTCCCCGGGGATGGTGGAGAGGGAGGCTCTGAAGGCTGGGACATCTGAGGTTCTCTTGATCCTTGCACCTCTTCCCCCATGTTCTCTGCCTGGGACCGGGTCAGAGGTAGGATTCAGTGGGACGCAGCTTTCTCTGCGGAATCACAGAAACTCCTGGGCAGCGGTGGGGGCGGTGGCTCATGGAGGAAAGGCAGAAGACAGGCCTGGGAACTTGCTGCTGGGTGAAGAAGGGTCCTCCTGCAGCCCGGTGAGACGGCAGGGCCGTGGGGTGGAGGGGAGGCGGGGCTGGTGGCCGCTGACACCCCGCATGCTCGGACACATCACAGTACAGGGCCAACCTTGTCGGGAGAAAAGGGTTTTAAGCAAGCACAAGGGGGTTTCGGCTCGCCTGGTGTCTCAGCTCACCCGGACACGGGGCAGTCAGCGGGAGCCGCGGCCAGGGACGTCCTCTCTGTGGGGTGAAGGCTGGGCAGGGCAGAAAACGGTCATCACAAGGCCCAGTGGACCTGGGTCTGAACTTCTAGGACCAAGTCCCCCGGGGCTCCGTGAGCAGGTGGCTGAGGTAAGAATTTCTCATCACTTCTAAGTGCGGCAGCTACCGGGGGTCACAGAGGGCTGTTCAAGATGGGATCGAAAGTCTGAAAAAGTAAGAAATCATGTACCCTTAGAAAGTGGGGGTTTTATAGAAAAGAGGGTAAGGTCCATGTTCCAGAGAGTTCTTCAGAACTTGGACACACTTCCACTTTCTTGGCTTGCTTGAGGAAGGGGGGAAATGGTTGGAAAAACACAGAAGCCACTTCTTCCTTTCCACACATAGCGCTGAGGCTTCTCTCTCCTAGTGAGGAAGGAGGAGAAGCCTCGCTCGGTCCCTTTAGTCAGATTTCCTCCACTGCGTCCTTTCCAGGGGTAGCAGAATAAATTACAATAATAGGAGTCGGGGAACGTGTTGCTGCTAATTTATAAGACAAGGAAATGAGTGTAACTTGCTCTTTTGACACCGATTTGCAGTAGATCGTGATTGATAACCAGCTGGGAAGTGGATATTGTCCTCTGTTTTGATTTTTGTTTTTGGTTGCTATGGACCCTCTGGTCTCCCTTCCTTGCACAGGAGTTCAAGCTTCTGTTGCCAGACACGATTTGTGGGTGGAGGTCTGCCCTGCAGCTCAGGGGCCAGCAGGAAAGGTCACAGCCAGAGGCCACAGGCTGCCTTTCCTCTGGCCCATAGAATCCTCCAGACCATCAGTGTGTCCTGTCTCTTCAGAAGGAGGGGGAAACTTCCAGAAGCAGATAGGAAAGCCCACGGTGGCCCCACCCTTTCCCTCAGACTCCTCCAGGAGCCTGGGTCTCCTCAGGTGGGGGGAAGCTGGCCCGGGGACAGTGCAGGGACAAAGCACCAGAAAGCCACAGAGCTTTCTCTTCGGGATGACTGTTTATCAACAACGGGCGCTTGCCAGAGTGCCAGGGAGAGGCTGAGAGAGGAGAGAGGGAGAAGGAGAGGGAGGAAGGGAGCGAGCTTTAGCATCCTCCTCTCTTGTTCAGGGACTTGGGAACTTCTGGTTTGAACACAGCTGACAAGAGTCCAGCAGCTCCTTGTGCTGGAGAAGCCTTCCAGTGGCCCAGGGCCTGGCAGGGGGCGAAGGCCCTGGAATCCCATTCTTCTGGCAAGATTTGTTTCCAAGAGGAGATAATGGCTCAATTTTATGTTCCCGTGCAGCCCCAGGAAAGCTTTTGGGCCTCCTTGGAGATTTCAGAAGGCCCGGAGTGGGGACAGCAAAACGCCCTTTGGGGAGTTAAAGTCAGCCCTCATCTCGTACCCCAGCCCGGATTCCAGCCTCCTGGCTTCCTTCACGCGAAGCCAGCCCGCGGCATCTTCTGGAGACCGGGAAAGGTGGCATCTGACTCCAATTCATTGTCTGTCCGTCCGTCTGAAGAATCACGCCTTCCGGTGGTGTGACACAGACAGCCGTCCTGGGGAGAGGCCAGCGCAGCGCTGAGAGAGGGGCTGGGCAGCTCACACGGGGGTCGTCCGCCGGCTCAGCATGCTGACATGGAAGCCCTCCTTCAGGTCCTGTTGGAAGAAATCGTGCACCTGCAGGAAGCCGGCGTCCTGGTCGGGGCTGTAGCTGGCGGCTGTGGTCACCTTGAGGGGCTCTCTGGACAGCGTGTACATGGACAGCTCGCCCATGGGGATGGCCCCAGCAATCTTCAGGCCCACGGGAGACGCGTCCCTGGAGGGCGAGGCCTCAGTGGACCTGGAGCTGGACCGGGAGCGCCGTCGCCGGTACCTGTAGCTCGGCATCCTGGCATAAGGAGAAGAGGAAGAAGCCTTAAGGAACTCCCGTTTGGTCTTAAACCTCAACTCTTTATTTTTCTCAATGTAAATGTTCACAGCCAGGACGCCCACGGTCTCGGCCACAATGAACGACAGGGCTCCGAAGTAGAAAGACCAGCCGTAGTTGTAATGGTTCTTCTTGTCTTCGTCTCGCTTGTCGCTGGGGTCGCCTGTGTTGCTGGAGATGTAGACGATGATGCCGATGATGTTACTGAGGCCTGAAAAGGAAGCGGGGAGAGGGGCCGGGAGGAGAGAGGCAGAGATCAGACCCACAGGACAAGGGCGGGTGGCCATTCCCCTCCTAGAAGAGCAAAGAATATTTCTGTACCCTGGTAAGCTAATATTTTCTTTAATTTTTATTTTTTTAAGGTAATGGGGTTTGAACCAGGAGTATTCTACCTCTGAGCTACACCTAAAGCTACTAAAAATTTTTATTTTTTGAAACAAGTTCTTGCTAAGTTGCTGAGGCTTTCCTTGAACCTGTGATCCTTCTGTCTCAGCCTCCCAAGTGCTGAGATTATAGGCTTGCGCCACCGTGCCTGGCTTCTGACACGGCTAATTTTTCTTCTAAGTAAAGTCATCTCTCAGTACCTGCAGGAGACTGGTTCCACAGGTACTAATATCTGCGGATGCTTGAGTCTGTTGCATAAAAGAGCAGAGCCCTTGCACATCACCTGTGCACGCCTCCTGGGTGTGCAACCATCTCTGGATAACTTGAAGTACCTAATACAGTGTAAGCGCTGTGTAAGTAGCTGCAGGCCTGCTTTTGCCTGACTGCCACACAGGTCTGTTCTGTCACCGTGTCTTCACCTGGCTCCCTCCTTCAGGTCTTGGCTTCCTATGATGACCCCAGGTACCTCCCTGATTTGGTTAGGCATCTCCCTACAGATCTGAAAAGCACACGGCACTGGGCTTTGGTGGCATTTCGCACACCCAACTTTCTTTTTATTTATTTTATTGTATCTTTTTGGTGGTACTGGGGTTCCTGGAAACCCTTCCACCTCCGGGCTACACTCCCAGACCTATTTTCATACTTTTTTATTTGGAAACAGGGTCTCTTAAGCCAGCACGGCTGGCTTTGAACCTGTGCGATCCTCCTGTCTCTTTCTTCCTCCGTTTCTTCCCCCACCCCCTTTTTGTGGTACTGGGGATTGAACCCAGGAGCATTCTACCTCTGAGCTGCACCCTCAGCTCCATTTTATTTTTTATTTTGAAACAAGGCCTTCTTAAGTTGCTGAGGACCTCGCTATGTTGCTGAGGCTGGCGTGATCCTCCTGTCTCAGCCTCCCAAGTCCTGGGGTTATGGGCTTAAAATGAACTTTTGAAAGTGCACAAATTCAGTGGCCTTTGGTACTTCCACAATGATGGGATGGAGGTACCACCTTTATCTAGTTCCAAAACATTTTTGTCACCTCAGAAGCCCTCATTAGATGGTAGCTCCCCAGCCCGCGCACACTCGGACTTTTCATATTACGCGTGGCGATGCCACAGTCTGCTCTCCAGGTTGGGATGCATGCTCTCCCCGGTGACGGAGACCACGTGTCTACCTAGACACAGCATCCCCAGTGCACATCTCAGAGCCGGCACCAGCGGGGCGGCCGGAGCTGGTCGCTTACCTGCAGCCACGAAGAGGATGCCGGCACTGAGCACGATGTTGTTTTTGCGGCTGTAGATCCTTCCGGCGCCGATGCAGAGTCCCCCGAGCAGGAGCAGGATGGTGCTGAGGATGGGAAAGACGCTGGAGGCCCGCACGATACCTGGGCAGGGTGGGAGACAGAACAGAGGGCAATGAGACCAGCCACCCTCCCGCCCACGGTCACAGAAGTCTCCCAAGAGCCCTGGAGCTAGATGTCCCCACGCCCCAGGACGTGAATGTCCCCATCCGGACCTGACTCACACGGGGTCAGGAGATGTGTGGTCCAGGGCAGCAAGACCCAAGGGCGCGTGGAGGCTCAGGCCTGCTCTTTACTGTCCCGAGTGCCATGTGGCCTAGACACACATCCGCGACCCCTCCCTCATCCTCTCCCCGGCGTGGTCACTGGGGAGGCCATAGTAACAGTTGTTGAAATCTGGGATGGGATCACATCTTTGTAGCACCCACAAACCGCCCGGAGCTTTCGCAGACAGTCTCCACGAAGCCTCAAAAGCCTGGGGAGGGGGGTGTCTTCAAGAGGCGGCCCTCCTTCGTGGTGGGCGTCACGGCCTTTGGGGCTTTAGGTAGGACTGGGTGTTGGCCCAGCTCTGTGACACAGGACTGTGTGGCCTCGGCCAAATTACCGTATCTTTGCAGAACTGTTTCCCTACCTGTGAAACATGGCTTATAATACCACGGGCCGCACCCCATCTGCTCCTGCTGTGGAGGGGGGGAAGGAGCCCCAAGGCCATCCGCCCTCCAGCCACACCCCAGCAGCCTAGGTCACCACCCAGATAAATCTACCGTGATGGATTTAGCCACTGCTGGGATTGCAACCCTCAAGACTCAAATATATCAACTCCAAATGCTGATTCATGGGCTCCTCCAGGGGCCATTCTAGAGCTAACTGGCCTCAAACCTGCAGTCCTGTCTCAGCTTCCCACCCACCAAGAATACAGACGTGCACCACCAAGCCCGACTGCTTTCTGACGTTTTAGCTAACTTTGATTCAAAAACATGACACAGAAAACTCCAGAAATAATGCCTGTTTTAAAAGATTTTCATTGCACTATATTGTTATAATTGTTTTATTAGTTGTTATGAATCTCAAATCACACCTGATTCGTGAGTTAAACTTGATGACAGACATGTACATATAGGAAAATACAGTATGTATAAAGGCTCGGTACTGTGCACAGTTTGAGGCCTCCACCGTAGGACCTGGTGTAAGGTGTGAGTCACCCCCCTACCCCACAGGGGGCAGGGCCGAAGCTAGAAGGTGGAGCCTGCAATTCCGGGGACCAGGCCTCCCGCCCCGGAAGAGGGAGTTCAGAGAGGACCCGGAGAGGGAGGGAGGTATTCTCCCGCCGGCCACCGGCCCCCGCGGCCACGCGGGGGCTGGGGGTTGACCCCCCACGAATAAAGCCTCTCGTAATTTATTATGGATCTCGGCGTGTCTCTATGCTAGTGGGGCACCCCGCATTTTTCTACAATTTTACACCTGGGATGTCCAGGCCCTCGGCAACTTAATGAGACCCTGTTTCAAAATAAAAAAATAAAACTGGATTGAGGGTGTAGCCCAGAGGTAGAATGCCCCTGGGTTCAATCTCTAGTACCACGCCCCCCCCAACAAATAAAAATAAATTGAAAATAAATAAAATAGGGCTGAGGGTGTTGCTCAGAGGTAAACCCTCAATCCTTAGTAACATTCACACACACACACACACACACACACACACACACACACACACACACACACCAGCCTCTCAGCAAGTGAAACTGTGACTAAGAGCAGACGGTGGTGGTAGTACCAACATCCTGTGCTCGGCTTTTGTATGTAAAGTGCTCGGCTTTTGTATGTAAAGTGCTTGGCACAGGGCCGGGCCATAGCGCGGCTTCCTGAGTGACACCCTTTATCTTCAGCATCGTCAGCACGCCCAGCAACAGGCAGGAGGTGGAAGCTCACGATCTGCTGAGGAGGCAGAGCCGGCAGCTGGACGCAGTGAGAGGCCCCGTGTACCGAGGTGTCCAGCACAACTGCCTTCCCTCCCTCATACCACCACCGGCCAGCAGGGGGACCTGGGGCAGGTAACTGGCACCTGAGTCTGTGCTCTTTGGTAGCTCAGAGACGGCAGAAATACCAACCTGCAGGGCATGAAGCAGGGGCCCCGCACTCCTCTGCAACCTAACCCCCGAGACCTGTGTGTGACTACTTGGGGAAAGTCTTTGGTGATGGGATTAAGGGCCTTGGGATGATCACCCTGGATGAGTCAGGTGGTCCCTCAGGCCAATGACAAGTACCCTCCTTCTAAGAAGTGGACACACAGGCTCTCAACCTTACAGGAGGCAGGCAGAGTGAGGCCACTTGGCCAAGGGGGGCGCAGGCCACCAGCAGATAGAAGAGACCAGGAAGCAGGGAGAAGAATGCTCTGAACACCCGGAGCCTGGGCTTCCAGCCAGCACACAGGAGAGAATCCGTTTCTATGTCAAGAAGCCACAAGGCTTGTGATCATTTGCTAGAGCGACCCTGGGAAACCGGCAGCCGCCTCGGAGGATTATCGTGAGAAACACAAAGCGCACAGTAGGGCCGCAGGCGCCCTTCCTGAGTGTGTGGGTAGGAGGGAGGTCAGGAAGGGAAAGGGGCCGAGAGGACGCGCGTGCCTGCGGGTCTCCCGGGCCAGGAGAAATCCGGTTGCGTGGGCCCTGGTGGCCGCGGTAGGGGCCAGTGAGTCAGGGGTGTGGGCAGACACCCCTCCAGGGTCAGCTGACTGGCTGGGGCTTTTTAGCCACTGAAGGCCACATCTGTCTCCTTTCTGAACACCCACCAGCGTGCGCGAGCTCACAGATGAGAGATTGTCCAGGGTGTTAAAGGAGGCTCTTCTCTCCGCCGCCTCCTCCTGTCCTCGTTGTCTTCCTTCTCATGGTCACTTGGGCTCTGGGAGAATCCTGTGTGCTTCTGAAACCTGCCTCTGAGCAGTGCCGGCTGGGCTGGAGAGTCGGGGTCAGGGCCCTCTCCTGAGCCCTCGTCGTGCTGATAGGTCAGAGAGGCCAGAGAGAAGGGGGCTCAGTTCCTCTGGGGGCCCACTGAGGTTGGGGCCTGGCTCAGTGGCCTCTATCCTGACCAGGCGAGTCCAGGTGCACGCACGTCCCTGCTGCGTGTCCTGAGCTCTGGATGTGCGGTTGGCAGCTGGGGTGGCCCGGACAGTGGTGAGGGTCATGGGCCTCATAGGACACGTGGCTGAGGCATGAACCAGGCGACCATGTGGGCCTGCCTGGAGGAGGGACACCGTTCCTCACCACCCCAGACACAGCGCGGGCTCCCAGCACAGAAAAGATTCACCTGAGCCGAAATGCCAGACCCTGGAGGGGCACAAGACGGCGGAAGCTTGGGGCCGTGCAGAGGAGGAGGGTGCGTGGCGGGCTGGCTGTGAATGTGCACACCAGGAGGGGCGCTGCACAAGTCACGAGCCTTCAGGGTCAGGTGGCCAGGATGTTGGGGTTAACCTCCTTCCTGAGTCGTCCAGGACTGGGTGTGAGCAGCACAGCCTTGGACCTGCAGGGCTGGAGCTCCTCCCCCATGCCGAGCAGGCAGCCATTGCAGGAGGCTGTCTTGTAGGTCGTCCCACCATGGAACCTTCTGTTACCTTCTCTCAAGCCCCAGTTTCCCTCCGGCGTGGGGGCGTCGGTACCCAGCACACAGTAGGTCCGCAGTACATTTTTTTTGCTAAAGGAGTAAATACACTCTCACAAGCCTCAGCTCCACAGACCTCTTGCACTTCTTCCCAGTGTGGAGATCAGTCGTCCGTTGAGATTCAGAAGGCTGAGTCCCAGGAGTCTGGGCGGCCAAGGAAACAGACCCTGGCCACTCAGACGGTGGCCTGTCACCCTGGCCCCAAGCTTGCCTGCGCCCTGGAGGCGAAGGAGGTTCAAAAACAAAAGCGGAGCTTGGTTTTCAGGCCACATATCCTGCAGCCGCTGAGTGGGCACACGCCTCCCCGCCGGGAATTCGGCTTTGCCTCCAGCCCTCCAAATCCACCATCAGCCGGAGACCACGGGTCCAGAAGTGGTCCAGCTCTGCCACCCCTGGGCTCCGTGCAGAGCCCGGCTGGGCTCCCACAGGGTGCACTGGAGGACACGCCCTTCCTGAATGAGTGCTAATCGCTGTAGCACCTACGCCATCCCTTTGGGAAAGTCACTCCACAGCGCCGCCACGCCTCTGGCCCTCCGCAGGGCTGGTGAAATCCCAGACCCGCAGACCCTCTCTCCATCCTGTCCTGGCCACAGGAGCTGACTGTGGGCCGCCACAGGCTCCCATCTCTGGCTTTCGAAGCAGTATGTTGTTAACAGAGTTATTCCTCCCCTTCCTTCTGCCAGATGAAGAGCCTGTGTGCTTTCCTAAGGGCCCAGCTCCTGCCAGGCGGCCCTGTCCTGACCTCTCCCCTCTGCAGGCCCCACACTGCAGAACCCGAGGGCCATGGTGCGGGTACACTACAAGCCTCATCTGTGCAGGGTGGCAGCTCCAGCATTCCCTGTGGCCATCTTGTTTGCCTGGTTCAGTGTGGGCCCCAGTAAGCAGAGTGTGAGGACAGGGAGAAAATGAGGGAGTAGGGATGGGGACGGGGCAGGTCCTGGGCCTGGCCAGAGCAGTCCCGCGAGGCCGCAGCTCCATGGGAACCACACGCTGCTGCTCTGTTTCATCAGATGACTCAGAATCCAAATCCTTTCTTTTAAGGGGAAAAAATCCATAAGCAGGTGCAGAATGAACTGCGCTCCCTCTGAAGGCGGTGGCATCGATTCTCTATAAATGAAGATGGGCCCGAGCCCCAGGGTGCTACGGTGAGCAGCCTGTGCATCTTCTAGATAACGTTGTGGGGGAAATGGCATGCAAACGTGTCCAGGCTCCTGCTTCTTTCCAGGGAGGTGTTCACAGATCCAGGGAGGCGATCAGGATTTAAGTGTGGGGTAGGTTTACCCTTTGGGGTGTGCTCTGACACTTGGGCTCCGGTGTGGGGCTCCCACTCAGCCACAGGACCCAGGTTGGGGCGGGGCTAGGGGGCAGCCAGGCGGGCAGAGGTGGTGGCTCCTGCAGTAATGCCCAAGTATTCCTGCCCTTCCCAGCAGCCGGCAAAGCTGCCTTGATGTGCGACTTCCTCTGATCTTTCAGAACCAGAATGCAGGGAGTGTGTCCATGCGGGAAGGCAGGACACGTGCTTGGGCGCAGCATTCCTTAGCTATGCTTGGCCAGGGTCACAGCCTGTCTTTCATCTCCTTTGCCCCAACGCCGCCTCCAGCCAATCAGCAAAGTTGGCCACGCCCATCGAGTTGGCTACACCCAGAAGTCCACTGGGAATAAAGCAGGCCACGCCCACCAAGTTGGCCACGCCCAGAAGCCCACTGGGAATAAAGTTGACCACGCCCAGCAGCTCGCTGGGAGCAAAGCTGGCCACGCCCAGCAGCCCGGGAGGGGCGGGCAGTATCTTCTCCGGCCAGGGCTCAGTCTTTCCCGGGCAGGGCCCTGTCGGTCAGGTCACACAGATCCACGGGGATACCCGGCCTGTCAGCTAGTGCTGCAAACTCAGGATTTTGGAATGGATCGGCGTGTCCATAGCTTCACCTGCCCCCGGGCCCACCTGTCCCCAGCCGCCTGCCCGCCCCTTAGCCCCCACCCCCACAAGCGAAGCCGAGGGTCTCGCCACTCACGAAGGAGATACTCCGAGCTGTCGTGGTCGTAGTCGTTGTCCTCTGGGAAGTGATTGATCCGGAAGCAGTGCCCTTTGTAGATCCCTGGAGGGAGGAGAGGAAGAGAATTTGGTAAGGGTTCTGTGGGTCCTGTCCTTTCCATACTCGGTTTCTGACTGAGATGCTGAGCGCAGGCCCTGGGACAGTGAGGACGGCCAGGCTCCAGGTCCCTGGCTTGGTGGGGCCATAGACACAGATGCGTGGCATCGTGGGGGGAGCGGGTGGAAGGGCTTCCAGGCAGGGGAACCAGGCTGGCAGTGGGAGGGGTGGAGTTGGGGCCTGTCTGTCTGTCTGTCTGTGCCCTTCCTTCTTTCAGTCACTGGGCAAGAGAATCCGTCTGGCACTCAGGTCAGGCCGAGTCAGTACACAGTCCTCTTACTCAGTGCCACTGGAGAAACTTCCAGAAGGGCCCAGACCATCTCCTGCCTGGGTTTCTCTTTCCTGCTCTGAGAAGTGGCCTTCACAGGTGGAAGGCAGGATCCCTGGGTTTACTAACTGCAAGAAGCCAGGCCAGTCCTCTCTTCCAGAATCTTTTCTCCGGCTCTTCTAGCCCCTTGCTGCCCGTGGTTGGGGAATTCCCATCACAGAGCTGGACAGTACTGGAGAGGGGGGCACTTGGGGTGTCCCTGCCCCTGCCTGGGCCCGCCCACCCCTGGTACCCAGGTCAGCCTCCGCCTCCTGCCGCTGCCAGCAAGGAGCTCCTCCTGACCCCTGCGGCCTGAGCCGGGGCCGCTTCCAGGGGCGGCTGCCAAGTGTTCCGCTGGCCTCCGGCAGCCCGGCCTGACCTCGCTGTCCACAGGAGCCGTCTGGAAGCAGGGGCTGTGCCAGGCGCATGGCCCTGACAAGCCGGGGACACGCTCCTCTCCCACTGGCCACCGCTGAACTGGCCTCCGGCTGGCCTTCCCAAGGGTTCCCTTTAGCAGCGGCCTCCAAAGGGGCTCAGGGACGGTCCCGCTTCCTGAAGGCTCCTGGGCCTGAAGGACCACCAGAGAGGAGCTGGGCTGGGCCAGGGGTGGCGGGGACAGAGCGAGGGTGAGTGGGCTGCTCTCTGGTATCAGGCACCACCAGTTCACCCCTCGGTCTCCTCATCTGTGCAGTGGGTATAACCACAGCCCTTATCTCCCAGGGAGAGCTGCAGATGATGCTTGGGCCGCTCTCAGGATGGTGGCTCAGGGTAGGATGGCTGCTGCCAGTCCCAGGTACCCAGCCTCAACCCTGTGCATCCTTGCTCTAATGAGCGGCCGAGGCAGCGGACAGCTGTAGGTGTTTGTGAGCAAGAGGAAGGCGTATTCAGGAAGGTCGGGCTCAGGACAGCCGGAGCCGGTGTGATCACAGGGGCCGGCGTGGGCCCCCACACCTCCCAAACTCCTGGCTCCCACACCACAGAGTTGAAATGTTCCTGGAGACTCAGAATAAGCACTTTCTACCAAAATGGGTGGAGGAGGCAGAGTTCTTTACCATCTTCCCCACCTTTTTTTATTTTATTTTATTTTATTTTTTGCCACTTCATGGATCTAAACAAAATCACTTGAGTGGCACCTGCTTGTTAGAACAAGCAAAGAGGAGGCTGAAAAGAAGTAAATAATCTCTCTTTTCAGATGTGTTCTCTGGCAGAAATCTTGTTAGGTTTGCCACGTATCTTCCCACATCTTCCTTTGTGTGCCCACCCCCACACACATACATATGTGTGGGATGCTTCCCCATTTGGGGGGACATTGGGGGTTGAATCCCAGACCTTACCCATGCTAAACACACAACCCCAGGCCCTGTATTAAAAAAAATTAAACCTTATTTTTAGATCATTGTAGATTCACATGCAGTTTTAAGAAACAATATGGAGAACCGGACGTGGTGGCGCACGCTTGAAATCCAGCATTCGGGAGGCTGAGACCGGAGGATGGCGGTTCGCGGCCAGCCTCAGCTACTTAGTGAGGCCCTCTGCAACTCAGTGAGACCCTGTTTCAAAATAAAGAATAAAAAAATAGGGCTGGGGGTGTAGCTCAGAGGTAGAATGCCCTTGGGTTCCATCCCAAATACCACAAAAAAGAATAATAATATGGAAATACCCAGTAACCTTTACTCAGTTTCCCCCAATGGTAACATCTTATAAAGCTACAATACAGGCCGGGTATGGTGGCACACGTCTGTAATCTCAGTACTTGGGAAGCCGAGACAGGAGGATCATAGGTTCAAAGCCAGCCTTGGCAATTTAGGAAGTGCTCTCCGTAACTTAGCAAGACCCTGTTTTCAAATTAAAAAAAAAAAAAAAGAATATTGGGAGTGTAGGTTGGAGGTAGAAATGCCCTGAGTTCAATCCCCGGGACTACCCACACGCACACACAAAAAGACAACAGCACAATAACTATCACATCAGGAGAGCAGCATCAGCAGCGTCCAGGTGAGGAAGGTCCATCGCCATGGGGTCCATCCCGGGCCCTTTCCTGGCCACGCCGCCCCTCTCGGGCCCCAGCCTCGCCTCCGCAGAGGCGGTCACTAATATGTTCTTCATATCCATAATTCTGTCACTTCAGGATTGCTCTACAAATGGAATCATACAGCCCGTGACCTCTGGGGACTGGCGATTTCCTCTCAGCCTAATTCCTTCAAGATTCATCCAAGCTGTTCTACCAATAATTTGTTCCTTTTATTGCTGAGCAGTGTCTGTGGCATGCTGTTCTGTCGTTTGTTTAATCTTTCACCTGCAGAAGGAAACCCGTTATTTCTAGCCATCAGTAACAGTGGTGCGTTGAACACCCGTGTGCAGGCCTTGGTTATGCACGTTTTCATTTCCCTGGGACCAACGCCCAGGAGTGCAACTGCCGGGTCATATGACAAAGCCATGTTTAGTTTTGTAAGAGACTGTAAGGCTGGTTTCTCGAATGGCGTCGCCCCCTATTTTTAAAATGCAATTGGGCTATACACGTCCATTTACAACCAGCTTCTTCCCCCATCTAATAATGATGACGAACATCTCTCCAGTTTAAAATTCCAGTTTTTAGAAAACTTTTATTTTTTAATTAAAAAATAAATTGACATCAACCCCAAAGTTGCTGAAAATCCCCAAAGAAAATAGCATAGGAATTAGAGGAGTAAAAAACTTTCTCTAACACCAAGAATGCTGAATTCACGTGTACTTGGGCAGAAACCAGGATATCATATCTTATTTTATTTATTTATTTATTTGGTGGTACTGGGGATGGAACCCCGGGGCCTTCTACTTTGGGGCTATACTCCTGGACCTACTTTATATTTTTAACTTGGAAACAGGGTCTCTTAAGCCAGCGGTGGTCGGCTTCGAACCTGCGTGATCCTCCTGTTTCAGCCTCCCAAGCGCGGGGAGGACGAGCGTGCGCCACCACGCCCGGCAGGATGGCATGTTTTATAGTTTCAGCCTGAACACAAAACTCAGTTTTGGAAACATTAGCTTGCACACAGAAATATTTGCTCCAAATGCCCCTCCAATACATTTTGCTAACTCCCACTCTACATTTAACATTTTAGGGTGTTATTTTATATTGGATAGAAACTGTAAATAGAAACCACATGGTCCAATATATAACTTTTTTTCCTTCCAGGGCTGGGGCTTGAACCCAGGGCCTTGTGCGTGCTAGGTGAGCTCTCTGCCTCTGGGCTACCTCTCCAGCCCTAATCTCCAAGCATATTATTTTTAGTGGTGACATAACTGTTCATAGTTAGGGGTGTCACAATTCAACTATCCCATTAAGTGGTCATTTCCATTTTGGGGGGCTCTGGCCACACATCATGGGCCTCACCATGAGGATTATGCTCGAAAGTAGGTAACATCCGCACTGATTTCACTAATCTACTTTCTTTCCTTCCTTTTACTCTCTCTTCTTCCTTAAACATCCACGTCTTCTGCACAAATTAAATAATGGGCATTGGGGGGTTGAAATGTGTCCCCCCCCCCAAATGATATACTACAGGACTGGCCACCAGTATTGCGGAAGGTCCCTAAGTTAGCTCTCTGTCACTGTAACAAAATACCTGACATAAACAACTTATAAGAAAGAAATTAGTTTTGGTTTGTGGTTTCAGTCCGCGGTGCTTTGGCGCTGGTGCCTTGTGCCTGGGGCGGCATGGTACACCAGGGCAGGCGCGCTTGGTGGAAAAGGCCTGTTGGCTTCATAAAGGCCAAGAAGCAAAGAAAGAGCGAGGAGAAGGCCAGGGGTCCCCAAATTCCTTTCACTGGCACGCCCCCAAGGACCTAATTTCCTCTCACTAGGTCCCAGCTCCTAAAGATTCTGCTACCTTCCAGAAGTGCCAACATGCTGGGGACCAGGCCTCTGGTCCTCTGGGGCCCTTTCATATCTAGCCAATATCTGGCCCTTATCTAGAAAGAAGTCTTGCAGATGTAACCAAGTTAAGTTGGAGCCATGCAGGACAAGGTGGGCCTCCCCTTATTAACAGGCGAGAAGCCAGACCCCACCACTGTCGACCTCACCCACCCCAGTCTAAAGGAGGGGCCGGACTGTGAAACCGGGGTGGGGGGCACAGGTGGTCTTTGGCCTCCTAGACAGGGGGAAAGATTCCTCCCTGTCCTTGGAGCCAAGAATTAGAGATGTTTCCCTTGGATATCTTCTTAGGTCAAAGAGTTTCAGATTGTGTGTGTGTGTGTGTGTGTGTGTGTGTGTGTGTGTGTGACTACTGGGGATTGAACCCAGGGGCCTTCTACCTCCGAGCTACACCTTTAGCCTTTTTTTACTTTTTGTTTTGAAACAGGGTCTAAATTGCTGAGGCTGTCCTCAAACCTGCAACCCTCCTGTCTCAGCCTCCCAAGTACTAGGATTACTGGCATGTACCACTACGCCCGGCAGCTATTTCTTTACTAGTGATTCTAAGAGTTAACTCCACCCTTGCTCTGTCCTCTGGGTCTGTTAGGGAACTCTGCTCTGAAGCACAGTGCCCACCACCAAACCCAACACCCAGGCTGGTTCTGAACAGCCCGGAGAGCTGCCAGGATTTCCCCTCCTCTTCCCTGGACACCATGCTTCGTATTGTTGACTCAGTTTCCTGGAAATTCTCCCCGAGAGGCACCTCCGCTCCTCCCACCGGCTGTAGTGGAGCACAGCACTCAGTCCCAAGGACTTGGCATTTGTCCCTGTCAAATCTGGTCCTGTCTGCGTTGCCCTAAGGCATTTACCGGGGAGAAAATTCATGACTGATGCGAGAAGTAAGAGAGAGAAAGCCACTTCCGATCCACTTCCTGGAGCTCCCTCTCAGGAACGGGCCACTTGTGTGTATCTGTTGACACTTTGGTTGTTAACTCGGAGCCTAGCCCGGGCACGGCCAGTGTGCTGAGGGGGCTGGAGGGTGGCTGGCTTCTAATCCCAGAGACTCTGCGGCCCTCGCCATCCCGAAGTCCAGGAAACCCCGTGTGGGAAGACCTGGCCAGTCACGCAGCCCCAGGCAGGTGAGTTCTTCATCTATAAAGCCCAGGACGGGGCAGAGGAAGGAGCTCCCGCTGTAAGAGTCCCTGAGCATTCCTGGAGAAGAGGTATGAATGTGCCCCACATCCCTTCATCTGTATCCATTGCTGGCCACATTTGTTAAAGGTACGTTGATAGACATAGGAAACCTCTAGAAAGAAATTTCCCCAAACATGCCCGACGTTTGATTTCTGGGTGATAGAGTAATGAGTAGGCTATATTTTTCTTTACCTCTGTGTTTTCTGAATTGTCCACAAGGACTTCGAAGGAACCAATGAAGCTTATTCGAAGAAAGTAGAAGGAAGCCAGGCATGATGGCGCACACCTGTAATCCAGTACTTGGGAGGCAGAGCCAGGAGGAGCGCGGGTTCTAGACCAGCCTCAGAAATTTAGTGAGACTCTCAGCAACCTAGCGAGACCCTGTTTCAAAACAAAAGACAAAAAAAGGCTGAGTATGTAGCTCAGAGGCGCTGAACGCCCTGGATTCAATCTACAGTAATGAGAAAAAAGAAAAAAAAGCAGCTGGATCCCTGAGTTCTAAATGAAAACATGGAGGTGGGTCTAGACTGACCATAGATGTCCTTAGCCATGGAAGATGGTGGCTGAGGTGTGAACCACTGAGATAGGAGGGTGTGTGGGCAGCGTTTCAGCCCTCGTGGGTGAGGCTCCCTCCGCAGCCTCTATGAAGGTCACACTCTTAGGTTACGCCACCATGTCCAGCCTGGGTGGCCAACCCCAGGAACTCAGGGTACATTATTATTATTATTATTATTATTATTATTATTATTATTATTGATGTTGTTGTTGTGTGTGGTATTTGGATTTGAATCCAGGGATGTTCTACCTTCTTCTAAGCTACACTCTCAGCCCTTTTTATTTATTTTATTTTAGTTTGAAACAAGGTCTCCCTGATTTGCTCAGGCTGGCCTCAAACCTGCAATCCTCCCGTCTCAGCTTCCCATGCACTGGGATTACACGACCGGTGACTCGGGTAATTTCAGCACTAAAGCCAGGGTGAGCGGTCACCGTGGGAGCTACTTTGCGAGTGCAGGCATCTGACATACGCCTCTGTAATGAAACACTTCAGAGGCCCGCCATGATTCAGGGAGCCCTGGAGTGAATGTGTCGTGAATGTGTCAGCGGCGACTGGATAATAGTGGTGATTCTTCATTCACGCCTTCATCATCTGCCAAGAATTCCCATAAGCATCACCTCCCCGGAGCCCCACAAGTGTCGACAGCAATGGCCGCCTACTGAGAGTGTGTGGTGCCCGGCCCGCCTCCGGCCATCCATCTTCCTTTCCTTTTTTATTTTATGGTACTGAGTGAGGACTGAACCCAGGGACATTCTATTCCCAAGCTATTCCCTCAGACCCCTTTATATATGTATATATATATTATTTTGAAACAGGGACTCGCTAAGTTGCTGAGGCTGGCTTTGAACCTGTGCCCCTCCTGTCTCAGCCTCCCGCGTATTGGGATTACAGGTGTGCACCACCACACCCGGCGGCCGGCCACCTGTCAATACTGCAGCGATAGGCTCCATGCAAACATCACCTATTAGCCACACCAGTTACTTCCTGCCTTTTGCCCTGGCACTGGGTGGGCTGTCTGGGGGGAAATGCTCAGGCTCTTGGAAGTTTGAGGACTTAAAACCTGCCCCACCTGGTTCCTCGAGCGATGGACGATGGGAACTGGTGGACGAATACTCCCCGACTTTGCCTCTCGAGTGGGCAGCCCTGACCTTCATCCTACGTGGCTTCTGGGAGGCTGGGTCCCAGCAGGACCGGGCCAAGTGGTGGTCAACTCAGGACACCCCTTGCCAGGGCTGCCCCGCCCCCACGCCTGGTCCCAGGGATGCTCCTCCGCCGGGAGACATCCACCTGCACGTGGGCCCGGCTGAGGCTCAGAGCGGAGCTAACTTGCCGAGCGCGTTCCGGGCATTGGCTTTCATCCTTGTGACAATGGTCCTTTGAAGATGGAGAAAGAAGGCTTAGAGATGTCACAGGGCCTGCCTGCACGGGCCCCACGGCAGAGGCCCAGCCCAGAGCCATTAGCATTCAAGTCCAAGCTGCCAAAACGGCTCCTCTGCCCTTCCCACTAAGAGGAGAGAGGCCTGGGCCTCTGGCAGGTTCCTGACTCCTCAATCAGTGCTCTTTACTGCCTGGTGCTTCCTGTCCCAGCAAAAGGGGCTCTGCAGGTAGCGTGGCTGAGATGATATTAGGAGATGGGGGGGGGTCTTTGGGAAGTAATTAAATCACAAGAACAGAATCCACATGAGTGGGATATTTTTTCCCTTTTTTGGTATGACTGAGGATTGAAACCAGGGGTAGTCTACTTCTGAGTTACACCCCAGTCATTTTTATATTTATTTATTTATTTATTTATTCATGGTGGTACTGGGGATTGAACCCAGAGGCATTCTACCTCTGAGCTACACCCCCAGCCCTATTTTATATTTTTTATTTTGAAACAGGGTCTCGCGAGGTTGACGAGAGTTTCACTGCTTGCTGAGGCTGTCCTTGAACCTGCGATCCTCCTCATGTCTCATTCTCCCGAGTACTGGGATTACAAGCATGCGTCACCACGCCCGGCAGGGATTGGTGTCTTTTAAGGGCCCCTGGAGATCTCTCTGGGCTCCTCCATCATGTGAGGGACGGTGAGAAGGTTCTGATTATAAATGGAGATACAAGCCATCTCCAACGCCCTGCTCTGGAACTTCCCAGTCTCCAGTATGGTGAGATTGAAATTTCTTTGGTATTTTAAGCCACCTGGTTTATGATATTTTGTTATAGTAACCCAAAAAGACTAAGGCAGGTTCAGCTGGAAGTCGGGGGCGGGCTGGGGTGCCCCTCAGGGAGCCGCGTGGGACGCTGAGGCAGCTGCCGGGAAGGCAGCAGGGGCCGGAGCAGGCGAGAGCCCCGCGTGGGCAGCCGGCTCATCCTCAAGTGCGTTCACAGGCAGGGGTCGGGTGGGATGGAAGTGCTTTGGCCCGAGGAGGCCACCAGCACACCTGCATCTGCTTCCCAAGGCCACAGCCCGGGCAGCTTAAACCACCGCCAGGGACTGTCTCAGAGTCCCAGAGGCCAAAGTCCAAGTCCAGGGTGCTGGCGGGGTTGGTTTCTTCCGCGGAAGAACCTGGATCTACATTTCTAGGGGCCTCCACCTCGCTTGTGGCTGGTACTGGACATCTTCGCCTCTGCCGTCTCCTCACAGGGCGCGCTCCCTGTGTGAGCATCCGTGCCCAAATGTCCCTTTTTTGTAAGGTTAACAGTCACGCTAGGTTAGGACCACTCTAGCCTAAGAGTTGCTTTCACTTCAACTTGATAATCTCTGTCAAAGCCCCGTCTCCAATAAGCTCACATTCTGGGGTACTGGGGTGAGGACTTCTCTATAAAATTTTGGAGTGGGGACACAATTTAGCCCATAACCTGGGGTTCAGAGCACATGTACTGGCCACAGATGACCAGGCACCCAGGACAGTGTGTGCCCACAAACCCGTCTCCCCACTTCTCTCTCACCCCCAGGATTTTTGCCCTGCTCTGCCTCCTGTTCCCCATAATTCCCCCCCCCCCAAAGCCCTCATAACCCTTCTGCCTCCACGCCCATCTCCAAAGAACACTCCTGATAACTGTCATTTCCCAATTGGCACCTGCCGGTCTCCTAGGGGCTGCCTCTCCAGCTGCACAGTAGGCTATTGGGAGACTTCTCCACGGTTCCTACAGGGAAACGCCAGGCTTGGAGAGGCAGGGGGACCGCGCTGTGCTTCCTGAGGGTGAGGGGCAGCCTAGCTTCTTGGCTGATTGCTGACTCTCTGGGAGACCCTGTGAGGCCACTATGGCCTTCAGTTCCTTCATCTAATTTATATTTATGGTGCACCTGCTCTGGAGTGGATGCTGGAGCCTCAGAGCTGTAGCTCTGAGAATATCTGTTCACTGAAACTCATTTCCTCTTGCTATGCAGCACAGGCTGCATGGTATTTCCCAGTTTGCCTGTAGTTAGATGCGGCTGGGCCGTAGGTGACCTAATTGTCTGGTGAAAGATGAGTGGAAGTGATGGACAGGCTCTGGGGCTCTAAGCACACCTCTGTGTCTCTGCTCCTTTTCCACGCCAGCCCCGGAGAATAGTAGAGACACAGGGTGGCAGGGGCCTGGGTACCCGAGTTCCGTCAGGGAGGGCTGCCGTCCTTGAAGAGGACCACCTGCTTGGGACTGATATATGAGCAGGAAAGGAACTATTATGCTTATTAGAGTTAGATATAAAATGTCCCCTAAAGTGTTCATGTATTAATGTCTGGAGCTGATATAACTGAGTCATAGGGGTTGTAATCCCAGCAGTGGATAATATATTGTAATGGATTTTTCTGGGTGGTGGCCTGGGCCCATAGGGTGTGGCTGAAGGGGGTGTGGTCTTGGGGATTATAAATATATATCTCCTCCTACCTCTGCTCACTCTCTCTTGCTTCTGGCCTCTGTAACGTGAGGAGCAGCCCATGTGCTCTCACCCCCAACCCCCGTCTTCTGCCGCCATGCCCGGAGATCCATGGTCCCCAGCCTCATATGGACTGAACCCCAAACCGTTCTTTCTTCTGAGTTCTGTGGTCAGGTCTTTAGATAATGGCTGTGAGAATACCGACCAGAACAATGTTGAAGGCTTGCACGTTCTGGTGTGCTTCTGTCACAGCAGTGATCAACAGCACAGGAGGAGAACAAGACAGATGTGGTATCTGCCCTTCTGGAACTTTCTGGACACTCGGTTATTCAATGGTGACGGAGGACAGAGCTCTGAGGCGGGTGTCCAGCGTTCCAGGAGGAAGCTGCGGGGCTGAGCTCAGGAAAGGTGCTCCTCTCCTGGAAGATGGGCAAATGTCTTTGGTTTTTCAAAGCCAAAGTGAGACCGTGTTGAAGGAAACAACCGGAAGAGACAAGTCGCCATGCTGTCACTTGGATGGCATGGTATCAGATCGCTGGCTTCCTGGAGACGCCTCTGATCAGAGGGTTCCCGGCGGGAGTCTGGGGAGGAGCCTTCTGTGTGCTCCCCAGGCAGGAGCTTGGGGCCCAGGACTGGGAGGTCTCTCCAGGAACATGGCGACATCTCCCACCTTTCACAGTGTTCTTTCTTTTCTTGACAGCCTTGGCTCAGTGTCCCTGAGGTCCCTGCCTCGTGGTCCCCCTTGGTGATTCTGGGGGCTTTTCATTCTTCCATTGGGCCTCCCCATCCTTTCCTTTCCTTCAGTATCAGCAGGATCCAAAGACCCAGATCCACCTGGGAGGACCACAGCCAGGAGGGGAGGGGAGCCGACACCCACCTGAGACCAAAGAGCCAGGAAGGAAGGAGCAGGTTCACTGGGCGCCACAGAAGGGTGGGTGCTGGGTGCCTGGTACAGCCACAGGAGGGGCCCAAGAGTCAGAGTACTGGACACATGGCAGCCCCGGTGGAGAGGAGGCTCCTGGAGTGGTGGGCTTCTAGGACAAGCATGGGAGGTGGAGGAACTGAGGCTGGAAGAGCAGGCACACTGCTGCCACAGAAGTGGCCTGAGCATCTGTGTAAGGGGACTGGCCGTTACCATCTGCTCTGAAATGCCATCAGGAGGAGATCACGCATCAAGGTTGGGAACCAGAGAGCCACTGTGGAACCATGAGAACCATGTTCATCCCTCTGCGGCACTTCTCCTGGGGCCTAAGGACCCCACTGGGAGCTGGGAAAGTCTCCTTATGACCCGTGCAGGGAACTCTAGTCCCTGGGGGGCTCTTAATGTCCCCATGTGATTCCCAGCAGGGCTGGGTGTCTTCTGGCCTGTTGGGGTTTGAGGATCCCACCCTGGGGAGGGCTCTGGACATCCCCCTTCAGTCCCAGCTGTCTGGAGGCTGCAGGCCTTCCTGGCCCAGGACTAACAAGCTCTCTCTTCATGGCTGGCTCTTAGGAGCCCTTGTAAGGAGGGACACATTCAGCTCTGGCTCCCAGTGGGCAGCTTCCTGCAGCTGCCAGGGGGCCCTGGGCAGCCCCGGTGGCTGCTGCTGCCAGGAGCTAGAAGTGGGAAGGCGATGGGGATGGGTGTGGAGGGCACAGGGCTGGGCTTCTGTACTCAGTCTAATTCACCCCTCACCTGCTGACAACCATAAGGAGAGCCATCTTGAGCTCTGGGTCTTAAATTGCACGGTCATAAAGAGAGCCTACAGTGACCCTGGCCCAGCAGGAAGGCACCTCTGTGGCTTGGGTGTGGTTGGCCCCAGGCGGGTTACGTGTGTTGGGAGCTTGATCCTTACTATGCTGGATGGCATTAAGGGCCCTTTAAGGGGTGGGGCTTAGTGGGAGACCCTTAGATCACTGCGGGGTGCCCTCTGATGGGACTGACATAGTTCTAAGGGAGCCCTGGGTGCCGTCTGGCTTCCCGTCTATCTTATTTCTCCATGTGCCCCCATTATGATGCCACCTATCACGATGTGATATCCTCGCTAGAGTTGCCCTAGTGCTGTTTGGACTTTTGTCTCTGAAACTGTGAGCTAAATAAACCTCTTTTCTTTATAAAGTCTCAGTCTCAGGAACTTTGTTATGGCAATGCAAACCCAGTCCAGTCCTATCGAAGGGGCTGTACAAAGTCAGGTAGGGTCCAAGTCTGTCTGGATCCCGTTGTGGTTTCAGGAAGTGAAGTTCTTGGAGGGAATCGATTTCTGCCTCCATGGCCGGGTGTGGTGGCACATGCTTGTAATCCCAGTACTCGGGAGGCTGAGACAGGAAGATTGATGTTTATGGCTAGCCTCAGCTACTTAGTGAGGCCCTCTGCAAGTTAGTGAGAGTCTGTTTCAAAATAATGAATAAAAATAGGGCTGGGGGTGTAGCTCAGAGGTAGAATGCCCCTGGGTTCAAAGCCCAGGACTGCAGAAAAAAAAAAAAATCTGGCTCTACAAACCTGAAGATCAAAGCTAGTTTGGTAAACTGAGGCACCTCTCTGGGCGCTGTGGATGGCTGTGACTCAGAGGGGCAGGAGAGTGAGGAGGGGCGGGCCTCTGCCTGCACCAAGCCCCCACCCTCGGCAATTTTCTACTTGTGGGAACCCCTTTCTCTGGGAATAATTCCTTCACACAGAACTACCCATGTGGCTGCATTCCTGCTCCCTGCCCCCTGCCAGGGATCGGGACAGACCTCTGGACCAAGCCGGACCGATCAGGCGCACCCTTTGTGGCTTGGATTTTGGATTAGAGAGAAAGGAGACCCGGGGGTGAAGGGATAGTGGGGTGTTCTCAGGTGGCCCATGACCCCGGGTCTGGGGGTTCTGAGTGGAACCCTTCTTCAGTCTTGGCTGTCAAATGTCTCTTCCTGATGGGTCCCCTCTGTGCTCTTTCAATAACGTCTTTTATGGGGAATCAAGCCGAAAGTTAGTTTCTGTGTTTGCATCTGAGAGAACTCTAACCCCCAGTGGCTGCTGGGTGGGGAAGAAGAGTCCAAGCCAAGTCTCGTGAAGCCCGGACTCCGTTTCACGCCCCAGGGCAGATGTGCAATGCTTTTATGAGACAGGGAAAAGGGCGCGGGTTCTCAGGAGACCACAGAACTCAGGAAAGGAGGATGGGAGTGCTGAACACCAGCCCCGCGCCACCACGGAGAAGCCACCCGATCAGTGTATTCCAGTCCCGAGGGTCCCGGAACGCGGCCGCTGGGCCGGTCAGCTAAGCTCACACGGGCATCCGTGCTTCTCTGCCTCTCTGAAATGGGGATGTTCATGGACCTCAGAGAGTTGCCACGGGGAAGCAGGACATGTGTGGCTGGGAGGGACAGAGGGAGAGCGCTCCCCAGACACGATGCCTTCTCGCCCATCCTGATTTTAAAAAATGAGCCTTCCGACTTGTCAGTGAAGCAAGCCCTCAGCAGTTTCCTCCTGCCTGGGAGCTGCCACTTCGGGAACCTCCTCCTGCCGAGGGGACCCTGGAAGTGACGCCCAGGCCCTGCTGCCCCCACCTCCCGCTCACCCACCTCCTCTCGCTCACTCGGCAAGTGTTTCAAGAACACAGAGCGCCAGCCCTCGCCTCCTCCTGCCCCGCTCCAGAGCGGCCAGGATTTTTCCAGGCTTCCTGCCGAGATTCATAATTGAACAGAGGCCGGGCGATTTCCCCAACCAATCGCTCGTTCCCCCCCAACACGGGGAAATGGGTGTTCAGTTATTGTCTCTGTGATTTTTCTCCTTGTATCTGCCTGATAACTGCTGCACGGATGAAACCTCAGTACCAAGGGTTGGGTTTTTTTTTCTTTCTTTCTTTCCTTCTTTCATTTAATGATGAGCAAATATGAAGCTCCCTGGGGTAGAACGGGTCTCTGCAGATTCCAGCCTCTTCCGTCGGTTTGCCTCTCTGCAGACCTCTGGAAAGTTATGCTCCAATAACCTGAGAGTTTTAATTGAAGGGCTGGGGTGCGGGGAGGGAGAATCATAAACTTCTGCGAAGGGCCCTTGGGATCATCTGTTTCATTTAGTTCATTTTCTACACTAAGAACCTCATGCCTGGAGGGGCGAAGAGACATTTCCATGGCGACAGACTGGCTGGTAGCACAGCCGAGCCTGGAACACTTGTCTCTGGACTCCAAGTTGAGTGCTCTTCACTGCCACCTGGCTCTAGCACAGAGATTCTCGACCTCCCAGGTGTTCCTGGCAGCTAGTGGGCAGAGGCCAGGGATGCTGCTACACACTCTATAGCATATAAGGCAGCCACCCCCAGACCCCAGCAAACGATTTAGCTCCAAATATCAAGGGTGGCCGATGGTGAATAAGTGGCCGGCAGAGTCCTCTCTTCCCAGGTCCCTGGCAGACATTGCTAATCGATCACAGTACTGTTCTGTGCTCCATTCAGGGGCTACTAGTCGAGACAGTACCTATCGCTCTTCTCATGGCAGGACGACGGGGAGGAGGTAGGTCAGGAAATCATTCCGTCTCGGCTCCAGCTAGTGTGATCTGGGCTCCCAATTAACCTAGTTGTGCCTCACATTTCCCCTCTGTGAAATGGGGACCATAAGTGGGGTAACCTCAGAGGGCTATTTGGGGGTGAAATAAGTCAACAGCCATGCCGGGCACATGGTCAGTTTGTCAGATATGCTGGCTAATCAGGAGGGAGCGGGCCAGGTTTGTCCCCCTGACCAGGATTGACTTGAACTCCTCCTTTTCCTCGTGTGCCCATGATATTCTGACTTCCAAAGTGAGTGGAGGTTCCCTGACTCTTTGAAGGCCCAGCAAAGTGACCCTGCTTTCCCCGGCTCCATTGCTAAGGGGCTGATAAGGGTTGTCTTCCATGCAGCACTAACCTCCCAGCAAACCCCTCTGCTAAGCTCTTCCCGTTTTCTCACATCTGCATGTGAAGTAGGAGCTCCTATAAGCCTGTTCTACAGATGGGGAAGCCAAGGCTCAGAGAGGACAGATAACTTACCTGAGGTTAGCAGAGCCCCAAGACACCAACCCAGGATTCCCCAGAACCAAACTGTGGCCCCTGTGCCACCCTGCCTCCTCATTCTATCAGAGAACAGAAGAGAGCGTGCTAGTCAGCTTTCCGTCACTGTGACAAAACACCAGAGATAAACAGCTTAAAAGGAGGAAAGATTCCTTTGGGCTTGTAGCTTTAGTCCATAATTGGCCCGTCCCTTTGGGGCCTATGGTGAGACAGAACATCTGGTGGTGGAGGTGTGTAGTGGAGAAAGCTACTTTGTGGTGGTGCAGAAACAGAGAGTAAGAGGTAGGGGGTGGGGGCAAAAATATACCCTTTGAGGGTGCACCCTCAATGACTCACTTCCTCTAACTAGGTCCCACCTCTTGAAGTTCCTACCAGCTCCCAACCAGCCCATCAAGTCATGACCCATCAGTGGACTAACCCAAGGAGAGGACAGCACCCTCAGGATCCACTAAGCCCCGGAGGCCCGGCCACAAGAGTGCACGTGCGCTTCTGGGGATATCTCTATCTACCCCATCACCGCGGGGAGGAAAGCCGGGGTAGAGAAGGCCAGCGTCCGGGAGGGCGCACCTCCAGGTCACCGGCTCTTTCTGGAAGCCAGGTAGGGCTGAGAGAGCACACACCTGCTCCCCGAGTCCCTCCGGGGTGGGGGCAGCTCTTCTGGTGGGGCCAGATGCCGAATTGAAGCCTGGTTTTCAGGAACTCCTTGTTCCCTCCTAGCAGCTGGGGTCTGGAGCGCCAGGTGGGAGTTCTCCATCACCTGCTGTGACCCTAGGGATCCTAGGTCCCTTGGTGGGGAGCCACCAGACGCCGGGCTGAGAAGGCCTGGGAGCTCCTGGCTGATCGGCCACACCGGATGCCTGTATCCTTTGCCTGTCAGGCTCTGAAATCCTGCCAGAGCTGTCCCGGCAGCTTTCCAGGAAGACCATCATGATATAGATATATATTGGGGGGACCCTTGTACTGTCCAGTCTCTATGGAGCCAAGAGAGAGCTGTTCATTTCCCTCTCCCTTGAGAGCCCCTCAAGGCCGCAGAGAGGCTGTCTGTCCAGTCTTCTAAGCTGCCCTCTCACACTGCATCCCAGTGCCACCACCCCAGGCTCCTGGGCACAGGTTCCAGCGCAGGTGCCCAGTACCCTCGGCCCTTCAATCCTAGGGCCCAGCACCCTAAGCCTCGGCTCCCTCGGGAGGTCTGAGGCTAAGGCTGAGGCTTTCATTGCATGAAAAAGAAAAAGGTAAATAAAACGCACAGGGCAGCCTGCTCCCTCGCAGCCCAGCTTCGGCTTCAGCTTCAGCGAGGACTGGCTGGCTGGGAGCCAAAGAGCGGAGAAAGCCCTGGGACACAGCACAACAACTGTCATTGTGAGTTAAGCAGGCCGTTTATGGGGAGGATAAAAGTTAATGAGGAGCTGTACTCCAGCTCCCCACCATTAAGCAAGAGAGATACTGGCAAAGGAGGGAGGGCACAAAGAAAGAGAGGCTGTCTGAGCACAGGCGGCGGGGCAGGCAGGTGGGGGTGCTGAGGGTGGCCGTGGCCATCAGCCCCCGGCTAGGAAGGCCACTGAGTGTGGACATCACTAATTGCATCTACATTCTCCAGGTGTCTTCTTAATCTATGACCCGCTGTCCCCTTCCCAGGTCCTCAGAAAGCCGGATGGGGAGGGAGGCGTCGGCTCTCTGCTAATTCATCTAAATAAAGCCCAACTCTCTGGTGGCTGCCTGGCCAGAACCTGGAGCTTCATGTATCCTAATAGTTCACAGAGGCCCTGTTTTTTTTTTTTTCAGACTTCTGGGCTGGGGAAGGGGTTTGGGCTGGGTCTGGGGGCTCCAGTGCTGGTCCCTTGCTATCACCAATGCTGCCATTAGTGCTGATAATAACAACAGTAAGAACAGCATCACCATCCTAAGCGCTTGGTTTTGGTCCTCACTAAAACCAACCTTACAGATGAAGAAACCTGAAATAAATAAATAAATAAATAAAGAAAGAAAGAAAGAAATAAAGAAAGAAAGAAAGAAAGAAAGAAAGAAAGAAAGAAACTGAGGCCAGAGAGGCTGAGTGACTTTTCCAGGTCGTGAATGCAGTTGGGGCCAGAGCCTAAGCCACCATCGTCAAACCCTGAGCTTTAAAACCACTACACTCTCCTATCTCTTCAACCAAACATAACACACACACACACACACACACACACACACACACACACACACACACACACACACCAGCTGGCAAGTCCAGGGCTGGTGGAGGCCCAACTCAGAGGATGAGTGTTCTGCAAGTTCCCTGGGTCATCTCGGGAGCGCCTTCACCTGCTACCGAACAAGCCCAGGCACCCAAGATCCAAGGAGGACATCTGTGTGGCTCCTCAAAAATGTGCCTGGAAAGACTTGCGGGGAGACAAGTGGGGGTGCAGGAGAAGGGGATGGGGGGGCAGCAACAGGCAGGGCACAAGACTGGATGGGTGGCCCAGGAGCTTGCTCAAGGGTCTGCAGGCCCTCGGAGCCCTTTCCCCACCAGTAAACATGTAAAAGGTGATGGATGCTCTAATTACCCAGATCTGATCATTACACATTGTTTACAGGTATGAAAACATCAGGCTGCACCCCAGAGAGCCAGGTCTGACACTTACTTACCTCTGTATCTCCGCTGGAGTTTTGTGGGTTCTATTGCACTGGTGTTCTTTCTCTAAAGAGGGCCTCTGTGGGGCTTGGGGTGTGGGGGGCACTGCTTGCTACCCCAGGAACAGAAGACACCGGCAGGACATCAGTGCCCCTGTCTACCAGATGCCACGGAATGAGCTGCTTGTCATCAGCTCTGAGTCAACAAATCACTCCCTGAATTTGATACGATTTGTAATATGATAGGAGAGAATGTTTCAGAGGCACATCCCTGGGCCGCATCCTGAGAACCAAGCCTGGGACCCAGCACGATCAGAAGCCAGACAAGTTCCATGGTCATGGATTCTAAAACCAAAGTGACATTACCACAAAATGCAAAAGAAAAGCCAGAGGTCTGTGCACCTCCCATTTGCAACACCATGTACTTGGGCCTCAGTCCTCACACATGGAGGATCCTGAAGAGGAACTGGCCTGCACCCAGGACATGGGGGGCCTCGGAGACCCCACCCTGCCAGGTTCCACTATGCCCCCGACACCTTTTTGTTGGCCAGGGCTAAGAAGCCAGAGGTTCCTCAGCGCCCCGACAGGCGGCCATGGGAACGCAAAGCTTTCATTATCCATTAAGCCATTTTTCCTCCCAGTTGAGATCCGGATCGAGAAGCGTGAACGGCACGTTTCCAGCTCTCTGTGGCGCCTCTCCCACCCAGACAGAAGCCGGAGCTGCTCACTTCCAGTGCATAAGTCTCAGCGGGAAAATGCAGCCGGTCCAGGTGCCCTGACCTGGGCCAGCGGCGCGAGCATCGTGGCCAGGAGCCAGGCAGCGTCCACGGAGGCCTGAATATTTTACACCTAATGACTCTGAGTTATAGGCTTTATACCTTTAGACACCGGATTAAACTTGATATGAAATTGGCCCTGGGGGAAATTTGCTAAAGAAAAACAAGGATGTTAGATGGGGAGTTGAAAGCCCTTTGCAAGGCCTCCACCTACATTTCAAGGCTGTGTTATCTGTGGACAATCCAGGGGCACCAGCCTCCCTCATATCAACTGTGACTCTCCCCTGCCGTACTCCACCCTCATTCTGGAAATATCCCTTCTTCCTCCTCTTCCTCAACCTCTACTCACCACCAGCCCCCAAGACGGTGCAGAAAAGCCAACAGGCACCTTCAGCAGGCTCAGGACAAGGAGTGTTACACCGAAGAACCCCTCTGAGAATCCAAGAGGTAGGAACTACTATTCGCATTTCACAGGGGAGGAAACTGAGGCAACAGGAAGTAACAGGAAGAATGTGCAGAGAGCCATGTTCATAATTTGAATATACCTGGCTCCAAAGACCATGCCTTCTACTTACATAGCACCACTCATGTGCTCAGAGGTGGCCAGAACAGGGCCACTCAGAGGCCAATCTGGTCGTCTGGCTGAGACCATCACATGCTGTTTGCGACAGGTTTTCACCAGCCCCTGTGCCTCCCCTTCATGCATGGAACAGGCTTAGGACCTGAGGCTTAGGACCTGAGGCTTAGGGTAAGAACAAGAGAGCCCAACACACACACACACACACACACACACACACACACACACACACACACACACACAGCTCCCAATGTGCCTTCTCATCTCAGCTGCTAGACAGGATGGCAACTCTAGCCCCAGTGTGGAACCGCCTCTGTCCTTGAGTGGCAGGTAGGATGACCTATCTTTGTAGACAGGCGCGTGGGTGAGCTGGTGGCTGGGGAGCTCCGGCTGGCCCAGCAGTGGGGGAGAAGCACCTGCCACCTGGCCCAGGCCAGCCTCAGTGGGGGGCAGAAGCTGCCTTAGCCAATGTCTCAGTCAGCATTCTCATTACCGTGACCCCAAACACCTGACCATACAACTTAGAGAAAGGAAGATGCATTTGCTCACAGTTCTGGAGATTTCAGGGGTTCAGTCCATGTTAGGTCATGTTACATTGGCAGAACGCAGGGCATGGCAGCGGGCAGCAGAGAAGAGAGAACAAGTGCTCTGCTCTCCCATCATGGAGACCGGAAGCAAGCAGAGAGGTAGCAAGGAGGTCAAGACAGGTACAGCACTCAAGGCCACACCCCCAGGGGCCCACCTCCTCCAGCCACACCACCTAGGTTACCTACCACCTGGTAAATTCCTTACAGTGGATTCATCCACTGATGAGATTACAACCTTTGTGATTTAATTACATCAACTCTGAACATCAATACATGAGTTCTTTCAGGGACATTCTCTATCTAACCACAACAGCCAGCAAATGCCTGCTTTTTACTCTGGGAAGATGAAGCCCTTTGGGCGTGGTCTGCACAGTAGCTAGGGCAGTAGGAGCAGCGGCACAGAGCCTCTCTAAGAACCAGGGATGACGCAGCCAGGAAGCCGGGCCTTGCTCGCCCAGCCTTGCAGAGCCCTGGCCTCCAACTGAGCCCTAATTCGCAGGGCTGCTGCCAGTGCTCATTCATAAATGATGAAAAGCCTCTTAGCAAATGCCGAGCTCTGTGACGGCCCGAGGCCCTGCTGCGAACCCTAGGCTGCCACTAACTGAAGCCAGGCTGCCACTGGGTCCTGGGGGATCGGGGTTGGTGAGCGCTCCCACCCTGGGCACACCCGCTGAGGGCCACAACAAGGTCTTCTATAGCTGGTTCTCACCTGGACAGGTGCTCCTGGCTGGCTGCTGACCTGGGGGAAGGTTGAAGGCAGCGTTGAAGTACCCTGCGGGATTTCCCTCCAGAACCTCAGAAGCAGTTGGGTTTGGAGGGTTCTGTCTTAGCTGACAGGTATTACAACTGCTAGAGTCTGAAAGGTCAGCCTGGTGAGCGTGTTTTGATGTTTGGGGAGCTAGAGAACAGGGAAAGGGGAGGAAAGGCACTCAGGGCTCTGACTTTGGAGCCTGACCTGGCCCGGGGTGGTGGGGCTACAGCTCCATCCTGGAGGCACCATTCCTGGAGACTCGGACCTGCAGAAGTCCCAGCACACCACAGGCCCCTCCTCCCCTTGCTTGCTCAAGGTAGATTAGATAGAAGAACATGGCCATCCCCAGGGGTGGGCATTTCCACTCTGGGCTCCCACAGAGAGGGACGCCCATCTTCCTGAGAAGGCCTGATTGGTTGATGATGTTTTAATCCATGGCCCAAATGGAGACAAGACCAGGTTTTGTTGGGCCCTGAAGTTTGTATAATTAGGGGTGTGTGTATGTGTGTGTGTGTGTGCGCACGCACACGTGTGTGTGTGTGTGTGTGTGTGTGTGTGTGTGTTTACAGGGGTGTTTTACTTCTGAGCTACACCCTTACCCCTTAGTTTTATTTTGAGATAGAGTCTTGCTAAATTAACATGAGCTGGCCTGGAGTCTGCAATCCTTGCCTCAGCCTTCCAAGTGATGGGATTACAGGGTTAGGCTTACCACAACCAGCTAGACAGGCCTTCTTAAAGAAAAAGAATGCACAACAGATCCCAAACTAGACTCGGCCTAGCCGGGGGCTGGGGTGCCTTGGCATCTGGCAAGTACACCGTCGGGGAGCCGAGCCAGCCAGGGCTCCCCGGGGCCCCAAGGCTGATCCTGTCTGAGAAAACAGTGCAAACACAGGGGCCTCTCCCACTCTGACACCTGTTCAGGAACTCCACCACACAACTGAACCAGGCTCTGGGGATCTTGGATGTCTCATGGAGGGGCTGCTCTGAGCTGTCTAAACCCAGTCACCTCTGTGTAGGAAAGTGGACTAGTGGTGGGTAGGGGGGCTCCCTTTTGTGTGGTCCTGAGAACTCTGTGATGTGACACATGCTGTGTACCTTGGAGAATCAGTGCTAGGTTGGATGGATGGATGGATGGATGGATGAATGGTTAGATGGATGGATGGATAGATGGATGGATAGATGGATGGATGATGGATGAATGGATGGATAGATAGATGGATGGATGGATGGATAGATGGATGATGGATAAATGGATGGATGGATTGATGGATAGTTAGTGGGGGCCTCTCCCCAATAGGGTCTTTTGTCTCAAACTTTACAAGTTCCCATATAGCTTCTTGGATTGACCCAATGTGGTGTTTCCAAGAGAGAAGTGCAAACAGCCCTCTGCATTCAAAGTTTCCATGTCTGTGGGTTAAACCAACTACAGATTTAAAATACATATATGCACATAGAAGATTTGCATCTGCATGAATATGTAAAGAATCTTTTCTTCTCATTATTCCCTGGATAATACAGTATAACTGCGCAGTGTTTACACTGTACTAGGTATTATAAGTTATCTAGAGATGATTTAAAGTACACCAGAGGATGTGTGTACATTATATGCAAATATATCATTTTACATAAGGGTTTTGATACTGGAATCTGAGGAGACCCTGGAATCCATCCTCAGTGGGGAGGAGGGACCCTTAGAAGTCTCTGTCCCCATCTTCTCCCCAATAGATCGGACATATCTGTGCATCCAGCCAACACTTCCATAGCCCGCTGCCTTGGCAGCCCCAGAGCAGATACTGTTCCCTGTCTTCCAGGAGTTTGGCAGGGAACGGCCGGGTACCCTATGGCATGGTACAGTGCATGGTGCCCACGTGTGAGCACAAACCCGGGGCTCCTGGGGTACAGAGAAGAGCGGTGTCACCTGACACTGGCAACAGCCAAGGCTCTGAGGGGAAGATCACCTTTGGGGTGAGCCCTGAAGAACAGATGGAGCTGAGTAGGTGGCTCCCCCGGGGAGGGTCCATCTCAACAGACATGGTGGTCATGAAGCTGGGAATATAGACCAGACAGAGGGACTTGAGGTGGATTTCTCCTTTATGTGAGAATGCAAACCCAACTTGCAGTTCCTGGCCCTCACATCTGTGCATCCTGGACATCTGACATGAGGGACGGCCAAGTCTTTGGATGGCCGCTGGAGACGCCCTACTTGTCCACGCACCCAAGAATCCTAGGCATGTGGATGCGGGTTGTCTGGTCCTATCGAGGGCTGATATCTGGGGTCTGTCTGGAGGTGTGTCTTCAGGATGGGGAGGGACACGTCCTCACCCATGGGAGGGGATGCTGCCGGGTTCAGGAGACTCAATGGAGGGTCTCATCCAAGAGAACACTCTGGAGCTGCTGATGGACCAACACAGGGACCACATAGGAACAAAGATACACCCTTCTGCTCAGCTCAGCCTCGGGAGGGGAGGGGCTGCAGAAATATCCAGATAGGTGGCTGTGCATGGGATCAGGCTAGAGCTGGACAGGTCCTTCTGGCTCCAGCACTGGGTGGGTACCTCCCATGAAGACCGCCCACACAGTGTTTTCTCCCTGGGGAGATCTATTTGCACAGGGGAGGGGATGGAGAAGCTGGCTATTTAGCAACTGCTAGAGTTTTTTTTTTGCTGAGCTAATCTAATCCTCCTGAGGGCTCTGTGGGTCTGGTGTTACCATCCCATCCCCCCACCCTTTTTTTGTGCTACTGGGGATGAAACCCAGGGATATTCTACCTCTGAGCTATGCTTCCAGCCCTATTTTATTCTTTTACTTTGAAACAGGGTCTCACTAAGTGGCAGAGGGCCTCGCTAAGTAGCTGAGACTGGCCGCAAACCCGCCATCCTCCTGTCTCAGGCTCCCAGGTACTGGGCTTACAAGTGTGCGCCCCCACGCCGGCCCGGTTGGTTGATGATATTAACTAAGGATAATAGGCAGAGAGTAATCATAATTGTGTAGCTTGGGAACAGGTGTCTACACCTCCCAAACTACCACCCAGGTGGACATACAGACCAGGCGCACAATCCGGAGGCTCCCTCTGCCCACCCCTGACAAGACCCCACAAAGGCAGCCGCTTTGCCGGCTCCTGTGGCCCTGAAGTAGTCTGTGTTTGCACTTGGTGTGAGGAGAAGCGCACAGGATGGTCAGATTGCTCCCTGCCTGTGCCAGCCAAGGGTCGCCAAGTGACCACCCCCGATGGGGGCTTGTGGCGGACGCTGGCAGGGGGCATTCCTCGCAGAGCCCCAGACTTTGCAGTGTGCGGTGACTGACTGTTTTCTTAACAAGCGTTCTCCTGGAGCACAGTGATTTTCCCTTCCTCGCTGAGAGCACCATAGCCCGAGAGCCGCCCTCGGTCTGACAGCAGAATCCTTCCTCTCCTGGCTGCATGAGTCAGACCTGGGACACGCGCTGCATGCTGTGGTGGTCACGACGCTGCACCCACCTCCTCCGAGAAGCCTGCCGTGCCAGTCTGGCCTCCAGCACGCATCGCACAACCACTGGGGTGCCCTGTGGGATAGGCGCTGCTCCCTCATCCCTCTGGCCTCCTGCTCCAGCATCCGGGGGTGGGGGGGCTCTGGGGTCACTGTGAGCTGCTTGGGGTATTTAAAGACATGGGGTCACCTGGCCCCCTCTCCTGGAGCCCCAGACCTGGGTGAGCCATCCGTGGGAGGCACTACCCAGGCTGTGCGGTGCGGGCACAGTTCTGCAGAGCGCAGGTGCAGGACAGATCTCTAGTAAGCCAGCTGCTGCTGTCGTCACTGGGAGGCTACCGGCTGGCTGCAGGGGAGGAGGTCCGGAGCTAATCAGACTTCACCACCTGCTGGCTGTAGGCCTCCGTTTCCCCATCGAACAACAGAAGTAGCCATAGCCTCTGCCTCACAGGGAACCTAAGGAGTAACCAAGTTAATTATGTAGAATGCACACGAGTGTGGTGGCACACATCTGCAATCCTAGTACTTGGGAGGCTGAGACAGGAGGATTGCAGGTTCAAGGCCAGCCTCAGCAACTTAGTGAGACCTTATTTCAAAATAAAATGTAAGCTAGGTGTAGTGGTGCACGCTTGTAATCCCAGCATTTGGGAGGCTGAGACAGGAGGGTTGCAGGTTCGAAGCCAGCCTCAGCTACTTAGTGAGGCTCTCAGCAACTTAGTGAGGCCCTGTTTCCAAATAAAGTATAAAATAGGTCTGGGAGTATAGCCCGGAGGTAGAAAAGCCCCTGGGTTCCACTCCCAGTACCACACACACACACAAAAAAAATAAATAAAACATAAAAAGAGCTGGGGCTGTAGCTCAGAGGTAAAATGCCCTTGGGTTCAAATGCAGGTACCAGTAAATATATATATATATATATATATATATATATATATATATATATATATATATATTATATGTGTGTATATGTATGTGTGTCCACCATATACACACACATCTATCTATCTGTCACCTATCAGTCAATCAATCAATCAACCAATCATCTATCTATATCTGTATGCATGCTCTGGGCAGTTCCTGTACATAGCAAGGACCCACAGAAAGGACTTGCTGTCTTTCTGTGTCTCATATAATACACATATAATACACCATGGCTAATTCAATAATAATTCAATAATAACTAAACAATCCTGAATCTTGGCTGCTGGGAGGATGGAGTGAGCTAACGTAGGATGGTACCTGGTATATGAGATGGGACCTATGGGCCGGGTGCACCGCGCGCATTCAGGAGAAAACTGCTGTGATTTTCCAGCGCCTCATAATTACAGATCCTAGGCAGAAGCAAGCCAAGCGTGTGGGGCGGGGAAGCCGAGAAGGGTGGAGGGGACCCGGGAGCCCTCGGGACGTGCAGGGCCAGCCTGGCACCTTCTCACCGCGGCCTCCGATGGGTGGGGAGGGCCTGGGGCTGGTGTGTCCCCCCAGCCGCCTCTTGGCAACGGCCGATTGATTTCCAGCCAGAAGCAATCTGGACTAAACAACCAGGTTTGAGTAATAATAATAAAAAAAGCATCAGAACTCAAAAAACGAAAGTCCAGGGAAATTTCTTTCCCTTTCCAGCAGAGATGGGAAGGCTGAGGAAGAAACAAGAAGAGCTCCCAGGACGACGAGGGGCTTTCGAGGGCTGGAGATGCGTGTTTTGTTTTCAAACTCCAGAAAAGACTGAAGAAGCAGCAACCTTCCATTGCGGGCACCGGGACCCGGGACTAACTTTCTTTCTAGCCCCAGTCCTGGAAATTTCATCAGGAGAAGGCTGATGGGGGTGGGCTGGGGGGGACCTCACCGTTCCTCTCCGTTCCCGTTCCTGTCCCTTTCATCCTCTCTAAGGATGAGAGGAGGCAGCTCTGGGACCGGGCCGCCGTGACGATGGGGAGCTGACCCCTCTGTATCGAGTGGCATTTGAAGGGTCAATGGATTTGACACCAAAGCACGGTGAAAACGGCCTTTCCTGCAGGATTCACCAGGCCGAGACTTTCCTAAAAGAATTTACACAAATGGAATTGGCAACGGACATTTTTTTTGAGACAGAAGAACCCTTCATTTGAAAGAGTTTGAGGGTCTTTGGTGCAACGGGGCATGCTTAAACTTGCCATGGGGAGACTTCCCAGGGAGTGAGGAGGGGGACAGAAAGAAAGCAGCTTCTGTCTAAACTTGGTCAGATTCATATTTCAAGAAACCTCAGCCAGTCTGGCTCCGGCAGAAAAACCCTCCCTCGGGAACATCTCCCAAACGCAGTACTTTTTATTAAGTCCTTAGCTTTACATACGTGATAAAAGTTCCTAAGGACATAGATCCCGGGTTTATTTTCTCGTGGCTTGCTTCTGTGGTCAGTTCTGACCTTTTCATTGCGGGACATAGATTTCTAGGGATGGAAACCCCGACGTGGAGATTGTGACTCACAGAAAAGAAAGATTCATCTACAGATGGTTCTCCAAGGCTTTGATCCAGGGATCAATTCGGTTATAAGTCGGGGCTGCCCTGTAATAAAAAAAAAAAAAAAACCCTGGCAGGAAGTTAATGGCAAGGCGCCTGGATGCATTTAATACAGAGATCAAACGCCATTAGCAAAGAAGAAACACACGGCCACGCATCTGTCTGGAGACGGGGGGGGCTGGGGTTGTTCTCCTTTAAACATCAGGCTTAAATTTCCCCTCCTTAACAGAAAATGGGGGAAAGAGGAAAGAAGAGAAAACACATCTCCAGTTCCTGTGGCCACCCTGTTAACCATTTTGGTATCTTGTGTGTGTGTGTGTGTATGTGTGTGTGTGTGTGTATGTGTGTGTGTGTGTGGGGGGGGGTACTGGGGTTCCTGGAAGCCCTTCTATCTCCGGGCTACACTCCCAGACCAATTTTTACATTTTTATTTGGAAACGGGGTCTCCTAAGCCAGCGCGCGCGGCTGGCTTCGAACCTGCGCGATCCTCCTGTCTCCGCCTCCCGAGCGCGGGGATGACAAGCGTGCGCCACCACGCCCGGCCATTTTGGTATCTTTCCAATGTTTTTTCTTCTCACCTAATAAAACAGCCGGCACCACAGTCACATCTATTTCATACCACATGATCTCTAAAGGCTCCACATCTGTGGGTTTTTGACTCACTCAATTTGCTATTTAATAGAATTCTCTCCATGTTTAATAACCCTCCTAATCATCCCTGAGTTAAAACGATACATTTTTATCTAGAAAATGCTTCAAGAACTTTCAAAAGCCTGCCTTGCCCAGGAAACAGGAGAGGGCTTGGGGGACTTCAATATGGCAGAGAAGAAAGGGAGAATAAATCATTAGAAAGATAAGTAAAAAGGAAAGGAGAGAAGGCGAGGAGAGAGGAAGGCACTGGGGGAGGTGGGAGAAGGGGGTTCATAAAAGGGGGACTCACGGCTTGGCGAGGGGGTTGGGGATGAGCACAGAGGGAGCCCCTGGGACACTTGAAAACAGGGTGGGGGCAGGCCCAAGGCCAGCAGGCAACCCCCCCAGGAGACCCTCAGGGCCACGCAAGGGACCCAGGGGGAAGAAGGGGGGTCTTCCAAATGGTTAAGCCACTGGGGCCTCTCAGCCCACCCGGCATCTGGCCTGGCCTCACAGCCAGAAATCTGTGGGCAGAAAAGACAACAAAAGCCATTTTTCATGCAAGAAGAGCTGAACATCAGGAAAAATCAGAGCCCCTTTGTATGACATGCCAAACTGCTGAAGCGAGAAAACGTCTCGGGCGAGGGCTCAGATGCGAGCTGGGGACAGCGCGCTGGCCCTGGGGGACCCGGGCCATCAATGTACACTTGTTACGGGGCTTTTCAGAGCGAGGGCCGGAAGCAAGTGCGGGGTGGCTTCTCCCCCACCCCCACTGCATGTTAATGATGAGCTGGTGATGCCGCCTTGGCCTGCCCGGCTGGCCCCTGGAAGGGAGCCTGGGTGTCCTGAGATGTCCTCAGGGAGTCTTGGGGGCATCCGGGTTCTTTCCTTGTCCACAGCTTGGGGTGTGGGGTGTGGGCGAGGTGGGCAGAGGCTCTGGGAAGGATGAGCCAAAGACTTTCTTCCTGGAGACCCATCCTGGCGCTGGGCTCCTCTCGTGGCTTCTATGCGGGGCATTCTTCGAATGACCCGATGGGTAATGATCACTTTTTACTTCAGCCCCAAACCAAGCCCTTACCTGTCTCCTCTTGACTCCTGCCAGCAAATCTGCACAGTTGGTACTGCTAACAACCCATTTTGCAGACAGAGCAACTGAGGCTCAGGGTGGGTGTGCTGACTGGCTTAGGGTCCCCTAGTGAGAAGGAAGAGCTGGGGTTCAGCCTGTCTTCCCCAGGCCCTGCCTGCCCCACTCTCACCCAACCATGGCAGTTGCTGTCTGTTTCAGGTCCACTGTGAGACATGTATTGGGGTCCTGCTGGGATTTTCCATTTGCTCCCCCTGGCAACCCCAGGGAAGCCCCTAACCTCCAGGTGAATTTGGATGCTCCCCTGCATCCACACTGTGGTCTGTCTTTCCTACCGCTGTGGCCCCCGGCTCTCCAGAACCAGAGAGCAGGCCCTGCAGGCTTTTGGTACCCACGAAGCCCAGCCCAAAGCCAGGCACTCAGCAGGCGCCACATAAAGGCTTGAGGGTGAGAGACCTCTCAGCACCGCTGCTAATCAAACACGGCCCTGGCTCTGGCGTGTGTCTGGGTGGGAGATCTTAGAAAATGCAAGAAGGACGTGAGCTCTGAGTCTCCCCTTTCCTCCTGTACCCGCCATCCCTGAGCAGTGCCTCTTCCCTCCAGGCACCCAAAGTCTTCTCAGGGTGGAACAAGGCACCCAGGACCAGCTACGGAGTCGGGTCTGGCACAGAAAGAAAATGCAGGCTGCTTTGTACACAAATAACTAAGCTTCAAGATGGTGGCAAGAGAACAGGAAATAAAGCCTGGGCCCTTCCGAGTCCAAGGCCCTGGGCGACTGCTCCAGCCCGTGACACCAGCCCTGGCGACACAGGTCACTTTACCCCCTTTGTGCATGACCTCTGACTATGCCCGGAGTCTGGGTTTCCCTCTTGTACCTCCCTCCCCTGAAGTAGGAAGGCCAAGTTTGCAGGCTCCTGACGGCCTCTCCTGTGTCTCCGCTCACATCTGCAACCACACATTTGTTCTCTAGTCTCCACCCGGGGCTTTAGTTCAGAAGATATGGTTGCTGGCGTGCCCCTTATCCCGTGGGGGGGGGCACGGACTGGGGTTCACATTTCCAACCCGGCTTCTCACTGGGGGAGGAGCTGTTTCAATCCACACAGCAACTGACTCCTGTGTCTGTGTCCCCAGGCTAGTCCTGCCTCAGGTCTGTGTAGGGGTCCTGGCCCATGCACTCTATGGCAGAGCTCTCTCAGGCCGCTGGACCCCACCCCTTTGTGCTTTTTGTCTTGAGAGATAACTCTACCATCCAGTTGCCTGGGGTGCTCTGGACCCCATCCTGGACCCCATTCATTACTCTGCCTCCCAACTCCATCCCAGCAGCTGGGTCTCCCAATGTCCTTAGAATCCATCCTACAGCTACTGCCCCGCCACCCCCAGCCCCCCCTCCCCCAGAGCTCAGACCCTCGCCACTTCGATCCCGGGACAAGCACAGTGACCCCCGTGAGGATCCCCCGGCTCGGCCCATCTGCTCCACGGGAGGAATCGCAGCCTCGCACCCCTCCGCGGCTGCCGGTTGCTTTTAGGATCAAGCCACCTCTCCAGCTTGGCAGGGCAGGCCCTCCGGGACCCGGTCCAGCTCCCGTCCCCAGCATCATCTTCTGCTGCTCCCAGGCTCCCTGGCCTTGCCAAACTAATAGCTGCCCCTTCAGCACAGCGGGTTCTCCAAGTGACAGCTACGCCCTGTGCCAGGCCCCGTCAGCAGGGCTTTCCAGGCACAATCTCACTTGATCTTCGTGACAATTCCATGGCAGGGCAGCCGCGGGGCAGGGGCTCCATCATTATAACCCCTTTTGCAGATGAGAACTGAGGCTCAGAGGAGTAAGGGCATTTGCCCCAGGCTCCAGAGCTGACTCAGGAAAGAGCAGGATTCACACGCATGTTTCTCTGGCTTCCCCAGCTCTCCTCCCAAGAACCACCACACGGAGGTGTTTTCAGGTGTCGCCTGGGTCTCCTTGCTACACAGATAAGCTCCTGGCGAGAGAGGTCAGAGGGCAGGGCTGGGATTGGACTGACCTGCCTAGGTTATAGGCAGGGCATGGTCTTACGGAAGAGCCAGGGAATGACCTGGCCAGGCCCACTTTTACTATTTATTTATCTTGGTGCTAGGGATGGAACCCAGGAGCATTCTACCTCTGGGCTACACCCCTGGCTCTATTTTATTTTCTTTTATTTTGAAATAGGGTCTCATGAAGTTTCAGAGGGCCTCACTAAGTAGCTGAGGCTGGCCGCGAACCTGCGATCCTCCTGTCTCAGCCTCCCAAGTACTGGCATTACAAGCGTCCACCACCACACCAGGCTCCGGCTGGTATAGGTGTGTATATGTATATATGTATATATGTATATATGCATATATATTATATATATAATTTTTGTTTTGGTGGTACTGGGGTTCCTGGAAACCCTTCTTCCTCCGGGCTACACTCCCAGACCTATTTTTTTATATTTTTATTTGGAAACAGGGTCTCTTAAGGCAGCGAGGCTGGCTTCGAACCTGTGCAATCCTCCTGTCTCCGCCTCCCAAGCAAGGGGATTACAAGCGTGTGCACCACCACGCCCAGCTCCAGCTGGTATTTTGATAAGATCTTTGTGGTTGTGGGTGGAGAAAGCCAGGGAAGGTCAGGACACTACTGGCATCCTGGTGGACATGCTGGAGTTTGGACTGGGCGCACCAGGCAGCCTGGGAAAGAGGGGAAACAGGGAGAGCCGGGGTGGGCGTGCTCTGCAGGGGAAGCCCCGGGACTGAGGGCACCATGGGAAGGGCTTGGCTTTGTCTCTGCAGTGGCTGGCACTGTGCTGGGGACCAGGCAGACCCCGGTGTTTGCTGGGTGAAGACAGTCCTGATGGAGTGAGTGGGAGAGGCAAGGGGGCATCACCCTCTACAGTGAACCCCACCAGGCAGCAGCCTGTTCCAGGTGTGAGGCTCCTACTTGCAAGCCCTTCCCTGCAAAGGTGTCAGAGGGGGAAGCCGCCCTGCCCTCCCTCGCCTGTGCAGGAGCAAAGCTAACTGCACTGCATCATCACACACCCCGGCCCCTGAGTGGTACCTGGAGGCAGGGCTGAGACAGGCTAGGGGGAGGCAGGAGGTGGGAAGAGGAAGGGAAAAGGGGATGGAGAAAGGATGGGGTGGAGGAGGATGGGTATCATCCCCCAACCAGACTGCTGGGGACGCACACCAAGGAGGCTCTGAGAGGCTAAGGGTCCAGCCAAGGACTGTCCAGAGGGCTAGTGGCAGCCTAGGGACCTCCTGGCCTCCCTGTCGATGGTCTTCATCACGCCCCAGCACCCTGTCATCCTTTTCCCTCCCTCATCCCCGACACCAGGAGTTCACAGCTGCAACCTCGGGTGCTCAAGCTAAGCACAGGGCCCTCCCCCTGCCAGGTGGAGGAGCTTGTAGGCCTTGGGGGATGCCTGGCCAGGCCATGCCCCTCACAAGTGCCACTCAGACCCCGTCCCCAAGCTTCCCTGTGGCTCCAGGGCACTCGGCAACTGGCTTCTACGACAGACCTGGAGTGAGGGCACGCCTGGGGGGGCCGCTCTCTCCCACTGATTTTATGGTTCGAAGGAATCACGCATAGAGGCTATGGGTCAGCGAGGTGACAGGACAACCCTACAGCTCTCCCTGCAGACACTGGAAGCTCAGAGCTCAGCCCAGGCCCTGCAGCAGAAAGTTCCAGTGACTTAGTTCTTCTGGGAAAAATCCCAAAGTTCAGGAATCGTGGGATGGGGAGAAAGTGAGACCTGTCAAGTATCTACAAGGTACCCCACACAAGGAGGACCATTTTGTGTGTTTTCTCGTGTAATTTCACAACCACCTCAGGAGTTGCTTCTGTGGTGCCTGCATTTTACGATAGAGGAAGTGGAGTTCAGAGAGGTTGGGTAATTTGTCTGGAGACACACAGCTCACAAGTGGTGGAGCCTGGACCCGCACACAGGTCCAGGTGATTGGTCTACTGATGGGGAGGGAGGGGGAACTAGGATGAGTGTCCAGCGCCTGCCTCTGCCCCCAGCTTCTGGCGGGAGGATAGGGAGACTGATCATTTTTAGTCATTTGATTTTCTCCCAGGCTGTCTGAACCTGGGTGGAGTTAGAAAACTCCTCCCTGTCTTCCCACTCCTCTTTCAGAGATGAGGCCGCGGTGGGACGGAGCAGGGTGCAGGAAGCAGCCCTTGCTGAGCACCTTCCCTGAAGGACCAGATGTGGTAGCCATAGAGACCTCGCTCTCTGCCTGAGCCCTGGAGGCGGATGCATGCACGGCGCAGGCGTGTGAGATGAGCCGGGCTCCAGGTAAGACCCAAAACCCTCACAAGCCGCCTCGCTGCGAGGCCGCCCACCTAATAACTGGAAAAGCCGGGGGAGAGGGCTGGCTTAGGGACGATGCTGGCTTGAGGACCGAGAGAAGTCCAGGCAGTTCCCCTGTCCCCACCATGGCCCCAGGAAAGTGGAGGTGCTGACGCCCCAAGTGGTTAAGTGTGAGGTCGTCCCCTGCCGTGCACTCACCAGAAGAGGGCTTGGGGGCTGAACCGGCACTGTTAAGAACTGGCTGTCTGCTCTGCAAAGACCGCGGAGCTGGAGGCTGGCAGCTGAGTCCCTCATCTGGCTCCATGCGTCAGACACAGACGGCTCATACCCAGGAGCCTCCCTCGGGCCACAGGGGCCAGGGACAGCTCCGCTTCCACCCGAGGGGCCTGACACGTGCTCCACTGGGGGGCGCCCCTGCACTGTGGCACGTGCGGGAAGCTTTTCCACCAGGGAACAACAATTAGAGGGGTCAGCCAACCTGCCCAACCCTATACAGCATCCTGGCCAAACTGAGATGTGCAGTCAAGGAATCTGACCCCCAAACTTGGCCTTTTCCCTCCACCAAAGTCCACGCTATTCTTTATTTTGAAACAGGGTCTCACTAAGTAGCGGAGGCTGGTCGGGAACCCGCGATCCTCCTGTCTCAGCCTCCCAACTGGAATTACAAGCGTGCGCCAGCATGCCCGGCTTCCTACTTTTAATTTACATCCATCCAGGTCCCATGCCTCATTTATTATTTATCTTGTCCTTTCTTTATTGGTTGGAGGAAGAACTAAACAGAGTAAACTTGTGTGATGTAAATTTCACAGGTTTTTTTTTTTTTTGGGTGGAGGTACAGGAGATTGAACCCAGGGCATTCTACCTCCAAACTATACCTCCCCCCCCCAGTTCTATTGTATTTTGAAACTGGACCTAAGTTGCTGAGGCTGGCCTCAAACCTGGGATCCTCCTGTCTCAAGTTCCACTATGCCTGGCTATCTTTTCTGTTTTGTTTTGTTTTAAAAGGGTTTTCATGGGAAGAAATGGACATGTTAAGGAAAAAAATGTCCATCTTGGAGTTCCTCAAAGTGTCTGGTGACACCTGCCGAGTGCCACGGGACGGTGTGGGGGTGAAGAGCGGGAACTGTAGGGTCTTGGGGCAGATCTAGGCAGGCCCTACCTGGTGTCACTCTGGGGACAGAATCAGCTTGTCTACTTTTTGGAGCTGTTCAGGACAGTCAGCCCTGCAGGCAGATTGGCATGGGAGTGCATGCCTGTAATCTCAGTACTTCAGAGGCTGAGACAGGAGGATCAAAAGTTAGAGGCTAGTCTGGGCAACTTGGCAAGACTCTATCTCAAAATAAAACACAAAATAAAGGGCTGAGGGCACAGCTCCGTGGCAAGTCCCGGTGGGTTCAATCTCCAGTACTGTGAATAAATAAATATAGGAACAGAGCTAGACACCTAAAGCAGACTCGGGTCATCCCATTAATAGGGTGCATATAGGCCGGGGCTGCTGCTGGACACCCCACAACAGAGGACAGCTGTCTTCAGTATTTGGATGTGGGACCATCACAGCAGGCTGAGGTAGCCCAGATCCAGGCAATCAGCCATGATTCCTCACCCCTTGTCCCCTGTACAGGCCCCGCCCTGTGCCTCCATCTCTGCTGTCACTCCTTGGCCCGGGTCTCCAATCCCCCCCTCCCCCGCCGCAATGTCCAGATGGGTCTCCTTACGGCCTCCTGGATGCTCCCCTCTCTCCACACAGCAGGTGGCTAAGTTGCTGAGGCTGGCCTTGAGCCTGTGATCCTCCTGTCTCAGCCTCCCAAGTACAGGGATGGCAGATGTGCACCACGAAGCCTGGCGGAAGGATCTTTTAACACATGCAAGGTCCCTTTACTCCCCTGCCCCAGCCCCCAACAGGAGCACCTGGGTGTGAATGAGGCAGGCCGCTGAGCTGACCTGCTGCTTCTCCATCCTCAGGACTCTCACGCCCAGCGTTTCCTTCCCCTGGGAGGCCTTCCTCCAGGTCCTTTTTACCTCCTGGCTTTGGCTTAAATACACCGTTTCCCATCACTCTTTCCGACCCAGCCACTCCCAGGAGCCCCTGCTCTGATTTCTGCAGCTAGCCAATTAGAACACAGTCCGTCTCCGGCGGCGCCTCAGTGCGCATGTGCCAAGCGCATGAATAAATGAATGAATGAATGAATGCAGGCAGGCGCGGCAGCCAGGTGACTTCTATCCCATCGAGGCTGAGAAGGACCAGCTGAGGAGCACAGAGACTCTTCCAGGCCCCCGAAGTCAGGGGCGCAGCTCGCTGGGCTGGTGTGGAGGTGGGAGGGACGTTCCAGACCAGCCCCTTTGGAGATGAGGAGACAGAGGCCCCCGGCTCTCTGGCCAGCACTTCCCAGCTCAGGCTGTTCTTCCTTCTGTCAACTCTGCGCCCCTGGGTCCAAGGACCTGAGGTCGCTTCCAACTCTGTACTGTGACTGTCCTGGAAGTCCTCAGACTCTGGGCGGTCTGGGGAGATGGACACTGGAGATTTCATGAAAGACCTGCTGATTTAATACTGAGTCTTTCGGAAGCCCTCTTCTCCAAGGCCAGCCGGTGCAGGGCCATGAGCCCTTTTTCTCCTTGTACCATGGCTGGAGTCGACGGTGTGGGGATGCTGACCAGGTGAGGAGGCTGAACATGGCTAGGACAAAGGACTGGCACTCTCAGGTTCCTCCTGCTGGTACCTAGCACAGAGTCGGCACAGGAGCCACCCCCCGGTGTCAAGGATGCCTCGTGAAGACTCTGAAAGAGCGTGCTGAAGCAGCTTCATGGATGGGGACGGCGGGAGGGGAGGAGCTCCTGAGGCCCGGCCTGGCCAGGACCATGCGTGCTGGACTCAGAGCTCTCCTCTCGGTGGCACGAGTGACTGGTCCCTACAGGCCCTAAGGACCTCCGCAGCTCTGGCGCGAGTGCCAGGGTGACAGGTGGGCATGGGGGCCTTGGCACGTGGCCATAAACTGCTGCCCCGAGTCTCTTCCTCCCTCCACCCCGTGTCTGCGCGGGGTCTGGTCTTCTGTTCCAGCACAGAGCGGACTCTCCATGTTTGCTTAGATTCTTCCCCCGGCCCATTCCAGAATGCTCTAGAGAGCGATCAAATATTGGCTAATGGCGCCTGTGATGGAAAGAAGACTGATTACCCCTTTCCTACGTCCCCAGCTGCAGCCGGGTGTCACCAAAAACACAAAGAAAAAGTTGAGGGTCTCAAGGAGGTGGGGAGAAAGGACTAAGGCCAGTCCAGAATACAGGGGAATAAGGGAGGCAGAAACAGACAAAAACAGACGAGAGAGAGAGCAAGAGAGAGAGAGAGCAAGAGAGAGCGAGAGCAAGAGCGAGAGCGAGCGAGAGAGAGCGCGAGAGAGAGAGCGAGAGCGAGAGAGCGAGAGCGAGAGCGAGAGAGAGAGCGAGAGAGAGAGAGAGCGGGAGAGAGAGCGAGAGAGAGCGAGAGAGAGCAAGAGAGAGAGCGAGAGAGCGAGAGAGAGCGAGAGAGAGAGCGAGAGAGAGCGAGAGAGAGAGAGAGAGAGCGGGAGAGAGAGCGAGAGAGAGAGCGAGAGAGAGCGAGAGCGAGAGCGAGAGAGCGAGAGAGAGCGAGAGAGAGAGAGCGAGAGCGAGAGAGCGCGAGAGAGAGAGCGGGAGAGAGAGCGAGAGAGAGCAAGAGAGAGAGAGAGCGGGAGAGAGAGCGAGAGAGAGCGAGAGAGAGCAAGAGAGAGAGCGAGAGAGAGAGCGAGAGAGCGAGAGAGAGCGAGAGAGAGAGCGAGAGAGAGAGCGAGAGAGAGAGCGAGAGAGAGAGCGAGAGAGAGAGAGAGAGAGAGCGAGAGAGAGAGAGAGAGAGAGAGAGAGAGAGAGAGAGAAGGGAAGGAAAGAAGGGTGAGGTGCCTTATGCAATTTGTGTATCGGTTGTACATTCTGGTTTCCAAATGCCTCATGCTGCTGCCAGCCCAACCTCAGAGCTGGGCTCCACTGGGCACTCAAGTCCTTGGTTCTATTTTTAATGGCAACCCAGAAGCTGTAGAGAAACCCCAGAGAAAGGGCAGCATGACATGGAAGAGCTTTGTAGTGAGACAGAGGCTCGAATCTGGCCCCGCTGCCTCTGGGCAAGTCCCGGAACCTCTCTACACCTGGTTCCCTGTCCGTCCGTAGAAGGGGGTTAAGACAACACCCTTGCCTTCTGGGGGCCGTCGTGAGCTTGTCGGCAGCTCCACGCACAGGCTGTGCACCTCTTATTTTCACACTTGTGCTGGAGAGGTGTGTGTGTGTGTGTGTGTGTGTGTGTGTGTGTGTGTACGCTCCTTTGGAGTTGGAAGGAGATGATGCTAAGCCAGATGGGATGGGACACACCTTGAGCACGCAGAGGGCCGGCTCTCCTCGTCCAGCAGAATCATTTATGGGAGACAATCAGGGAGCTGGACTGGCTGCCCCGGAGTTGCCAGCAAACTCATCAGAGCTCTGCCACCGCGCCCCAAGCTCCTGCTGCAGTATTTCTTTAGCTTCCGCTCAGAGTTTGATCTTTCCTTTCTCCTCCTTTTTCTTTTTTCTTCTTGTTCTACCCTCTCCCCCCCCCCTCCACCTTCTGGTTAGGATGTAATCTTTGGGGATCTTTTGCAGGAGACCAGGTGGACATAATGCATGGCACACAGGAAAGCCAATGGAGGTACCCCCCGCCCTGCCCTCAGGGAGCAGCCCGGGTTAATTAAGTGCTGTCTAGCTCTCAGCCCTGACCGCTCGCTGGTAGGTGTCCGCGGAGGTGGCATCCTGGCTTTGGGAGCTGTCGGCTCCTACGATGTGTTCTCATAAGATAAGCTGAGAGTTCCCACCCAGTTACAGGACAGCCGTGATGATCCAAGCCACGGAGGACTCCGGAACCCGCTCTCCCAGCCCGGGGTCCCAGCAGGTTACCCTGACCTTCGCTGCATGGCTGGGTTGGCCCTCGGAACCCCTGAGCTTTGGGAAATGACAGGGGCAGCACAGTTCTTTCCGTGAAGTCCCCCAGATGGCTCCCTCTGCCAGCAGAGCCAGCTGCCCAGATCAGCTCGGGGCCGTCTTGATGAACAACGCGTGCAAACGGCTCGAGGCAGCTGGCAAGATACTAAGTGCAGCATCAATCCTAATTAGGGTGAGGAATTAATAAAGGAGTCAACCGAGTCCCTGTGCAGGCCCGGCTCGGTGCGGAGGAGTTAGCTCCAATTTCCGCTGGGAAACTGGAAGGCCCCAGGTCCACGCGCTTCCCAGGATGGATGACTGAGGCAGGACCGGCATGCCCCGCTGATGGCACCCAGAGGAGTCTATGGAGCAGACCCACGGCTCCAAAGCCCCAGCTCCGCGCCTAACTCGGGTGCAGTGGCAGGTAGTGACGTGGGTACATGCTTCAGATGGGAGTAGGTGTTCATGATCTGAGCCACTGCACACCCCAAAATGATGTTTTTCAAAAGAAAAAAGGAGGGCGTGATCGTGGGCCCACCGGCTCCATTGTGCGGCTGTTTCCTGAACTGTTGATTGCTGGGTTCTGTTACCTGGAGACTCCACGGAGCCCTGGCACTGAGCTGCAAGCCCGGGAGGGGCAGAGTCGCCGGAGGGGACAGTGGATGTGGGGGACAGGGTGGGCAGGACTCCGGATGAGAACCGCCATGGTCTGGAAGGGGACAAAAGGGGCAACTCCGACTTCACCAAGCAGCCGCAGCTTGACAAAGCCTCCTTTCAGATGCCTCCAAAGGCGGCGGGGAGGACGCTCATCGCTCCAAACGCTCCCTGCCAACCTCCGCCTCATCCCCCACGCGCAGAACTAGAGGCAGGGGTTGGAGCTGCAGAAGGGAACAGAGGTGGATGGAGAACTCCCCAAACGACCAAGGCGCGGAGTGAGCTCACGGGGAAAGGTGACAAAATAAATAAATAAATAGAGAAAACTCTATCCACGGATTTTTGAAGAATCAAAGCGACGCTCCACCAACCGCCCCGATCACGTCCCCAGTCTGAGAGCCAAGGCCAAGCAGCAGACCTGTCCACAACCTGGCCGGATGAGGCGGCCCCTCCACGGCCACCTGTTAGTTCCAGTTCCGCGGCTGGGCAGGCGCAGCAGCCCAGCGCCTTTCGGTGTCCAGGTGTCCCCGCCCCTCCCCTGGAGGCGGCGGCGCTCGCGGTCCCGCGGGGTGGGGTCCTCGCCCTGGGTGCGCGCCCACCTCGCCACACCTGCTATTCAGCCACAGCTCGCATCTGGGGGTCGCGGCGCCGCGTCCCAGCCGGGCGACCACGCCCCTCCGGGGCCCGCGGACGGCCCCGCGCACCCCAGCCTCGCGCCCACCGGGGTCTCCCGCAGCCTCCCCGCGGAGAGGCCCCGGACCAGAGCTCGCAGCCTCCCTTGGGGGAGACTCGGTGTGGCTCCCCTGACCTCCCCATCGCGCAGGGAGGGGCGGAAGGGGAGAAGGGCGTCGGGCGGGGTCCGGAGACCCGCCCGGCGTCCGGCCTGTGCCCCGCCCCATCTCTCGGCGGGGACCGGGATCGAGCGCCCCGCGGCCCCGCGCTCCCCGCCCCCGCCCCCGGCCGGCCCCGCCCCAGGATGGCCAGTTCCCATAGCAATCGCACAGACACCGGTTGCCAAGCAACCCCTCCCCCTCCTCCCGCGCCCGCTCCCCCCGCCCCCACGCCAGCCTCCACCTCCCCGGGGGCGCGGGCGCGGGCCCGGGGGGCGCTCGGGTCCCGGGAGGCGCGCGCGCGCGTGCGAGTTTCGGCCTCATTGTGTCTGCGGGCGAGGGGGTGTGCGCGCGGGTGCAGAGTTTGTGCGCCGGGCGTGTCGGGGCGTCCCCGGCCCCCGGCCCCCCGCCCGCCCTCCCGGGCTCCTTTGTGTCTCGGGGGAGCCGGCGCCGCGCCCGCCCTGGGGGCCGCGCGGTGTGCGCGGTGGGGGGGGGGGTCCGTACCTTCGATGCAGCACACCCGCCACAGCCCCGAGTGGGTGAGGTCGCCGCGGGCGCGGCGGGGCGGGGGCCCGTCGTCCATGGTCAGGTTGGTGCCGTTGCAGATGTGCGCGCTGGAGTAGAGCCAGTAGTCGGTGCCGATGGCGATGGCCATGAGCGAGAAGGCGGCGAAGGCTCCGGCCGTGGTCAGCAGCATCTGCAGCCCGCGGTCGCATCGCACCATGGTGGGCGCCTCATAGTCCGCCGCCCGCCCGCCTCCCTCCGCGCCTTCCCCCGGGGGCGCCCGGGCTGGGGCCGAGGCCGGGGGGCGGCGCCGCGCTGCGCGCTCCGACCCCGCGCCCCGGCCGTGCCTGCGCTCCGGCCGCCGGGCTCCAACTCCGGGCTGGCGGCGCCGGGCTCCTCCCTCTCGGCCCGCCCTCCGCCCCGGTCCCTCGGCGCGTCTCCGCAGCCGCGGCTTCCCTCCCCTGCGCCCCCCTCCCGGCCCCTCTCCCCGCCCCGCGCTCGCGCGCCGCCTCTCCAGGGTTCATTCACATTATCAGAGCGCAGGAAGCCGAGGGAGGGGTTTCCCAGGAGGACGCAAGCGAGGCTGCGCCGCCAGACACCTCTAGTACTCCGCCCGGGACACCCAGGCCCCCCCCCCATGCCCCCCGGGCTCCTGCAGTGCGTGGAGTGTGGTGGATGTCTTAGCAATGACCCCCAGCCCCCGCTTTGCCCGGGTGCCTGTGTCTCTACCTGGCCACGGGGGTGTGTTCGTGTCAGATTTCCGGACGCTCCAGATGTGGTCACAGCTGGGAGGTACCTTACTTACGGGCCACCTTCCTTCCCCAACCCAAGCTACTTCCGCGCCCGCCAGTTCCTCCGGACCTCCTGGCAGGGGCTGGGGAGGGGAGCAGACCCTGTAAGTGGGGTTGGAGGTGGGCTCCGCTGTATGCACGTTTCTGGAGGCCAGGACACCCGGCTGTGCTGGACACCCGCATCCCAGTCCCCAGCTGTTTCGCCCTTCCTCCCCAGCTCTTTCTTAATACCTTGATTTTTCCTGCCTTCGGCTCTACTCGAGCTTAACCGGCTTTCCCTCACCTCCTCTTTATTGGCAGCCTCGCCTCCAGCCCTGCTGGCTGCACTTAATTGCCTCTGCTGCTGGCGTGATCCCAACCTGGACCCGCCGGCTTCTCCCCCCCACAGCCGCCCAGGCTCCTCCTTCGACACCGGCTCCAAACTCTTCCCTCCCTAAGGCCTCAGAGAACAGGGGCGTTTCTTCACAGCACATCTGCCGGTGCTGTGGGCACCCTCGAGAGGTGTCCTGTGAGACGCTGCTCTGGACCCTAGGAAATCGGATGTTCTTTTTGCCAAGATGAAGCTTAACATTGTGAGGCCTTCTTAGCGACTCCCCAGAGACAATCAATTACCCGGGGCCGGAACCACTGTTCTGGCTCCCAAGAGACTGTGGGCTTTTCCCTTGTCCGGTATATAAGGTACTTTACAAATGTTTGCTGGGTAAGAAGTGTTTCTTGCCCCCTTGAAAAATTAGGAGGGGGAATGTAAGTAAAAGGTGCAAACATTATCAAGTAATATAGCCCCCAAACCAGAGTGGCTGTATTAGTATTTGTCGGCCCCTTCTCTTGCCTTTGGGATGTTTATTCTGCCTTTCAAAGTTTCAAAGGACAAGGGTCACCCCTCTTTTACTTTTTATTATGTTGCCAGCTGGGCTTCTGCACACAGCAGGTGCTCTCTCTGTGTGTGAGCAGACTAGAAGGTTCTGTGGCTCAGAACAAGGCACTCACCTCTACTTCTAATGTCCTCAAAGATAATCAAGGTTCTGGGCTCAGAAGCTCCGAGCAAGGTGAATCACAAGCTTTTCTCTTTCAGGAGCAAATCCTTGTTTCAAATTAGATCTTAAACAGAAGCCCGACATGATTAAACCAGGTGCCCCACCACTTGCTCCGTATGTAAGGGCTGGAGCTGCCTCCAGCGCATGGGGAACTCAGAGTAGCCGTGTACACAGTCCCTGCCACCCCTGCAGCCCGAGGCCCCTCGGTGACCTAGGCTCAGGAAGCCTGGTGTGAAAGCTGACATCCCAAGTCAGCTGCTGGGTTATAGGGGAACATCCCCTCCACCCCATCCTGCTTGCAGCCTTCTTGGGGACTTTGGGAGACACAAATGAAGGGGACATAAAGCTATCTGCTCTTTGGGGGTGGGGAGGAGTTGCTTCCTTCAATCTCCTGTTCTCTACGAAGATGAACCATGGCTGTTGGGACCCTCACCCACGCCGGTGAGTCTCGTGTCAAAGCCTCCAGAGATGGAGCTCCACCTTTCATTCATCAGAGTTGTGTTCCACCAGCTTTCACTGTCTGCTCGAAGAGGAAGCCCGAACCAGGAGCCCAGAGCATCGCCGTCTCCAGCTGGATCCTGCTGGATCAGCAGGGTGAGCTTGGTAAGCCAGGCCCACGCGGAGGGAAGACACTGCTCCCATCCGTCCACTTTTCAGAGTTGCTTTGAGGATCACAAAAGGCAGCCTGGTCCCTTGTACCCTGCACCTGGCGGCCGTCTGTGGGTTGGACAGTAAATGCTGGGGCAGGTGGATTTCTTTTGGGGAGACTGGGAGGTATGCTACATTCTCTGTGCGTTCCCACTGACTACCCCCTTACAACATCTGGGAAACCCAGAGCACAGAGAAGTCGAGTGACTTGCTTGAGGTCTTGCTTCTGGAAGGTGGCAGGGTCAGGACCTGGCTTAGGTGTGGGTGACTTTGAGGCCAGAATGTTTTAAGGACAATTCAACAGTCTGCAATATTTCCTGGGCTGTAATGATTACCTGTTAATGTGGGGACACCCCAGCAGGGGCGTGGCAGTTTCCCCTCGCTTTCTCGGACACCCACTGGAAGCCATGGTCCATCCTGAGGTCGCGAGGGTGTAGACTGCGGAGTCAAATAAGGACCTGACCGGCGGCACAGGGAGCTGGAGCAAACTCAAGACTGTCGGAGACCGTTCATCATGCCTGAGCGAGCACAATTTAAATCTGGAAATTTCTGCTCAGCTGGATTAGAAAACTAAATGACAGAATTTCACCGCTGCCAGAGGACCCTGGAATTTTCAGCATTCCCTGAGATAATTCAAGATGAGAGAGAGTGGCGGGGGGGGGGGGGGGGGAGAGGAGAGCTGCATCCTCCCCTGGTTTAGGAGGAGGTTCTGGACTGGTCTCTTTCCAGAGAGACTGGACACTTGTCATCTCCCCAAGAGAGGCACCCAGTATAAACCATACGGCGGGGAGGAAACCTATTCTCACACCTAGTATTACTGCTCTGAGAAGGTGGGACGTTTGACAGTCGTTTGGACCAGTCCTCCAAAGCCATCTCCCCTCCCCCAAGGTGGCTTCTTCCCCAACACTGGAGCGTTTGGGTCATTACCTAAGTTCTTTGTTTCACTTAGGCTTTGAAGATGGAGCCATAATGAGCTCAGAACCTTCCAGGGTGAATTGGGCGGCCGCGGCTGAGGGAGAGAATACAGTATTAGGCTGCTCACGCCGCATAACATGCACGTCAGAGCTGTGGAGCTGAACTGCTGCATCTGGCGGGGTGAGGGAAGGGAGGGGCCTGCCGCCAGCCAGGGGGGCGCAGCCCCTGCAGTCTGCAGCTCCAAAAGCCTTTATTAAAGCTTTTGTTTTCTCCCTTTGTCCTCCAGAAATAATGACCTTTGCATGGCAACTTTTTGTCATATCTCATTTCTATGCCCAAAGCAGATGGTTCCGGTGATTTCAGGAGGCTTAGCCAGGGGGGATTTGGGGAGCTGGGCGATATCTCGGGTGAATAGACAGAAAGTGATTTTGGGTTTCTATAGCCCAGGGCTGGGGATGAGTCTCCAAAGGTTCCAGGGCTTGGCTCAGAGGGGAGGCTTATCTGCAAGCCATCCAGGCTGCTCCGAATCCAAGAAGAATACCCTGAGATCCTGGTACTGAAAGCTCCTCTCCATCAGATTATGCATATCGAAAAGAATGACTTTTCTCCCCCTCCTTCACTATTTTAGTAGGTTCCTTTGAGGGAGAGCACAGATCAGAAAAATGCTATTTGGCTTTATGTATTCAAGTTTATTCCATTTCATTTGCTTATCACTGATAGACCATTGGAGCTGGATACACAGCCTTCTTTTGCAGCTCCGCCACAAAAATATGGCGGTAGGTCCCCAGCCACACCAGGAGCAGCCCCCAGAAGTGCAGAGGGAAGACAGGCAGCGTTTGGTGTTGGCCATTCGGTGGCCTCATTCCAGTTCATCATGACCCAGTCCTAGCCGGCGGACACCTTGCCCCACATTTTGTCAATGCTGAACTTGCAGCTTAATAGTGACCCCAGGGCTGGGATTGGAACTCAGCCCTGCCTGGAGCACAGCCAGGCTCTGCCGAAAGCTATGATGCAGCCTGCTCCCCAGGTGAAAGACAGTTCGAGTGCCTATCAAGGTCTCAGGGCGGTGGAGAGGTGGGGAGAGGCTGCCTCTTGCAAGCCGGGTGGGGTGGCACAGACTGCTCATTTCTTTCCTGAGCAGGCAGTGGGGCTGAGCTGGGCTAACTTCAAGTGGGAAAAGCCACTGGTCTTAGGAACTCACCTCCTCCCCGCCCTCCTGGCTCCTACCCCAGCTCCTGCCTGGTGCTTCTGGTTCCGAGCAGAAGGCAGAGGACCAGCCCCTCACCCAGGTGTCCAGCGCTCTTCTGAGTCAGCTCTTGGCCGCACCTGCTGCCGTCTCTTGGGTACTTTCCACGCATTGTCCTTTGGAGGAAAACCCAGTGCCCTGCTGTCAGTGTTAAATAGCAAACAAAACAAAACAAAACAAAAACCTGACGGTAGGTGAAGTCCGCGTGGGCTTATTCAAGACCTGTGAGTTTTCAAAGCAGATCCCGTCGGGGACTTAAACCCCAGGTGGCTGGGCTGGGCGAGCTCCCTGCTAGAAGCCAGTCTGAAACCTGCTCCGTTGATGAGATACTGATATTAACAGCCTGGCTTGCCCAAAGCTTCCGGCCCAGCACGCTTGAGAGTTAGCTGGTTATTCTGAGAACATCCTTTTCAAAACACTCTCTACAGGACAAACAGCCAAGGGGTTCCTTTGTCCTCAGCTAGCCTCTGAAGCTGCGCTGACTCTCAAAGCTTGACAGGAATTCAAGGAAGACGTGATCAGCTCTGGGAGGCCGAAACCTTTGAAAGTGGGGGTGCGGGCGGGGGCGGGGAAGGTGGCCAGCGAAGGCACATTCTTAGCTAACACGGGCCATTTGTGCTTTCACCAGGCGCAGCTTTTTAATTCCTAAAATATAACAGCCTTGCGCAGGAGCTGGAAGAAAGGGCAAGTGTGTCATATGCAACTTTGTTAAGTGCCGGGCCGCCAGATGAAAGGTTTGGTTTTGGGAAGGTCCAGTGCCTGCGCCTTCTGAACCACACCTTCCTTTCATCCCCCGCCTCTCCCCAGCTTGGCTAGCAGATGCTGCCTTCCCAGGGGCAGCAGGTGGGTTGCTCTCGGGCCTCTCGGAGCTGTGCTTGCCCATAGAATCACCAGGATGCAGGCATCTTTCGGAATCACTGGTTATTAATTGAATATTTGCACTCTGTGGACTATTCCTGCTCATTCAGTCACTGAAGAACTCCAGGTCTTCCTGCTTTTCTCTCCAAGACCTTTCGAGGAAATGGACAAGGAAGGTCACAGGACTCAGGCTAACCTGGGTTTCCAGTCCTGCATTGTGAGCTGCAGCTCTGTGGCTTTGGACTAGTGATTGAATCTCTCTGGGCTCTGGTAAGATGGGAAACCAAGCCCCTGCCGTGGGTTGTCGCACAGAATAAAGAGGCCAAGGGAAAGCTCTGACACAGAAGTCTCAATAGTTGGTGTTCAAGGAGCACTTCCTATGTCCCAGCCTCTATGCCAAATGCTTTGCCACACATTGTTTGATTTCAAAATCCTTGAGACAGGTACTATTATTAGTTTCATTTTGCCAAAGAAGTAAAGATGGCATGCAGAAAGCAAATCACTTGCTAAGGGTTGCATGACTTTGAGCAGCCCGGAACTAGAAGCCATGCTTATCATTTTATTTAAGTATATACTAACTAAATAGTAGCATTTATTACTTTGTTTGCTAACATTCCCTAACAATCAGGTATCCTCATCTTGGTATCCTTACCAACTACCACCAGCTTCATGAGACTCAAGAGCTATTTGTAACAGAAGCCCATTAATTTATCCCATCCAGAAATGTTGGCCTCCCAGTGGGTCTCTCTCTGATGGTCCATATTGCTCTCTGGGAACCTAATATGGTGACAAATACATCATCAAAATCATTTCCATCAGTTGTCAAAACTCTCTTCAAATCCTTTTCCCATCCAGAGAGCTGTGACAGTGCATGCTATGTGGTTCAACTAACATTCTCACTGGTGAGACCCCGAATACCGACTGACAACAACTTAGAAGAAGGAGGATTTGTTTGCTCACAGTTCTGGAGATTTCAGAGGGTTCAGTTCATGTTAGGCTGGGTGAGGTCTACAGAGTTCAGGGCTTGGTGCAGGATGAGCACGGGGGCTCTGCGCTCACATCACAGAGGCTAGAAACAGAAAGGGCCAGTGAAGGGGACCCATAGACATATGTATAGCCCCCAGGGCCACAACCCCAGCAATCTCCCTCCTCCAGTCATACTGCATCTGCCGAGGCTACCACCCAGTGAATCCAATACAATGGATTCATCCACGGGTGAGATTGGAACCTTCATGATTCAGTGATATGACCCCCAGACAGCAGTACATGGGTGCTGCTGGGGACATTCTATCATAATGGCATTTGAGAAGAGCGGCAGTATTACTCAACTCTCTGAGTCCTATGGTCCCCAGCTATGAAATGGCATAGAGGCATCTGTCCTTATAAAGCTATCAGGAGATTTGAAGGGGATGATGTATGAAGTATCTAGCACAAGGTCCAGCACATGGGTGCCCAGGCTCAGTGGTCTGGCATCTGGGATGTCACCAGTAGATGCACATAACATGACATAAGACATCATGTTTATTGCATGAGTTAGCCACGCACCCAAGGCCTTGGGGTCTTCTCAGGTGACTCTCAGGTGACCCTGAGCTGATCGCTGTGCATCTCAGGGTCTTCCCCATCCCAGCCTGACCCAAGGCAACACCAGGCAAAGCAAATTCTCAGACACTTGCCTCTGGGTCCCCTCTCTTGCCATAACAGCATGTTTCCAGCTAAATGGTATGGGAAACAAATTGGCTTCCTAGAATCGATATTTTAGATGCTCTAGAGCCTTTAAAATTCCAGGAGAAACATTCTTTGATTGGCGCTGCAGCTGTAGGGAGTGTTGTCACCTGGCTCAAGGTCCACATTGCCCTCCGGCAGCCTCTGCACAGCAATCGTGAAGCCCTATGGCAGATTTGCAGCAGGAAGCCAACGGGTCTGCGGGACCAGTTCTGTTGTGTCTCTGAAAACCAGGTGTGACTGTTCCCAGCACCCTTTGCTCTGCTGCCTGCCTAGCATCTCTTGTCCCAGAAGATGAGGTTGCGTTGGAATAGGATGGATTTGTTGAACAGTTACATGTGCCAGGTGCCATATAATAAGAAAGAGCTTGTTAGCCCCACTTTATAGATGATGCCGCCTAGGCTTCAGAGGGTGAGGAACACATTCCAGGTCACACCTAGCGAATAAAAGAGCTAGGATTCCAGTGTAGGGCTGTCTGTGTCCAAGGAACAAAGTCTATCATTCAATAGTTCCCAACCCCGCTTGCCTTTGATGATGACTTGGGAGAATTTAGATATATATGCTCCACTCCTAGATGTTCTGACCACCCAGAACAGGGTCTAGGTTCCCTAAAACTTCCAAATGATTCCTAATGGGCAGCTCAAGCAAAAACCAGGCACGAGGCCATGAGGCCTTTGGACCCAAGTTTTCTTGGAAAGCGTGTGAGTTTTCAACTGAATTCTTCAGCGGCAGATACGGCCTGGCTCAGGGGTCTGGGTAGCTAGCAGGGACTGGGGACTGGGGCTCCTTGTGTCAGCTTGGCAGGTGTACCTCCGAATGAACATGGAGGTGGCTGTTTGGCTGAGGTGAGCTGGGGCATTCTGCGAAGCTAGCTCTGCTTTCCAGCTGGCTCCCCTGTCCCCGGTATGGCTCATGCCATCCTGCCATTTCTCTTCCTGTGGAATGACCACCCAGGAAAATCAGGGATGGCTCCAGCCTGTATCCCGAAGCCCCCTGGGATGGGTGAGCTTGGGGTCTCAGGGTCTGAATCAGCACGTTCTTTACCAATCTTCCTCATTGCAAATTGTCACCCAAAAAAGATTTGGAGTGGGCCTTGGGGAACCGGGCACCACCCAGGTGGGTTACTTGGCAGTTCTGTCACTGGACCAGAGGGTTCAAAGGCAGCCAGAGGCAGGTGGGGTGCTCACGAGGGTCTTGTGTCCTGGCTCGTGCAGGCCCTTGGGGCTGTGGGATGTCGGGTGACAACCATACTCTGCTCTCTTGGGACATCCAGCCATCCTCCGTCCTCTGGGGCATGGCAGAGCCTGGGGGTGTGGGCAGTGCTGCCAGCCCGCGGCTCCTCCCCACTCCACTCCGGCCAATTCCCAGCAAAGGGCCCGCTGCACTTGCCAACTGAGCCAGATGCTGCTTTGGGAAAAATACCTTCTGGAGTTTGTTGTCTGCGCCCTCCCAGCTGACACCCACGGTGGGGAAGACGTGCCAGGATACATGGGAAGTCTCTCCATAAATATTTGAAAAAAGGCAAAAAGGAAAAGGAAAGAAAAGCACGAACCCCCAGCCTGCGGAGTTTGGAGCGTCTTCGTCTTCGCGGTTGCGGCTAACAGATGGAGGAAAGCGGGTTGTCGACGTTCATCAATCCGTAGGGGGATCCCAGCAGCGCCTTTCCCTGGCTCAGCCAGGAGCCCTAGTGCTCATTTCCCGGGCCTGCCAAGGGGCCCCAGGGCAGGGCACAGGCCTGCCACCAGCTGATGGGCGCTCGGAGCCAGTGTAGCCTGAGCTGGCCAGCAGGGGAGGGCGGCGACCTGCCCTTTATCCATAATGCATAGTGGTGTCTTTAAACGCAGCTGCCTTGGGACTGTGTGTCAAGTGGAGTGTGGACTAAAGAGGCTTTTAGGGGAGCTGCTGGGAGATGAGGAGAGAGGCCCCAGAAACCCGAGGAGCTAAGAGGACAGTGTTAGTGTCCACCCAATGAGACGAGAGGAGGACGCCCAGGCTGAATGGCCGGGCTGTGGCTCACTCCCTGCCCGAGGGCCTGGGCTAGGGGGAGACAGGGCACTTTAAGGCTGAGGTTGGCACAGTGAAAGGGGCCTGTCGCAGGTCTGAGTACCAAGAAACTCAGCCACCAAGAAGAGCGCCTCGGTCTTACCCGTGATGCCCCAGTTCCAGCTGCAACAGCCCTGGAAGCAGAGCTGCGGCCCCTAGACCATGACCTCACCTGCCTTCCTGCTTGTCCTGGGACGTGGTCTGCCTCACTCAGGGCCTGGCCCCGGCTGGTCTGGGATGCTTCGTGTAGAAGGAGGAGTTGGGGAGGGGGGAGGAGGGGCTCTGGAAGGTAGGACCCTGGTGAGGGAAGTCTCAGGCAGAGAGAAGTCTTCCTCCTGAATCTAAACATAACTTGGACAAGCAGACAGGAACCCCGCAGAAGCCCCTCTCTCTGGAGTCTCTGTCCGAGAGCGGGCCCGTGGGTCACTGCCACGCCTTAGCAGCGTTCATTTCCGGCATGAGCGGCTTCGGGACGGAAGGAGGCTTCAGTGCAGGTTGGCGTTGGGAGGAAGCTGCACAGGAACTGAGGAAGACGGAGGGATGTCTGTCCCTGGCAGAGGCGCGAGGGAGGCTACAGGGACCTTGACCACTGCACTCAGGTGGCATTTCTGTGGCTCTGCGTCTTCCTAGATGTTGTTGGGAATCATCATTGCTGTGCCGCCTTGGCTGGGAGATGGAAGCTTTGGGCAGGAAGAGGCATGAGGCGCCTCCACCCTCGAAGCCCCTCCACACTCACCTAAGGAGTGGAGAAAATCTTCTTTGGACTCAAGTCCCCTCCTGTTTGTTGACCATGAGCCAGTCCTACCTGAGACACTGAGCTCTGGACACATTTATAAATGTCCACCTTAGAGAAACTCAGTAGGTCTCAGAAAAGGCTGCTCGACAAGCCAAGGGTTCTCTTTCGGGAAGCATGTGAGGTGTGCGTTGTCCTTCATCGGGCCTGTGAGACCATGGAGAGCTCGCTCACGCGTGTCTGGCCGGTCTCTTTCTCTCTGCTAAGTGACTAGGAAGGAGATGGGCCCCGTGCTCATTTTCTCATTTGATGGGTCACAAATATATGTTGGTATCTCAACCCCAGAACCTGTCATGTCAATGTGACCTTAGTTTGGAGAAAAGAAAAAAAAAAAGATCTTCGCAGACGTGATGGAGTTTGTGATTTTGAGGATTTTGAGATGAGATCATTCTGAGTTAGGGGAGGCCTGTGGTCCAGGGAAGAGGAGGGAGGGGACGCAGAGGTGAGACAGAGGCAAAGGCAGGGCAGCACATCTCCCGGCCAGGGAGCAGGGAGAGGCTGGACGAATTCTCCCCCAGAGCTCGGGGGGCCTGCTCTGTCTACAACTTGACTTCAGACTTTTGGCCTCTTAACGATAAGAAAATCAAGTTGGGTGATCGTTTGAAGCCATCCCTCGTGAGGCCCTTTGCCGTGGCTGTTCACCAGTCGGCGGTGACCCCCCTGACCTACACAGAACGCCCGTCTTAGAAGGAGAACTGAGGATACGACATGAGCGCCAGGGCTGCAGGTACCGTGGAGCCAATTTTCCCCTTTTAAATGGAGCCAATTTTCCCCTTTCAAACCTTCTCTGTCTCCAGCTGCTCCATCTCCGTAAGGCACCGCCCATCACTCCAGCACAGGCCTGGGAGACACCCCCACCCCCCCGCCGCGGCCAGCCTCCCCATGGATTCACGTCCATGGTGCATTTTGGACCTGCCCACGGCCCCCGTCTGCAGCCTCCTCCCGGCCCAGCCAGCTCAGCTGGCAGCGTCTCTTCTCTCCGGATGAACCTCCTCCGGCCCCCAGCTAATCCATCTTCCTGGCTCATGCCACCTGCACCCTTCCAGGCAGCCTCCCCTTGGCAGCCAGCAGGATTCTGCAAATGTCACTTCCCCCATGGCTCTGCTGAGAGCACCCAATAGTAGCTCTGCACCCGGGGGTCCAGGCCACTTGTGCCCACACCCCGCACCCCGCACCCCGCACCCCGCACACTCAGGTTTCCCCTCCCTTCCCTTCTGCCGACCCTCCAAGCTCTTTCCTCACTCAGAGAGTTCACAGTATGGCTAGGGCTCTGTCTAGAAAGTTCTGCCTACTCTCTTGTCATGGTCTCAGGGAGTTCCTCTCTCTGCTTTTCTGTATTATCCCTATAAGTAACATAGGGATTAGAGATTTGAGTGCTACCATTTTTCCCCCGGTGCTGGGGATTGAACCCAGGGCCCCATGCATGCTAGGCGAGCTTTCTACCACTGCACTACAGCCTCAGCTTGCTGTTGGCATGTTTGACGTTTGTCTTTCTCACACAGGAGAGACCCCAGGAGGACCCTGGCCATGTCTGTTTAATTCCATTCTGATTCTCCACTACCTAACACATAGGGTCTGGTATATAGAAATGCTCAAGCCAGGTGTTGGTAGCACATGCCAGTACTTGGGAGGTTGAGACAGGAGGATCACAGGTTCAAAGCCAGCCTCAGCAATTTTGCGAGTCCCTCAGCAACTTAACAAGACCCTGTTTGCAATTTTAAAAAGGGGGTGGGGACTGGGCGTGGTGGTGCACACTTGGAATCCCAGCATTCAGGAGGCTGAGACAGGAGGATCACGGTTCGCAGACAGCCTCAGCTACTTAGTGAGGCCCTTTGGAACTCAGTGAGACCCTGTTTTAAGAGTAAAAAATAGGGCTGGCGATGTAGCTTGGAGAATGCCCCTGGGTTCCATCCTCAGTACTGAAAAGGAAAAAAAAGGGGGGGAAAAAAAGGGGACTGGGTGTGTAGCTCCTGGGTTAAATCCCTAGCACTACAAGAAAAAAAAAAGAAAAGAAAAGAAAAGAAAAAAAAAGACTCAATAACTATCTTTTCAGTGAGAAAATAAATTGAGTATATTCCCTGAGCCATGGGGGAAGAGAAGGGCGGAGAAGAAAAAAACAATAGCTGCATGGTAAACTTCTCAGCTCCTGAGATCCTACTGGCTTAATATTTCAGGGCGGCAGGCTTAGAAATGTAATTACGTTATCTCTCTCTCTCTCCTCCCAAAGCCTTGTTTTTAACGTTTGTTTTCCCCCAGCTGAGTAAACACTGTGTAGTAACCCCGAGGCCAGCGAAGGGGAAGGGGTTGCAGGGCTCATGAAGAGCTGGCTTGTGGAAGTTAGCCCCCCAAAGGGAAAAGTTCCCGTCAGACAGCACATCGGAAGAAAGTTAAAATGCACTTGCAGAAATAAATTGGTTGCTGTAGCAACCGGTCCTCCCTTTCCCCCCAGAAGAAAAACATAGAAAGAAAAAGGGGGATAAAAAACCCAGCTGACTGTGGTCTAGGCGTGAGAGAAAGAGCGATCCAGAGAGACTAACGGGCCGCATAACATGGCGTAGCATGGCGTCTTGCTTGCCTGGGTTTGGAAACTGGACTCTCACAGGCCTGATTCTCCATTGCACCCCGCAGCAACTCCCCGGGTTTTGCTCCCAGAAACTGTGTCCCAAGGCTCCTGTACCGTAGAGACCCGGGGTGAGCCCTTCTGTAAGGAGGAATCTCCTACCAGACACTCGTCGTCGGTGCAGATTTCCATCATCTGTGGTTTTTAAGAGTGGAAGCCACCCACCTGTGCCGGGGGGTTCAGCAAAGGTGCGGGAGCCGGAGTGAGCTGTCAGGGGCGGCGCTCCCCCGCGGAGCCGCAGCACCACTTTGGGGGAGAAGGGCAGCCGCAGGGCACCAGGTGCGGGCGCCCCCTGCTGGCCACGCGGGGCTGAGCGCCGTGGTCTGGGGAGCGAGCAGCCCCGCCTTAGCGGACTCAGTCGCTGACCCCTTGAGGAGTGGTTCCAAAGAAGTGCTTTTAAGATGTGGTCGGCCGCTTTTGATAGCAGCAAAAGGGCGCAAGGAATTGGAGGCCCACGGAGTCTGTAGGTTTTCTTTGCTCCTCCGTCTTTGTTCAGCATCCCTTAATAAGCACATCTGCTCTGTGGTAGGCAGAATAATGGTCTCCAAAGACGCTCACCTCCTTGGCCCTAGAACCCCTGACTGTGTTATGTTGCATAATAATGGGGGACTGGGGTAGCAGACGGAATGAAGGCTGCTAATCGGCTGTCTTTAAGATAAGGGGGGTGATGGTTAACTTAAGGCGTCAACATGAGTAGGTTCAGGAGTACATGGCATTATTATTATTATTATTATTATTATTATTATTATTATTATTTGTGGTACTGGGGATGGATCCCAGGGGCATTCTACCTTCGAGCTACACCCCCAGCCCTATTTTTAAAATCTTTTTTGTTTTTTGAAACAGGGTCTCACTGAATTGCAAAGAGTCTCACTAAGTAGCTGAGGCTGTTTGTGAACTGCGATCCTCCGGTCTCTGCCTCCCGAATGCTGGGATTACAAATGTGAGCCACCACGCCCGGCTTATATTGTTGTTGTTGTTGTTGTTGTTGTTGTTGTTATTATTATTATTATTATTATTATTATTATTATTACTGCTACTACTACTACCACCACCACTGCCGTTATTTTCAGAAGTGGTACTGGGAATTGAACCCAGGGGCTCTGAGCTATACTTTCAGCCCTATTTAACTTTTCCTTAGGAGACTGGGCCTCCCTAAATTGTGAAGGGCCTCATTAAACTGCAGAGGCTGTCCTTGAACCTGTGATCCTCCAGCCTCAGCCTCTCAAGTACCAGGATTACAGGTGTGCGCCATGCCCGGCTGCAAAGCGGCCTTTTTCCTGGGTGCTTGCTGAGGGTGTTTGCAGAGGAGACCTGTGTGTAAGTTGGTGGACAGAGTGAGCAGATCCGCTTCAATGTGGGGGGTACCATCCAATCCTCTGCCACCAGGACGGCACAGGAGCCAGGGCAGAGAGGGTTCCTCCTGCTCAGCTGGAGCCAGAGCACCCTCTCCCTGCCCTTGGACCTCAGAGCTCCTGGCTCTGCAGCCTCGGGACTCTAGGACTTACACAGTAGCTTCCTGGGTTCTCTGGCCTTCAGCTCCAGGCTGAGAGTCACACCATCGGTTCCCTGGTTCGGAGAGCTTTCAGTTTGGACTGAGCTACACTGCCAGTCTCCTAGGCGGTCTGTGGTGGGCCTCCACACTCCCCGGAGCCAATTTTCCTAGTGAACCCCTCTCAGGTATCCCCCTTTAGAGCCTACTACATCTGTCTCTCTGGAGAACCTTGACTTAATACAAGGAGATTATCCTGGATTATCTGGAGTGGCCAAAGTGAAATCACCAGGGGCCTTTACAAGTGGAAGAAAGCCGGGCGTGGTGGCATAAGTCTGTAATCCCAGTACTTGGGAGGCTGAGGCAGGAGGATCACAGGTTCAAAACCAGCCTCAGAAACTTAGTGAGATTGTCAACAACCTAGTAAGACTGTTTCAAAATAAATAAAGTCGGGTGGGGGGTAGGGGTGTAGTTCAGAGGTAGAATGCCCCTGAGTTTGCCGGGCGTGGTGGCGCACGCTTGTAATCCCCGCGCTTGGGAGGCGGAGACAGGAGGATCGCGCAGGTTCGAAGCCAGCCGCGCTGGCTTAAGAGACCCTGTTTCCAAAAAATAAAAAAATTGGTCTGGGAGTGTAGCCTGGAGGTAGAAGGGCTTCCAGGAACCCCAGTACCACACACACACACACACACACACACACACACACACACACACACACACACGGAGGGAGGCAGAGGGACAGTGTGAGGACTCTGCCACCGCGTGGAGGGATACCACAAGCCAAGGAACAGAGGTCACCTCTGGCAGCCGGGAAGGGCCAGGAAACAGTCTTCCGGAAAGGGACTCAGCTCTGCCAGCTCCCGCCTTCTAGTTCAGGGAGATGGGATCCCAAATCACACAACCGTTAGATGAGTGTATGTTGGGCTGAGCCCTTGAGATCGTGCTCCTTTGCTTCAGACAGCCCTAAGACACTGATCTACTAGTGCGACGCCCTGCCCTGGGTTCTGGGGAAAAAAAGTCAAATTAAACTCGCCCTCCTGCCCCTGTCACCAGCCTCACAGGCCAGAGGACCTCAGCCACGGAGGCAGCTCAAGTGGCTGTGGGTGCTCAGAGTGGCTGGAGGTGCGATGAGGGGTCTTCCCAGAGCCATTTTTTTGTATACTGGGAAATGAACCCAGAGGCGTTCTAACCTCCGAGTGAAATCACCAGGGGCCTTTACAAGTGGAAGAGAGCCAGGCGTGGTGGCATATGTCTGTAATCCCAGTACTTGGGAGGCTGAGGCAGGAGGATCACAGGTTCAAAACCAGCCTCAGAAATTTAGTGAGATTGTCAACAACCTAGTAAGACTGTTTCAAAATAAATAAAGTCGGGCTGGGGGACTGAGGGGCCCTCAGTCCTTAACAGTTTTTATTTTGAAACAGGGTCTTGCTAAGTTGCCGAGGTTGGCCTTAAACCTGTGATCCTTCTGTCTCAGCCTCCCAAGTACTGGGACTACAGGCGTGCGCCACCGTGCCCGGTGCCCAGAGCTAACTTTTGAGGACAGTTGGTGTGGTGCAGTGAAATGCTGTCTTTGGTTCTCATCCCAAATCCTGACATAGACTCCTAAAATCCTTGGAATCTCCAAGTGATATGCTCATGAGCTGACTGGTGCCTGGGCTTCCCTAGAGAGCTTCAGGACAGCAACTAGGCTGGGTTTTTGGCTCCACCCTTGATCTCTGGGGAGGGGAGAGGGTTTGAAGGTTACGCTGATGGCCAATGCCAGCGATGCTACCAGTGATGTCTGCAAGTGAAGCTTCCACAGGACCCAGAAAGACTGGGTTGGGGAGATTCCAGATAGCTGAACTCGGTGGCGGAGGTGCTTGGAAAGTAGTATCCTCCCCCCAGGTCCCGCCCTAGGGATGTCTTCATCTGTCTCCTTCCAAATCTCCTTTATAATGAACCAGCAAGCCTAAGTGGTTCCCTGAATTCTGTGAGCCTCTTGAGTAAATGAATAGAATCCAGGGGGGACCCCACTCTACAGCCAGTCGGTCAGAGGCATGGGCTGGCGCTGGGCACCGGGGTCTTGTGGGAGAGCGTCCTCAACCTGCGGGATTCGACACCACTTCCGGGCCGGCAGGTGCCAATGGAACCGAATCAGATCCAGGCCACCCAGCCGGCGTCCACAGCAGAGCTGCTTGGTTGCTGGTGGGGGCAGAGCCCCACGCGTTTCTTGGTGACTGGAGGTCACAGAAGTGTCTTGTGTTGTGGGAATTCAGGAGAAACGGTTTATGGGTCTGATATTTTTCAGGTTGTGCTTGAAAGATCAGCTAGCGCGGGCGGGCTTGGGAAGACGTGGAGAGCTTGGGTAGGGGAGCGATGTGGCCGGGCCAGGCCGGGCCAGCGGCTGGGCGGGGTGGGGGTGTCTGGTGAGGAAGCGGTGGGGGCAGCAGTGCCCTGTGGGTGGGGGCAGCAGTGCCCTGTGCCAGGGGCCAAGGGAGCTTATCCGAGCTGGTGAATTTCACCTGGAGCCGCAGGGGCCTCACAAGGGCTTCCAACAGGGGCCAACATGTTTTAATCAACCTGACCAGAGGAATCTTTCAGAAGCAGAGTGTGTCAGAAAGAGCCAGTGGATCAAAACAAGTGCTTCTGGCTGAGCCAGGTGGACCTGCCCAGGAGAGAGCCAGGTGGGCCGCACTGCACCACAGCCCTGCCTCCCCGGTGGCCTCCTGTCCCTCCACCCCGCCACCCATCTGAGTCTGGACCCAGTGGGTGCTGCAGAACAGCCCCGCTTCAATCTGTCCCCACCCCCATGCGGGGCAGGGGCACGGGGGAGGGAAGGCGAGCCCAGGACGGTGTCGCGGTCACAGGCAAGCGCGGGCCGGTCATCCTTTCGTAAATTAAATGTGAGCCGTAAAACTTGATTATGGAAGGGATAATTGCCATTATTTTCTAATGGAGGAGAGCAAGGGCGAATGCCGCCATGGTTTACAGAGCCAGAAGGAAGAGAAGTGTTGAATTAATTCCACGAGGTGGCTGGAAAAGCCCGTGGCTGCGGAACCCAGGGCTGCAGCCGGCTCTTCTGGGCGTGCTTGTTCAGGCTGAGGCCTGGGCTGCCTGGGGTGGGCAAGGGGGCAAGACACTCAGGACACTGCGTGTCTGGGCTTAGATGACAGCGGGGAGAGCTGACCCAGCAGGTGCGCGAGGCTAGGGAGGACCTGAATCTGAGCTGTGGAAGGTCAAAGTCAAGGACAGACACTCAGCTCAGCCTTTGATCATCAGCCCCTACCAAGGGGTCCCCACACACTCAATTCATGGTGGCTCTGTGTCAGGGTAGGCGGCTTTGGAAGGAGCCCAAGTTTATTCCTCTGTGACCGAGCTCAGGGGCCCGTGGTGCTGGCCCCATCACAAAGACCCTGTCCTCTGCAGCTTCACATCTGCCCCTGCTCCGCCCTTTCCCAGGTTCCTGGGTGGCCCGGAGGACAATAATATTTTATTGAAAACCCACCCCGTGAGCTGTGTTTGGAGGCACATACCTTATCCTCATACTTGGGAGGCTGAGATTGGAGGATTAAAGTTTCGAAGTCAGCCAGCCTCAGCAATTTAGTGAGACTCTCGGCAACTCATCGCAGTGCAGATGGAAGGCGTGGCCGGCTGCTGCTCCTGGGTCCCCTCTCCCAGGCCTCCTTTTCCCATCTCCATTTGACACAGGCAGCTCTTACCTGCACCGTCAGCTCAGTGCCAGAAAACACCAGACTCCTTCCTTTGTCCCTGCTGCAAACACCAGTTAAACGTGTGTCATTTCCAGGGCACTGAACTCCAGGTACAGAGTCAAAGGCCCCAAGGTGCCTCCCCAGATATCCAGGCAAATAGGTGATAATTCCACGCAGCCAGTGTGTGGGGCTAGGTACTTTAGAGAAGGGTCTCCCCCGCTGGGAGAGCCAGTGGAAAGGGACATTTACTTAAACTACCAGGATTGTGACCAGACTTTTTTTTTTTTCTGAAAGAAGCTATCTTGACAAGAAGCACAGTAGAGGCTGCAGGCAGAGGCTGGGGGTACAAGGGACAGGTGAGCACAGACAGGGCTCTTACAGACATGGGCTTGGGAGTGTTTCTCCTGCAGAGATTTCCATGAAAACTAAACCAGAAAGGAAGGGAAGACGGACCCAGCCATCTGCACCCCAGTGTCATCACGGCCTGCCCTGGGCTTCCGGGCTGCGTGATTCACGGTCCCCGTGGCCCGCTCCTAGGAAACTGGCTTGGCCCCTGTGGCTGCTGGCATCTAATTGATTTAATACATCAGCGGAGGAGCTGCTGCGTCCTGAGTCAAACTTCAGATTGTCTCCTGTGTGCTATGGCTGCCACCGAGAGAGAGACTTCGCTCCAGTGGTTCAGAGGACAAAATGGAGGTGGCCCTGGGATTGCGGGGATGGGCGCTGGAGCTAAGAACTGCTTCAGCATCTTTCATCTCTCCAAGGGGGCATGAAGACAGGGGAAAATCATGTGGGATCTTTGCAGGGCAACAGGGAGCCAGGCGTGGTGGGGCACGCTTGTATTCCCTGTACTTGGGAGTCTGAGACAGGAGGATCGCGGGTTCAAAGCCAGCCTCGGCAGCTTAGCAAAGCTTTCAGCAACCTAGTGAGAGCCTGTTTCTAAATAAGAAATAAAATCAGGCTGTGTGTGTGTGTGTGTGTGTGTGTGTGTGTGTGTGTGTGTTGAAACAGAATCTCGCTAAGTTGCTGAGGCTGGCCTGGAACCTGGAACCTGTTTCAGCCTCCCAAGTCCTGGAGTTACAGGTGTGCTTCACTGTCCCCAGTCAGCAGTGGCCCCTTGTAAGAGAACAGGCTTCCCGTCCACCCGGCTCCCCCCCACGCACAGCAAGATGAAGATAATGCATGTTCAATGAGCAGCTCTCCTCTGAAGGGAACTAATTGATTTCAATTTTCATTTTACCGGGCCCCATGATTCTTTATTATGCCTTCCTTTATGACTTGGGAGGCTGCGACGACGCGGAGCTGCCGTGTAACAGGCAGGCCGTGGAATCCGCAGGACAGTCATTGCTTTACCCTCAAACAAATGTTCCTTCGGGTCGGGAAGGCTCAGCTGTCATCCTGGTAATCCTCTTTCCCCACCTGAGACAGGTGCATCAATCTCAGGAGAAAGAGGGGGAGCCAGGGGCCACGGGGGGGAGCCGGGGGCCACGGGGGCACATCAGGGATGAATCCAGAAGCTCAGCCTCCTTCCCTCCAGCATCCCGGGGTACATGGGATGCTGCTGTGCCTCAGGATGGCTCCCTGGTGGCTGGAAACGAAATGCCTTCAGGAGAAGGACCAGGGTCGGCCCCCCTCCAGTGCGGGCAGGGTGTTCTTCTCCCCAGAGCTGCCCGGGCAGCGTTCCAGAGAGCCAGGGTGTCAGGCAGGGTTTGAAAGACCTGGCTCAGGGCTGCTCCTTCTTCCTCCCCGCGAAAACACAAAAGGTCGGTCCCTCCCGCCGTCGACTTCACAGGTTCCAGGACGGTGGCCGCGTTCAGTTCATTCAGCAGCTTGCTCCCTTACTGCATTTACCAAGGCCCCGCAGCGTGGCGGGGCCGGCGACACAGAGATGTATAGCACTGGCCGTGTAAGGAAGCGACTTCCCGGTGAGGTAGGGAGAAAGAGCCAGACAAATTAAAGAGAGAGATGGCTTGGTGCAGCGCCCGAGGCGTCAACTGAGATGGAAAAGTTATAAGAAAAATGGAGTGTGAGGTGCTGGCCAATATCCTCCTGCTCCTCCTTCCAGACCAGGAGCGCAGCAGTTGAGAGGAGGGCAGGTGCATGCAGGCCGTCTGGGCAGGCCTGCTGCTGGGCGCTCCTGGAGAGAGATGCCCTTGCGGAGGGCTCTGGAGCAGCCGGAGTGCGGAGTTCCGGGCAGGCAGGGCTGATGTCCGGTGAGTCGAGTCACCAGAGTAGTGTCCATGTTGCTGAGCAGTTTAGGTTTTATTCTGAAAGCGACAGGAAGTCAGAGCCAGTTGTGAAGCCCCAAGAGACACTATCCGATGTGCACAACATGCAATATTTTTTTGCAGTACTAAGGGATCGAATCCAGGGGCATTCCAAGTCCGAGCTACACCCCCAGCCCTCGTTTTTATTCTTTATTTTGAAATAGGGTCTCACTGAGTTGTGGAGTGCCTTGCTAAGTAGCTGAGGCTGGTCGTGAACCTGCGATTCTCCTGTCTCAGCCTCCTGAGTACTGGGATTACAAGTGTGCGCCATCACGCTCGGCTTCCATAGGTGTTTTTAGAAAGTTGTGGAGCATGAGAGAGAAGGAAGAAGTGAATTTTACCCCTGGGATCCTGGCGTGAGGTAGACACGTAGCCTTCTCTGTTTTAGGAAGTCTCTCAACCTATAAGAGATAGAAACCCAACACCGGCTAAAGTGATACCTGCAATGAGTTCTTAAACACATTGAGAAACTTGGAGGCGAGTCTTCTAGAGCTGCCCTAACATTTCATCGTGTCATTTAAAACCAAGGATCTTTCTATTTTTCCTTCTGCTCCACCATCCCTAGTGTACTGGCTTTTTACCTCTTGGTCACAAGATGGTTGCTCCAGTTACAGACATTTCCATGGTGTTTAAGTCAAGAAAAAAGGGGAAAGAGGTGGCTACAGCCATGTCACTTCCCTTTAATCAAGAAAAGAAAAGAAAAAAAAAAAGGCCATCTCTAACTACAGAGATATTGGGAAAGTGAGGTTTTTAATTTCTTTCTTTCTTTCTTTCTTTCTTTCTTTCTTTCTTTCTTTTCTTTCTTTCTCTCTTTGCAGTACTGGGGATGGAACCCAGGGGCATTCTACCTCTGAGCTATACCTCCAGCCCTATATTATTCCTTGTTTTGAAACAGGGTCTCACTAAGTTTTGGAGGGCCTCACAAGGTGCTGAGGCTGGCCTCGAACCTGGGATCCTGCTGTCTCAGCCTCCCAAGTACTGGGATTCCAAGTGTGCACCATCATGCCGGGCTGAGTTTTTTATTTTTTAATTTTCCCAGCACCTATGGTGGAGACAAACAAGGAAGAAAGGGGTTGGGAGTGGGAAAAGAGTGGCGTCAACTGAGGTGGAAAAGTTCTAAGGGAAGTGGGGTGTGGGGCATTGTCTGGCAACTATCCTCCCACCCTCCTTCCAGACTAGGCGTGACGCAGCAGGTGCCGAGCTCTGGAGTGTCTCACTACCACGTCTAGCTTATCAGCAGCTCCCCAACCATGTGATCAATTGTCCTAGATCAATTAAACTCTGTCTGTTCACTAGACATGGCAGTCTGTAAATCTAGTATTTGAGAGGCTGAGATAGGAGGATCACAGGCTCAAGGCCAGCCTTTGCAAATCAGTGAGACTCTTAGCAACCTGGCAAGACTCTGCTTCAAAGCAAAAACAAAACAAAACAAAACAACCCCCCCACCCCACATGGCTAGAAGTGTAGCTCAGAGGTAGAATGCCTCTGGGCTCAATCCTCAGTACCAAAATAAGTAAATGAACGAATGAATAAATAATTCTCTGTTTTAAATACTCAGAAAGGTTTCTATTTTCTGGGTTGGACCCTAACAGACTTGCCTATCTTTGAAAGAGACTATGAGTGGTGGGTTGGAAGGGTGTTTGATTCCTGAGATAATGGTCATAGGAGGCCCCCGGGAGACAGAAATGGGAAGAGAGGGAAACACAGGAATGCTGGGTCGAAGAAGAAACTGAATGGAGACAGAAGGGGAGCAGGAAGGAGAGCTCGCTGGCATCCCAAGTTTGACAGGGTCAAGAGGCCAGCTCCAAGGGGGGCCATAGTTAGCAACTTCAGTAGCCTGGAGGGCAGAGGGATGCTGGGCACAGGCCCAGCTGTGCAGGACCTCCAGGCATTTGGTACCTGGAGTAGGTGGGGCAACTGCGGCAGCCACTGTTTCTACCCAGCGTGAGTTAGAGATGCGGCGTTCATCCAGAGAGCTCTGTGGATGGTATGAGCAGGCCAGGAGGGCTTGCTATCATTGCATTCTCTGCTGAGCCAGCAAGAATCTTTCTTCTAGTAGATCTATTGGATCGCAACATATTGATGGGACTGTGGAAGATTCTGAGGAGGCTCACGGGTGAACAGCTTCACCCGTCAGGACATGCTCAGTGATGCGGCAGTAACAAGCATCCCCTGAATCTCAGTGGTTTAATGCAGCGAGGATCTATTTCTCACTTGCGCTGCTCATCCCCATGGGGGATTTGCACCTCTCAGCCACCTGTAACCTATCTGGTCTCAGGCATCCCTGAGCACTGCAGCTGGGGTGGGGGGAGGCGGTAAGCCATACAGAAAGCTTCCACCAGGATGCCTGCCACTTCTGTCCCTGTTGCAGGTGCCAAAGCAAGGCACAGGTTCACCCCGAAATTCATCATCCAGAAAGAGGAGAAATGAAATTCCTGACCAGACTTAATGAATATATCCCAGTGGAAGCCATCTGGAGCTACTCTCAGCTACAGCCCCGTTGCCTCCTGCAGAGGAAAGCCGCTCACACTTTAGTAGTAATTAGAGCATCTGCCTGTGATAGAAGATCCGCTGGTGCTCACAGTGACGGAAGCGCCATGAGGTGTCTCCGTGGATTGCCATCACCCAGGTAGCTCAAGCACCGAGAACGGTGACCACCGTGAACAAATATTTGTGGAATGATTAACTCCTCGACCCTCACAACACCCTGGGTGACATGGGGAGTGTAATTAGCTCCCTGGTGCAAAGGAAGAAGCCCAAGTTCCAAAATGTTCAGTAAATTGTGCAGAGTGGAAAACTTCTTGGAGACGCTGCTGGCTCCCTTCAGTGGTCTGCAGAGGGGACGTCTTGCCACCTGGGGAGGCGGGAACAATGCCTCTCCTGACATTCAGGGGGCGTCTTCTCCCTGGGGTGTGACTGCACTTGTCCCTTCTTGGTCTGGTGGGTGGCAGGCATCCTGCACACTCGAATTCCTTCCTGTGCTAGAGGTCACGACCCTCCCCTGCCTTGCAGTGGCTGAGCATCTGTGACAAACCGGGACAGAGAGGACTGACCTCTGTGCGCGCAGGGGCACACACTCCGCTGCTTCTCTGGAAACCCCACCTGCAGGGGAGTGACTTGGCCCCCGCCAGGGAGCTGGTCCTATTGAAACTGTGGGCTGTGGGCTGGACGCTGTGCTTGGTGGCAGCCTTGAACTTGGCGGAGCTCACAGCCACGTGGGCTCCTTCAGACGAGATGCTTTGGAGTTGAGGAAAACCCCACCAGTGCAGGTGTGACAAGGGGCAAAGAGGACAGCTCACAGTCTAGGAGTGTTCATCCTCAATGGCAGATTCAGAGCCAGTGTTTCTGGACTCTGGTCACGTCACCCAAAATGGCAGATTCTGCCGGCTTCACCCCTGCAGCCTGGCTCCCCTTCCTGCAGCCACAGTGCCCAGTCTCCCCCGTGGAACCTGTAGCCTCCTGGTGTAGCCTGGAGGGCCATCCATCTGCCCTTCCTGCTGCTGGCCAAGGACTGGGGGGCTCCAGAGGCTGACAGGAGGGTGTGGATTGCCCTGGGGAAGGTACCCAACTTCTCCCCTCTCTGGTCTGTCCCTGTCTCTAGTTCAGTGAGCACCTCTCCCCTCTCCTTCCTTGAGGCTCTGTCTAGGCAACTTGGTTATTTGGGCCTGCAGCCTGAGACCCAGATAACCTAGCTGATGCATGCAAGTTCTAATCCAGAGCCTGGAGGGCAACTTGGAGACCACTTGATCCAACCCTTTTATCCTCAAGCTGAACAAATTGAAGCCTGTGAGGAAATAGAAGGCTGGATTGGAGACAGCAGCTGGCGGTGGCTCAGAGCTCCCCAGGGCCTGGCTATTTGGAAGCATCACAGGCCACCAGATGGTCCAAGACAGGGAGGCTGCAATGCAGAAGGCAGAGAGACCTCAGACTCATGCAGACTCCAGGGCAGGTGGGTCTCCGAGCCCAGAGCCTGAGCTGCCCCGCAGGGGCTTGTCTTCCTCCAGGCTTCTCTCAGGGCAAATCTAGGTGAGAAGACTGGAACCCAGCCACCTGGGGTCTGCGTGGGGACTGACCCCAGCTCATCACCAATCATGTGGCCACCAGGTCAGTGTCAGACTCTTGTGTGTTTCTTCCCTCTTACCCCACCCCCCGTCCATTTCTCTGTGGGTCAGACAGACCCTTGCTTTCCTGGGGCTTTATTTTTTCATTCATTTATTTTTATTTTTTATATTTATATTTTTATTTTTTTGGTGGTACTGGGGTTCCTGGAAACCCTTCTACCTCCAGGCTACACTCCCAGACCTACTTTTATATTTTTATTTGGAAACAGGGTCTCTTAAGCCAGCGAGGCTGGCTTCGAACCTGCGCGACCCTCCTGTCTCTGCCTCCCAAGCGCGGGGATTACAAGTGTGTGCCACTATACCTGGCTATTTTTTATATTTTTATTTTGCAATGAAAGGAAATAAAACCCAGGGCCTCGCCAGGCAAGCGCTCCACCTCTGAGCCACACCCCCAGCCCTCTGCTTCTCTGTTGTCAAGGTTGCTCCTGTTGGGCATTTGGGGGTCCTAGTGTCTAATGCCTGTTGCATGGGTCGCCTCTGCATGGTTGAGGAATTGTGGCCATCTCCAGAGAGGCCCGGCTTGAGAGTGCAGATGGCTGTGCTGCAGAACCTTTGCAAGACGGTTAGGAGCCTTGGCCAAAGCAACTGCCAGGAGGCTCTCCTTTGGGGCTCCCTGCACCCCATTTATTCTCCCCCAACCAACATGGCCCTGACTTCAAGGTCTAGGTGGGAGTAGGTTCACCCAGCACTTGCCTCTGTGTAGGGTGACTGGCCACGGGGACGTCCTGACCACTTGGTCCCAGCTGCGTCCTGCCCCTGCATCGGGGCGTTGGCTTGGCCCACTCTCCTTCCCTTCGCGGCCCTTTTCTTTCTAGGTCTTCTTCTCTGTAACACCCTCAACTGGGACCCATCCAGTCTCCTCTCCCCGGGAAGGAGACCCCTGCTCCTCTCCTGCTATCCCCACATCTAGCTGGCCCAGGCAGGACTCGGCTGATGCCAAAACAAGTTCTTTCCTCTTCTCTGTCCTTTCCAGAAGGTGTGGAAGAGGCCCAGTCTCCTGCCTGGCCTCACGCGGGGCTCCAATCCTACATTACCAGCAGAGCTCCCTTACCCCCATCTGATGCAAGAAACAGCAGCCCCTGCTGGAGGCAGCATGCACTTTTCTGGGGCCCCTGCAGCACAGCCTGGCATGGGAAGGGATCCCTGTTAGCAAATAAACCCCGCACATGGCATCGAAGGGCATGGTGCTGTCCTCCCAGTGCCTTTGTTAATCTTCATGTGGTTTGTTCAGTGCCTTCCAAGACCGAGGAGCAAAGCTGAGTGGGCTGTGCACTGAGTTCCCTCCTCTGGCAGGAGGGAGGGCTTTCCGGTCTTTCTCCATACACGTCCACTCCACTGGTATTTAGGGAGGGATGACGGGGTGCATGCTAATGTGCCGGGCAGGGATCACCTTTGCTGGCACTGAGCAGGGCAGACAGGCGTTAAACACGCAATGACAGGTAGAGGCGGGAGCGTCGGCATGCCGTGCAGCATGTACAGCTCTGCGGATCTCGGGGCAGGGAGGGGTGTTCCCTGCAGCTTGGCAGGCCAAGGTGGGCAGGGCAGAGAGAGCAACCCAGGCAGAGCTTCTGCCAAGTAGCAACTGGAGAAAGATGACAGTGGCCGAGGCTGGAGTTCAAGCGGAAGAAGGGCACTGGGTGTCAGGGCATATGCCTATAATCCCAGTACAGGAGGCTCACAGGTCCAAGGTCAGCCTCAGCAAAACTTAGCAAAGCCCTCATAAATCTAGTGAGACTCTGTTTCAACATTTAAAAAAAATGGGCTGGAGGTACATCATGGAGGTAGAATTAGAATGCCCTGGGTTTAATATCCAGTACTAACAAAGAGAGAGAGAGGGAGAGGGAGAGGGAAAAGAAGAAGGAGGAGGAGAAGGAGGAGGAGGAAGAGGAGGAGGAGGAGGAGGAGAAGAAGAAGGTCTCAGATAACATTCTTCCTCCTGGACCCAATAAGCCTGGCCACACATAACCTAGAAGAAGGTAGATTTTATTTGTTCACAGTTTTGGAGATCTCAGCATTCAGCACGTTAGGCCAGGCATAGTGGCTGGAAACAGAGAGGAGAGAGCCAGGCTCTCTTTTCATCTTCACATCACAGAGGTTGAAGGCAAGAGATAGAGAGAGAAAGAGCAAGGGGAGGAGGAATTCTATATAACCCCCAAGGCCGCCCCCCAGGGACCCACCTCCTCTAGCCACACCCTACCTGCCCAGGTTACCACCTCGAAATCCACAATGGATTTATCCATTGGTGAGATGACAACCGCACACCTTAATTATACCAACTCTGACCATTAACACATGAGCAATGCTTTCAGGGGACATTCTATATCTATAACAAGGGGCGAGGATGTTTACAGTTGTCCTGTGATGCGCTGGTGGGGGGGACTGGTTCCAGGACCCACCGCAGAGACCAAAATCCGCAGATGCTCAGGTCTCTCGCATACAATGGTGTAGTGTTTGCATATGACCTCTATCTGTCCTCCCATGTACGCTGTCATCCCTAGATGACTTATAATATCTAATATGATACACATGCCTCATATGGTTATTCCACATATTCAGGGAGTGATGACAAGAAAAAAATGTCTCTGCATGTTCAGCACAGAATTATTCTTTTCTGAATATTTTCCATATGCAGTTGTTTGAATCTGTCTATACAGAACCTGCAGATATGGAGAAAGCACTGATACCTACTGTGTACTGAGAAAGGAGGAACAGGAGGAAGGCTGGTCAGATCGGGGCGGGCGTATGGGTCAGGTGGAGGGATTCCAGCTTAATGCTGCATCTATTTACATAGGTTAAACAAAGGAGCGACCCAAGGGGAATCCTCCTGGATCTTTGTGTGTAGGTAGGACTGGTGGGGGCCGGGCTAGGGGTGGAATTATCTGGAAGCTATTGTTTTAACTCAATGAGACCTGGAGATGGTTTGGGCTAAGCTAGTGTCAAGAAAATGAAGACAAATAGGTTGATCCATTAGATATTTAGGGAACAGAATCAATAGGTGGCAAAGAAAGACAGAGGTGTTTTTAATAAAACAATGTCCCTCTAGCTGAGTGCAGCGGTGCACGCCTGTCATCCCAGTACTCAGGAAGCTGAGGGTCTCGGTGAACCTTCTTGCTCTGTAATCCCAGTCAACTAACCGCACAACTTAGAGAAGGAGATTTATTGCTCACATTTTTTTTTTTTTTTTTAAGATTTCAGGTTCTGTCCATGTGAAGCTGAAGTCTGCGTCTCTCAGGGCGGCAGAAAGCAGAAAGAGGGAGAGAGCAAGGGCTCTGTTTCTATGTCATGGGGAGCAGAAGCAAGAGAGATCTGGCAAGCAAGGGAATTTCAAGACAGACGCACAGTCCCTAAGACCACACTGCCCGGGACGCACCTCCTCCAGCTGCAGCCATCTGCCTAGGTCGCCACCCAGTAAACCCATCACAGTGAATTTATCCAGGGATGAGATTATACCCCTCGTTGCTTCATTACACCAACGCTGAAGTCAATACATGAGCTCTTCAGAGGACAGTCTACATCTAGCTATAACACGGAAGCAGGAGGATGGCAGGTTTGAGGACGGCTGTAGCAATTTTTTTTTGGGGGGGAGTGGTACTGGACTGAATCTAGAAGCATTCCACCTTTGAGCTATACCCTCAGCCCTATTTTCTTCTTTTATTTTGAAACAGGGTCTAACTAAGTAGTGGAGGGCCTCACTAAGTTGCTGAGGCTGGCCGCGAACCTGCCTGCCATCTTCCCGTCTCAGCTTCCCAAATACATGTGCCACCATACTCAGCCAATTTAACTAGCAATTTAGTCTCAAAAACTAAAAAAGGGGGTGTAGCTCAGTGTTAGAATGCTCCTAAGTTCAACCACCAATCACACACACACACACACACACACACACACACACACACACACACACACACACACGTCCTCTGCTAGGTCTGGCCTTACCTTGGGGCCCAGGAGCTCCCTGGTCAGTTTGGGAGATACAAGAATGACCTTTGCTAATGAAAGGCAGTAGGATCTGAGGATCATAGTTCCTTGCAGTTAGCAGCCCAAGAACCTCAGTCTCCCACCCCTAACTGTTCTCAGGGCTCCCAGTCCTCTGCGGTGTCCCTCCCCACCTCCATGTCCCTTCCTCACAAGGACCTTCAAGCCCAAGACCACAGCTGGTGGTCAAGTATGATGCCTCTCAGGGATGGCTTTGTTCCTGTGCTCCCCACGGAAGAACTCATTAATGAAACAGGGGTGATTTGTCCACTAAAAAGAAAAAAAAAACATGGAAGTCATAATGAGATACCATCTCACATCTTATAGAATAGATACCATATATACATGCATATATAGTATCTATTCTCTCTCTATATATGCAAGGATGTAGAGAAATTGGAACCCTTGTGCACTGTTAGTGGGAATGTAAAATAGTAGACCCACTGTAGAAAGCAGTATGGCGGTTCTCCAAAATATTAAACATAGAAGCCGAGCGTAGTGGTACACACCTATAATCCCAGTACTTGTGAGTCTGAGACAGGAGGATCCCAGGTTTGAGGACAGCCTCAGCAATGTGTAGTGAGGCTCTTTTTCAAAGTAAATAATAAAATAGGCCTGGGATGTAGCACAGAGGTAGAACACCCCTAGGTTCAATCCCCAGTATGTATACACATAATATATTTATATATATTAATATTTATATATTTAATATTTGTATGTTTTACATATTATATATATGTGTGTGTATGTATTTCAGTAATTCCATTTCTGGGTATATATAGAAGAGAATTGAAGGCCAGGACTCAAACAGATGTTTTATACCTGTGTTCCTAGTAGCATTATTTATGATGTCTGATAGACATAAGGAACTCGCATGTGTGTGCTGAGTCAACACATTGGTGTCTATGTACAATGGAATAGTAGTGTTTTAAAAACACTAACTTTTAGCCAGGCGTGGTGGCGCACGCATGTAATCCCAGCATTCGGGAGGCTGAGACAGGAGGATCGCGGTTTGTGGACAGCCTCAGCTACTTAGCGAGGCTCACTTTGCACTCTCAGTAAGAATAAAAAATAGGGCTGGGGTTGCAGCTCGGAGGTAGAATGCCCCTGGGTTCCATCCCCAGTACCACAAAGAACAAACAAACAAAAACTCCACTAACTTTTAAACATGAACTTTTAAAAAGTCATGAAATTCAGACCCATGCTAGGACATGGAAAGGCCTTAAGGACAGGACAATAGGTGAAAGAAGCCAAATCCACAAAGACACCATCGTGCAGTTCTACTTAGGTCGTACCTAGAGTAGCCGGATTCACAGAGACAATGCTGACCGGTGGCGCCAGAGGCCAGCGTGGGGAAGAGAACGAGGAGCTGTTGTTTGGGGAGTGCGGCGTTTCCAGTTTTCAAGATGCAGAGAGCTCTGGAGATGGAAAACACTGAGTGAACTCAATACCAAATGCACATAGGCCGATTTTCAAAGGAGATCTTTCAGGGCCCGTTGTACCCACCGGCTGGAAGCCTGGCATCCAGCCAGGGAGAAAAGACCAATGGGGAGAGCAGGGCGAGGGCCAGCCTTCGCCCACCCACCCTGCCGGGGTGGCCCCTTGCCACCCAGGAGCCTCACGATTCCTAAGGTCAGCTCCATATTCCCAACACTGGTTGGAAAACAAGGTCGCTGCATTCACGACTCCCTCTGTCCTGGAGGGAGGGGATTTGCCTAGGGGAAATTCTACTCTTGTCCTAAGACCTGAGACCTGGAGCTGCTTCTGGGGCCATTCTGTATTCTTCTGAGTGTGAGAACAGCACAGTGTGAGGTCACGCAGTGGACTTGGCAGACCTACAAAGTGTCAAGACTCACCAACGTGACACTGGGCAGGTCACTTTACCTCTGTGAGCCTCAAGGTTTCCTCTGTGAGACAGTGATCCTGATCCCGTCATCCAGCCCCCTGGATTTCTTGCATTATCTCAGTGGATCTTCCTAGCAACCCACAGTGACTGGACTCTTTGGAGACCTCATTCTGCACAGGAGGAAACAGTCTAAAAAGTTTTGTGGCTAGTGAATGGCAGATACAGAAATCCAACCTGGATCTGACTCCAGATGCTGGGCACCTCCCTATCGCAGGCCTTCCCACCAATACAAGCATCACAAAAGTGCAGTCCACTTGGCCAGCAGATGGATAGCCAGCCAGCGGGCAGAGAGAGGTTCCTGTGCCACTGGGCCCAGAATTGTGGCCATTGCTGCCGGTGTCAGCTCCAAACAGCCAGAGGCCCTCCCACAATCCAGGCCAGCTGGGAGAGAGCTGGGGAGAGATACCATTGGCAAAACACATTAGCATCCTCCTATCTACTAATTAGCTTTTGAAAAACGATGTATTTATCTATTTTCAGAGCAACTGGGGTTTTGGAAACGTGGTGACATGTTTTACATGAAAAGGGAAGAAAAGAAAAATATTGCTTCCTGTAAGCTTCGTAGCATCTCCCAGGTGGCCAATGAGCAGGAATCTGGGAGACCTGAGGCCAAGGTGGCCACCCAGGGATGAAAAAGGACCCCTGGGCAGTTTTGGGTCACTGGGGATGGTGTCTCAGGCCCTGTGGGAAAGCTTCCAAAATATTAACAAGAATACCATCAGGTTCTCACATTCCTGAGGTCTGGAAAAAGATGTCACAGCCAGGGACAGTGTTTATTTCAGGGTAACAGGATCGGGCGTCATTAAAGGCCATAGCTGTCTCCAACCCCCTGCTGGGCTGTGCCCTGCTTGGGTTGCTTTTCCTCCCCTCTGCTTCCTAGAAAACACCAGCCCACCTCTCCAGTGCCAACCCCAGCAGCATCTACTTTGGGAAACTTTTTGAGCCAACAGGGTTAGAATGGGGCTCCCTCTCCATTGCCCCTTTTTATGGGCTACCGTGGAATCTGCAGACACATTAAGCATCTCAGTGGTTTCTAGAGCTGGCTTATGACCGAGCATGCTGGTGCTCTGTGACTGTCGGCTGAGGAAGGGTGACTCTGTCTGGGCTGGAGAGGGAGGGCTCCCTGGAGGAGGGGGCTTTGAGCTCTGTCAGAGGTGGTAGGAAATGGCAGCTGGCAGGGAGAGCGCCACTTGGCATATGGCATGGGTCGGCTCACATACCTGGGGCTTTCTCTCCCACTCTAAGTTTTTCCCCAAAGCAGGAGTGAAGTCACATTTGAGAGTTTATCCCGGTCTTAGCACCATATCTGGCTTAGCATGGGCATTCTTGAAATACTTGCCAAAGGAATGAAGAAGACACAGTAGTGAAACCCAAAGTCACCAGCCTATTAGTTGGCTTAGGCAAAGATGCTGGCCATGACTGGAATTCCCCTTTTAGCTTCATTTCCATATCTGTTTGACTAAAGGTATCAGGCTAAGCGTGATCTCCAGGATTCCTGTTTGTGGTGTAGATATCTGTTCTCCTATATTTAGAGAGAGTCCCTCCCCTAACTACCCCCAGGGGGAAACCAAAATTCACTTTCCCAGCCTCCCTTGCAGCTATGACCTGGACTCCACCCATCAGAGGCCCTGCCTGTGCCTCATGCAGGCAGGGCAGGCAAATCAAGCAGCAGACAGGCACTGCTTGCTGGTCATGGAGTAATGGGGAGGGGTTTAGCCTTTGGGCAGTGGGGGCGGAGCCCTGGAGGTAGCACCTGTGCAGGGCACACCTGTGGGAGCCGAGGTGCTCGTGCTGCGCCGGGAGCATCTCCACTGGGAGCAGCAGGCAGAGCCTGCGCATCCTTCAAGCCTCATTCCCTGACCTCCTGCAGAAGCTGTGACTTGCATAATAGTCCTTACATCAAAATCTTGGCTGAAACCAGCTAGAGTGATCCTGTGCTTGCAACTAAGAGCTGTAATGGATACACCTTCTGACTCAAAGATCCCGTCCCTCAGCATGGGACCTGAGAGTCAGAAATTAGATTTTCAAATGGAGCTCCAGAGGAATTACCCCACGGTATCCATCTGTGGTCTGTTAGCCACTTCTTGTTACCCTTTGTACATGGTTCCTGGTCATTTGCAGAAGCTTGGAAAGCCATATATATTTTTTCTTTTATGTCCTGGGGATGAACTGAGAGGCATTCTACGTCTGAGCTACGACCCAAGCCCTTTTTATACCTTTGTTTTGAAACAGGGTTTCCCTAGTTGCTTAGCGTCTCACTACGTTGCTGAGGCTGCCCTTGAACCTGCAATCCTCCTGTCTCAGCCTCCTTAGTGCTGGGATTACAGATGTGAACCACCATGCCTGGAAAAGCCATATGTTGAGAGACTTCACCACTTCAAACCACTAGTTTGGGGAAAATATCTTGGGCACTGGTGTCAACCTTCACATCTACTGAAGGCCAAGTCTGGTGTCATTTAGTTTTCTGCCAAGTGATTTTGGTGTCGCCTGGGACCAGAGACATCCATCCTGTCTCTTGCAAACCTTGCCCCTTTATGCATATGAGCCTCAAAGTTATTGTGCTAGGCAGTGGGGCAGAAACAAAGCCTTTGGAGTCTAATGGCCCTGAGTTCAAATTCCAGGTTGGTCATGTACAAACTGTGTGGCCCTGATTATGTAACATAAGCTCCTCACATCTCAGTTTGTTTGAAAAATCGGGACAATAATGCCTACTTTGATGGTTTTTGTGAGGCTCAAATGAAAATGTTTATACAGCAAGATAACATTTTGATGTGTTCTCCTGAATCCATTTTCCATTCCCATACAAAAGTCACCCCAGAACTTGGTAGCTTAAAATGGCAGCGGATTATGTGCTCATGGCTCAGGACTGGACAGGACTCACTGGGACAGCTCAGCTCTGCTCCGGGTGAAGATGCATGATCCAGGAGCGGCCACACTGCCCCATCTGTCCTTCAGCAGAGGCGGCTTGACCAGAGTGCTGGCTGGTCTGCTCTTTCCTGCCTGTCTCTGCCTTTTTGGTCTCTTGTCCCAAGGGCCCCCTATGCTATCTGCTTGATCTCTACAAAGCAGCTCAGGACAACAAGAGACAGGAGATGCAACTCTCTTGAACTGTGACTTCTGGAAATTGCACGTGTTCTGTGGGTCACTTCTACTGCCTGGCATTGGTCCCCGTGCGCTGAGGCCAGCCCAGTCCACAGGAGGCTGTGACTTCAGAGAGGCAGCATTTCCCGGGGTCGTTGTGTAAATTCGACAACGCCATTCATGTGTCTTTCTCATGTTCTCAGTCCTCGATCTCTTCAAGCACCTGGACTCTTACATGTGGTCATAGAGAAGAGATGTAAGAAGACACAAAGAGGAAAGGGGCATCTTCCTGGATTTGGTTTTCAAAAATTCTTCAACGTCTTCATCATATCCCACCCCACCCCCGCCCCAGAAAAAGAGGGGGGACCCAAAGCTGACTTTGCTTCATAACATCATAGCCAAGAAAAGATCTTAGATTCCTACAAGATTATAAATATGAAAGAGAAATTAAGAAAAAGAAGGAAAATTAGGAGCCAGGCTGACAGGAAGGGTGGGGATAATTGGATAGGCCAGGATCTAAACATCTCAGTGGAATAGACCAGAGACCACAGGATGAGGAACGCCTGCTGCCCCTTCTCTGTTCTGAATGGCGGGCACCATTAATCAGCCACCTCATGCCAATTCTGGGTCTTTCCCAGCCCTGTGCTCCAGGCAGCAGCCACAGAGCTTTCAAGCTTAGACACACAGACCTGGTGAGCCCTGTTTGCCATTGTTGGGGGAGTCATTTTCTCTCTCCTCAGGCAAGAGGCAAATATATTCATTTGGCCATTTGGCTGCAGGAAAGATCAGTCGCAGAGTAAAAAAACAAAAACAAAAACAAAAACAACAACAACAACAACAATAAATAAATAAAAATAAAAATAAAAATAAAAACCAGAACTAACTCCAGACTCCAGTTTCCTGAGGATAGACCCCGGTTCCTTCACGGGCAACTGCAAGAACCTGTGAAAGACATTGGATCTCTAAGTTTCCCAGTTTCTGCGCCTGAAAAAAACCAAGAAGAATAGGATTCCTAAAAGGCCGAAAAGAGATAATGCAGCCAAAACACTTGCAAGGTGCCAGCATGTCACTGTTTTATTCTAGAGCGTGTACTCTTGGTTTCTTAATCTTTCCCCATCGCAACAACCAACGTCCAAATGGATCAAGAGGGGAAAACAGACTTGGCAGAAGTACACAAAGAGTGTGAATATGTAGACAAGGACAGAGCCCATCATTCAAGTGGCCCCTGGGGAGAAAAGTCATTGCAAACCACTTGGACCTCCACAGGAGCATCCCCACGGCCATGCCCAGCGAGGTTAGGTGTCTTGGCTCTCTCTATTTTTTTGGGTGGCATTGTTGGCTTGCTCTTTTCTTTTTAGTTTTAATTTTGCTTTTTTTTTTTTTTTGGTACTGGGGGTGGAACCCATGGGCTTTCTACCTCTGGGCTATACTCTCAGACCTATTTTATATTTTATTTGGAAACAGGGTCTCGCTAAGTTGCCGAGAGCCTCACTAAGTAGCTGAGGCTGGCTTCGAACCTGTGCGATCCTCCTGTCTCAGCCTCCCAAGCGCGGGGATTACAAGCGTGCGCCACCACGCCCGGCTTAGTTTTATTTTAGAAACTCCCATAATTACTTGACTCTACCAACTATTTTGTGTGCTTGGCTAATTTGATGTTCTAACATTGGGATGTCAAGACTGGCAGAAAAGTACCCAGAAGGACAGAAAATCAGTCTCCAGGTTAAAGACCCAGGGATCCCAGACTCCATCACGGGAGTCAGAAAGGATGAAGAAGCAGGAATTCCCTCTCTATACAGAATTCCTCTAGATCGAAAAGAAATAGTCTGCAAGCCAGAAGAAAACTAGCCAAAGGGTGTGAACAAGGACTGGGGAGAGAAACACAAGTAGCTTTTAAGGAAATGAGAAGATGTTCAACCTCTCTCATAAGATGAGAAAAAACTACCTTTGATGCACCACATTTTATTCATACAATAAGCCAAGAAATCAAAGTTTGATTAAAAAAAAACAGGGTGGAGAATATGAGAGGAAGCAGGCTTTCTCCTGTATTGACAGTGGAGACGGTCAATGGTAGATCCATTTGACAATATCTATCAAATTTGCACATGCATTTGCCCTTGGCCAGGAATGCCATAATTAAATGACACATTTATGAGATTCTTATGGCAGCTTTATGTGTGTTAGCTAGAGATCAGAAACTATCAAACAATATGGAATTGTTAAGTAAACAATACCACCACAAAATAGAAAACTCTGCAGCCACAAAAAGAAATAACAAATAGTGTAAGGTGGGGTTTTCCACGCCCCGTGATATGTAATATTGAGACATATTGATGAAGAATTGCTTCTGTAACGCAACATGACAGTATCATCTGAAGTTTTGAACACACAGCTTTTCTGTAATCTAGAGTCTCCTATGTTAAAGTAATTTGTCCTAAGGAAAGAATCAGAGATGTAGCTCAAGAGATCTCTGTAAGAATATTCCTCATGATATTATCAAGACAGCAAAATTTAAAAACAATGTAAATGTCCATCCATAAGGGACTGTTTCAATGAATTGCAACAGTATAATAGATTGCATATGGTTAGTAAAATCATACTCCAAAATAGTGCTATATTATAACAAAAAATATTCAGTTTACTTACTTAAAGAGTTAGAGTACAAATTCACTGTTGTTTCTGATGGAGGTGCTGTAGGAGCTGGATGGACTTCAGAGCCCCTCTTTGAGGAGCACCCATCCTCCTGGTGTCTGGTGTCTCCCCACGGATGTGAAATAGCACATTGATAAACTCCTCTTTGCTGTTCTCTTGCTAATGTGTTGGTAACAAGGGTCCAAAATCAACTGAGAACATATTTGGGGCTTATTCTCCCCTACGTGAATATTTATGTTATCTGGAGAAAAATACACTTAGTTTTCCTCTCTGATTCTCTGCACAGCTCCAAACACTCTTGGAGTCTTTGAGATGCTGGTGAGATGGCTGGTGGCGGGGCCTCATGGAGTGTCGGGAGACGGACCAAGGTGTGATGGGGCTGGAACTCTCAGCTCCATTCCTGCCAGGGGGAAAGGGGCGGAAAGTCAATTTGATCACCAGCGACCAACGATGCCATCAGTCGTGCCAGGGGAATAAAGCCGCCATAACACCCAAAGGCACTGGGTTGGAGAGCTGTCAAAGAGCTGAACACATGGATGTTCCTGTGAGGCAAAGTGCTCAGAGAAGTCAGGGGACCTCCTCACTCTTTCACCGTTCCTTGCCCTACGAATCTCTTCCACCTGTGGTCCATCTATAGCGTTTGTGATATCTAATGGGGAAACACGAGCGAAGCATTTTTTTCCTGAGTTCTGTGAATGGCTGTGTCAAAGCAATAAGCCTGCATGAGAGGAATCCTGGGAATCCCAAACTATAGCAAATCAGTTAGAAGTACAGGTGGTACCTGATGTGGTAGTATACGCCTGTAATCTCAGAATTTGGGAGGCGGAGACAAGAGGATTGCAGGCTTGAGGCCAGCTGCAGCAATTTAGCAAGATCCTCTGCCACTTAGGGAGACCCTGTTTCAAAATAAAAAATAAAGTAGAGCTGGGGAGTATAGCTCAGGAGTAGAAACACTCCTGGATTCAACCCCTAGTACTAAGGAAAAGGGAGGAGGAGGAGGAGGAGGAGGAGGAGGAGGAGGAGGAGGAGGAGGAAAGGAAGAGGAGGAGGAGGAGGAGGAGGAGAAGGAGGAGGAGGAGGAGAAGGAGGAAGAAAGGAAGGGAGAAGGAAAGGAAGGGAGGAGGAGGAGGAGAAGGAGGAAATGAAGAGAGGAGGAGGAGGAGAAGGAGGAGGAGAAGGAGGAGGAAAGGAAGGGAGGAGGAGGAGGAGAAGGAGGAGGAAAGGAAGGG